>NW_027187352.1:12441687-12493060 GCF_028583685.1 Petaurus breviceps papuanus
TTCCTTCCTTCCTTCCTTCCTTCCTTCCTTCCTTCCTTCCTTCCTTTTTTATCCTGACTCTCAGCTTTTAACTATACTCATTTGCAAATATATCCCTTCCTCATCCCCTATCAAGACAGAAATCCCCTAGAATATATTGCTTCTTTCTTTCTAACAGTTAAAATGATGATACCCTTGGAAATGATTTGTTGAAGCAATAGGGGAAAAGCTTCTAAGAAGTTTCCACCTATTCACTCATCGTTCAAGTATTTATTTAGTCCTTATTATGAACTGCCTTTGGAGATATTAAGAAAAGCTTTCTTTAAATAACCCTTGTATTTCAATGATAAAGAAAAGACTTCAGGTACATAATATATTTGATTTGATGCATTGTTTGAGTATTTCCAAAATCTCAATCTAATAAGGAAGCAATAATAATAATATTTATTATTATTAATAATAATAAGTAACATTTACGTAGAGTTATATTGTTTTACTCTCTCAAATCCTGTATTTGAAGCACAAGAATTATTATCCTAATTTAGCTGACAAGAAAGTTCAGCCTGAGTGAGATAGAGATGGCTTGTACAGGATGACACTAGTACTTGCCTGAACTGCCATCTAAATCCAATTCCTCCATCTTCAAACCCCTTATTATGTTCACTTGACTATACTGCATCTTCTTCCATTGCGTTATATGTATCTGTCTGTCTCTATCTTATTTTAATGACAGTCAATACCAAGAAAAATCCATTTAAATGATCCCAAACAAGTTCATCTCAAGCATGTAGGTGGTTGACTAGAATTCCCAAGAACCAAAGCTTATGCCTATATGAAATATTGCTACTCCTTCTGAAGTCCTTAAATTTAAAAGGCTGCTGCTTATTAGATATTCTCTACCTTAGCCAGGACATGAGATGCTTTTAATGAATAATTTTCACAAATTAAAAGCCCATGATCAATTGCATGTGTATAAAGGCATTTACAATACAATGAACATGGGAGACAAAGCCAACCTCTTTGCAATAAATGGCATATTGATTTTACTTCTTTGCATGAATATTGTACCACTTAGAGAAAATGTCTATTCCAATGTCTACCTCTTCCTTGGGAATATAGATCCCCACACTAAATAGGAAGGTGAGAATGCCTCTAATTTGTTTACATTATGTGGTATTCACCCAGGGGGAACATAGTGACTGTCACAGAAACAAGAACTAGTATTGCTTCTTTTATTCTCCCAGAACTAAAGAGCCTAGAATTCCAGTTTGTAGGTACTTGCAGCACAGAATGGGATGTTTATCTTTTATTTTCTTTCTTTCTTTCTTTCTTTCTTTCTTTCTTTCTTTCTTTCTTTCTTTTTTCTTTCTTTCTTTCTTTCTTCCTTCCTTCCTTTCTTTCTTTCCTTTTCTTTCTCTCTCTCTCTCTTCCCCTCAATCCCTTCCTCCCTCTCTCTCTTTCTTTCTTTCTTCTTCCTTCCTTCCTTTCTTTCTTTTTTCTTTCTTTCTCTCTTTCTTTTTTCTTCCTTTCTCTTTCTTTTTTCTTCTTTCTTTCTCTTTCTTTCTTTCCTTTTCCTTCCTTCCTCCCTTCCTTCCTCCCTTCCTTCCTTCCTCCCTCCCTCCCTCCCTCCCTCCCTTCCTTCCTTCCTTCCTTCCTTCCCTCTTTCCTTCCTTCCTTCCTTCCTTCCTTCCTTCCTTCCTTCCTTCCTTCCTTCCTTCCTTCCTTCCTTCCTTCCTAACTTCCTTCCTTCCTTCCTTCCTTCCTTCCTTCCTTCCTTCCTTCCTTCCTTCCTTCTTTCCTTCCTTCCTTCTTTCTTTTTTAATTCTTATGGGCACAGGGACCAACAAGATTCCCAAGGGGAAATTGGTAATAATTGTAAAAAGGATATCTAAACTGCCTTCTGAATCATCTCTAACACTGTTTCCACATCAGTCTTACATTTTGAATAATTCAACAATAATTTATTAAAAACTTAATATGTTAAATACTTCATGGTACATGGTGATAGAGGACTAGAGCTAAGAGTAAAAAAGACATGGGTTTGGATCCAACTCTCTATGCATATCACTTATGTGGCCCTAAGCAACTCAGTTAACTTCTTATAACACTTAGTCCACTAGATAAAATGAAAAGAGATAAGCTTAGAGATAAGCTGCAGTTCTCTATTTCTGAATGATACTTTCTCAACTGGAGCTAGTCACACCAAACACATCTCTTTCGGAAGAAAAACAAAAATCAACAAAGGTCTGGTGCTCACAATACAAAGATTAAATAAAGGCAAAATTTGTCTGCCCTTAAGGAGTTTTTGTTCCAATGTCTGCCTAGGTGGCAGTGGATAAAGTACTGGTCTTGGAATCAAGAAGACCTGAGTTCAAATTTGACTTCACACACTTACTAGCAGTGTAACCTTGAGCAAGTTTCTTAATCCCATTTGTCTCAGTCTCCTCATCTGTACAATGAGCTGGAGAAGGAAATGACAACCCATTAGCATATCTTTACTAAGAAAACCCCAGATGGGTGATGAAGAGCTGGACATGACTAATCAAAATGAAAAAATCAGCTACATTTCCATCCTCCATCAAATGAGGCTAGGAGGCTAACCTAAAGATCTCTCCAAAATTAGAGGCCACAGCAAAAGCTCACTTATATTTTCTTTGATCTCTGCTCCACACAATGTCACATAGTAGGGTCACAGAGCAGGAAAACTGCCCCACCCACTTTTTTTTTTTTTGGTAGCAAAGCTAACAACTGGAAAGTTGATAACTGTATATTGGGCAGTTCAGTGGCACAGTGAATAGAGCACCAGCCCTGGAGTCAGGAGGACCTGCAAATCTGGCCTCAGACACTTAATACTTACTAGCCCTGTGACCTTGGAAAAGTCATTTAACCCCAATTGCCCTGCCTTCCCCCCCTCTAAAAAAAAAAGGCAAAAAAAAATGAGGAAAGAAGATCCAGGAAAACCATTAATATAACAACTAAAACTGATTTTTTCTCTCATAACCCTTCCCCTTTTAAATTACTATTATTACTGCTGTTGTTATTTTTATTATTATTTTAATAAGATATGACTCCCCTAGAAGGGGGAGAGATACAGAATGAAATTTAGGTGACATATAAGGCAAAAGGTGTCAATTAAGATTTACTTTGAACATAAATAAAATTCTAAAATTATAATTATAATAGAAAACCCTGCCACTTAGGTGAAAGGCAGGGCTACAGATGCCAGCACCTTTGCCCAGCCCAATCCTAGTCCTCTATCTTAGCAGTAGCTACTATTGCTTTCTGATAAGTCACTATCTTCTTATCCTTCAACTACTACGTAGAGAGGGACCTGATAAAGAATTGATGATGACCCTGAAGAGAAAGGAGACATCACATCACTTCTCATATTGGACACAAACTTAGCTTCTCCCCGGGATATTTTTAGAGGGGAACCAATGTAATAAAGAGGCTACATTTTACATGAAAGCAGACACCAACTTTACTCTTTCTGGCCCTCATCATCACTCACCTTCCAGAAGACTCCTGTAAAGATTTATGATGAAAAGATATAGGAAGAACTTGGCTGTCACAGGGTAGGGATGGCTGCACCAACCCTTCCCTCCTTTCCATACACAATCCAAGCAGGAACATATACATATTCCAGTGAGATTCGCTGGTGAGAAGCTCTTCTTCCTATGAACCAAGCACTTCCTCATCCCCTTTACCACCTCCTCTGCCTTGTTCAACCAACCTTACACAGCATACAGTCTGAAGTATAACAGTGCCAGAGAAGGGAAGGGTGTAGATTAATGATATGTTGCAAAAGTGAAATCAACAGACCTTGACAATAGATTGAATATGGGGGTAACATAGAAAATATTGAGAAATCGAGGATGACACTTAAGTTAGGAGTTTGAGGGGTTGGCACGATGGTGTTGCCTTCAATATTAATAGAGAAGGTAAGAAAGGGAAAAGATTTAAGAGGAAAGAAAATGAGGTTAGACTTGGACATATACAATAATTTTTAAATTCTCTCTCCTGGATCTATTTTCCAGGTCAGTGGTTTTTCCCATGAGATATTTCACATTGCCTTCTATTCTTTCATTTGTTTGAATCTCTTTAACAGCATCTTGATTTCTCATAAAGTCATGAGCTTCCATTTGCTCCATTCTAATTCTGAAGCAATTATTCTCCTCATTGAGCTTTTGAGATTCTTTTTCCATCTGGCAAATTTGGCTTTTTAAGGCATTCTTCTCCTCATTGCCTTTTTGAGCCTCTTTTGCCATTTGAATTAGTCTATTTTTAAGGTATAATTTTCTCAGCCAGGCTGTTGACTCTCATTTCATAATTTTCTTGCATCGTTCTCATTTCTCTTCCCAATTTATACTCCACTTCTCTTATCTGCTTCCTAATGTCCTCTATGGCCTGTAATCATCTCATATTTTCCTTTGAAGCATTTGGTGCAGGGGTTCTGACTTCACTGTCTTCCTCCTCTTCCATGCTTTGCTCCTTTTTGTCCCCAAAATAGGAGTCTAATGTTGGAATCTTCTGTCTGCTTTGTTTCCTTTACCTGGTCCTGTTGTCCCTCAGTCACTTGACCCCTGGGCTTTTTGCCTCAGTAGCACTCTGCCACTAAACAGGGGAGCTTTCATCTCAAATTCTGGGGTTTTCTCAGATGCCGGAGGTATTAATTGGGTCCCCTCTCTGAAGTCTCCACATGCTCTGCAATCTAGACACACAAACCAGGACCTCTACCCTAGACTGCAATCCATATCCAAGAAGGTTAAAGCAAGAGCAATTACCCTTCAGACTGGTGCTTGGTCCCCCTACACTCTTCAGGCCAGGAGTTGAAGCTGCCATGTGGTGCTGGCTGGCTGTGCGGGCATCTCAGCAGCTTCTCACCTTGGGGGCAAAAGCCAGGCACTCCAACTTACTGGGTCCCAAAGTCCACATGGCACTGACCTATCACTTTGTCCTTCACATCTGTGTGTTGATAAAACTGGAAACAGCCACAGGTGCTGCTGATCTGGAGTCCTTCTGGCCAGGGCCTGGTCAGGCCCGCCCTGGGGCTAAAGCCTTGGCGTGGGTCTGGGCTCAACTCCTAAAGCACTGTGTTGGCCTATTACTACAGTCCTGCCGGGCTGTCCTTAGTGGGAGCTTAGTTTCTCTGTGTCATTTTGTGGGTTCAGCAGCTCCAAAGTTTGTTTAGAGTCCCCTTTTTACATGGATTGGGGGAGGTGGAAGCCTGAGCAGCAGGGAGGTCCTGCTTCTACTCTGCCTACTTGACTCTGCCTCCAACATTCTCCTTAATTATTTCTTGAAAGATGATGTCTAGGCTCTTTTTTATTTAATCATGGCTTTCAAGTAGTACATTAATTTTTTAATTATTTTTCCTGGATCTATTTTCAAGGTCAATGGTTTTTCCAATGAGATATTTCATATTGTCTTTTATTTTTCATTCTTTTGGTTCTCTTTTATAAATTCTTGAATTCTCATAGTCATTAGCTTCCATTTTCTCCATTCTAACTCTGAAAGAATTATTTTCTTCAGTGAGCTTTTGAACTTCCTTTTCCATCTAGCCAATTCCACTTTTTAATGCATTCTTCCCTTTCTTGACTTTTTAAGATCTCTTTTGCCATTTGAGTTAAGTCTATTTTTAAGGTATTATTTTCTTCAGTATTTGGGAGTGGGGGAACTCCTATAGCAAGCTGTTGATTCATTTTTCATGATTTTCTTGCAGCACTTTCATTTCTCTTTCCAAATTTTCCTCTACTTTTCTTTCTTGATTTTACCTTGATAAGGTAATTTTCTTAGCAGAAAGATGGGGGTAGGGAGAGTCATGGGATACTGAAAGAGGAATGAAAAGATTTGGAAGAGCTGTTTTGGAGAATGGGATAGTAAGTTGATGAGGGAGGTTTGCCTAGTAACAGCGAGGGCCTACTTGAGGTTGCATAACCCAACTTTGTAGTGGATCCATTCATAATTACTTATTTCTTTAATCAATTGTTACTATCCTACAACCTACTAAATTCTCACCTGTTGCTCTTCCAATCCCTGAGGTTCAGTCCATTTGCCAAGAAAGAAAACCATCTGTGAGCTACTTCAGCCCTCACTTATGATTCCTAGCTAGTTCAGCTTTAAGCAGTTCCTATCCTCCACTGCCCTCCTCTTCCACCATGTTTAAGAGAATACCCATTTTATTGCTAATCAATATTAGATGATAAGTCTCTTCTCTCCAATTTTCCATCTCCTGGTACTTACAGGAACCTGGCATCTGCTGTCTGACACCAAATCTCTGGCTACCGTCTCTTTCTGTGGTACTTGCCAATCCTTCTCTGATACGGGCATTAGAATCCATATCTCTCCTGAATCTAAGTCGTGTTTTTTTTTTTTTACTATCCAAATTCTTTCGAAACTACAAAGCATTATTAAAATATTTACTGCTATCAATGTATTTTTTTAATTCACTGAGCTAATGGTGATTTAGACAGATGACAAGTTCCTATTGCATCTTTTTTAAAAAATTTATCTGAACTGTCTATCTCACCTAGGAGACGGTAGGATTTTCTGAAGTTAACAGTTACAAAATAAATTTGTTCCATTATCGGAAAATCCATGAGGCTAAAATCCAAAATTATAAACTACTTTGATTTATGCCTTAACACCCTTCCATATTAGGTGCTTAACTTTGGGCAATCCAGTTTAACTCTGAAGTTTACTATGTGACCTTGAATAAGTCACTCTATATTCCTAACCTCTATTTTCTAAATCTGTAAAATAGTGGCTTCTGAGGTCCTTTTTCAACTCAAGATCTTTGCCCCTTTATCCTGTCAGATTCTCAGTTTTCTCATCTGCTAAATAAACATATGTGTATCATGAAGACAGTCCATTGAAAAACCTTAACACAGCACAGAAACAGGAGTTGTAATTATCAGGTCTCCTACCTTTTCTGAAGTAAAGCTTGTAAAAGAATATTAAATCTGGTGATGGTAATAGGTCAGCACATAATAGCAAATTTGATAAATTTATTTCTACTGATGAACCCTTTTCTCAGCAGCTATTATCTCAAGTCATGTTAATACTGGCTATTTTATAATGCCAGTGATCTGAACATCCATGAATTTGGCAGATAAGAAAATTACAACGTGATCTTTGAGCTAAACCCAAAATTAGATAGGCACATTTAACTTCAAGCATTTTCAGTCAAATTTTCTTTTCTTTTATATAACATAAATATTTCAATGTTTTTTTAAAAGAAGTATTTTGCTGCCCCCCTTATCATAGTATTCATTTTTTCTTTTGCATAAGCACTAATTAGTGTATATTCCTCCAACACTTGACAATGGTGTTCTCAACAAAGAATATGTCTAATAAGTGTTTGTTGAAATGAATTAGCTTGAAGCACAAAATGATTACTAGTATAAAGTTATATCTGATCAAATTTTCTCAGTGTACCAAATTTGTTGGAAAAAGAAAGGATCATATAAATGTATAAAAAGAAGACAGAGATGCAGGCAATTCTAGAATTACAAATACTCTAAGAAGTAATCTCATTCAGCTCCATTTATTATTTTGTTTATTCATTCATTTAACCATCATTCATTCATTTATCCATTGGTCTATTCTTCATTCACTCACTTAATAGTCATTCATTAAGCCCTTGCTATATGCCAGGCATTTTCCTAGGTGAAGGGCATTCAAATATCAAGATATAATACTCCTTCATCTCCCAAGTAGCTTACATAACATGGATCACCTCTGTAAAAGATTCATTGTTGACTTGAAAATTTATAGTGCCTCTCCAGGAAGCCCTTTCCAATTTACAACAGTTTTACTTGATTGGAAAATCTTCCTTATTGTTGCATAGAACTCTGCTTCTTTGTAAGACTTAGAATCTCCAGTTCTAGTCCTACTTTCAATCATACTGGAATCCCAGAATTAATCTTGTCTTCAAATTTCTAAATTGCTATCCTGTTTGTAGGGGGTTGGTTGGGAAGCTTCCTGATCATCATGATTAGCTAGTAGGATGGTGAGCCATTATGTCTTAGCTCTTGACTTTCAGATCTTGGTGGAAGTTATGGGCATACACATGATCAAGTTTACAGCAGAGAATGGAGGACATCCAATGGGATGTGACTCAAATACCTTATTTAGGGTGAAGAAATCTGCTTAAATCTCATGGAAGAAGGATAAATTGATCACTTTGGGGATTGTTATGAGTCGGGTCATTCCTTTGGACTGGGCCAATAAAAAAAAAACAACAACAAAACAACCCAACAGTCTTTGAACACTTGCATTTCTCCACCTTTCTGATCTTTCCCAATATTCCTAGAAAATAAAGAACAATAAAATTAAGAGAAGAGGTTGGGGGAAGGAAGAGAATAAAGCCTGGAAGACAAGCAGAGCAACTACCTAGAGTTACTATTGGGGCAGAGATACATTTAATTGACGTCACTATTTAAGTACAAGAGAGGAATTCACTATGTAATTTTGAGTTCCAGACCCTCTGTCTCCAGGAAAGAGAAATTGGATTTCTTCAGTAGTATTGTTGAGCACAGCTCCACCTTTCCCTTCCCCTAATTGATCTGTGAGCAGGCATTTCAGCACAACCCCACCCTTCCCTTCCCCTAATTGATCTGTGGCCAGGCAGTTTCAGCCTAGGGTAAAATCCCTGCTCCATTCTTCCCTGTCCCCTGTCCCCCCCCCCTCCATCCCCCTACTGGGTATTCCCCATCTCCACCCATTCTGGGGTCCCTGTCCCTCAGCCTAGGGAAAAACTTCGAGGGCATGGGAAAATTCAAATATACACTGACAAATCACTGATTGTAGTTTCAGCTTACTTAAACTGACTATTGCATTCTCTTTAAAAACCAGCACATTGTCCATGCCAACTAACTGTCTGATCTGGGTATATGACCCCGCTCGTCCTGCTGTAATAAAATCCACTTCCAATTTTAATATCAGGGATCTTCTCTTTCACACCTTTATGTTCTACAGTATCAGGCTCTTGAAAAGCAGAGAATCCCAGAATTATACTTTATAGAAAAGGGAGTTCCCAGACAAAACTGACTGCTTTCAAGGAACAGGACTGAATGCATAGCATTGCAGCTGGAAAAGATGAAATTACCTATTTTGCAATATCATGCAACTTTTCTCTCCACTATAGCTATTTATTATTTGTATAACAACAACATAAACAACAGCAACAACAATATTTATATAGCACTTACTATGTGTCAGGCATTGTGCTAAAAGCTTCACAAATTTTCTCTGATTTGATTCTCATTACAATCCTGAGAGGTGGGTGTTATTATTCACATTTTACAGAAAAAATAAATGAAGCAAATAGAATTTAAGTGATTTGCATAGTGTCACAAAACAAATTAGTTAGCATCTGAGGTCAGGTTTAAACTCAGTATCCACTGTGCCATGCTAGATCAATTGTGAATAGGGCTGCTTCTCTACCAAAACCTAGTTCATTTTCCTCCTGGAGAAGTTCAAGTCCTTAGAATAGTATTTTTAAGTCTAGATATTTCCTTTCTGAACCTAAAGATTGTTTCCCTTCTGAGAAGAGTTCATACCACAGGGTGGAACAACAAATTGGAGAATCTTTCTGACCCTGGGGAAAAGTAGGATTCACCAGAGAGGGAGACAAATTATATAGGTTGATGAGAGACCTCCAGACTACTTTGTAGGTTAGAAAGAAGGCCTCAATGACTTTTTTCCCTGGAGAACATAGGATCTTGAGAAATGAAACTCCTCCTGGGTGGTTTCATTTGTGCTTTTCTGTCATAGGCAAAAGAAGTAGAGACTCTTACCAGTGAAGCACAGAAATCTGACAGTAGGAATCTAGCTTTGGTTTTGCAAACAGCTGAGCCTTTAATGCCCCAAAGAACAAAGAATAATAATTTTGATCAATCATCATCACCCTCAGTCTCCTTAAATGACTCATCTGTCTGTGGCATCTGGACATGGAGTTGGTGGCACAAATGCTACATAAGTTTTGAACCTAATTCCTGAGACTTAAGTTGCATATAGGAGAATATGCCCTGGCAGTCTTAAGATAAATGTTCATACATTTGATCTTGCTCTATCTCTTAATATCCCTTTGCAATACATACATACATACAGACAGATATATGCATATATATATATATATTTGTGTGTATACAGATATAGATATGTGTATGTATGCATATATCTACACAAATATCCATGTTCACATATTATGCATATATGTGTATATGTTATATAAAATTCCTAGAATATTACAAAGCACTTAGGTATTTTCTCCATAGCTGATGGATTCCTATGAGTCTTTGGAAATTTCTATGCCCACTATTGAGGGAAAACAAGGCTGTCTTATAGTCAACATATGTATTTTTATCTTGTCTTTTTCTACTTGAGCTATGTGCCATGTTAGCCACATTTCTGAAGATACTAAGAACAAGTAAACTTCTAGTTAGAATAAATCAATTAAAAAATATGTTTTTGGAGCTCTCTCTAAGATTGGATCTGGGCCATGAGTTATATTTAGGAGAGCAACTAGAGTTGTTTCATATGACAATAGAAAGTCATTGGTGGAGGCTACAGAAAGCCAGATTTAGATATAATTAAAGTATTTACTTTCTAACATTTCAAGCTGCCCCGGAATGGATGGATTACCACAGATAATAGTGAATTCTCTGTCATTCTCAAACTATTTCAAAAATATGTTAAAGGGCGGATAGGTGGAGCAGTGAATAGAGCACCAGCCCTGGAGTCAGGAGGACCTGAGTTCAAATCAGACCTCAGACACTTAACACAAAAAACTGGTCATGTGACCTTGGGCAAATCCCTTAACCTCAATTGCTCTCCCCCCAAAAAAGGGAAAAAAATATGTTAAAAAAGGAGAAAGAGTTAAAGCCTCAAAAATAATATTTATAAATAAAATCTTTTTATTATAACTATGTAGTTATATGTGTTGATAGGCACAAAAGGAAGAAAATATGAAGAGATCTTATTGTGGTTTAACTACATATGGCTCTGAAACTTTTGATAATGTGAATAGTTTTCCCTAGCTATCCACATTTGTTTTCCCCTGCTTTATATGAATCTCATGGGATGATATTAGGTGCATATGTTGTCTCTCCCAATAGAATGTAAGTTTCTTGAGGGAAAGGACTGTTGAATTTTTCTTTGAGATCTTAGCACCCAGCATACCCCCTCTCATAAGAAGTACTTAAAATAAGGTCTAATTAACTTATTTATACCAGATTATGCTAATAACTTTCTTAGTTCTTACATACAAAGGATACCAAAGGACTGAATGGTGATAATTTCAGGACACAACATAAATGTTTTTTGTTTGTTTGTTTATTGGTTAGTTCAGTTTGTTTTGTTTTTCTTTTTTTAGTTATTTTAACAAAACATAATGAATATTTAGAGTCATTCCCTACTTTATCTAGTGTGCTTATGTTAGAAGCCATGGAACTCTGGCTATGGTCACAAGATTCTGACACCTACAGAGACTCAGATACATTATGCTTTCTTAAGAGAGTAAAGCATTCCCATAAAACTCCAGGTTTCTTTTAAGTGAGAAATAATGAACAAGTTATCAGGATCTCCCCAGAGGAACTTTACCTTATTGCATAAACTATGCATTAAGGTATAGAAGGTTGTAGTCCAGAAGGCCTGGGCAGGGTAGTTATATTACTGAGCTATTCCTAGGAGGATTGCATATTCAAAAAGTGAAAACCTCAAAGGCTGCCTTTTCAGAACAAAGAAGGAACAATTTGCATTCCTACAGAGGTTGTTTAGAAGCAGGAAGCATAAAAGGAGCATATTGCAGGCTGAATAATCCCTCATTTCTGCCACTGCTGGGAAACCCACCATGCAAATCTGATGGTAGCATTTAGCCTTTGGCCTTTTAAAGAGTTTATTCTTGAGAAAAGCAGAGAACATTGGACCCTTGGCACTAATCAAATGGCACCATGGTTCTAACTCTGTCCAGTCCTCTGTTTCAAGACCCTTCGAGGACAGTTCTAGTTTGTCATATGCAACTAGGGATATTACTAGCATCTGGAATTATGCAACATTGACTCCTGTGAGCTTGGCTCGACTTTGTCTCAAAAGTTGCAGCAACTTTGGGGGACAGGTACTCAAGTAATCCGTGGCCAATTACTCACACTTTTGTAATTTTACTGTCTTCTTTTCTTTCCCTATTAAGCTTTAACTGAGCCTTGTTTCAGAGTAGTGGACTGTGAAAGTGGGCTAGGAAGATTAGACTTCTCCATGAAGAAGAAATGTATGAAATATTGCTATGACAAGTTTATGCTGATGGTTTGTCATGTGTGAAATGAAATCCTTACCCAATGTGCCTAGACAAGGCAATTAGTGCCGGGTCCCTATATTGGGCTGGATTTCTTGTTAAATCTATGTAGGGATTTAGCTTGAAAATATTTTAGTAAGGGAAAAATGTATCTCACTTAATGACCCCAATTTTCCAAGCAAAAAACTTCTTTATAACAAGGGAAAATAAATCTAAATGACTTGTCCTCCTAAGGTAAAGGGTATATGTTCTGGTTTTATAGACACTCTTTAGGCAGTTTTAGAAAAAGAAAAATTAACTTCTGCCAAGTGGCATGATCATTGAAGTCATTAGTGGAAGGAACCTTAGCAGCTATCTAATACAATTCATACCCAAAACAAATTCTCACTTTTCTATACTTGACAAAAGGCCAGACAGCCTCTCTTTGAAGACTTCCAAATAAGGTCAGGCATTGACCTTATCAGAGATTGACCAGTAGGAAACTACCACCTCAACACAAGCACATTTCACTCCTGCACAGCTCTCATCCTTAGATTTTTCTACCCCTTTGGATATATATCTCCAAGGAGCCTTCTAACACCCCTGTGAGGAAGGTGCTATTATTAAAGTTCCCACTTTATAGATGAGGTGAATAAGGTTGTAATGGGTAAACTGACACCAAGTATCCTGACAAATGAGCTCATTTTTTTTATAATGTTACATACTCTGATTCCCTTTTATGATCTATTTACCCTAATTGGACTGGTCCAATATTGATCCTAAAAACTACTTCCAAACTCCCGCTTTTATAACTTTTCTCATAGTATTCTTTATTCCCTTATGCTGTCTATATATCTAGTCACTATGTATGCTTTAAGGTATAGTTCAAGTCCCTCCTTCTCTGAACAAATATCTCCTTCCTGCACCAGTCCATAGCAATATATCCTCTAAAGTCCAAGAGCATTTAATGTTTGTACCTCTCATTTGTGTGCTCATTACATATCACCTATTTTGTTAAATTATGTGTACAAGTTATATGTCTATGTTTCCACAAATTGTGTTCTACTTGAAGTTCAGACATTCTTGTAATTTTTTGTGTGTTCAAAATGCACTTTTCATAATATTTTGTACATAGCAGCATTGAAAACAACAACAAACTATGTGCATTTGTTATCTCCCATTGGTTTATAAAAGGATTTTAGAGGGTTTTTGATTGATTCATTGCTATACATAAAAATCTCCCTCTATACCTCTCAAAGTGACTTCTTTGCATGTTCCTTTTACTTTTATTCTAGTTAATCTTTCCTTACAATATCTGCATATATACTCTCTCTATTTTAATACATTTATAGCAGTAAGATTCATAAATATTTTCTCCTAAAGAATTCAAATATTACTCTGAATTAAAAAATAAACTAGCAAAAAAAGTAGTCACTAAGTATTCAGAATCAATTTCTGGGACAAGATTCAATGACTTTTCAGCCTTGAACCAAATACATGATTTCTTTGGTATAACCTTTGACAAGTCACCACCACACCATGAGAAAGAATAAGAAGAGTTTTATATTTACTTGATAAAATGGAACATGACATATTCATGTTTGTACTTACCATATTAAGCCTCTCCACACTCTCATGTTCATAATGTCTTATAGGCAGAATGTGTTTTATAAAAGTTTGTTGAGTGGGTGGCTACATGTTGCAGTGAATAGAGCACTGGCCCTGGAGTTAGGAAGACCTGAGTTCAAATCCAGCCTCAGACACTAAACACAAAACTAGGCATGTGACCTAGGAAGGAAGGAAGGAAGGAAGGAAGGAAGGAAGGAAGGAAGGAAGAAAGAAAGAAAGAAAGAAAGAAAGAAAGAAAGAAAGAAAGAAAGAAAGAAAGAAAGAAAGAAAGAAACAAAGAAACAAAGAAACAAAGAAAGAAACAAAGAAAGAAACAAAGAAAGAAACAAAGAAAGAAAGAGAAAGAAGTGGAAAAAGCTAGAAGCATTAACAATAATATCAGGGTTGAAACAAGGATGCCCCTTATTACCACTATTATACAATATTATATTAGAAAAGTTAGTTTTAGCAATGAGAAGGGAAGAAAATTGAAATAATTAGAATAGGCAATGAGGAAATAAAATTATCACTCTTTACAACTGAAATGATGATATATGCGGAGAATCCTAGAGAATGAGTTAAAATAATTAACTTTAGCAAAGTTGCAGGATATAAAATTGACCCACATTAATCATTAATATTTCTACATATTGCCAATGAAATCCAGTAGCAAGAGATAGAAAAAAATTCATTTAACATAATTGTAGGGAATATAAAATAGTTGGGCATTGATCTGCCAAGCAAATTCATGAACTATATGAATACAATTACAAAACACTTTTCACACAAAGAAAGTCAGATCTAAACAATTGGAAAAATATCAGTTCTCATGGGTAGACCATGATAATATAATAAAAATGACAATTCTATCTAAATTAATTTATTCAGTCCATACCAATCAAACTACCAAAGATCATTTTATAGACCTAGAAAAAATAGCAACAAAATTTATCTGGAAGAAAAAAAAGGTCAAGAATATCAAGGGAATTAATGAAAATAAATGCTAGGGAAGGTGACCTTCAGATAGCAGATCTAAAATTGTATTATAAAATAGCAATCATCAAAATCACTTGGTACTGACTAAGAAATAGAGAGGTAGATCAGTGCAATAGGTTAGGTGCACAAGACACAGCAGTCAATGATTACAGAAATCTACTGTGTGATAAACCTCAAAACTCTAGGTTCTGGGATAAAAACTCACTATTTGAAAAAAACTGCTTGAGAAACTTGAAAATAATACAGCAGAAACTGGGCATAGATCAAGATCTGACACCATATACCAAAATAAAGTCCAAATAGGTACATGATTTAGATATAAAGGCTGATACTACAAACAAATTAGGGGAGCAAGGAAGAGTTTATTTGTCAGATTTATGGAGAACACAGGGATTTATGACCAAACAAGAGATAGAGGACATTATGAAATGTAAAATGGATAATTTTGATTACATTTAATTTAAAAGTTTTTGTACAAACAAAGCCAGTGCAACCAAGATTAGGAGGGAAGCAGAAAACTGGGAAATAATTTTTGTAACTAGTGTTTCTGATAAAGATCTCATTTCTTAAATATGTAGGGAACTGCATCAAATTTACAAGAATACAAGTCATTCCCCAATTGATAAATGGTGAAAGGATATGACCGGGCAATTCTCAGAGGAAGAAATTAAAAAGTAATATGAAAAAATACTCTGAATCACTATTGATTAGAGAAATGTTAATCAAAATAGCTTTGAGGTACCACATCTCACCTGTCAGATTGGCTAATATGACAAAAGAGGGAAATGACAAATGTTGGAAAAGATGTGGGAAAGTTGGTATACTAATTTATTGTTTGTTGAGCTGTGAGCTGATGCCACCATTCTGGAGAGCAATTTGGAAAAATGCCCAAAGGACTATAAAAATGTGCATACACTTTGACTGAGCAATACCACTTCGAAGACTGTATCCCAAAGAGATCATAAAAAATGGGAAAAGGATTCACATGTACAAAAATATTTACAGCATTTCTCTTTGTGGTGGCCAAAAACTGGAATTTGAAGGGATATCCATTAACTGGGGAATGGCTGAACAATTTGTGGTATATGAATGTAATGGAGTACTACTGTGCTATAAGAAATGATGAACAGGAGGACTTCAAAAAAACCTGGAAAGATTTATATGAACTGATGCTCAGTGAAGTGAGCAGAACCAGGAGAACATTGTATACAGTAACAGTCACAGTTTGGAATGACTAATTTTGAAAGACTCACCCCCCTTCTCAGAAATGCAAGGACCTAAAACATTTCCAAAGTACTCATGATGGAAAATGCCATTCACATCCAGAGAAAGTCTATGGGGTCACAATGCAAAGTGAAGCAGACTATTTTCTTTTGTTTTCTTTCTCATGGTTTCTCTCTTTTGTTATAATTAGTCTATACAACATGATTAATGTGAAAATATGTTTAATAGGAATGTATATATACATAAAGCCTAGATTAGATTGCAGGCCTTCTTGGGGAGAGAATGGAAGGGAGGGGAGAAAAATCTAAAACTTATGGAAGTTAATGTTGAAAACTAAAAATAAATAAATTTAATTAAAAATGATTATCAAGGAAACTATATAATGCATAAACTATATAACACTGAAAGGAATCAGAAAACAAACAAAAGAGTAATATCATTAATCAATATAGATTTAAAAATGAAAGAAATCTTGCCAAAGAATATCTAGCCATTGTTCTAAGAAAATGATCAATATATTAATTTAGTAATGAAAATAATGGTTTATCATTAGAGGAACAATAAATATAAAGCAAAAAAAAATTCCCAAGCTTCATGATTATCTATATAGATGTGGAAAAATATGCTAAAAACTCTATAGAGTTACATTTTTTAATATCATAAAAGTGCCCATCTAACACCAAAAGCAATTGTCATATGTGACAGTGATATATTAAAACCTTTTCCATTATATTCAGAGAGGAAGGAAAAATGCCCACTTTCCCTACTCCTATTTTGATTCTAGGGATTCTGGTGCTAGCAATACAACAGGAGAAAGAAATTAAATGCATAAATATAGGTAATGAAGAGGGGGGAACAATTTTATATTTACTGATGATAACATATCCTAGCAATTCAGTCAAAAGCAAAAGCAAACAAGTGAAAAAAAACATTTAAGGCAATAGTTTCAGAAAAGTTGCAGGAAATAAAATAATGCAACTTTCTCTTCCAATACATTTTTTTTAAATAAAAAAAAGTCCCATTGTAACAAAATCCAAGTGGCAATAGAAATGAAAATCCCATTTCAAGTAATTACAAATGCCCAATATATCTGGGGAGAAATCTAGAAAGCACACAAAACACTTGTCTGTGTCATTTATCTTGCCCTGGCTAGAAGTGGAGGAGTTACTGACCAATGCCACTTTAGTCACCACTGGGGCTTTAATCTGCCACATTTCAGACCTGAACTATTTTGACCCTTCTTGGGCAACTTGTTAACTGTGCCTCCCTCTTATCCTACCAGTTTACCACATTAGAGCCAAACTTTATTCGGACAACAGATCAGCATAACACACTGTAGCTCAGAACTGAGCTCACGAGATCTGTCAGGCTATGTCTCTCCAATAGCTTGGATTACAGGTACACCCTACCATTCCTGGTTCCCTACACCCCTTTTCTTACAATTTGGTTCCTATTGTGGTAATTATATACATAGTTTTATTAAGTGCAGGCCCTGCTGTTTTGATTTTACTTTCTTAAATCTCTATTACTTCATATATGCCTCCCCACGTCTCTTTGTATTCCAGGAAAATATTTGAAATAAGAATTCAGGCATGACCAGAGAAGAAAAAAAGCATTTCCCTCTTGCAACTGGGCTTGTCAAAGGCAAATAAGAGCTGACACAAGGTTTCAGGCTTTGAGGAATTTATCACACCGACTATTACAGAGGAATAGAGATAATATTTACAAGGAGTCCAGAAGTACAACAAGATTGCAAACTTAATTGTCACACTGTGTCCCTCTGCGCCGTGTTATTAGCCAGCCAGGACAATCCTTTATAAAGAAAGATTTCCAAGGATGTGACCTTTTCCTTTTCTCCATTTCCATTTCACTTAAATTATCACCCCAAAGATTTCAAAGGGGCTCTCTCAGCAGTATGATCAATTGGAGGTATACCACAGCGATAGGGAACATTGATTGCCAAAGTGTGGGGGGGGATAAAAAGGAGAAATTGACTGTGAGTCTGTATGAAACCAAATTCCTACTCCCTAGCCATTTAATGTATCCATTACCACTTCAGAAAGACAAGGTAGCAATAAAAAAATAATTTCTGAAATCGTATCTTAGTGTGTGATTGCAATCAAGAAAGGAAATACCACAATGCCATGGGAAGATTCCATCTTAATTCTCCCACATAGCTCCACTATGAGATAGTCTTAGTTTATACAACAAAAGACATTTTTTATAAACAACTTGGAATCAGAAAATTTGTTAGTGTCTCTGTCTCTGTCTCTCTCTGTCTCTCTGTCTCTCTTTGTCTCTCTCTGTCTCTCTTTGTCTCTCTCTCTCTCTGTCTCTGTCTGTCTGTCTGTCTGTCTCTGTCTGTCTGTCTCTCTCTGTCTGTCTCTCTGTCTGTCTCTCTGTCTGTCTCTGTCTCTGTCTCTCTCTCTCTGTCTCTCTCTGTCTCTCTCTCTGTCTCTCTCTCTCTCTCTGTCTCTGTCTGTCTGTCTGTCTCTGTCTGTCTGTCTGTCTCTCTCTCTGTCTCTCTGTCTCTCTCTCTCTCTCTCTCTCTCTCTCTCTCTCTCTCTGTCTCTCTCTCTCTGTCTGTCTCTCTTTCTCTCTCTCCCCCTTCCTCTTTCAGACTCTCCTTATGACTCCCTCCCTACATCCCATCCCTATCTTTCTCATTTATACATTGGCAGCTAGGTGACACAGTGGGTAAGAGAGGTACTTGAGTCAGGAAGACTGAGTTCAAACCACATTTTTATTAACTAAGTGAGCCCAGACAAATTATTGAACCTCTCTCAAGCCTTAGTTTTCTCATCAGTGCCTAGCTGAGAGATTGGTTGTGAGGATCAAATGATAAGACATGCACAGTACTTTGATAATTCTAAATGTATGTGTGTATGTGTGTTTGCATACATGTGTGTACAATGTATATACATAAATGCTAGTTATTATTTTACTATACCATAATATTCTATTATCAAATCATAAATCATTTCTTCCTCTGACTTAACATTAAAATGTGTTTGTGATTTTTCACTTTGAAAGAACCCTTTACTGTTGTGGCCCTCTCTTCTAATTAGTGAGTTCCTCCAGGAACTTACAAGAAGGCAACCATGGTTACTGCTTCACTCCTTTTCTTGCTCCAGTCCTAATTGTCTAGATTTGTCTACCAGGCCCAAATATGGGTGGGCACCTTCTCATCTTATTTCTCTACTTCTCCCCATTTTTTTTTTCAGTTCTGTTTTAGAATTTGCCTTTCCCTATTAGAATTAAAGTTCTTTGAGGTTAGCGACTATAATTTTAGCTTCATTTAAAAAAATTCCCAGAGTTTAGCATAGAACCTGATACATTAAGTAAGCTCTTAATAATGCTTTATCTAATATTTGTCTATGTTTAGAAAACAACATAGAATGATTTGTCATTTGTGAGAACAGACCCCAAAATCTAAAAAAAAAAAATTGAAAGAAAATTATTTGGTCATTTAGCAGTAAAGAAAGACAGCTAGGAATGGTATTGTTCTCTCTTCTTCAGATTCTGGAATGTTTCTATTATATAGGACTTAGACAAGAATACCGACACATGAGGGCAGATAGGTGGTAAAGTGAATAGAGTGCTGCGCCTGAAGTCAGGAAGACTCATCTTCCTGAGTTCAAATCTTAATATCTGTGTCACCTTGGGTATGTCACTTAACTGTTTACCTCTGTTTCCTCATTTGTTAAATGAGCTAGAGAAGGAAAGGGCAAACCACTCCCAAGTATCCCAACAAGAAAAATCCCAAATGGGGTCATGAAGAATTGGACATGACTGAAAGGTCTTAATAACCCACACCTGGACCACACATAAGCAGTTAAGCAATTTTGCCAAGAGGACAAATTGAAAGCAACGTACTTTGATATGGATATGAGCAAATATAAACATTCAATAAAGAGAACCCCAAAAGACAAGCTTGTGTGGACCCAAAACAAAACCTGGGTGTGGAGACCCAAAACGAGAACCTGGGGAAACCTAAAATTCCTTATGGATATTTCTGGCATTCTTGGAGAGTTACTGAAATCAGGCGGGGCATTCTGGGTTCAAACAATCTCCAGTTGGATTTAATCAGTATAATAAGTTTTTTTTGAACAATATAACAAGGCATCCACAGAATGAATCCACAAGAATGAAATTTTATGAGATTCAAATAATAGTTTCATCAGAGGAAGAGGGCATACTTTTTGTAGAAAGTGTTATATGAAATAATTTTGAAGGATAGGGAGGATTTTTGTGGGAGAAAAAAAATAACTTACTTCTTGTGATTGAGAACCAAAGTTCACAGTTATTTATAAAGTAAAACATTAAGATTCATAAAAAACAAATTAACTATTCTAAGTGTGTTTATTAAGAAAGGATATTATGTTCAGAATCTTGTACCAGACACTTGTTGGGTCCCCCAAGATGATAAAGATATAGTTCCTATCATCATGGAGCTTATAGTCTATGTGGTATACCATACACATTATCTTCAATGTCTGCAGAGCAGGGAGATACCTTCTCATATCACCTTTTTTGGTCCGTTATAATTCACAGCTGGAATAACAGCCTAAGTTATTATTTTCTATATAATCTTCCTGACTGGATATCTCTGTGTACTTTTGAAACCTAATCATCTAAGAAGAATAATTTTAATTCTTCCCCTCCTTCACCTGCTATTTCAAATCAGTTACCAAGTCTTTCCTATCTTACATCTATATTATCTCCCCTGTTCTCCCCTTCTCCCCACTCACACAATGAGCACCCTAGTTCAGGTACTTATTCCTTTTGTCTGGACTATTGCCATAACCTCTCAATTAATCTCATCTCCTGATTCTTCAGTTTCTCACTTGGATGCCAAATTAATATTCCTGAAATACTGATCTGAGCATGTGATGATCCAGTTCAAAAAAAACTTCCATTGATTTCTTACTATCTCTGGAATAAAAGATGAGCTACTCACCCTGCCATTTTCAGCTCTCCCCAGTCTGCTACTCACCTACCAGTTTAGACTTGTTTCCTATTATTCCCCTTCACATTTTCCATGTTTCAGCCAGCCCAGTCCACTGTCTGTTCCCTAAGGCCAACATACTACATCTTTTCTCTTTGTCATTGCACAACTTGTATCTCAAGTCTGGATTAATAGATAATAAAAACAACCAGCATTTTATTTAGTGCTTTAAGGTTTGTGAAGCACCTTCCACAAGTTTTCATTTGATCTCACATGGAATGCAAGCCCTCTTCATTTCTGCCTCTAGAATCTAGTTAATTACAAAGCTTAACTCAAGGGTCACTTCCTACAGGGAGCTTTCCTGATCTTCCTAGTTGTTATTGCCCCCTTCCTCCTGAGAGAAGGGTATTATCTATATAGATAGAACAATCCCCAGTACAATTGAGCTCCTTGAAGGAAGAGCTTGTTGTGATTTTGTCCTTGTATCTTTCACATATAATAGCATTTAATGAATGTTTTGGTAACATTTCATCTAAACAAAATTCTCTTGAAAATCTTATAATCTGAAAAACCTACAGATTCTGACTTTTTCATTCACTTCATTAGCTATCTATCCCTAGAAGCATTGCAAACTCTGAAAATCTGTTAAATATTCCACCTTTGCCTTTATCCAAGTCTTCAGTAAATGTGTTGAGCAGCATAGGGCAAAGCACAGTTACTTAGGATACTTCACCACAGACCTCCTTCCAAGCTAATATTCAACATTAATGGAGATGGCCCAGGTCCTGATGAATATCTGGCCACTGGAGCCAGATGGCTCTGGAGGTGAAAATGAGGCTGCTGACCTTGCACAGCCCTCCCTCACTCAAAATCAACTCAACTGCAAGTCATGTCTTCATCTCCCTGATGTCATGGTCTTCTTTGAGAATGATGGACAAACACAACAATAAACATTAAAGACTTTTCCTTAGATTTGATGATTCAGGCATTTCCAAAGCTATCTATCTATACTATCATCCAGTTGCCATATAACCACTTTATGCACAAGAATAATATTCAAAGATGCCAAATGTTTTTGTAAATTTTTAATAAACTGTTGCTATAGAATTCCTTTGACCTACCCATTAGGTAATCTTATAAAAATGGAAACAGTTAATCTGGCATGATGTGTTCTTGATAAAGATTTGTTTGCCCTTTATATTTATTATTTCCTTTTCTTTTTTTTTAATTTCTTTCAATAAACAATATTTTACTTCCTTTTCCAGAAGTTGAATAAAGTCATTAATAATAATAATACCCTGCTGCATTTTATATTCATGTATTAAGAAAAAATTTAGTTAATT
Organism: Petaurus breviceps papuanus; assembly: GCF_028583685.1. Classification (NCBI taxonomy): domain Eukaryota; kingdom Metazoa; phylum Chordata; class Mammalia; order Diprotodontia; family Petauridae; genus Petaurus; species Petaurus breviceps. Next base: position 12,464,057 of record NW_027187352.1, read on the forward strand.
TGACCTTAATCTAATATCCAAGCTAATTCTTGAATAACTCTAAGAGAAGTCTAAACTGGCATGATCCTTATAGTACTCCAAACTTATTTTTTACACAAGAAAATATCTCGTTACAAGAACAGGAAATGAGATTTTAGGCAGTACAAATCTTTAATAAGGGGGGAGGGAGGGGGAATCACAGGATGTAAAAATAAAGGTTAACATTCCAGAGTTGTTGAGTAATTAAGTCACTATCTGATCCCCTTCTGGAATACTTAATATATTCCTAGCATTAAGCAAAGATACCTCTTTTTTCATTAACATCATAATATTTCAATAAAGGAAGATGAGCCTAATTCCAAGTATTTCAGGTAGATAGGGATCAAATAATATGAACAAAACAAAGTTTAGTTAACAGCTTTACTCCATTTCCCTAAAAAAGACCTTTTTGTCTTTTATTTTTCTAGATAAATATTTTTATTTTTCTCAGAAGTCAGGAAAGAACTTTAGAAATAAATGTTATTTAATATTTCTAGAAAAACTAAAAAAAATAAGTTTTTTAATATGATTTTACAAACTTTAATACAACCTTTTTATTTTTTCCAGAAATTGGATTTGGTCCTATACATTGCCCCTAAGTTTGAAAACATATTTTTCTCTTGCTTTTTTTTTAAATTTTGGAAAATCAGAGCAACATATGTACTTTTCCAATTTACTCCCATCTTTAATTTTTTAAATTAAATTGTATGTTTATTTTTAGTTTACATCATTCATTTCCACAAGATTTTGAGTTACAAGTTTTCTTCCCATCTTTCCCCTACCCACCACCCCAAAATAGTGATCCCACTGTATACCTACCTTCTCCCCCAATCTGCTCTCTCCTATATCCTCCCCCATCTCCCCTCCAACTTTCTGGTAGGTCAAGATGGAACTCCATACCCCAGTGCCTGTATATCTTTTTTCCCAGTTGCATGTAAAATAATAATAATAATATTTTTTTAAAAAAACATTTGATTTTAAAACTGTGAATTCCCAATTCTTTTCCCATCTTTTCTTTCGACAGAATCGCAAGACCATAGATTTAGAACTGGAAGGGACCATAAAGGTCACCTTGTCTGACTTTCATGTTATAGATAAGAAAAACAATATATAGAGGAATTAAGAGGCTTGCCTCAAAGTCACAAAGGTAAGGTTCAAATTTTGGTTTTCTAAAGTCAAATCCATGGCTCATTCTGCTGTACCATCCCTCCCTCTTCAGCAAAAAATAAATAAAGAAATAAGCACAAAAATCACAGACATGGTTCAGCTATCACATCCATCAATTAGTTTGTCATCCGGACATTTTTATAAAAATCTATCATCCTCACTCTTCTCCCTCCACACATGATTAAAAAAATAACAAAATGACCCAAATTTTCATTTATCCCAGTTAGAAACTTCCTATCCCAAAACAGATTGACACTTTGTCTACAATTTACAATTTTAAAAACTTGTTTTGGGGTACTGAGAGGTTAAGTAGTCTGCCCATCTCATAGCCATGATGTATGGAAGACAGGACTTGAAACCACATTTCCTAACTCTGAAATCAGTTCTCCAGCCACTTCAGCACAATGTTGATTTGTTTTTTAAGTTCTGTGAATATAAGAAGAAAATATTATTTACCTGAAAAGTATAATCAAGACCAACTCAGAGATCATAGCATAACATCTGAAAAAAATCTTTATTAAGGGAAGGATCATAATAGGCTTAACAGAAAACTAAGAGTTGCATGTCAGGCACAGAACAATGTTGCCTACCTCTAAGATCCTTTTACATCCTGAAACAGATCATAGATTATCTCAGGATGACATGCTTTTGACTGGAGTTCAGGATCTATTAGCACTTTTGCTTATTTTGGCCACATTCAAAAATGTGTCTACTTCTTTGTGGTATACAGGTCTACTACATTTTTGAAACATGAGACTATATTAAGGAGTAATAGTGGTGTAGGTTGCCCATAGGGTACCACTTAAAGATAAATAGAAAACTTTGATGTTAGAATGAAATACTTTAGAAATTAGACACAGGAGGTGGTAAACCTTCCTGGGTTATGTGGATTTTTAAATTTATGACTTCCCAATGGATAGGTTTCTAACTTCTGCAAGATTATTAGAGCACCTGAGTCAAAGAATCACAGAAAATCAGAGTTGGATGAAATTTCAGAAATCATATATTTGAACCTATTCCTGAATTCGAATCTCCCCTATTATATGTCTTACAAATGGGTATACAGTTTTTCTCAAAGACTTACAATGAGAGGGGATTCACCATCTATTAAGGCAACCAATATGTTTTTGGATAAGTTTGTTGGAAAGATTTGTTACAGGAATTCCAAATCTATCTTTCTTTCCCTTCCCTTCACCGTCATTCCTTCTTCTGGGGCTGTAGGGAACAATGCTAATCCCTTATCTACAGCAGAGACCTCTAAAAATTCGAAGACTACTATTATGCTCCAATCCCTCGCTTATGTTTTCTTGTTTCCAGGTTAAACATCCCTAATTCCTTCAAAAAGAACATCTACTTATGACATGGACCGCAGTCCTCTTACCACCCACAGTGACCTATTCCATGTAGCTTCTAATTGTTCACTGTTCTTCCTAACATACAGTGCTTAGAGAAGAGTGCACTATTCTAGATGTGGTTTGAAGAGAAGAAGAATATAATACCATTGTTTCTCTTGCACTAGACGTTCTCACATAGCCTATGTTTATGTGACAGATGTGATTGAATGAGAGATGGACTTGTGGACAAATGTCCTCAATATCTCAGTCTTTTCCTCTATAAAATTAAGAAAGCAACCACATAAAATTATCACAGAGAAAAACTTCAAATAAATTAATCAATCAATAAACATTTCTCAAGGACCTACTATATGTTAGACATTATCCTAGTCACTGAGGACTAGAAGACACAAATTAAATGACCCTTTCAGTCAATGAGATTGCATTCTCTTAAAACAAAAACACAGGGGTGGCTAGGTGGCACAGTGAGTAAAGCACCAGCCCTGAAGTTGGGAGGAGCTGAGTTCAAAGCCAGCCTCAGACACTTACTAGCACTTACTAGCTGTGTGACCTTAGGCAAGTCACTTAACCCCAATTGCCCTCCAAAAAATTTAAAAAAGAAACTTTTTGGCACAGTGAATAGAGAACTGGCCCTGGAGTCAGGAGAACGTGAGTTCAAATCCGGCCTCAGACACTTAACACAAAAACTAGTGGTGTGACCTTGGGCAAGTCACTTAACCCCAAATTGCCCTCCAAAAAGCAAAAAATAAAAAAAGAATATACAAGACAAAATAATTTCTAAAAAAGCACACACACACACATACACAAACAAAAAACAAACAAAAAAAAACCCCACCCTATTTCCCATCACAAACCATAGCCTTTGTATCATGGAAATTTTTAGAGCTAAAGTTGACCATAGTCATATTTTATAAGTGAGCAAGCTGAGACCCAGAGACGTCAAATGACATCAGGTCACATAGTCACTTACCCATGGTTATACAGACAGTAAAAGAGCTGGAATCTGAACCTTGGTCTGGAAATATCAAATCTATCTCTCTTTACACTGAACAGTGGTGGCTCCCATTTGAAAACAAACCAAACTATTTTAAAATATTGATATACTGGCTTACACTCATTCATTCTTTGTCACACACTGACCTTTGTATATAGAGGTGCTTCACCACTAAGAAGCCAAAGACTTTCCTTTCAAAGATATAATGACAAACTAAAGGAAATAAACTGGACAAAGGAATCCTGGGGACCCGGGTTCAATTTCCTGTTCTGCTACTTAATGGCCTTATGATCTTAGGCAAATCATTTTATTTACTTGAGTTGAAGTTTCCTTAACTATAAAATTGGTAGTGCACACACACATATAGACATAGACATGTATACAAAATACACATAGATATATGCATATGTGTGTATATATATATATATACACACAGAGGTAGAGCTATATACATATATAGATATATATCTCTATCCCTATCTATTTCCATACACATACCCACACACACACATCACATCTTGTTCCAAGATCTATTGCAGAGATCAACAGATGAATGTGAAAGTTCTTTATAAATTGAATAGTACTACAGGCAAGTCAGTTATTATTGTTGCTGTTGCAAGTTGCAAAACAAATACTAGGTGTGATTTCATTTCATTTACAATAAATATATATGTGATAAAACAGTAATATTTTTTTTCCAGTCAGACACTTATTTTATAGCAAACATTGCCTTTAGTATATAGAGATATTCACCTTGAATAGGTCATGAATTTTCACTCTTCAGATACCACACCACATTTCAAGAAAACTGAGTCAGGGAAAGAAGACTAATTATGGAGTTCCTATGGAACTATGGAGCTCTAAGTTCATTAAAGCTGAGAAAATGTATGCATAGCCCATTCCTTCTAGCCCTAGAAGAATGTTGAAATCAATACATGTTTTGGATTTTGGATTTGGAGTTCAGTCAAAATTTTGTTTGCATTGGGCCTCGGATTTAATTGCTTAAATGAACTTTCAGTAAGGAAACTACCTTTACTAATGCAGATTGCTACCTGCTTAACAAATCATAGTTCTAGGGAGTTTCTTCCCATGATGAGAATTTAAGGGACTTGTCAAAAGACAGAAAACCAGTTGGTGTCAGAGGTGGGAGCTGACCACTAGACTTCTTTAAATCCAAGGACAGCTCTCTATACACTCCTCTTTTCTGTCTTTACAAACTTTAAAGGATGATAGTTTTAATCAGTTATTCATATTACTCCTGTTCTGTTCTATTTTAGTTATTTGTATCTCTTATCTCCTGTGCTAAAATGTATATGTAAATGACATTCCATTCAGTGCCTGTGGGTAATTGTTGTTGTTCTTCACTCATGTTCAACACCTTGTAACCCTGTTTGGGATTTTCTTTCTTTCTTTTTTTTTAATGCTTTATTAACTACTGATTTACATCATTCATTTCTGCCAGATTTTGAGTTACAAATTTTTCCCCCATTTTTCCCCTACCCACCGCCCCAAAATATCAGTCCCACAGGATATCCCCTTCTCCAATCTACTCTCTCCCATATTTTCTCCCATACCCCTTTCGACTTTTCCAGTGGATCTATATGCCCCAGTACCTATATATCTTATTTCCCAATTACATGTAAAATAGTATTAATAATAGTATATATTTATATATACATATATATATATATATATTTGAATATTTGATTTTAAAACTTTGAATTCCAGATTCATTCCCTAACCTCCCTTGTCACCAAATATTACTGGGAAGATAAGCAGTTCAGTATAGGTTGTACATGTGTAGCTAATGCAAAACAAAAACATAGTAGATATATTGTAAAAGACTGACTATATTTCCCTCCCTCCTATCCCACCTCCCACTTGTTTAATTCTCTATTTTGATCCCATCTATTTTCAAAAGTGAGTGCTTCCAACTTCCCTCCCCCCCCAGCCTACCCTCCCTTCTATCATCCCCCCACTCATCCTGTTCCCCCTTACTCTCCTGGAGGGTGAGATACCCTATTTAGGGTGTATTGCATTCCCTCCTCAAGTCAAATTCAATGGGAATAAGGTTGACCCATTCCCTTTTGCCTTCCTATTCTTCCCCTCCATTGTAACCATTTTCCCTTGCCTCTTCTGTATGAGATAGTTTACCCCATTCTGTCTCTCCCCAACTCCTCTCATGATATTCCTCTCTTATCTCTTAATTTCACTTTTTAAGTATCATCACTTCCTGTGCCAACATAAATAAAACATATATACAAATATTCACATATGTATTCATATGCCCATATACCCTCATATATATATATGTATATATATATATATATTTCTATTCCCTTCAAATACTGAGAAAAGTTTCATAAGTTACAATTATTGTTTTTACATGTAGGAATGTTAATAGTTCAACTTTGATAAGTTCCTTATAATTTCTTTTCTCTGTTTACCTTCTCACGCTTCTCTTGCTTCTTATATCTGAATGTCAAATTTTCTATTCAACTCTGGTTTTTTCAGCAAGAATGCTTGAAAGTCCTCTATTCCACTGAATAACCATATTTTCCCCTGAAACATGATACTCAGTTTTGCTGGGTAGGTGACTCTTGGTTTTAATCCCAGCTCCTTTGACCTCCAGAATATTATATTCCAAGCCCTTAGATCCCTCAGTGTAGAAGCTGCTAGATCAAGGGTTATATTGATTGTGTTTCCAAAATATTCAATTTTTTTCTTCCTGGCTGCTTGTAATATTCTCTCCTTAATCTGGGAATACCGGAACCTGGCTATAATATTCCTAGGAGTTTTTTTTTAGGGGGGGGGATCTTTTTCAGGAGGTGATAAGTGGATTCTTTGAATCTCTATTTTGCCCTCTGGTTCTAAAACATCACGGCAGTTTTCTTTGAGAACTTCCTGGAGGATGATTTCTAGGTTCTTACTTTGATCATGGCTTTCAGGTAGTCAAATAATTTTTAAATTCTCTCTCCTGGATCTATTTTCCAGGTCAGTGGTTTTTCCCATGAGATATTTCACATTGCCTTCTATTCTTTCATTTGTTTGGATCTGATTAACAACATCTTGATTTCTCATAAAGTCATGAGCTTCCATTTGCTCCAATCTAATTCTGAAGCAATGATTCTCCTCAGTGAGCTTTTGAGATTCTTTTTCCATCTGGCAAATTCAGCTTTTTAAGGCATTCTTCTCCTCATTGACTTTTTGAGCCTCTTTTGCCATTTGAGTTAGTCTGTTTTTTAAGGTATTATTTTCCTCAGTCAGGCTGTTGACTCTCATTTCATAATTTTCTTGCATTGTTCTCATTTCTCTTCCCAATTTTTCCTCCACTTCTTTTATCTGTTTCTTAAGGTCCTCTATGGCCTGTAACAAGCTCCTATTTTCCTTTGAAGCTTTTGGTGCAGGAATTCTGACTTCACTGTCTTCCTCCTGTTCCATGCTTTGCTCCTTTTTGTCCCCAAAATAGGAGTGTAATGTTGGAATCTTCTGTCTGCTTTGTTTCCTTTGCCTGGTCATGTCACCCCTCAGTCACTTGACCCCTGGCCTTTTTGCCACAGTAGGACTCTGCCACTAGACAGAGGAGCTTTTGTCCCAAATGCTCTGCAGGCCAGGAACTGAAGCTGCCAAGTGGCACTGGCTGGCTGTGCCAGCGTCTCAGCGGCTTCTCACCCCGGGGGGCAAAAGCCAGTCACTCCAACTTACTGGGTCCCAAAGTCCACACTGCACTGACCTCTCACTTTGTCCTTAGCATCTATGTGTTGTTAAATCTGGAAAGGTCACAGCTGCTCCTGATCTGGAGTCCCTCTGGCTGGTGGCTGTTCAGGCCCTCCTTGGGGCTAAAGCCTTGGTGTGGGGCTGGGCTTGGCTCCCAGAGCACTGAGCTGGCCAATTCCTGCTGGCCTGCCGGGCTGTCCTCTGCGGGAGGTTAGCTTTTCTGTGTCATTTTGTGGGTTCTGCAGCTCCAAAGTTTGTTTAGAGACCCCTTTTTCCATGGATTGGGGAAGGTGGAAGCTGGAGCAGCAGGGAGGTCCTGCTTCTACTCTGCCATCTTGCCTCTGTACCCTTTTTGGGTTTTTCTGGACAGTTATTGGAGTGGTTTGCCATTTCCTTCCCCATCTTACTTTATAAATGATGTAACTGGGGCAAGCAGGTTTAAGTGACTTGACCAAGGTCACGTAACTACTAAGTATCTGAGACCAGATTTGAACTTGTGAAAATGTTTTTCTGATTCTAGGCTAGTGCTCTACCAATTAGGCAACCTAGCTGCTTCTAGCTAGTAAGAACTTCATAATTTTTATTTATTTTTAATGATTGTGAAATATTCATCTTTCTATCCACTAACAATAAATATTTTTCAAAATAATTATAACAATAACTAGCATTTACACCACAATTTCTTGCAAAACGGGAATATATATTGTTGTTTAGGATTTGTAAGGCGCTATGCATATGTTACCTCATTTGATCCTCACAGCAACCCTGTGATATAGGTACTATTATTATCTCCAAATTACAGATGACGATTCTGAAGCTCACAAAGGTTAAGTGATTTGCCCAGAGTCACATAGCTAGCAAATATTCAAAGAAGGATTTGAAATCAGGTCTTGCTGATTCCAAGTCTAACTCTATCTACTATGCCATTTAGCTGTATGATCCAATATAATATAGTCATATAATATATAAAACAAAATACTCTTCTTAAAGAAAGACATAGCATTTAATTTAGACTTTTAAGCATGGGTACAAACTTGGCAGGTAAATAGTAGGAATGAGGATATTCAAGGGTTAGAGAACAGGGGGAGCAAAGGCCTGCAGGTGTAAGAGTGTCTTCTTATTAACATCGCCTCCCTTATTTCCATAATAATAATAATAATAATTTAATAATACAGTAATAATAAGTTTTCTTCACAAAACCTCTTTGGGGAAAGTAATCTTAACATTCAGAGATTTGGGGAAATGAGGGGACATGATAGAGATCTCTAAGCACTTGGTCTGGAGATATCAAATCTATTTCTTTACACTGAACAGTGGTGGCTCCCATTTGAAAACAAATTAAACTATTTTAAAATATTGAAATACTGGCTTACACTCATTCATCCTTTGTCACACGCTGACCTTTCTATATAGAGATGCTTCACCACCAAAAAAGATAACAATTGTTGTGCTTAGTCCACTAGGCCAGAATTAACTGTAAGCTGCAAAGCAGGAAAAATCAACTTCCCTTAAGGAAAACAAAACAAACTTCCCCATGATCAGAACTATCCCCTGCAAAAAAGGGGCTTTCCTGAGACATGACCAGTAGAAAAAGGATATTGAGCCCGGAGTCAGGAAAACCTGAGTTCAAATCCAGTTGCAGACACTTATTAGCCGTGACTCTAGGCAAGTCACTTTACCTCTGTTTTCCTTGTTTTCCTCATCTGTAAATGAGGATCACAGTAACACCTGCTTCCCCGAGTTATTGTGAGTTCAAATGAAAATGTATTGTAAAGCTCTTAGCACAGTAACCTGAATTGTTAGTTGCTGCTTCTTTATGAGTAGTGGTCCTCAAGCCAAAGATGCATAAACACTTACCAGGAAGTAAAAAAAAAGAATAAAGTTTAAAAATGATAAATTCTCAAATTATGTTATTCTTTTATTGTTATTATAAACCTTTTACAGATTCAGTGATTGTGCAGATGAACGACCTGAGGCTCTGACTGGTTAAGTACTTATCCATGTTCTCAAAATGAGTAAGTAGTGATCCAGGTCAAAATATCAGACTTTCATAGGCCTGGCTCTCTCTAACTATTATGTAATAAATAGAATTAGCCCTTATAACCTATACTTAAAGTAGTTTATACTAAGAGATTTTTAAAATTCACAAAAAATCATAAATAGCTGTAACACATTTAAAGCAATAAACATTAATAAAGTATGATTATGCTAACTGGAAAAATACTAGAGGAAAAGGTCTTACTCAACAAAAAGCAGCTAGAGATAAATAGATTCTTCGGTGTGTTTATTTTTTAATCTCAGCCAGCTTTGGGGGAATATAGTTCAAACTCAAGACTCTAAAAACCAATCAGAAACAGATTGGCTGCAAAGAAAGCAGTGCAATAAATGGCATACTTTAGGGGGAAAAATTGCAACTTTTAAGATGTGTACATCCTGAGAGAAGAAAATTGTGCTATAGGCTTTTCATTCCACCAACACTAATAGAAATATAAGAGTATGGGGGGAGGAGGTAACATCAAATGATTAAAAAAAAAAAAACCCTCAGTTTCTATCCTCATGGTGCCCAAGCTGTAGGTAGAAAATAAGACATGTAGGCAAATAGTTACAGTATAAACAGGAACATGGAAATTTGTAACTCAGGAAAAGTGTAGTATCATATGATTAGGAAACATTTCTGACAAAGGGTTAACTAGAGAAAATGGAAAACTGGAGTTGGTTCTTGATGAGTGGGCAAATTTTTCAGAGGTGAAAATGAGATAGGCAAAGATATAGAGACATTCTAGTTCCAAAAGATGGTATGGACAAAGGCATAAACATGGAAAACAGAGGGCCTATACAGGAATAAGAATATATAACATTTGACTTTTTATCTTGATTTCCCCTTCAATGACAGGACTATTGTTTGGGAAGGGGGAAGAAAAAATGTCAGAGAATCCCAGTGTATAAAAGAATGGAAGAGACCATAGAAATCATTTCATTAAATCCATAACTAAAACCTGAATCTTTTGTATGGTATATGAGACAGTTACAGAGAGTCAACTAGAAGACCTCTAAAGTAGCAATAATTCACTATTTCTTATGGGACAGCAAAGTGGTATAGTGGATAGAGTCCTGGGCCTGGAGTCAGGAAGCCTCATGTTCCTGATCATATCTGACCTTGTATACTTACTAGTTGTGTGACCCTGGGCAAGTCACTTAACCCAGTTTGCCTCAGTTTTCTCATCTATAAAATGAATTGGAGAAGGAAATGGCAAACTACTACAATACATTTGCCAAGAAAATCCCAAATGGGGTCAGGAGGAGCCAGGCAACACTGAAAAATTACTAAATAACAACTACTGCTTGAAGCAGTTTATTCTACTTTGCAGTAGCTCAAACAGAATATGACTATTCAGCTTATTTGTCACCTCTACAAACAAATAAAATAAGATGAATCCTGCATCCAAAAGATAGCTTTTATGAGGTAATATGGAAGGAAAGGGGGTTAGTGGGGAAGTAGGGAGAGTGCTTTGTTTGGACTCAAAGGACATTACTTTGAAATCAAAATTTATCACTGATTATCCTTATCACTCTAAGAGACAATGTGGTAAGGTGCAAAGGCTGGGTTTAAAAGAGGAAAATGTGTGTTTGAATCCAAGCTTTGCCACTTACAGTCTGTATGACCTTGGACCAAACACTTAATTTCTCTGACCTAGATGGCATTTTATTCTGTCCATTCTAATTTTAAAATCTATTTTCTTATGATCCTAGATCTGTGATTTCATAATCCTGTTTCACTTTTTCATGATCATGCTGCCCTTATATTTATATATAAATATATATGAACACACATGCATATATGTGTATAGGTATATATGCCTGTCTATATGCATGTGTGTACATATGTATGCATATATGTACATGTATATAAAAACTAGGCTTCTGAAGCTCCTAAAAGCCCCCCAAATTCCAGTTTAGAAACTCATTCCCCCTCAATAGCTTGCAACTACCCGACATCTATGGTCTCTTCAGGCATCATGTTCAATTTAAATAAATAACTCCCTTTCATAAGCACCTGAGCTTTGAAATTCTAGTCTTTGAAATTAGGAACTGACTAGATTATCTCCTTTCAGTTGCATCATTCCATATTCTGTGCTCTATTCTATATTGTAAAGGTCTTTCCAGTTTTGATTTTCCCATCTATCTTTGACATTCTGTCTTCTTTGTTTTAACATTCTCCCTTTTAATGTTCCTTCTAGACATCCATTCTCTAATTATATTATTCTATCTAGATGTGCATTCACCCTATAAAGGGACAACGTGGATTTTGAGATTGTCTTTGATGCTTTCTTAAGGTTAGTATATTTTTTCTATATTTCTTGTTAAAATAGCTACCAACCCCATGTGGGGAAAGGTGTAGGCTACCATCAGGATATGTTAATTTGTCAGTCTAGTTGAGACATGGAAATGATTATGCAAACAGTTATTTTCTAAGGAATATAAACAGCTAGATTCAAGGCGATTGTTTTAATTTAAAAATAAAATAAAACAATACTAGAAACAACAGCACCTTCCTATATGTGCATATGCATTTTTTTTTCTGCCTTCCTTGTTATACCCCCTGGAAAGTTGTGCTGATTCTTTATTCAGGCTACAAAGAAAATCTTCTCTATCTTGTTGCATTTGTTGGAGAGATTTTTACCCCCTTTAAACTTGGAAGTTTGGACACTTAATCCCAGAAGCAATAACTCCAGAGATGGGCACTGCCTCCTGTGTCTAATTTAGTCTTACAACTAGATTTAATGGATTAACTGTTATAAATAAAATCAAACAGAATTCTATCTAGTGTCTATTGTAAGAGAGGTGATTTACCCACTATACTACTGTCTAGCAGTATAGTATATTCATTCATGCATTACTTCATCAAACATTTATAAAGCACCTATTATGTGCCAGACGTTCTACTTGGCTCTGGGGGAAAAAAAGATAAAATAAACATACACAAAACTCAATTCCAGCCTCAATATAGGTCAAACTGAAGGAGTTTACATTCTATTGGGGGAAAACAACATCAAAACACTAAAATATATAGAGACAGATAGAAATACAAAGTAATTTGGATGGAGAGAGCAATTGAAACTAAAGGGATCAAAAATGGCTTTTAGCCGAGCCTTCAAGGATCTAGGGATTCTAGAAGACGTGTAGTATAGGAGTATATTCTAGGCTTGTGGCTCAATCTATGGCAAGGCATAATTATTAGAGATGGAACATTATATTTGGAGAACAGCAAGCAAAGCAGTTTTGTTGGAAAGTGTGTTATATGAAGGGGGGTAATGATCAATTGGCTTGGATGCTGAGAGAAATGATTGCTGATAAGCAATGATTTTGAAAGATCCAGGGTTCTAATTTTTTCTAAAGTCTTCATTTCAAAAGCTCAGTCTCTGAAGGTTGAACTAACCTTTCCCTCAATCCTGGTTAGAACCTACCCAGTCTGACAAGGAACCTCTAATCTAAGGTGAATTCCTGCACACTGTGGTCCACTGAAACAAGTCTGGGGGGAAGCAGATCATTTGTCTAGAGTGCCCAAAGCTAGGACATGGAGATAGTCTCTTTGTCCAAAAGATTGTAATTCTAGACCTGGAAAAGCAAAACAAAACAACCTAAAAGGCTATCTAGTCCAAGCCCTTCTTGCCCTGCCCCCCCCCCAAAAAAAAGAGAAAATGAAGTTTAGGAATGCTGTGTCTATGATCTCATCGGTAATGAGCCATAGACTTAGGATTTGAAGCCAGGTCCTTGGACTCTAGAATCAGTACTCTTTCTAGTGTACCATCCTATATCTTCATGCATCTAATGTCTAATCCCTTTCTCACATGAAATCCCTTAAGACTATTTTGATATTTTATTGATTCTATTTTACTGTGTTGACACTTTATCATTGTAATTCATAGTTCATTCATACCTTCTCAACCTATTTGATATTATTTTCTTATGTCTTGTCTCCATAGAGGAGTTGTCAGTAGTTTTTTCCTAGTGGATGTGTTTCTAAGATTTTAACATCTTAAGGCTGAGTGAATTCATTGAGTCTGTGTCTCTTATCCTTCTCTCTTGAAAAAACAAAACTTCTCCACGGTTCTGGTCATAGATTCCCTTAATAATACATTCCATATCACTTCTTTTATGAATATCACCTCTATTACTATGTTGCTTATGTCTACTATGAAACTTTCTGTTTAACTTTTCATCTGTGTTTTGATTATTATGAAATCATGATGTTCCATGTTTCTAAGCCAAAGAACATCACTGGAAGAACAATAATCTTACAAAAATGAATTTTGGAAGCACAGAATACAGGAAAGTAAAGATGCCAATATTTCCCAAACAATAGCTCTGACATGAATGATGGCACATCTTCATTATGAAGCCATTTTTATAAGGTGGAATTAATGAAAGTTACGTTTGTCTTAAAGTACACTGTAGGGCATTTAGTAACTTAAGAGTCGGTGTCGAAGCAGGAAGGAATCATGGATTTGTAGATCTTGAGGAGTAGACTGGAGAAAGCATCTGAGCTAAATCCCTATTTTTACAGATCTTATAACATGGAAAGTTAGAATGGAAAGAGATCTCTTAACAGAGAATGTTAGAATAAAAAATGGAGAATATCAGAACTAGAAAGGGCTTAGAGACTCTCTATACAATCACTCTAGTACTGTCCTGTCTTTTATACGCAGAGAGATGGAGACCTAGTAAAGTGATGCTATTTTTCTAAAGATATCCAGCTCTTTTGTGGCAGACTCAAAACATAAATACTTAGAGGATCACATTGTTATGCAACAGAGTTTCTCATCATGATCAGGGGGTCTGAAAACATAAAACTAAGGCTTGTCATGTATTAAAAATGATGTCAAATAACAGTAACACCACTGATAGACACCATAGTCATGATCTCTCTCTCACACGCAGGCATATATGTATATAACTATATCTATCTATCTATCTATAAGCACCTTTCACTTTTCAAAGGGCTTAATTCAAAAAGAAAAAGCTATCAGCAACCTAAATATCTAGGTAACTTTTAATAAACTATGTTAATGAGATACAAGTGAAACATGAATAAATAAAACAGACATATAATTCACTTTATTCATTAATTTCACTGTTCTTCTCTGACCTTTCCCTAGGACTATAACAATTAATACCACTCACTCATTTGAGGTTTATCTCCTTTTCATCCAATTGCCAGCCCCTAGTGGAATTGATAATGATCCCTTGAGTGTCTCAAAGCCAGGCAGCAAGAGGTAAATGAGAGACACATTCACATGTGCTTAAAGCTAGATAATTGGCCTCCAAATGATCTGAAAGCCAAGTAGCCTCACTGATAGACTACTTTCACTATGCACTCTATGCATCCCTTGTGTATACTGTTCAAATTCCTTGGCCTAGTGTTCAAGGATCTTCTCTCTCTGGCTCAGACCTTCCATTATTGTCTTTCACCTACTTTGTAGTTCAGTTTGACTAAATGATTGATCATCTCTTGAAAAGCTTCCACATTTCTGTATCCCTGTAGCTTTATTCTTAAAAATATCTATGCCTGGATTATTCCAACTTTTTTGGGGGGGTTGGGGGGGTAATTAAGGTATAGGAGAAACAGTTCCTTGGATGTAAATAGCATGAAATTATATCTTACTGTCTGTGAGGTCCTGGGAAAGTCATTTAACATCTCTAAGCCTCAGTTTCATTTTATACAATGTGGATATGATAATAAAAAATAGGAAGTATCAGAGAAACTGCTGTGAAGATGAAATTAAATGATGTTTGATAATAAGCTATAAAGCTATTTTAGATGGTTATAAACTGGCTCTTAATTTTATCTCACAAACTTGTTGTGAGAAGTACTTTGTAATTCTTAAATCACTGCATACATGTGTAAGTAAATAATCATCTACCCATATTTAAGGTCAGTTTAAAAGCCAATTCTTGTCCCACTGGTCAGAAAGGGTTCCTTCATTTGATCTCCATAATATTTTGTAATCTTCACTGACATATATCATGTTCTAATCTGTGGTATCTCTTTATCTTCTCTCTCCTTCTAGGATTGTAAGGTATTTGAGAGAGAGGCTTTTCCATTTACCTCTCACTGAGAAAACACATTTTAAGTCTTTAGTGTTGTTGAATGAGTAAGTTAATGATTAGACTATAAAAGCAGGATAAGGAAAGAAGAGTATTCTAGAAAAAACAAAGGTGGTGATAATAGACAACCTTTGGGGGGGGGGGCTTAATAGAGCTAAAGTTGACTCAATAACAAAAACAAACTACAGCAACAACCCATGTGCACTGGAGATTTATTTATTGTCCAGTTAATCTCCTCTCACAGTTACAATAGGCTCAGTATAGGACCCTCTGCCTGTGAAGGAATCCTTTCATCCCTTCAGCATCCTAAATGCTCACCACCTGAATATCTGGCATAGCAAGTATCACAGTGTGTCCCTTTCTCTTCCCTTATCACATAACTTTCCTATCAATATCACTAACCTGCATCCTACCAGTACACTAAGCCCACTCTCCATACTTATCTCTGTAAGACAGCACCCTGAATTCCATTCCATTTGGACCTTGAGTCCTACTCAACAGTGAGCAGGACCTCTCCCTTCCCAGATGCTAAGATCTCTTCAAAGAGCAGGAAGTCACTAAATGCCATCTATTTTTTAATTTTAGATAGATACTAAAAATTAAATATATAATAAAAAAGAAACAATATAAGCTTAAATATTAAACTTAAATATAAAATAAGGAAAGAAAGAAAACGTCATGTGCACAGCAGAACATAGGATTCAAAATACATAGCAATAACTTATAGCAAGAAAGCCTATAGAGTAAATACGGTGTGTTAAGTTGAAAACTGTCCATCTTTTCTTTGCTTCCTTATAGGTTTTCTCTTGTTCTCTGCTGTGCCCTTCTTACTTTGTTCTTTTTCTACCTTCTTCCCCCCACAAGCTACCACAAGGCTACAATTGAGCGTGGATATATTTATACATAGATATTGATATAAATATACAGTTATACATATATACATGTGTAGACATACAGACATACTTGCATACATATAAACACACACTTTCCCTAAGAGATTCTACCACAATATTGTTTTTTTGTTTATGTATATCTCTTTTTTCCTATTTCCTCTAACTCCTCTCTACCTGCTACCTAGTCCTCCTTTTCTCAACTACTCTAGTAATCTCTTCCATAGCCTCCCATTCCCCTAAATCTAAACACCCTTTTTGTACCCTTTGACCGATTCCCTCATCTTTCCCTCCTCCCTATCGCTTTAGAATTTTATTTCTTTTTTAAATTTAGAAGACTTTTATACTCTTCTAGATGTATATGTATTTTTCCCTCTTAAACCCATTTCAAATAAAAGTGGGTTTCCAGGGCTAACAGCCTCCTTGCCCCCATCTAATTCCTCTGTATTGGTTCTTCCTCTTGTACCTAATTTGTGTAGAATAATTACTCTTTTTTTTTATTTTTGGAGAGCAATTGGGGTTGTGATTTGCCCAAAGTCACATGGCTATTAATGGTGTCAAGTGTCTGAGGCCACATTTGAACTCAGATCCTCCTGACTTCAGGGCCGGTGCTCTATTCACTGCACCACCTAGCCACCCCAGGATAATTACACTTTTAGTTGTTTTTGAACAGTTTTACTTTTTAAGTCAGATTATACTCAGGTCCACCCCAATCTTTCTTATAAGCTGCCTAATTACTAGTAACAATCTTAGATATAGGTTTAACATCTTCCATACATAAAAGGTAAACATTTTATCCTTATTGAATCACTTGTAATTGGTTATTGGTACATACCTCACATTTGTCTTGGCTCTTGTATATCAAATTGTATTTTGAGTTCAGGGTTTTGTTCTGAATAGAGTCCTGAAAGTCTGAGAGTTGATCAAACATCCATTTTTTTTCCATTAAGAATTATGCTTAGCTTTGCTGGGTACGATTTTTGGCTGAGGTACATTTCTTTTGTCCTTTAATATAAGGTATTCAAGGCGTGCTATCTTTTAGCGTCACCAACATGACTTATGAGATTCTAATTGTGGGACCATAATATGTAAATTGTTTGTTTTTTTTTCTTGTTGCTAATAATATTTTGTCCTTGTTCTGGGTGTTTTGGAATTTAATATTCCTGGGAGTTTTTCATGTAGAATCTCTTTCAAGTGGTATTCGATGGATTTTTTTTTTATTTCTATTTTCCCCTCTTGTTCTAATGCTTCAGGATGATTTTCTTTAATTATTTCTTGTATTATTGTATCACGATTCTTTTTTTTATTGGAACTTTCAGGTAGTCCAATTATTCTTATGTTTTCTCTTCTTTATCTGTTCTGTAGATACATCGTTTTTCTTATGAGATGCTTCACATTCTCTTCTATCTTTACATTCTTTACATTTAAAAAAATGTTCATCTTTTATAACTTTGCTGGTTTCCCTTTGCCCAATTTTGATTTTCAAGGACTCATTTTGTTACTTAAGATTCTCAATTTCTTTTTCTAATTGTTTTACTTTCTTGTCATAATGTTCTTGTTTTTCTTCCATTATCCTTATTTTTCTTTCTTAATTTTTCCTCAATCCCTCTCATTTGATTTTTAGAATCTTTTTTACATTCTTCAATGAGTTCTTTTAGGGTAGGTGACCATTTGACATTACTCTTTGGGGTAGAAGAGGATTTCTTTGTTTCTGTATCCTCCTCTGAAGACAAAACCAGGTCTTCTCTATTTCCATTCCTCCTTTGCCTGTGCATTTGTATGTGTGTAATAATTTAGTTTTTATCTGGTCCTGGAGTATAGAGGATCGTGCCTCTGACCTCTGCTCCTCTTCCACTCTGCCCTCTGACCTTGAACTCAAACCAAGACCTCCAGCCTCCACTAAGTGTCCACTGCTAGCAGCGTCCCTGCCCCACTGCTTCTGCACTTACTGGGCATCTGCTGATTCCTTCTTGCCCCGGCCACTCTCCACTGCACAGCTGGGTCTGGTGATCCTTATCAGCAGAGTTTCCCTAGATCTTCCCCAGGTCTACCCCCACTCCCTGGGGGTAAAAGTTCCCATGGCAGGTGCAACTCCCTACCTAGATAAACTCAGGGGCTTGTTGTTTAATCACTTTGCCTTGGTTTTTAAAGCAGACCCTGGCCTGGAGGTGTATAGTCTTCACCTAGAGGAAATCTAGTACCGGAATTTTTCTTCAGGTCTTTTCTGATTGCCCCAAGAGTACCCCTGTTCTGCCCCTACTTTTATTTGTTTTCAGGGTTCTATGTTCACCCAGAGGTGCCATTTTATCTCTTTTGTGAAGGAAAATCTTGAGAGCTTGAAATTTTCTGACCTACTCCACCATCTTCCCAGAATCTTCTCCCAAAATATTTTTAATAATTTAGAGGACCAAGCCTTACCTTCCTTCCACCTTTCCAATTCATCATAGGTACTTATGTGCCTTACTATATTACCACTGCTATGTCTTTCACCTCTGCCCCACTCCCCATGCCCCCCACCCAAAAACAAGACAAAAGCAACAACAAAAAAATAAAAAAAAACACATTGACAACTGAAGTGCTATTATAACTTTTAAACTTCCAGGCCTTTCCTGGTAGTTCTGGGGCATCGAAGCAGGCAGATAGTATTTTGCCATCTTTCCTGCAACTGAACCCCTTCATATGTGCTGTCTACCCCAATTAGAATGTGAATTACTTGAAAAAATTAACTGGATTTTTTTCTTTGCATCTCCAGAACTTTCCACAATGCTTAGAAAATGTTAAGTGTTCAATGAATGCTTGTTTTTATTCATTCTGATTAAGTCAGAAGTCACAAAAATTGATTAATCATCTATTGTGTGAAGAGCCCTGTGCTAGGGGTACAGGAGAGAGTAAGATTTGATAAGACACAGTGTTACCTTGAAAAATTAGCTACTTTCTTGCTTCCATAACTCAAATAGGAATATTTTTTCTGTAAAATCTATTATGCCACCGATTTTTTTTTTCACTTAAAAGCCACCTAGTCGTTCAACCATGAAGGACAATGGTGCTACCTTGGAACAAATGAAAAATTTTTTTTCATCATTTTCTCTGCCATATATACTGGAAGGGGGAGGAGGGGAAATCAGGATTCAAGAAAAGAAGGCTTGGAAGTTTCCAACATAAAAGAAATGAAAAATCTAAAATCCATGGATCAAAGATATTAAAGCAAATTTCAAAGATCAATTAGAATGGTCAATTAGATCTATGAGAATTTATCTTTGAATTTCTAATAGAGAACATGAATACATTTTTTTTTCTTTTAGAAAGCCCACATACCTAAGAATTGGTAGTTTTCTGTTCTATTCCTGGTTCTAAAACTCTGGCTTGTTGAGCCAA
The DNA here is from genome assembly GCF_028583685.1 of Petaurus breviceps papuanus. NCBI lineage: Eukaryota > Metazoa > Chordata > Mammalia > Diprotodontia > Petauridae > Petaurus > Petaurus breviceps. The sequence goes on from NW_027187352.1 coordinate 12,483,679, forward strand.
GTCACAACCTCTCTGTACCTCTTTTCCCTCATATGTCATGAATATTATTATTTCACCCATCTTACCTCATTGAATTATTTTCAGAATTATATGAAATACCATTTATGACTATGGGGTGAAAATGTGAAGTGTTTCCATTGGTGCAGGAGACACCAAGAGATTAAGTTGACATCAATAAAGCTTCTTTGCTATTTTTAATTGTTTTTCTTTTCTTTTCCCCATAACACAGATGGAACCTATCCCCTATTCCCACAAGAACTTTTTCCATCGAGGACAAGAAGGACTTTATTCCTAAGCCCTTCTTCCCAAAACACCTTTAAGTGAAGTGCTAGCCCAGGCATTTGGGCAGCTTGATGGCACAGTGAGTACAGTGCTGGCTTAGAGAGATGAAGGCCTGAATTCAGACCTGTGTCTCAGATACCTAAATCAGTTAACAAGATCTCTTTCCCTCTGTTTTCTCAACTGTAAAATGATGATAATAATAGTACCAATCTTGAAGGGTTGTTGTTAAGATCAAATGAGATGTTTGTAAAAAATGCTTAGCATAGTGCCTGACACATAGTTGGTGTTATATAAATGTTTATCCCCTTCCCTCTACTTATCAAAGAACAAAAATTCCTATCTCTGTAGTGCTTCATAGCTCTAAAAAAACCCCCAACAAAATAAAAAAAACAAACAAACAACAATCCTCCTGACGACTTTGAGAGGTAGGTTATGTGGTTATTATTTTCCCCACCTTACAAATGAAACAATTGAGGTTCAGATAAGTTAAATGACTTTCCCATGCTCATATCCCTAAATAATTGATGAACTGAGGACTCAAAATCAAGTCTCTTACAGGCTGAAGCTTGATATTCCTCCTGTTAAACCAAAATGTCCCATGAAGAGTCCCATGAGCTACCTCAGGAAACATGAACTGATCCTAAACTGTAACCAAAAGGCTCCTCACCTCACTGTATGAGCTCTGTAAGAAGAAACAATGTCTTTCCCTTCATTCAATTCACTTGAAGTTCTCTTTTATTCCTTTTTATTCCACAAAGTTTTCTCTAGTTCCTATTATAAAATGGTACCTCTGATTCCTGAAGGTCAGAAATAACTAGCATGAGAGATGGAATTTATATACTGCTTTAAGATTTGCAAAGTGCTTTATATAGGTTATTTTATTTAATCCTCACAATCATCCTGCCATGTAAGTTCTATTATTATGCCCATTTTACAGTTGGGGGAAACTGAGGCAAGCAGTGGATATGTGACTTTCCCAGGGTCATATAGCCAGTATCTGAGGCACATCTTGAACACAGGTCTTCCTGGTATCAATTTCCAAGTTACTGATCTTTCCACTTTATTGCCAGTAACAGCCACCCTCCACCCTCCCCATGGACCATTTTTTTCCCTCTTTAAGACACTTACTGGATCATATACTAGATTATAGTTCACAGTTTTATGATTCTGTCTATTCTATTCAAAAGGTCTCAATTATTTTCTGATAGGTGGTAGAGAAGCAGCCCACAGTATGGGACATATGGTAGATCAGGCTGTGAAGACTCTACATACTATGTATATATGGGGTATAATGCAGGCCAGAAGGGTGTGTGTGTGTGTGTGTGTGTGTGTTTGTGTGTGTGTGTGTATGAAGGTGTTTTATGGCAACTATTCTTAATATATATCTTAGTAAGTGTCTGATACATTATATATATATATATATATATATATATATATATATATATATGTTGTTTACAGAACAAAAATAATTAGTGTTGGTATCTTATCACCTACTAGAACATAAGCTCCATGAGGGGAAGAATGATCGATTATCTCTACTTTGTAGGTCCCCCAGTCATGAATACAGTGCTCTGTACACAGTAAACTCTTAATAAATAGTGCATTGAATTTTTGTGATTGTGTATTAATTACAATTTATCAGAGACAGGAACTTCTGCCACTAATGAGAACACAAAAATAAACAAGACTTCGTTCCTGTCTTTAGGGCATTTGCATAAAATTCAATACATTTTTAAAAATCATTGCTTGGGAAGTGGGGAGGGCGAGTTAAAAATAGAAACTGATAATGGTGACTCAATGACCTGCTATACCTGTTACATGTTTTCTTCCTCAAAAACAACAACAGTCTTACACCTCAGATGTTCATTTACAGGCTCCTATGCTGTTGCTAATTTTGTAGGAAAGGCCTTTGACCACATCATTAATATTTCCTTGTTTTTTCACTAACAGAATGTGTCTATTCGATATGGGGAATACGTAGGCCAGACACGTTTCATTGATGAGCTGTATTTGAAAATAAAACACAAGACAGACATGTTTCCCAATTCCCCATAGTCTAGTCCTCAGACACGCTCATTTCTTTGAAAAGAAGCCTTGTTATGAGTGCTGACTCTGTTGAGTGATTTCAGTTCAGCCTGTATTGGAGCAGTAATACATGAGGTAATGCTAGAGTTGGGGTCAGCCAAAAGTCAGTTCAAAATCTGTCTCCAAAAGGCATTAGCTCTGTTTCATTGGACATGTTACTTAACAATATCTGAGACTTTGTTTCCCCATCTTTAAAATGAGGGGGTTAAACTCAATGACCTCTTATTTCCCTTTCAGTTTTTTTCTCAGTTCTAAATCTATAATTTTAAGTCCTGATAATCACAAAATCCAAAACTTTTATTTATTTTTATTTAAAACTAATTTATTTGTTAAATAGTATTAATAAATGTTAAAAATATGCCTTAATCTAAAAGTAGCTAGACATAAACACTTTTATCTATAAACAAAAAAACAAGTCCAGAGAATTTGGCCACCAACCTCACTTAAAGAGTTTATTCTGGGCACCTGGAATTCCTCCTAAATTGTTGTTGTTGCAATGATTAAATGCTGTGACTCTTAATCTGTTTTTATATCATGGAAATGTTGGGCATTTTGGTAAGCAGTTATCCCTCTTCACAGAATTTTTGTTTGTTTATTTTGTTTTTAAATTGAAGGAAATACTAAATTTCAGTTAGAGTTCAGTAAAAAGAAAGATATAATTTTTTTTTTCCCTATTCGAGTTCACTGCTATCTATCCATGAAATTCTTGGTGGTCTCAGGACCCCAGATTAAGAAATATGATGGGGGATGGAGCTAAGATGGCAGCTTAGAAGCAAGAAAACTCTGTGGTCTTCCCCCATAACTACCTCAAATACCTACAAAATATGACTATAAACAAACTTTAGAGCTACAGAACCCACAAAGTGACAGAGAGAAACAAATCTCCCACTGAAGGCAGCCTGCAGGTCAGCAGGAAGGGCCCATCACAGCCCACTTGAACCCACTGTTTTAGGTCCAGGGAGGCCCTGACCAGCAGTGGCTGTAGTGGACTTTGGAAGAGTGGATCATTTGCAGCTGTGGCAGTTTCCAGAATTATCAAACCAAAAATGCCAAAGACAAAGTAAAAGGTCCAGGTAGAACTCTGTTGGAACTTGGGGGGGAACAGAGCTGTCCAGTCTCTGCCACCAGTGGGAGAAGTGGCAGAGTTGGATGGCCCTGGAGCCACCACCACATGGCTGCTTCATATCTCCTGGCCTGTAGATTGTAGGGGGACCAAGACACTGCTCTGTGGGGAATCACTCTTGCTTTAACTTGCTTGTATCTGCATCATTGTCTGGGATGGAGGTCCTGGGGTGTGTGACCAGGTGCCAGAGCCTGTGGAGGCTTCAGAGAGGGCACCCAACTAATAGCTCTGGCAGTTGCAAAAATCCTAGCAATCTGGGACAAAGCTCTCCTCTTTGGAAGCAGAGTTCTACTGTGGCAAAAGCTCAAAAGTCAAGTAATTGAATGGCAACACGAGCAAGCAAAGGAAGCAAAGCAAGCACAGCAATCAAATGTTAGATTCCTATTTTGGGGACAAAAAGGATCAAAGTATGGAATTGGAGGAAGATAATGATATCAGAACACCTGCACCAAAAGCTTCCAAGAAAAATATGAACTGGTCATAGACCACAAAAGAGCTCAAGAAGGATTTTGAAAACCAAGTAAGAGAGGTGGAGGAAAAATATGGAAGAGAAATGATAATGATGCAAGAAAATCATGAAAAGAGAGTCAACAATATGACTGAAGAAAATAGCACCTTAAAAATAGACTAACTCAAATGGCAAAAGAGGCTCAAAAAGCCAATTAGGAGAGGAATGCCTTAAAAAGCTGAATTTTCCAGATTTAAAAAAAATTTTTCAAAAGCTCACTGAAGAGCATAATTCCTTCAGAATTAGATTGGAGCAAATGGAAGCTAATGACTATATGAAAAATCAAGATAATATTAAACAGATCCAAACAAATGAAAAAACAGAAGGCAATGTGAAATATCTCATTGGAAAAACCACTGACCTGGAAAAAAGATCAAGAAGAGATCATTTAAAAATTATTGGATTTCCTGAAAGCCACGATAAAAAAAGAACCTAGAAATTATCCTTCAAGAAATTCTCAAGGAAAATTGCCCTGATATTTTAGAACCAGAGTGCAAAATAGAGGTTGAAAGAATCCACCAATCACCTTCTGAAAAAGATCCCAAAAAGAAAACTCCTAGGAAAATTTAGCCAGGTTCCAGAGTTCCCAGATGAAGGAGAAAATATTACAAGCAACCAGAAATAAACAATTTCAATATTGTGGGAAGACAATCAGGATAACACAAGATCTAGAAGCTTCTACACTGAGGGATTGGAAGTCTTGGAATATGATATTCTGGAGGTCAAAGGAGCTGAGATTAAAACCAAGAATCACCTACCCAGTAAAATTGAGTATCATGTTTCAGGGGACAATATGCTCATTCAATGAAATAGAGGACTTTAAAGCATTCTTGATTAAAAAAAAAACAGAGTTGAATAGAAAATTTGAGATTCAAATACAAGAAGCAGGAGAAGCATGTGAAGGTAAACAGGGAAAAGAAATCATAAGGAACTTATCAAAGTTGAACTATTTTCATTCCTACATGGAAAAACAATAAATGTAACTTATGAAACTTTTCTCAGTATGAGGATAGTTGAATGGAATATAAATGTGTGTATACATATACATATACATATATATATATATATATATATCCTCCTCAGAATAATGATTTTTAAAAAAATTCTTAACATATAATAGCTAGTTTTACAAAAAAAATAGAAATAGTCATTAAAATATTTTTTAAGGTTCAGAGGCCCCCATCTCTAGAACACCAAATATTCACATCCTTCTCCTACAACTAATTAATCAAAGTCTTCTATAAAGCTTCATCAATAATGCCTGATAGTATGGCCTCAGACTCAAAAATATCTAGGTCCAGGTGTCATATCTATTTATTTGTTTGTTTCTTTATTTTTGCAGGGAGGTAGACAGGGCAATTTGGGTTAAGTGAATTGCCTAAGGTCACACAGCTAGTATGTGTTAAGTGTCTGAGGGCAGATTTGAATTCAGGTCATCCTGGCTCCAGGGCCAGTGCTCTATTCACTGAACCACCCAGCCACTTCCAGGTGCATATTGAACACAGACTGGTAGCATGATTCTACTCAAGTCTCTTCACCTCTTATTGTCCCAGGCAAAGCTCTAAGTCTGTAGTATGTAAAAAAGAGGCTGATTTGAATTGGCAGAGGACTTTTCTCATTGGTATGTCTCCATACAAATTAAACCACAGATATAGTTTAAAAATATATAATAGATAGATAGGTAGATAGATAGATAGATAGATAGATAGATAGATAGATAGATAGATAGATAGATAGTTATGTCAAGCATTGAGGACACAAAATAACAAATGCCTTCAAGGGGCCTATATTATATTTTCAAAAATTAATTGTTATTATTGTAAATTATACTATATTTGGACTCAGAAGACCTGGGTTCTTATTCTGATTCTTTCGCTTGCTGCTGTCAATGGCTATACCACTTAACCTTTATAGATTTCAAGCCCAAGTTTCTTCATCTTATCATATAGAGTTTAGACAAGACCCCTTAGGCATCACCTACCTTTAAATCTATTTTCTCTGGAACCTTTAGTTTTCTTTCCTTTCACCTGCTTTCATAGGAATAAAGCCTGTACCAATTAGGAGGGGAAGGCAGCCTCTACATATTTCTAAGGGAGAAAATAAAAAGTATCTAAATTGGTAAACATAAATATTATTTAAAAATTTAGTGGCATGTTCATGCCACCATTCTTTTAGCTACCAAATTCTTAAATAATATTTATATCTATCTACTTACATGTTGTTTATTTCTCACCTGAGAAATATATTAAGTTAATTTCAGTATAAAAGGAAAAAAAAATTAAAACTAAATCAGTCCTTGCCCCTAAGGACTTTAAATTCTGAAAGTCTTAGTAGAGTTGTCTTTCACAAATCCCACTCTCTCCAAAAAAAAAAAAGAATTTCCTTTACAAAATTCCTGACAAATAGTTTCCCAGACTCTGCTTAAATACTTCTAAACGTGGAGTAAACATAACCTAGAAAGGCAGTTGATTTCTTTTCAGACCATCTCTACTTGTTTGGAAATTCATTCATATATTGGCCCCAAATTTACCTCCCTATAATTGCAACCTATGGCAATAGTCTTGCTGTCTATGGACATTATAGTAAAATCACACTAATCGCACTTCCACACAATAGCCCTAAAAATGGTTTGAATATAAGGTTTTGTTTTGTATTCTCTTTTCCCTTCTGAACAAATTTGAATTGTTCAGTTCCCCACATATGGGAGATTGTGGATAGAAAATTATTGAATGAAAGAATGTATCCCTATTATGTAAAACATACTGCATTTCACTTGAATTATTTACCAAAGTAGCTAAAAGTCTAGAACTCTCAAATAAAGGGAATCTTTCATTTAAAAAAGTAAGTAAAAGAATGCTAAGAGATGGTTAAAACATTGCTTTTCATTTATTATAGTCATTGATACCAACCATACTTTCTATCAGAGAAAGAAAAGATAACCTTCCTTCATTCTAAACATTGAACAATGAGGTAGAGTCTGAATCTGATATGTTCATTCTCAGAAGGGCTGCTTGAAGTATTATAGACAATGTTTCAAATACCATTGAAGAACAAGGTGAATGGAATTGAAAATAAGACATGACCCTATAAGAAAGAGAAGGGATAGATTCAGGGATAGAAGGAATATCCTACTTCTCTAAGATCCTACCTGGATTTCAAGTCAGCTTTGTCAGTCCCATAGAATAGTAGCTATTTTCCAAAGACTCTTAATTTGGCATGTATTTTGGAAGTAGGAGAGTTGATTAGAATTACAGAGGTAGTAAAATTATTTCTAACACCTGAAGGCTAGAGCCTTAAAATAGATATACTGAAATTTCTTTGCCTCCAGTTTCTTCCCTCTCAAATATATTGTACATGTATATAAAGGTAGAGAAAACCCTGTTTTCCTCATTCTATTTACTTGGTAAAACGGCTTACCTCAGAGGCCTCCTTTTCCATGATAGCCCCAGTGATTTTTCTCTTCTCAGATTTTCTTGGACTACTTTGCATAGCTCTCTCCTTGCCCTGGTAATATTTTTCTTTCCATTATACTTGTTTGTATTCATGTCATAATCCTAATAATAGATCATGATTTCCTGAGAGCAAGGAAATATAATACAAACCTTGTCTGGCATTCAATGTCCTCTATAGAATGCACCTGGCATACTTATCTGACAGTATCTTCTATTGCTCCCCAATACAAATGCTTCACCCAAGCCTGCTATTTCTGTTCATTGTACTCTGAACATGACTTATGTATCACTGCTTTATAGTGTTTGGTTACTCTTCCTAGAATATCCTTCCCCCTTCTCTACATTTATCTGAATTCTACTCATCATTTATAGAAGTCTCAGTTCCTCCACCTTTCTAACCCTTGGTTTATGTGTATAAAATGAGTCAGGTGTAATAAATGAAACTAAGCCTGGTAAATTGATGTGGATTGGAGAATTCTGAGCACTGGGATTCCAGTCTTTATTCTGCAACTCCTTAGCAGTGGGTGTGTGTGTTAATTACTCTTTGTCCCTAAATTTCAATTTTCTCATATTTAAAATGAGGATCCCCATACTTGCCCCATTTCACTGAATAGTTGTCAAGATGAATTGAGATAATGTAAAATGTAAATTGAGACATGTAAAATATAAAGTATTTTATAAACCATACACACATATAGAATTATAATTATCTCCAAGGTCTAATACTATCCTGTTCAATCCAATAAGAATTTATTTGACCTCTACTCTAAGCAAGTCATATTGCCAGGTATACAAAAAACAAAACAGACACAATAATAACAGTGAAAAAGGCCCTGACCTCAAAGACTTTACAACGTGCTTACCTCTCCTCCCTCTAGTCCCACCCCTACCTGTACTTTGTACATTGCCCTGAACTGGGCCTCCATGTCCTTTCCTAGTCCTCTCCATACCAGCACTCTTGTCATTCTCATCATCAATACCGCATTAGAATGCTGGACTTGACACTTGGGACACCAGGATATGATAAGCGAGTTTTCTCCTTATCTCGCCAGGGGCCATTACACCATCCCCTGGCCAGCTCAACAGAATGTCTAGTATGATGATCCTCTGTCCTTCCAGCTCCCATTTTTGCACTTCCTTTCTCCAGTAGAAGGTATATTCTTTGTAGGCATGGTCTGTCTTTCTTGCTTTTATGCTTATCCCAAACACTCAGCACAGTACCTGGTATGTAGTAGCAATCCATGTTCTATTTTTATAGCTATTGCTATCTACCCGTGGAAAAGAGAGATCTAATATGTAAAGAGATAAGTATATGATAATATGATGAGTAGAGAGAGAACTAAAGATCAGGAAACAATCTCTTTAGGAGATGACACATGGTCTGGACCTTGAAGGAAATCAGGAATTCTAGGGTACATGCGATATATAGAAGACTACCTAAGTAAAAACACAGAGGAAGGAAATGGCATAGCGAATCTGGAGAATAACATGTAGGTCGGTTTAGACAGAATAAGCGAAAGTGAAAGAAATAGAAATATGCGGATTCTTTTGCTATAATTAATAAAGTAGGTCCCTGCGAGGTCCCTGGCAAAGGTATAATAAATAAATACATTTCACCTAGTCCTGATAATTTCATTCCTATGTAACACTCCTTCACTACTTGAGAGCAGGCTGAACTAGTTTCCAACACATTCAGTTCAATCATATTTGTACAGGTTTTCATCTTCCTTATGACTTCTCTTAATTTTTACTCCCCTTATTCTAATGATCTCCCCTGAAGTTGTTGATCTTGAGTCTTAAAGGCTATGCTAGTTGAATGTCAGTTCTAATGAGTCTTTGTGTATGAACCAAGTGAGAGAAGACATGACTGCAACCTGAGAACCAATCTCTCTCTCTCTCTCTCTCTCTCTCTCTCTCTCTCTCTCTCTCTCT
>NW_027187352.1:12493070-12549851 GCF_028583685.1 Petaurus breviceps papuanus
TCTCTCTCTCTCTCTCTCTCTCTCTCTCTCTCTCTCTCTCTCTCTCTCTCTCTCTGTTTCTCTCTTTCTTTCTCTCTTTCCCTCTCTCTGTTTCTCTTTATATATACATATATACATGTCTATATATAAGATACATATATACCTACATACATATACATGTATACAAATTCATACACACATACATACATATATTTTGGGGTGTGTGGATGCTTTAATCACCAATGGTTACTCACCAGGTGAGCAACTCTCTCTCGTGATAGAATTTCAGCAGAGAAGTAAATTCAATTCAATAAACAAATATTAAGAGCTTATTACAAGAAGAAAAGTTGTATGTCAGGTGGAGATTTTAAAAGAGGAGGGGGGAAGGAAACAATGCTTGACCTCAAGGGCTTAACATTCTCTGTATATAGAATAAATGTATATAATTAAAAATATTTACATTTACATTTATACAGCCCTTTATTCAATGCATTTCCCCTGCATACTTTACACAAGGCACTGGACCTTAAAAGAGGACATAATATTCACATCTGGTTTCACAATTTATAAAGTGCTTTACATAGATTATCTTATTGATGCCTCACTCTACTTTACTGAGGTAGATCATACACATATCATCTGCATCATCTTAAAAAAAAAACTCTTAAGAAGGGATTTTTTCCAAGTCAGGTCCAACCTCACATCTTAAACTGTGCATTAAAGAAGCCTCTAAACAAGCTTCTCAATTATTTGCCTTTCATTTAGGACTTATAATGAGCTGATGAAATGAAGCAATTGAATACTTGGAGATGAAGAAAGAGTAGGTCTATGAATGTGATGGTAAAGTCATCCATTGGGACCCTTATACCAAGTCATATCCCCATCCCCAAAAGTATTTCTTGATATTGGGTGAGCAGAAATTGTCTGCCTGTATCCAGTCCAAATGGTATACTTCATCAACAATGACACTAGGTTAGCAGAAATTGCTACAGCTCAGCTAGTATGAGAACTATTTTACTAATTGATCTGGGGTGTGATGGTGGTGGTGGACAGGGACTTTATATTAAGAAAGTATTCGTATGCCAATTTCTGCTGCTTGGAAAGATGTTTAGTTGTGTTGCTCAAGGGTGGAGAAATTTAAAGCACTTGTTTACCTATAAGGAAGATGATATGGGAAGAGCGTATTGTGAAAACATAGCTGAGGAGTCTAGGATACAATGGAGGAAGTTAGAGTGGGAATGGTCTCCCATCCTATCTGGGGAAGTATTGGTAATAATACCTACATCTAGTGGGATCAGGTATGAAGGCAGGGGTATGTGTAGAAAGCATAGAGAGCTAACATTTTGCCACAATGTTCTTAACTGGGGACCATTAACTTAAAAATTTAATATTTTGGGGTGGCTAGGTGGTGCAGTGAATAGACAGATATTCTGTCAACTGGCCCTGGAGTCAGGAGCACCTGAGTTCAAATTTGGAATCAGACACTTAACACACACACACACACACACACACACACACACACAAAACTAGCCATGTGACCTTAGGCAAGTCACTTAACCCCAATTGCCCTCCAAAAAAAGCCCCCCAAAAAGGTTTTTTTAAAAATATATTTTAAAAGCTATATTTGGTTCCTTTTAACTCTATACATTATATCATATATATTTGAAAACATTCTTTAGGACCAAATAAGTTACATACAGCATTATAAAATTTAAAATAGGTAATTTTGATTATATAAAATTAAAACATTTTTCCACAAACAAAACTAATGAAGCCAAAAATTAAAAGGAAAGCAGAAAACTTGGGGGCAGGCAATTGCAACAAGTGTCTCTAATAAAGGCCTAATTTCTCAAATATATGGAGAATGGAGTCAAATTTATAAAAATACAAGTCATTCACCAGTAGATAAATAGTTAAAAGATATAAAGAGACAATTTTCAGACAAAGAAATCAAAGCTATCTATAGTCCTAAAAATGCTGTAAATCAGTATTGATTAGAAAAATGCAATTTAAAACAAGTATGAGCTACAACTTCACACCTCTCAGATTGGCTAAAATGACAGAAAAGGAAAATGATAAATATTAGAGGGGATGTGGGAAAACTGGGACATTAATGCATTATCGTTAGAGTTGTGAACTCATCCACCCATTCTGGAGAAACATTTGAGATTATGCCCAAAGACATCCCTCTCTCTCCTTCCTTCCTTCCTTCCTTCTTTCCTTCCTTCCTTCCTTCCTTCCTTCCTTCCTTCCTTCCTTCCTTCCTTCCTTCCTTCCTTCCTTCCTTCCTTCCTCCCTCCTCCCTCCCTTCCTTCCTTCCTTCCTTCTTTCCTTCCTTCCTTCCTTCCTTCCTTCCTTCCTTCCTTCCTTCCTTCCTTCCTTCCTTCCTTCCTTCCTTCCTTCCTTCCTCTCTCCCTCTCTTTCTTTCTGTCTTTCTATATCTTCTTGTACAAAATGACTAATATGAACATGCTTTACATGATTGCACAAGAATAACTTAGATTGTTTACTATGTCAGTGATAGGGGAGGAGAGGGAAAGTGTGATAGAATATAGAACTCAAAACTTAAAAAAAGGTGTAAAATGTTTTAATGTGTAATTGGGGAAAATAAAATATTATTAAAAAATAATTATTATGAGAAAGGGATCATAGGTTTCACCAGCCTACTGGAAGTCCAAGACAGAAAAAAAAGCAGAAGAAAAGAAACATTTAGAATCCCAGCTTAAATATAAGGAGAAGTGTTCTTGTTCCTGGCCCTGATCCAAAGAGCCCCTCAAGGACAAATGCAGGGGCTCTTCAGAGCATACTTTGAAGCATATTCTTCCCAGTAAATGAGAACAGAGCAACTGATAGGCAGCATCAGTCCTAGCAGATGTGTGGAGTACTCTATCTTCCTCTAGAAAGAGGAGACCAGGCTTTCAGGAGAGAGCAGTCTGTCTAAGGAAGACAGGAACAAAGTATATCCTGAGACCCAGAGTCCTGAAGATGTGCATTAGTAACTTTGAAATGTGCTGAATTCTCCAGTGAATCAGTAGAGGCCCTGAGGCAGGAGTTGGAGGGGAAAATGGGTACCAGAAGAGGAAAAAAATTCCAGTTAGGATAAGGCAAGGGAAGGAACCAGATCCACAACTACAAGGACCTTAACTTTTCCTTGTTGTGTTCCTCCTATTTTCTCAAAACTCCCTACCCATGGGAGGAGACTAGGGAAAAGGTGCTGCTAGCATATACCTGGAAGGCCTCTATATCCCCACTGATTCCAAGAACTAAATGTCAATAGCCTGTTTGGAAAAGAACTGGTTTGACAGTCAAGAAACCTGGATTCTAGGTTTCCATTCCAACACTTATTCTAGATATGTTTCTTCTACTGCAAAATTAGCAGGATAGGACAAGAGTCTGTCACCCTTTCTTGTTCTAAGGTTCTGAAGGGGTGGGGAACCTGCCACCCTTGAGGTCCATGTGTGGCCACAGGTTCCCCACCTAATTAGACTATGCAGTGTGAACTCCATTTGACTCCACTTCAGCTTATTCATTAAGAGCTGAGCAAGCTTCCCTCTGTGACCTTCAGCAAGCCATATCTTCTTTTGGTGACCTTATTTTAAGTGTTCCTCTCCGGATAACGTAAGATATGCTTTCCTAGTCACCAATGGAGTGAAACAGGAATGTGTGCTTCCTCCCATGCTTTTCAGCACGATGTTCTCAGCAATGAATGTTGCCAGTTGAAGATGAAAATGGCATCAAGGTCAGCCACTGCACTGATGGTAAATTATTTAACTTAAAAAGGCTACAGGCCAAGACTAAAGTGGAGGGAAATATAGTGCATCATGTTCACAGATGATTGATTGTGCAATAAGTACAGCGTCTTAGGTCAATATGCATCAAAGTATTTATCAATTCTCTGCTGCTTATGCTAATTTTGACCTAACAATTAACACCAAGAAAACACAGGTTCTTCCCTAGCCAGCGCCACACCATCATACTTGAAAGCATCGCTTACAGCAGATAGAGAAATATTGGATAAGAAACTATGGATAAGTTCACTTACCTTGGCAGTATAATTTTCAGGGATATACACATTGATGCTGAGGTTGACACACACATTGCCAGAACTAGCTCAGTGTTTGGGACACAAACTGAAAGTCTACAAAGTCATTGTGCTGACCTGATTGTTGTATGCATGTGACACATAGACAATATATGTGTCATGCAAGAAAACTGAATCTCTTCCACGTAAATTGTCTAAGGAAAATTCTGAACATCACAATGCAAGATAAGGCACCAGACACTGAGTTCCTTTCTCAAGCTAAATTACCTAGTATTCCAACTGTACTGTAGAGAGCCTTATTCCAGTGGGGTTGACCATGCTCAAATGTCAAATGTGTTCCCTTTCTCAAGTTAAACTGCCAAGTGTTCAAACTCTATTGCAGAGAGCCCAACACCAGCAATCACAGGTGCTGTGCTCTATTAGTGAAGCAGAGTCATAGTAGCTCAAAAGAAAACATGATATGTGCAGATTGGGAGACAGTGACATCTCCCCTCCAGATCCTGGCTTGTATTGGTCTCATCAGCCACAATCAGACATAGTGAGCCTTGACTCCAACATAGCTATGACATTTTGGTTTTCTTGAAGAACAAAGGAAAACAAACAAGCAACAACTATGCTCCTATGTAAAAGAAAGGAACTGGGTTAGATGTTCTGGTGTAATTTGGGGTACATTGGGTGGAGTGGGGGGGAAGAGTAACTTTAAACTCTCAGGCTACTTTCACATACCCACCTCCACCCCCAGGCAAATGTACTCTGTCCAGTCAATCTGCTTTCTTGATGTTCTTCAATCATGTCATTCTATCTCTTGTTTCCAGGTCTTTGCCCACATTATCCCCTATGACAGGAATGTCCTCCCTCCTTAACTGTTTGCCTTGAATTCTCTAGTTTCTTTTGTAGTTCTGCTTATTTGCCAACTCATTCCTCATACTCCACCTGCTAGTGCCTTCCCCTTGAAATTAGTTTTTATATATTTTATATAGATTTGCCTATGTTCTTCTCTGTTTTTTTCCTAATCTGTGTTTTAGATTTTTTTGTTTTGTTTTATTTTTTTGGAGGGGGATTTTTTTTTAGACTGTTAGGTGATGCAGTGGATAGAGTGCTGGACCTGGCCTTAGGAAGATCTGTGTTCAAATCTGACCTCAGATGCTGTGTGACCCTGGGAAAATCACTTAACCTCTTTCTCATTTACTTCATCTATAAAATGGGGATAATAATAGTATTTACCTTCAAGGATTGTTGCAAGAGTCAAATGAACTAATAATTGTAAAGGAGTTAGTACTGTGTCTGCACAAAGAAACATGATATAAATGTTATTACCGTTATTGTTATTTCATTATTGTTTATTCCCTATGATAAAATGTAGGCTCTTTGAAGATAAGGGGCATTTTATTTCTGTCTTTGTTTCCCCAGAAATAAACACAGTACTTGACACAGTATAAACTTAATCAATCCATACTTGTTTATTGAGTGATTGATTCTTTGAGACAATTTTATATGAAATCATGCTTCTTGGTGCCTTTGGGCACATGATAAAAACAGCACTGCCAACTTCTTTAATAACCTTTCTGAGTATAACAAGTGAGCAGTCCTTCCATTTAGCTACAACTTCTTTGTGTCTTCATTAATTTCAAAAATTGTCATCGTGTATGTTGGTCCCATCTTCAGAATTATGCTGTATTTTCTTATGACCCTCTTCTCTCTCTTCCTAAATTCTGTGACCATCACTTTAGAAAGAGCTAAGATTGAGGTTCACTTGGCATTTATATCTATTTTGTTAATCACAATAGTGAGACAGCCATAGATACACACAGACACAAAGACACAGACATAGACACAGAAAAACCGGGAATGGTCCGTTCCATCCATGGACATTTGAAACATTCTTACTTACAATGAGCTGAAATCAGCTTGCTCATAATTTATTCCCACTGGTTCTTTGGAGTCTACACAATACAATTTAAATTACTCCCTATAGTCCTTCAAATAATTGACTGCATCTATTATTCTCACACTGCATTTCCCTCAAGTCTTTTTTTTCTCTAGAAGATCCCTTCATTAATCTCAATGACTAGTCATACAACATATTCTTGACACCTCACCATCCTGAATACTTCTATCCTTAGACAGGGTGGTGTTCCAAATATACTTCCACACTTCAGGGAGCTGTATTTTTTTTTATCAATTGTATGGATTTCTCCCACCTAAGCAACTGTTAATGCCATTTGAGAAATGCTGCAGTGCCAAAATTCACTGACTTAATGACAACATAGGAATGACCTTTTGTGAAATTCAAGGAATTTTTTATCAGCTATAAAACATACTTAAAACCCTTTCATATTGGTGGATCTTACTAGAAATTAAGTTCTGATGGCATAGCCTTCAAGAAGAAAGGTTCACACTTAGTACCCACCCAGAAACATCTGGCCGTGTAACCTTGAGCAAGTTACTTAACCCCAACTGCTTAGGAGTGGCCAGGTGGCACAGTGAGTAAGAGCACTGCCCCAGAGTTGGGATGACCTGGGATTGAATCCGGGCTCTGATACTTAGCACCACAGCCAGAAATAACTGGCCTTGTAACCTTGAGCAAGTTACTTAACCACAATTGCTTAAAAAATAAGAAGAAGAAAGGTTCAACAACACATTCCAAGGGGGGAAAAATGAGTAGTAGCTTAGTAGAGTTTTTCACAAAGTATGTCCTTCAAAAATCTTTTTTTTTTCTTTTTCCATTCAAGTGAACTGTTAGCTATAGAGTATCTAAATCACCTCTAATAAGTACATTGAAACTTCTGGCCAAATTTCATTTTGAGGAAAAATCAAAATTATCAAGACAGATAGGATTTATAAATCAGACCTGAAAGTCAAATTTAAGAGTTGGATTTATAAACTTTATTATGATGGCTAGACTTTAGAGTACTGATTTATGACACAAATCATTTATATCTCAAGTGGAAAATAAGGTTGGCGGAATCAAATCCCTTTATTTAGGATTTATCACATGATTTGTTGACTTGTCACAGGGTTTGTATATTTTTCCTGCTCTTTGTGCATAAATTTTCAACATGGGCTTGGATTTCAAAGTATGTTTTGTAATCAATCAAGTCTTTTGGAAACAATGTGACTCATTTTGATCCCCAAAGAAGGTTTGTAATCGAAGTCCAGTTCCTGTTTAACATGACAAGATTTATAGAGGAAAAGTCAGCCCCTCCAATTGGGCTTTGGGAAAGTATGACTTTATAAATAAAAAACCCACTATTGTAGAGCTTGCCCCAGCTGACAGCTTTGATTCCCAGCTGTGCATATGTGACACAACTACATAATAGATATACAAGCACTGGCTAAGAAACCCCAGATCTCTCCCCCTGTCCAACATTGATCCTATCCTCAGCCCCTGTACCAGCTGCCTGAAAGATAAAAGGATGCAATATATGAATTCCTGTTAGTGACACCAACCTAGCCTCCCATCCCCTCACTCAACATACGCAAAATCTTAGAACACTAGCACTGGAAGTGACCTTTGAGATCATCCATTCCCAGCAGCTCATTTCTCAAATAGGAACACTAAAGCAAAGAGTACTAGAAGCCATCCAGAATTAGTTTCTCCGTCTGCCACTAGCTGCTTGTGTGATCTTGGGAAAGTCCCTAATGTTCTCTAAGCCTTAGTTTTCTCATTAGCAAAGGAAGTATTTGGATGGGTTAATTCATAAGATTACTTAGAGTTATAATATTTTATGATGCTAGACTGTATACATAGCAGTACTAGAATCCAGTACCTTTGACTCTGTGCACAGCCTCTCTTGCCATTACACCACTGATATCCCTCACCTTCAATGCACCTTCAATATCAACTGGAGAAGATAAAGCACTAAAAAAGAGTACTTGACAATCACTTAAGCCTGAGCAACAAAGGGGATTCAAATTAATGTGGAGCTAATTGAATATTTAAATTCCAAGAAGGTGCTAAGTCAAAAAGGGATCTTTTGGGCAGGGCCAATAATTGAAACCTTCCTTGAGTTAATAGGCTTTTAGCTCAGTTGTATGAGAAACAATTAATGTGGATTGGGCAAAAGGAAGGGAGGTAATTTGGGATAATCTTCCAAATCTTGCTTTTCTCCAACCAGAAGAAAGGTAGGAAAGGAAAAGTATGATTAAAATAGCCATGGAGGAGAACTGCCCTGAGACAAGTAAAGATTGTAGAGTTGAAAGAATCCTAAACTTTTCCTGTGTTACTTCACTAATTCTCAGTGTGTTTGCTCATTAAGTTACTTCATCTCTCTAATGCTTAGTTTTCTCAGAGGTACTATGAAGGTTTATGACTAAGGCAACTCTCATGCTTCCTTCAGGTGTAACCCATTGCTTTTGAACATTATATAGTTGATGATCTCTTCCAAATAAGACAATTTATATTTTAACATTTATATTCTAAGTTATAGCTTATATGGCAAGAGGAGGTTATCCCCCAGGAGTTCAAGGATGCCTCCATCTCTGTAAAGGTAAAGGAAATAGATAGTACTGTGACAATAACTGGGGGGAGGGGAGGAGGGGGAGGGAGGAGTGTCTCTCTCTTTATAATTGCTGACAAGATTCTTGAAGAATCTCCTCCTTAATAGACTGTTCCTTCATCTGGAAGATGGTCGTCTCTACCTGACAGCCAGTGTGGCTTCAGAAAGAACAGAGAAACAGTCGATACAGTGTTTCCTGCCTGACAACTCCAGGAGAAATGCCAGGAGCAGAACAGAGGTCAGCACACAATGTTTGTAGATCTCACCAAGGCCTTTGATATTGTTAGTAGTGAGTACTTATGGAAAATTCATCAGCATTGTATATCAATTTCATGATGGCATGCTTGCCCGGGTTCTAGATAATGGACAATGCCCTTGTGCATTCCCAGTCACCAATGTACTGAAACCAGGCTGTGTGCTTTCTCCCATGTTTTTCCCCCTTTGTTTTTTATTTTAATTTATTTATTTACTTTTAGTTTACAACATTCAGTTCCTCAATCCCTTGAGTTTCAAATTTTCTACCACTATCTCTCCTCCCCCCTCCCCCACCACCATGGCGCATGTAATCAAATATAGGATCTACAAATGCCTTCACATTAAACATTAGTCAAGTTGTAAAGAGGGATTATAACCAATGGAGTGAACAATAAGAAAGAAGAAATAAAACAAAGCAGAGAGAGAGAGAGAGAGAGAGAGAGAGAGAGAGAGACAGACAGACAGACAGACAGACAGACAGACAGACAGACAGAGAGACAGAGAGATTGAGCGCAAGGAGTTTGCTTCAATCTGCATTCAGACTCTGTAGTTCTTTCTCTGGATGTGGATATCCCTTTCCATCATGAGTCTTTTGGAGTTGTCTTATAACCTTGCATTGCCGAAAGGAGCTCAGTCTATCAGTTAGTCGTCACTCATATGATGTGTCTGTAATTGTGTACAAAATTCTCCTGGTTCGCTCCCCTCACTCAGCATCAGTTTATATGAGTCTATCCAGATTATTATGAAACCTGTCTGCTCATCATTTCTTATAGCACAAAAGTATTCCATTACATTCATATACCACATTTTCAGCCATATTGTCAAATGCTTTCAACAAGGATGAACACAGCACCAAGGTCACTTATCACACTGATGGTAAATTCTTCAACTTGAAAAGGTTACAAGCCAAGACCAAACTATAGTATTGGTGCATGATTTTCTGTTTGCAGATGATTGTACACTCAAGGCAGTACACTCAAGCTGAGATGCAACAAAATATGGATCAATTTTCTTCTGCTTGCACTAATTTTGGCCTAACAATTAACACCAAGAAAACACAGGGGCTCCATCAGCCACCACCACATGATCCATACATGGAAATATCAGTTACAGCAAATGGAGAAGTTTGAATAACGTGGATAAGTTCACTTAGTAGTGTATTTTCCAGGGATGTACACATTGATAAAAAGATTGACATATACATTGCCAGAGCTAACTTGGTGTTTGGGAGGCTCTGAAGGAAAGTATGGGAGAGAAGAGGTATTAGACTGACTACTAAAGAGAAGATCTACAGAGCCATTATGCTGACCTCATTGTTGTATGCCTGTGAAGCCTGTATAATGCACCAGCACCATGCCAGGAAACTGAATCGCTTCCATTTAAATTGTTTTTGGAATATACCGAAGATCACCTGGCAGGATAAGGTACCAGATATCAAGGTCCTTACTCTAACTAAACTGCCAAGAATTCAAACTCTGCTTCAGAGAGCACAACTCCAATGGGCTAGTCACATTGTTAGAATGCAAAATTTTCATTTGCCAAAAAGACTATTTTATGGAGAACTCATACATGGAAAGCATTCATATGGTGGTCAGAAGAAAGAATACAAGAACCCTCTCAAGGTCCCTCTCAAGAACTTTGGAAGTGATTGTGTGACATAGGAGACACTGGTACAGGATTACTCAGCATGTCATGCCCACATCAGAGAAGGTACTGTGCTCTATGAGCAAAGCAGAATTGAAACAACTCAAAGGAAATGAAGGATGTGCAAATTTAGAGTATCCACCCCAATTGTTCACATGGACTATTTGTACCCAACCTTTGGCAGAGCATTCTGAGCTTGTATTGGTCTGATCAGCCACAGTCAGACACATTGAAACTTGACTTTAGCATGGTGATGTCATTGTGGTCCTATGCAGGAATGAAGGACAACATCTAATCAACCAAACAAATAATCTAAGTTACCTGTGAGGAAATGTTCAACCATTGAGGATTCCTTTCAGGTGTGCCCTAAGATACTATTAAAAGGTTTTGTGGATCAGAGAGATTCTGTGAATCAGAGAATGTACTGTTTGACATTTGGCATTAGCAATTTTTTAGAGGAAATTGATAAGGTTATGTGGCTTGCCCGGGGTCACACAGCTAGTGTCTGCAGCCAAATTTGAACTCATGTCCTCCTGACTCCAGGGCCAATGCTTTATCCACTGAACCTCCTAGCTTTCTGCACTAACAATTTAAAAAAAATCATCATCATCATATGATCATTGGTTTAGAGCTGGAAGAGAACAGATCTATTCTAACTCTTCATCTTGTAGAAGAGGAAATTGATACTTAGAGAGGCTCATAGCTTGTAAGTACAGCACTTCCTCACTCCGATTCTTAAGTGTTCTATCTATGGTTCTACCTATTGTCCTCTTTCCCAAAATAAAGATTCCAGTTAGGAAGATACCATGAGAAGCATGTTTGGAGTGGGAAGAGATGGAGGAGAGTAGTTTTAAAGGAAGAAATAATGCCGTCCATGAAGGTAAAGCCTTTGTGTAAATTTTTTAGGAAAGGAAATACATCGCTGGATTTGTCTAGTATTCCCATCTGTCCTAAGCACTTGTGGATGTGCACATTTCTTAGATAATCAATCAGGTATTTTAGAAGCAACATGACTGAACATGATTCCAGATGAAGGCTTATAAATCTAAAAACAGTTCTTCTGTTTCATTTGAAAAGATTTATAAATCAGTTTATTTGATGCTTCTGCCTAGTTTGGGGAAATCACTATGCTTCAGAAAGTAGAAGGAAGAGGAGCATCGTAGAAAGAACTATGGTGTGAGAGTCAGGGACATAGATTCCAGGCCCAGTTTTCCACCTACTGGCTTTGTAATTCTGGGCAAGTTTGAATCTCAGTATTTTCTTCTGTAATGAAAGGAGTTCGATCCAAACTACATAATTTTTGTGACCCCATCAAGGCCTAACACTCCATAACCATCCTTTCTGAGACTAAAAATTTCAACCTAAGCTGCACTACCACTTCACCCTAGGACAGAATCAGTGCTGGGTCTCTCCAGCAAATGCCTGGTCCATGTACTATGTCACTCAATGAAATAATGATTTTTTTTTAAAGTAAGAACTTATTATGTTCCAAAGAATTATGGTAAGAGATATACACTCAAATCCTAAAGCGAAATAGTCCTGTCCTTAAGGCGTTTACATGTAATAAAAGGAGACCAGATATGAGGAAGGGGTAACCAGGAAAGGAAAGGCACCAAGATATTGCATGCCAGAGTGTTAGCCATTTTATATAATCTTAGACTGTTAAAAGTCTATGGGATGCCAAACTACTACCCAATGACCAAAGATACCTTCCTTGTTTTGGTGTTGAGGGAAAGTTAAGAATTATTTTTTTAATTCTTTAAATACAATAACATTTTATTTTAAAATCAATTTTAATATAAAAAAATATAAGGCATTCTTTGGTCCCTAAGTAGTTTGCAAATCTCCAATGCAGTCCAACCTACTCCACAGATTTTTTTGTCCTTAATTTTAAAGAGGAATCATGTGTGTTTATTAAAAATATAGGCACTGAAGGGAATCAAAGATAACTAAAGCCCACAAGGACTTTGCTATCATGGGAGATAAGATGAGACACAAATAACTACAACATAATATTAGATGAAGAGATTGAGGTTCAGAAGTGTCACAAGACTACTTGCTCATGATCAATCAGCTAGCAAGTATCAGAGGCAGGGTTTGAATTCAGGTGTTCCTCCTCCTATGACCAGCATTCTATCCCCTGTGCATTGGGAAGACTGACCAGATGGGAGATCACTTCTAGCTGGCATAAGAAGGATATCTTTCATGGTGTAAGAGCCTCCCCAGCTCCCCAGAAGGCAAGAAGGTAAGAAATCAATTTGGGCCTTGCCAAATGGAAAGAACTGCAATAAGGAAATAGGGGGCTTCACAGAGATATAAGGAAGAAATCCAGGCATCAGAGAGGTGTGTACATAAAGATATTGTAGCACAGAAGACAGATTGAAGGGATGAAAAGTAGTTCATTTTGACTTCAATATAAATTAAGTAACAGGGTGTAGAATGATGTGTATAGGTATCAAGGTAGTACACTACATGGAATGCTAGACTTAAAGATCCAAGCTCAAATTTTACTTCAGAAATAACTATCTATATAGTCCTGAACAAATCACTTAATGCAGTTTATCATCTCTAAAATGGAAATAATAGTACCACCTTTCTCATGGGATTATTATAAGGATCAAATAAGATATCATATGTGAAATGTTTTATAAAACTTAAGTATTATATAAAAATAAGTTCATAATAATATAAGGCAAACATGAAAAGATGGGAACATAAATTTAGAGTTATATGGGATTTAAAGGTCATCTTATTAAGTTTCCTCATTTTACAAGTGAGGAAATTGAGGCCTAGATATGTGAAAAAAAATTGCCTGGAGTCATGTAGTTATCAAATGAAAGAGCTAAAATTCAAATACAGGTTATATAAAGTTCAATATTTCTACTATACCATATTGGTAAATTAAATGAAAATTTCTGGGGACCTTGTAACCAAGCAGGAACCTGGGACTTTAAGCAATGAAGACTCAAAATGGTGGACTGGATTGATGCCCTCGAAATAATTATTTTTTTCTAGAGTTATGTCCTCTATGGAAATAGCATTTCTTCTTTTCAAGTTGGGCAGAAAAGAGGTATCAGTTAGGTGATGGATGACAGTGCCCCTGACAAGCAGGTACTCATTTATACTACACCCTTTATTTCCCTTATATCTCACCAGACCAACCTGCTATTCCCAGACCCAAGCCTGCTGTAGATCTGACACAGTGGACAGCCAATCCCCTGATCCCAGGCAAGAAAAAGACAGTATAAATTTAAGTGCTGTGTTTCATAGCAGAGAAATCAGTAACAGCAGAGCTGAGTCCCTGAGTCATCCAACAGTGTTCCTTTTTCAATAATGCTAGATAAATGTCACATCTGCAGTGAAAGAAAATCTGCATGATGTAGGAAAAAAAAGAGCTTTGGATTTGGAGGCAGACAACACGGGTTTAACTCCTCATTATGCCACTTACTGACTGAGTGACCTTGGGCAACTTAATTAACCTTGGGTTTCATTTTCATCATCTCAGAAATGAGAGGACTGCAATACATGATTTCTGAGGTTCCTTCTGGCTTGAAATACTACAGTATCTGATAGTTTGACTGCCTATAGATCATTTGGTTTTAAAAAGATTAGGTCCTATCTTCTAGCTTAAATAAAATAACTCACATTTATGATAGACATAATGGCCGAGTGGCTAAAGGACTGGTGTTGGAATTAAGAAGACCTAGGTTCAAGAGTTGCCTCATCTCCAATGTGATCAATCGAAAAGTCATTTAGCCTCTCAACGATCCATGTACTCAGCCTGTAAGCTACAGATGAGTTTCCAATTTTTATTGATGGAAGAAAATTGCATGCTAGAAGTTCCTCATGCAGGTGAAAACTAGATCTCTTTGTTACATGTTCTTTGCCCTACACATACACACACACACTCACACACACACAAATACACACACACAGCAGGAGCCTACAATAGTTTTCTGAGTTTGGTAGTACAAATATCTATCATATCTGGCATTGTAAGTCAAATTGTCTTTAGAAGATCCATCTAACTTTGTGAGAAATGGTATCCATCAATCCCAAGTAGGAAGATATCATCATTAATGAAAAGAATACAACGTCTAAGTCTCAGGAGATCTCAGTTTAGTTCTGACTTTGTCATTGACTTGTATAATCTCAGGTCAATGTCTTCACTTTTCTCAGATATGTTTCAGTTCTAAAAATCTATGATTTCACAATTCTATGACTGCTCTGGAGACTTAGCTATTCATTCAAAGTCACTACTTTTGAGGTCTACTCTTAGGTTTCTCTTTGAAAAGTGACTGAGCATTAAAGGATTTATGAAGAGCTTCTGAATGATGGTTTAATATTAGTTAAATGGCACAGTGGATAGACCATTGGACCTAGAGACAGGAAGACCTGGGTTCAAATCCAGCATCAGACACTTACTAGCTCTGTGACTCTGGGCAAGTCACTTAAATCCTGTTTGCCTCAGTTTCCTTATATGTAAAGTAGAAACAATAAGAATCACCTACCTCCTAGGGTTGTCATGAAGCTCAATGAGAAGTGCTTAGTACAGCACCTGGCACATAATAAGCTCTATACAAATGTTAGCTATTATTAGGAATTACATTGAGGGACTTGGAAGAGTAAGATCTGGATTCAAATACTGCCTCTGGAACTAATACAGTGAACTTAGGCAAGTCTCAGAGCCTCACATCTGTAAAAATAGATATAATAATACTTGCAGTTAGAAGTTTAAGTCTTCCCTGTAATATACTGGCTGTGTGACACTGAGTAAATCATGTGACTTCTCAGTTCCTGAGTCAACTCAGTAAGACTGTGAATTACAGCATAAAAACTGATTAGCATGTAAAGAAGTTCCACTATGGGAATCCTCTATACCAATGAGACCATGGGACAAACCAAAAATAATAAAACAAATAAAAATACCTGAAGAATATAACTCAGAGGATTGTTGCAAGGATCAAATGAGGTGATATAGGTAAAATAATTTGCAAACTAAAGGGTTATATAAAGAATCAATATATCTATGTTCCCATGGGGGGAGAAGGAATGCTATACTTACTAAAGACTTTATATATACTAAATACTCTACTTACTAAAGACCATAGAAAGAACACTAGATTAATTCCCTAATTAGCTTTGGGAACTTGCCTTTCTTATTTCCTCATCTGTAAAATGAGAAAGTTGGACTAGCTGATTTCTAAGGACACTCCTAGCACTAATTGGCTCTATTCTGTTCTGATAATCCATAATCTGTGTTCTAACATGGCATGTGCTTGGTGCTTTGACCCATTGCATTCCTAATGTCATGTGTATTCTATATCAGTCTCCCTCATCATCCTCCCCACCATAAGAATGACACCATTGGCAATGTTGCCTTCTAATACAAAGGACAGTGAGTTTTTGTGGTGTTGGCATAGTTCCATCTTACTCTGTGCCTTACACATCTTTTTACTTCATACTTCAGGGCAAAGTATGGTATTGGTAGTTCAAATATCAATCTACTCACTGACCCTTTCACCCCATGATAATGAAACCATTCGTGTTGTCACCTTCAAATACAGATTGCCCAATTGTGAGATCAGCACAGTCACACCTCATTCTTTCCTCCCCCCTTTCTTTTCCTCCACACATCAGGGCAATATGATAAGAATGATCATTATATTTTACCATTTTTCCTGCATCCATTTTAAATTGAAGATTCTATCAGTTATGTATATATATATGTATGTATGTATTTTAAAAAGTTATTGTAGATATAATGACTGATACTACTTTTCTCATATGGGCAATAAGTATTTCACCAGTATCTATTTATTGTCACCTTTATCACTTCACTCCTATGTGTCAGTGAGTTGTGTGCTAGAATTTATCATATTGGGGTCCATAGCTTCACTATTATTGTCATTCACCAGCAGTTCTGGATCCTCCCTCAGCAACAGAGGAAAAAGTCTTTTTTTAATAGCCAAATATATCAAGTTTAACCTCTGTTAAGGAAACTGTTGTGGGGACAAGGGGAGAGAAGGAGGAAAATGATAAGTCTTATTTTACAGAGTGGTACTCAATGCTGACTTTGTATATTTGAGTTTTAAGTATAATATTTTTTTCTGAGGCTTTTTTTTCTTTTTCATAGTTGCTAAAGATAAAAAAAAAATCAAATGGTAAATGTGTGCTATAGAAAGGATAATTCAAAGCCCTTAATTGAACCTATGTATGGTACTGCATGGAGAAGACAATCTCCAAGTTTAGGATTGCTAATTAGATTTTAATTGTGTGTTGTGAATCAACACAAAATAGTCTAATAAGAATGCTAATATGACTGAGAGAATCCATGATTTCTTCTGTATGGGAACATTATGCCCCCAAAGCAATCAATCTTTGTGTTTTGTGGTGTGCCATGGTCAAATAATTCATTACCTAGTAGACAAATCTGGGTGGATGAAGCCTGTTATACTTAGCAGAATGGTCCTGAGATAGCAGATATGAAGAGGAGGAGGAAGAGAAGGAAAGAAGAAAAAAGAAGAGGAGGAGGAGGAGGAAAAAGAAAAAATGTTTATTAAATGGTTACTATATATATTAGGGAAATAAAGAAATGATGTATATGGTTCCTTTCTTTACAAAATAAGCAAGTTGGAAGATAGGCATTCATTCATTCAACAAATATGTTTAAAGTATCCACTACATCTGTGTGTCACCTTTCATAGCATACTTGAGGATACCAAAAGATTCAGGGATTTTCCTAGGCTTTCTAGAAACTTACATGGTGAAGAATAAGATACCAGAACAATAACAAAAATACAAAGTAGATGAAGACAAATGCAAACGACATTATTATTTTTTTTAAAAGCAATTGGGGTTAAGTAACTTGCTCAAGGTTTCACGGCCAGTTATTTCTGGGTGTGCTGCTAAGTATATGAGCCCAGATTCGATCCCAGGTCATCCCAACTCTGGGGCCAGTGCTCTTACTCACTGTGCTACCTGGCCACCCCTAAAAGTCATTATTGAAGCAAAGTGCTCTAAGAGTAAAAACTTAGGGTCGCTTCCACCAAGGAAGAAAAAGAAAAGCAATGTGAAAGCATATTGAAAACTTTTTTTTTAGTTCCACTGAAAATTTAAGAAATAATTTATCTAGTCTAAAATCCTTTCCAAACCTTTCCTTTTAGAAAATGTACAAAAGAAGTCAAGAATAGAGACTAAGGTTCAAGAAAAAAGGATTAAAGGAGGAAATCAAGTTTTTTTTTAAAAATGTATCTATTGTTTAAGTGATTCCTAGCCCTCTATCATCTTTGGAAGTGGAGTCCTGGCTCCTCCATTCAAAAGGATTGAGATATGGAACATAGAAAAAGTACTTTTAATTCTGGAGGGGGTAGTCAATAAAGGAAAAAAGGAGCTTTAATAGAAATGTCATTGACATTTGTTATAGAATGTTGATTGTCATACTCCATTTTTCATATATGACTTTTTCCTCATTCAAAATTCCCACAAATGTTACCTCAAATTGTCTTGGGTTTGGAAGATGTCCAAGAGTATGGAGGGCAAGAGGGAAGCCAGGGTGTAATATTCAGTTTGAACATTTACCTAAGCTAGAAATGTTTGGATATAGGAAAACATTAAATTAATTTTTTAAAATAGTTTTTGTTATATTTGAGTTTAAAAGGCAGAATATAGGATCTATCTTTTTTTTTCTTTGACAATAAAGCTTTGTAACATAGGTACTCTTTGATCTTAACACTGAGGGATGGGTTGAAATTTAACCAGATAAAAAGTGTTTTCATTTCCAGAATAGCATTATTTTCAATTCAGTGAGAATGTATTGACTATGCATGATTATGAGGACAATGTTATGGTAAAATGCATAGTTAATGGTCTACATAGCATAAGTTTTCAATGTGGTATATATCCATGATCTCATTTGGCCCTTGAAATAGTTAATGTATTGCAGATAAAACTCTGAGATTTAAAGAGCTTTGATTTTCCCATTTTCACAGAGCTAGTAAATGCCAGAGCTGTAATTTAAACCCAGGTCTCTATTGGATCCAAAGCCATGGCTCTTTCCACTACAAAAAAAAGTGTAGTCTATGATAGTGCTGCTGCTGATGATCATGACAATGATAAGCAAAAAGAATGTTGCCACCACCGCTGATGCTGCCGATACAGATGGTGATGATATTGATGATGATGGTGGTGATGGTGTTGATAAGCATTCCTTTGATACAATTAAAGACACTGATGAAACATTGAAGTGTAAAAAAACAACTAGTAATGACTTTTAAAAGAAATAGTATACACAGTTATTGAATTTTAGGATCCCATCTTATAAAAATGTCACCTATTGGTCTAACCACATATACTAACCATAGTTTAGTATAGATCCTTTCCCCATTCCAGTATTTTCACACTGGAAAATCTCTACTACCTTATTATTGTCAATCACTATTCACTTCCAGTACTTCTCCATCTGGTTAAGAATGCAAATTCTCCTTGAAAATTCCTTCTCATTCTTAAAATACCTTAGGAAATTCCTTATTTACCATACAACCAGAAAATTCTTCTTCCCTTTCCCTCTACTTTCTGCCCTCATATATCTCCACTTAGCATAATACTGCTTTTTTTTTGTAAAATAACTAGCTTGTGTTAT
Source organism: Petaurus breviceps papuanus (assembly GCF_028583685.1). Lineage (NCBI taxonomy): Eukaryota > Metazoa > Chordata > Mammalia > Diprotodontia > Petauridae > Petaurus > Petaurus breviceps. The sequence continues at coordinate 12,512,131 of NW_027187352.1, forward strand.
TTCTTGTTGCTGTCGTTTTTTTATTCTTTGTTTGCTTTTTTAGACATCGCACACATTTTTTAACCTCTTATGAAAGAGGAATGATCCTCTTTATTGCTGGCCTTCTTTTATTTATAAAGGGCTCTAACTATAACACTCTGCTTGATAAAGTGTTAGAGGCACAGTAGAAGTAGACCTCAAAATTCTATTTTTATATGTTTTCTATAATTGGCTTTTATTGTCATTCATTCAAGAATCATTTATCAACCACTTACCTCGTGGAAGGTATTGTACTCAGCCGTGGGAATACATCAGTTTGTCAATGGCCTGTGATTACCACCCTGGGAACAAAAACAAACAATAATGACAAGTTATAATAATATTTCTATGAGCTTTTTTGGTACAGTAAGCCTGTAAGAAAGGTAATGCAAATATTATCATTTCACAGTTGAGGAAATTGAGATTCCAAGGTTAGAGTTATTCATCATCACACATATATTAAATCTTAGAGTTAGGACTTGTGCCCAGGTCATAGGGATATAATACACAGTGTGTCAAAAGTCTTAGTGCAGTTTTAATTATTAATAGCTTACAACTACATTAAGACTTTCATGACAACCTGAATTTAGAACTGAAATGCATATTCAAGACTAGTATAATTTCACAATTATATAGATGTCAAAACTAAAGTTCAAAGATGTGAATTGAATTGCCCACTTAAGAAAGCCATGTTAGTACTATGTCTTTGAAATCCAAAAGAGCATTACTGTGTGTAGTGGTCAGAGGATCTGAGTTTCAAAGGCAGTTCTGCTAATGACCAATTGTGGAACCTTCAGACAGTCACTTTTCTTCTCTGAACCTGAGATTATATATATACACACACGTATATGTATATTAATGTATGTGTGCACGTGTGTGTGTGTGTATACAGAGAGAGAGAGAGAGAGAGAGAGAGAGAGAGAGAGAGAGAGAAAGAAATTTAGACAGCTTCTATGAAGGTTTGGGGGAAGAGGGATTAGTTAACAGCAAGTAAAATAGGTGTCAGCAAAATCTCATAGTTGCATCCCAAACTAATTCACTTTGCTCTGCCTTTAGCATTCAGTGCTGGGAGCAGTATGCTATGAAATTAAGCCTTTAGAGAATCCAGAAAAGGCCAACCCTTCTTGTGAAGTACCTTGAAACCATGCCATAGGAGAATCTGTGGATGGAACTTGGCAGCATTACATTTAGAAACAGGAAATTTCTTGGGCTATGCTTTGTTCAAGTGTTGGAAAATATAAGAAAGAGGGATTAAACTTTTATTTCTGCTTAACCCTGAGACAAAAAAAAAATGGCTTAAAGTCAGATTCACATTTGATGTAAGGAAAAACAGATTTATCCAAAACAGAGTAAACTTCTTCAGAATAATTTGCTTATTTGAGGCCTTGAAATATATGTTACATGATGTTTTTGTAATGCATCTGCAAAAGAGATGCCTCTTCAGGTATGGGTTAGATTTTTTACCTCCAAGATTCCTTATTCCTCCCTTCCTCCCTCACTTTCTCCATCCCTCCCTCTCCTCCTTCCTTCCTTCCTTCCTTCCTTCCTTCCTTCCTTCCTTCCTTCTTTCCTTCCTTCCTTCCTTCCTTCCTTCCTTCCTTCCTTCCTTCCTTCCTTCCTTCCTTCCTTCCTTCCTTCCTTCCTTTTTCCATTCCTCCCCTCTTTCTTTCCTTTCTACCTCCTCTTCATTCTATTCTCCTTTTCCTTCATCCCTCCTCCTCCTCTTTCTCTTTGTCCTTTTCTATCTCCTCTTCCTTTTTTCTTCTCCTTTTTCTTAAGTTTCTGTTTGCACATTAAAATTTATTTTAAGGGTCTAAGATTCTGGGGGAAAATTTTCATAATTTTTTTTTTCATTTAAAATTCCTGATTAAAAAAACCTAATAGCTTAAAGGTGCTCTAAAACATATGGTACATAAAGTTGTCCTTTTTCCCCTGAAAGTTTACTATACATTGAAACTACTAACTAGTCTTTTATTATACAACTTAAATGGACAGTTGAAAAAGCAGTCATGATGCCTTTCTTTTTTAAATTTAATATTTTATTTTCCCTAATTACGTGTAAAAGATTTTAACATTTTTTCTTTTAAATTTTGATTTCCAAATTCTCTCTCTCCCTCCCACTCCCCATTGAGAAGAGAAGCAATTTGACATAAGTTATAAATGTATAATGATGCAAAAATAATTTCCATGTATGTCATGAAGGACAAGGAGAATGAGGAGGAGGACAATAATTATGAAAATGACAAGGATATTGACAATGAAAGTAAGGAAAGAAAGCAAACAAAACCAACAACCCCTAAATAAAGAAATTAAAGAAAAAGTATCTTTCATCTTCATTGGATGAAATATCATTCATTTTCATTGGAAAAGTATCATTTATCTTCAAGGAAGCTCCACCACTTCCTTCTCTGGAGATGGACAACACCCTTCATCAAAAGTTTTTCACAGTTGTCTTGGATTGTTGTCTTGCTGAGAATAGCAAAATTATTTACAGTATATCATCATAAAAATATTGTTGTTACTATGTACAATGTTCTCCTGGTTCTGTTCACTTCACTTTCCATCAGTTCAGTAAGTCTTTCCAGGTTTTTTGAGAACATCCTGTTCACCATTTCTTATAGCACAATAGTATTCCATCAAATCATATACAATAACGTGTTCAGCCTTTCACCAATTGATGGATATCCCCCCCAAAAAAAAATTTTCAATTCTTTCCCACAACTAAAAGAGTTGCTGTAAATCGCATTGCGCATTTTTTATCTCTTTGGGATACAGACCTAGTAGTGCATCAAAGGGTATACATGGTACAAGAACTCTTTGGGCATACTTCCAATTTGATCTCCACAATGGTTGGGTCAGTTCACAACTCTACCAACAATGCATTAGTATTTTAATTGTCATACATACCCTATGAGGTTATTTCTTCATCATTGATTAAGACAGGGATGGCACATAATGTACAGAACATTCATTTATTCTTCTGAACATCAGGGGAAAATTTTCAGAAGCTTTACAGTAGATTTGATAACACCAACCACAAATTTATAAAAATGATGTTAAGAGGGGTAATGAGAGAAGTTATGACATATGGCCTTACCTGGAACTGTATAAACAATGGCAATATTGCCAGATGTCAGAAATTTTGAAAAATCTTTCATATTATTACCAGAACAACCATAAGTCCTCCCCTTCAGTTCAAGAAAATTTCAAGCAAAGTCAAGAGTATGGCACAGGTATATAAACAACACTAATTTGGCCTGGATGGTTCAGTATAATGACCTATTCAATGAGGCCACTGGCTTACATTGGTGAACTATTCTTGCTGTCACCAGAAACATTAACATGGTGATCATTTTGGGGAGAAAATCTTGACAGTGAAACCCAAGTTATTTCTAGGCAGAACCTCACTCAAAAATCCATGATGAATCTCAAGAAACTTGATTTCAGTTTCAAAAACTAATCTAATGAAATTATATTTATAAAGTGCTTCACGTAGAACTTTACACAGAGTAGCTGAGCTTGTTCTCTCACCCTCTTTTGTAACACTAACTGGATAAAGTCTTCAGCATGCCTGGTTTTAGAATCCAGCCTCTACATAGTCAAGTATTGTGATACCAATTATGTCAAGCATGGAAATATATTAGAAGGGTGGACTAGAGAGATTCCAAGTTGGATAAATTGGTAGTAAGATATAACCAAAGGCTTTAAGAAGAATACTTCCATTAGCACCGTCATTCTTGTAGGGCATCTTCCATCTCTTGAACTAAGGTGTATTATAACTTGGCATTACCATTTGAACTAGAAAATGGTATGAAAGTCACTGCTATTATATTATATTGTAAATAATTCTCTTCATGGGAGTAGTAACTTCCTTGACAATGTCATCCTACTTGTTCTGGTTGGCTTGTGACTTAGTGGAATCAATTTGTGTTGGCATCAACAACTAGGTGTTTTCATACATAGTAGACCAGAAAGGCAGGCTTATCTACCCATCTGTTCTTTGATATTTTAGCTTTAAATTCATAAAAACCAGCAACAACAATCAGAAAAGCACAGTTGATTTGAGTTATGCTTACAATAATTTCATGAATAAAGCCATGTTCTAGGTATAAATAATGGATAGTCAAGCAATATTTACTGGTTTCAAAATCACATGAGGAGCTATAAATGGTCATATCATACTTATAGTCAGACTTTGGTTTATCTAAGATCTCATACAAGAAGGAATTTTTACATAGCATTCTACTCACACTTTGAGTAGGTTCTCTTATCAATTCCAAAGATATTTTTACATGAAATAGCCAATTGTGGTGAATTTGCCAGGTGTCAAATGATGATAGTGATGTTCATTTGATCTTTTCCTCCTTCATTTGGGTTTAAATTTAGAGATGATTTTCATAACACCTTTTGTATCTTCAAAGGATTGTCTTCCTAACACTTTCGATAGCTGGGATTCTAAGGACAGAGATGGAGTTATTATAAATTCTACTGAAACTGGCAATGATCATAGTAAAAGGGGGGTAAAATGGGATTGGAGAAATAGACAGCTTGATGGGTGCTTTTTAACTACTTATCTTTCCCCTCCAACAATGAGAATTAGAAAAATAATTAACAATAGCTAGACAATTTTTAAGAAAACTCATAGCTCATGGTACTTAAAAATGAGATCATCTACTAAAACTGACCAATTTTATAAGTTCAAAGATCTGAGGGATTAAGTAATTTACCAAGGACACAAACAATGTAATAGAGCTGAGAACTGAAATAAAATCTCCTAACTCCAAACCAAGTTGACTTTCAACTATACCAAAATGTATCTAAAAAATAATTGATGATAAGGAGAATCAAACTCAGGACCTCACCCATAAAAAGTGTGACCATTATCACTGAATAAATGAATGAACCAATCAATCAATTAATAAATGAATTAATGGACAGAAACAAAAGTATTCTAAAGTACTTTTTATGTACCAGGTATAGTAATCAGTGCAAAGAATATAAATATCGAAAACAAGGCAGGCAATTGACTTTAAGAACTTGCATTCTAATAAAGGAGAGATATATGTGCATGCGTATGCAATACATATATACATATGCACATGTACATATACGTATATACACACATGTTTATTGGTAGCCAGAGATTTGTGTTTTGTAAGAAATCATAGAGTTGATGAAAGGAGTTATAGGACTGTTAAGATTAAGGAGGGGTACTGTTGATTTGGGGCAGCTGGGTTGCTCAGTGAATAGAGCAGTGCACCTAGACTCAGGAAGGTCTGAGTTCAGATCTGGCCTCAGCACTTACTATCTGTGTGTCTCAGGCTGGGAAAGTTAATTAACTTTGTTTACTTTAATCCATTGGAGAAGGAAATGTTGAAGCACTGCAGTGTCTTTGCTAAGAAAACCCCATGCACCGTATTGGTGTGCTATGGTCCACAGGGTCCCAAAGAGTCATACACACCTAAATGAATGAACAACAACAATAGTTTTTGTTGATTTGCTTAAAGTTTCTAGAACTAAAGATACAAAAGACGGAGAAGAAGGCACTTTTGGCAGTATGGCATGTTGATTAATAAAGAGCAGTATTCAGGGGATGTTTTTGGACTAGAAGATGGAGTGCACTGAATTATATCCCAAGTACAAACCAGATGAAGAAAAAAAGAATATACTCATACACAGTAATCTGAGAATGAATGCAGGGTCTAATTAAAAGAACACTGTATTTGTAAACCAAAGATCCAGATTCAAATCCTGATTCTGCTGCTTCCCAGCTGTGTAACCCTGGGCGAAACACTGAACCTCACTGAGCTTCAGTTTCTTGATTTTTCAAAATAGGGATACTTGTGCTAACTTCACCCTCCCAGATACACACACACACACACACACACACACACACACACACACACACAGAAATGTTTTGAAGGTGGTTTATAGACTGCAAAGTGATATATAAATTGATCTATCTTCATATTTTTAAAAGAAAAAGCAAGTTCATGATAATATGATGTCACATTTTATGACACTTTAAATTTCACTTTTTTCTCACACACATACCTAAGAAGTAGACAGCATAAATATTATTATCTCTATTTAAAAGTCATGAGATCCCAACTGGAATTAACCTGTGAGAGGTCATCTATTCCAACTTCCACATTTTACATAGGAGGAAACTGAGGCTTCAAGAGTTGAATTGATTCACCTAAGGTCAGACAGGGAGTAATTAATAAAATTAGGATTTGAAGATAGGTCCTATAACTTGAAATCCAACATTCTTTCCACTGTACACCTACTGAATTAAAGAAACTGAGAATTATAGATAGAAAATAAGTTTCCGGGAGTCATATGTCTTCTAAGTTGTTGGAACAAAGAATGAACTCATATTCTTAATGAATCCAAGTACTATTTCCATCATATCACAGTCTACTATACAGTGATTTTCCAATAATTTAGCCCATACTGTATTGATTATCTGAGGGAACTCAAGGCAGTTAATAAATGCATATATGTGTATACACACACACATACACCACACACATATGTTTTATTTAGGCAAAACAATTTTTTATCATTTCCTCCAATGTACAATTATCTTGCACTTCTCTGTTACAGGTAATGCCTAAATATCATTGCTCAGCAAGTAAAGGATCTTTTCTTCTTTCTCTCAATATATTCATTTAATAATGTCCCAGGAAAAGAAGCTGGGGCTCTATTATTAAAGATTACATGTCACACTTCTCTATAATTTGGATGTCTTGGGAACCTACTAAATGTGAAAGAGTGCCATGTTAACATGATTAGAAGTTGAATGTGTGTGTGCATGTGTTTTTTCTCCTGTGAACATGGTGCTTTAATGACAAAGTTGTCCTATAAACTCAGAGCCAAAGAGACATATAATTAGCTTTCTTGTTGACGTAAATAAATAGAACATGTGGCAGTTATTGAAAAAATAAGTTATTTCTACATCTTAAAGACACAATCTCAGAGATGTCTCTTGCTGTCTCATGGTCCACCATGAGGTTTTGCCCTTGGAGATATTAGAGGAGAATTGTACCTCTTCAAGCAAATCACCTTCTGTCCCTCTTAGTCTTTTGCTAGTTTTCACTGTCACCCTGGGTAACAAGCATAAATTACCTCTTGATGATGAATCCCCATGGGGTCTTTCTCCATCATACCCCATTCTGAAAGGTCTTCTTCTTCCATTGCTGTGGAATCTAAAAATTCAGATCTCCCATGTCATGCCTCCTCACTAACAGCCTCAGTGTATCTCAGGGTCTCTATACCTCCTCCCTCTACCTATCTAGTTTTCCAGGTATTAGAATTCCTACTTCTATTTCTATAGTCCCTCTAAAGGACTGTATTTTGTTGGAGTTGGAAAAATCCTGCAAGGTATGGGTTAGACTAAATCTTCTCTCCTTCTCTTGACTACTGTCCTCCATCACCTACTTGCTAGTACTAGTTGTCCCTTTCCCATAATGACTTCCCCATCACAGATTCAATATATCATAGGTCAGCATAGGAAATTAAATTGGAATTTGGGGGGAGCTTTGTGGAAGCCACAAGCCCAGCATAAGTCATAGAAAAAGCTTAGAAACTCAGAAATATGTAAATAAATGTATAGTATTATGTAATATCAACACAAATTTTATAATAAGGTACTATAGACACCCTGTAAAAGAAAAATAAAAAATTCTGACCTCTTCTCTGGTACAAATGGAGGGCCAAAAATTCTATGCAAATTTTCCAGATCATGGATGCACCATGCCCCTAAACCTATGATGTGGAAGGAATAGCTGTAGATATTACACTATTCACTAGAGCACATTTTTTGCTTTACTTGAACTACAGTTTTTCCCTTCTTCCTCCCACCCACCCCCCAAATTTGTAATTAACCAGCATAGTATAATAGAAAGATGTGGATTGGAAGTAAAGAACTTTGTTTTAAATCTCCCTCTTACCACTTTTAGTGCAAACCCTAAGTTTGCCCGTGTAACTCCTTTGAAACTCAGGTTCCTCATCAATAAAATCAATGGGTTATATAACATTTCTCTCAGGTAACTTCCAGCTCTAGACTCTATGACTATTTCACTGATTATACATAAACCAAAATATTAAGGAAGACATCTGTTTCTTTGGGCATAATGTACATGGCTGACTTACGTAAGGTGAGGCTTACGAATGATATAAGATGTGAAGGCTTGAGTGGTCGAGGGAACACCCACACTGATGACAATATCCTGTGTATTCATATACTCAGATTGTTCTCTTAACTTAGCATTGTGATCATTCCTTGCAACAATACAAATTGTGGCCTATCAATGCATACCCATCCTCTTTCCCATACCCTCATATCAGTGTACATAGGGAATCTATTCAAAATGTTTATGGGTTATTTGGGGTTTTTTTTTTTTTTTGCTTTACTTGATATCATGAGGGTGCCAATGGAACACATAGGTCATTCATTAGTCATTCTTCGCTGCTGACTCAAAGGCAACCCATCTTCTTTTTTTCCTCATATACATCTTTGGTGACATCCTTTACTGACTTCACTTTCATATTTTCCTACTTAAAATATGTTGCTAAATTCTCAAAATCACCAATTCTTTGGAGATCCTAGTATTATATCACTCGGTCATGTATCCTCACTGAAAGAATAGCTGTATTTAAAAGAAAAGTCTTTGTTTTAGACGGAAGTTTGAAGTTATTTAAACACAAAACACTTATATATTCTTCTTTTCTCATCAAAATGGTAGGTCATTTAGAAAAGGCTAATTTAAAAAAAATAGAATGATAGCATTTTGACGAGAAAGGAACTACAGAGATCATTATAGAGATTTTGGTGCCCGATATGGTAAAGTAATTCACCCAAGGTCATACAGGTAGTAAGTAGAATAAAACTGTATTATATACTACATTTTTTTTTGGTGCACACTAGTTTGAGAGTTTCTTGGTGTATTCAAGAGTATTAAATCACTTACAAAGTTAATTTTTTTCTGATATACTCAACACTACAAAAATATTCACAGCAACTTTATTGCAAAAAATGGGAAACAGCCATATGTAAAATGATTGGGGAATGGCTGAATAAATTATGATATATGAACTTAATAGAATGTAACTGTGCTTTAAAGAATGACAGCAAAAAGATTTATACTGAGTAAAGAACCAGAACAATATTTATAAACATTGACTGTGTCTGTATAAAATATGTATCTGGATATAGACAATTTTATGAATGAATATGGATAGAGACTAAACCTATGATTTCCTTAATATGGGGATGTTCCAGATGAGGAAACTGTCTCTACCAATACCAGTTGGTAACTTCTCTGCAACATATATTCTGACAGTCATTCAGAGTCCTGAGGGTTTGGGGGGATTGTCTAAAACCACACAGTCAGTATGTTGTAGAGGTCAGACTTAAAACCATCTTTTTCCACTTTCAATACCAGCTCTCATTTCCATTATATAACACTATCATACAGAGTCACAGAGACACAAAGCAACACTCGAAAAATGATAACAAAAGATCAGAAGGGATAAATGGGTCATGAATCAGACAGGTCTTTTTTGTGTATTTATTATTTTTGCCTGGATCTGTAATCTCATCAGTGTGGATCAGATGTGAAAGCATTGAGATTTTAAATGACTTATCCATGATGACTTAGTGAGTCTTTATCATAGACAAGACTTACAAGTACATCTTCCTAGCCTCCAGGCTGGACATCTCTCTGCATTATATAACACTACTCCTCTAAAACTGTTATAAACACACATACACACATTAAAATAAGTTACAAACAACTATGTATTTATGATTTGATGTAGGATTTTTTAAATTTTGGTTGTAGTTGATGGTGATTTCTAAGATTATGTATTATATAATACATTAATCATTCCTGTGTAAATATTTTATACCCATACCATAGTAGCTTGCTGTAATTCCAGACTGCCCATGGTGGCAGGAACACTCATAGTAATCCATCTCTGGAGGATTTAGTACATATATAAGTTTTAATCTTGAAGAACATTGATTTACCTTTCAAGAAAAAAAAAATCAGAGATATCTTCTGACAGTTTGCCTAAGAAGAATTTTAACTTGTTCCTAGACATAGTTTGGTTTCCTAAAAACATAAAAGTCAATGAGGAAATTGGATTGAGATGGCCAAATTCATGCTGTTGAGGTATCCCTGTCACATTGTTTTCTAATAATGGACCATAAAGGCAAATTGAATAATGAAGTTGTTTTTTTTTTTTTGGTCAGACAATGGGAACTTATGGGATTTCATTTTCACTGGCAACAACTTCATTTATAGCAACTGATTCATAAAGTCAAATGGCCAACCACATTTCATTTATATTTTAAAAAATCATAAGGGCATGCAAAGGTACAGTATGCATATATAGTAGTCCTACTATGGGGCACATACACTATCCCACTTCTTTTCCCCAATTACTAGTCATCTCACAGCACTGCTTTCTAGTTCTCTCTTCAGGTTTCAATATAATACTTTTTTTTTGTTTGTTTTCCAATTCTACAAAACCTAGTTCCATAGTTTAAACCATATTACTACATGGGATGGCTCCAATATACATATGCACAATACACACATATGCCATAGTCTGCACTCTGAGTGTATCACTAGACTCTGTGGGGCAAAAAGACGTACTCAATATACAATAGGATTTCATGTAATTCTGTTACAATAAAATTCAGTTGAAAGCTAACATTTATAGTCCAATGGTCATTCCAAATTTAGAGCTTTCATACTTTGAACTAATCTTAAACGTTTTTTTGTTTTTCCACCATGAAAATGATATATCTATATATACACATACATATATATGCATATATAATATTAAGTAGAATGTGTAAATAATATCTAGTATATATATACACATATGTGCAAATTTACACATATATGTTCTACTAAACATTATTTTTTGTAGAAATTTTATTGAAAGGACTTCAAGAAATTCATTGATGTCATATATATCCAAAAGCACACATTTTATTCTGAATTGTTTTAGTGGCTAAAGGACATAATTTAATTTTCTGTTAACTTGCATTGTTACTCTAAAAGGAAAGATTTCAAAAATTGAGTTTTCCTTGAATTTTGTGTTTGCTTCAAGTATAAAAAGTTATAAAATTGGAGAATATTGAGTAGATAAAGAAGCAAAGGAGGAAGAGGAGAGATGGGGAAGGGACAAAGTGACAATGAAGTGGGTAAGGAGATTGAAGGAAGAAAAAGAAGATTAAAGGGAAAGAGAAAGAGGGAGAGAAGAGAGAGACAGAGAAAGAGAGTCCCTCCTGCTGATTGATAAGTCTCAGGTCCCTTCTGCTAAAATAAATTTAACTCATTTTGATGTTCAAGGAGCATAGATATATCCAAACCAATATTCTCCTTGGAAACTTGTATCTGATATATTCTACCTCCTCTCTATCCAATTCAATAGTTAGAACATGTCTTGCCTCTGTAGTGCCTTTGATTGAAAAAATGCTTCCTCCAATGTTAACACCCACTTCATTCATACCTCCCCTCTCTTCCCCCTATGCAACACAATAAGTACAGGATTCAGTAAAATCTTTGTTGCTCCCTGACACTTCTAAATCCTTAGTCTGTCACCATCACTCTACAATTACGAATATTGAAGATTCATTCCAATCTTATTATTTCACTCTGTCCATAACCTTGTAGATGTCATCTCTTGATCTTCTGGTTAATCTCCCTCTGTCTTCAGTATGTTGGAGTTCAACATAGAGATTATTATCTTCCCTTCCATTGCCCAAATACCTTGTCTAAACTACTCAATAAATATGCAAATTAATAGACCAATTCAACTTCCATGATCATCCTTTCCTTTCTACACATTTGAGTATGGTAATACTTCTCTCAGTATTACCTCAAAACATTCGAATTCCAAAATTTCATACTTATAAATCTTTCCTCTCTAATCAAATTTTGTCTTTTCATCACTCTTGATAAGGAGTCTTACACCTGCTAAGATTGCTCTTCATTTGTCACTCCCTTATTCTATTTCATTACTATATCCTGGTCACATTTTCCTCCTTTTTGCCTTGGCATATGCCTGTTCTTAGGAAGGAGAAAGAAGTTGATATATATGTTAAATAGAATGATAAGGAGGGGTCCATTGATAAGAGAAGAACTAGGAATTCACAATTTTGACCATAGTTCCACTATGTTTTGATTGCTATCCTTTAATTTCTTGTGTTGTCCTATTTGCTATTTATGTAATAAAATGTATTAATCCTGGATTACTTCCCAGTACCTGCTTTCTAACTTTTAATCTAGAGTCAGAAACATTGATGGAGGAAACAAAAAGCATTAAAATTAAATCTACTGGAACTAATTATTACTATGAAACTTCAATTTTGCCAACACTGACATTGTCAACACATTTTTTCACTATCCCAATAGTAACTGTTCTGTTCCTTTTTATTCCAACTCCCTAACTCCATGTTAACAACTTTCTCTTAGCAGATGACCTTGTTTCTTATTTAACTAAGTAGATTGAGGCTAGGAGATACCCTCCCTTTCATTGTTCTAGTATCAGAGAATCACATCATATATATATATATATATATATATATATATATATATATATATATAATTTTCTATACAAGTGCTTGCAAACCTTTCCATTTGTTCCCTTGAATATCATTCTTTCCTTTCCCATTTACTTTCATCCATTTGCTATTTTTAGTTCATTCTCTGATACATACACATATACATGAACACACACATACACACACATGTATATTTATGCATGTAGATATTCTTATATGTCCTCTAAGCATAATTCTCCCTTGATCCTGCTACTCCATCAAACTACCTTATTAATTTTTAAATTTCTTTTCATTGTTAAATTATTAAAAATAATTATTTATTCATTCCCTTACCATTAATTCATTTATTCTTCAATAATATGTGTGTGTCTGTGTATGTATATAAGTGCATATATGTATGTATATATGTGTGTGTACATATGTGTGTATAACATCATAAAATGGAAGCTGTTCTCTTAAAGTTTATCTGTGACTTATCAATTGCTTAGTTTAAGGGCCTTTTTTCAGGCCCCATCTTTCTCAATGCTTCTAAAGCTTGTGGCCTGTTGACCATTCCCTACTGCTGACTACTCACTCCTTCATTGGATTCTGTGACATGAATTTCTAGGGGTTTTCTTTTATCTTTGGGATTCTTTCTTCTCTGTTTCACTAGTACTTATTCTGACCACCTCATAAACTTTGGTGGTCTCTAGAGCTCTAATGCCCCCTCTTCCTTACTCTTAAGTTCTCTTTCTTGACCTCATATTCTCCCATAAGTTGAACTATCAACTTTACCCACATGGCCTTTAAATTTATACATCCAACCTCAAGTCTCCTCTGAATTCAAGTCTTAAATTTTCAGCTACCTGATGGACATTTTTACCTGAGTTTTTTGAAAGAAGCTAAAACTCAGCCTTTTGAAATCTGAGTTCCTCATTGCCCTTAAGCCTGGCCTTCAACCCTACTTACCCTCCCTGCCTTATATGGCCACAGTGTGTCTCACTCCCCATATTCAATTGGCAGCAAAGTGTGTTTGTTTGTGTTTTTTATCCACCTTTATGATTCAATTTTATACATTAAAAAAAAACACCTGGTATGGCCAATGAATACACTTGTGTTCACTGATTAAGTTGCAAATAAAAATGGAAAAAAAATCTCTGCCTTCAAGTACCTAACATTCTACTGGTGATAATACATGAAAACTTCCAAACAAATTGAAGTCAATTTGAGGTGGGAGATGATGCTAAGGGAATCATTATGTTAATAAATGTGAAAATATTTTGGAAAGTACCAAGTAATATTCAAGGATAATATTGCAATAATGATAATAATAGCAGTCATGGTCCAGAACCCCAACTCTAGTTCTCTCTCTCTCTCTCTCTCTCTCTCTCTCTCTCTCTCTCTCTCTCTCCCTCTCCCTCCCTCTCTCTCTCCCCTCCCTTCCTCCCTCCCCTATATTCTCCCTTATACCTCCTTATACTTTTACCATAATTACTGAAAAATGAATGATGAAAAACATTCTCTCTCTTCTTAAATTTTAATTTTACATACAACTATTTGCTGCTTCTAATTGCATCATTCCTTGGATATGCTATTGCCTATAACTGTGCCTTATACATAATATAGATCCTTAATATATATTTTCTAACTGAATCTAGTAGAGGAATAGTAGTACCCATTTTCACACAGAGTTTACAGAATTTTCCTGTTATTTGAAGACAATCTCTAATGTCTTTGGTCATAGTAACTTCCTTTAAAAAGATCAGTATGATTTCATTTCAAGCAGTAGGCTGGATTCTTACTAGGAAAAAAGAAGCCAAACAAAACAAAAAATAAACAAACAAAAAACCTCTTTCCCAAAGCTACTGATACGTTCTTCTCTTCTTCTGAATTACAGACACAACCTTGCAACCTGAAGATTTTCTGCTGACACATTGATGCTTTGGGTTTCTGCAACCATCTGAGACAATGAAAGCTGCAGGGGCCCCCAAATAGAAGAGCAAGTTTTAAAAGGAAAATCTCAGATAGTTTATAAATCTTCCTGAGCCTCTGGAGAGGATTTGTAAGATTGATTTTGATGCTATTCATACTGCTTCAGCCACTGGCCTCTGTAAGCTCTCAGATTGTGGGTATGTTAGAACCTTTATCCTCAATTTGTTGCTTCCCATTTGGATAATCTTTTTTTCTCTTTGTGAAGTGAAGGGATAAATCTGGAAAGATGAAAAATCTTTTTTTGCCACTGCATTTCAAATAACTCACTTCCAAACCACTTTCATAATTTTAAACTTGTCTAGAAAGTTTTAAAGTTTCATTATCACTCCCTTTCATCTCTCTGAGTCGTCAGCAAACTGCTGGAACTAAGATTTTTGGATAATATTAATTCTGATATTCATTCCTTCTCTCTCCTTCTCTGTCTCTGTTTCTTTTTCTTGTCTCCCTCTCTCTTAATGCCTGGGGGGAAAGAAAATAGAATCTGTCATAGCTTAGGAAACCTGTTCAGTAGTAGGCTTTAGAGGAGGAGTGTGGGGAGAAGAAGCTCAGGACTCTTTAGGCTTCAGAAATCAAACTCAACTTAAAAACATTCAGCATATGCTTTTTACAAGATTATAAACTCCGCATTAGCCATTCAAATATGAGTAGCGTCCTGGTCATATGGGAAAGAAGATAAAAATACAAAGATGGATACCATAAATTGATAGAAATAACTGACTAGGTAATTGTACTTTAAATCTAGGAAAGTGCTTTCTGCATCTTCTCTTTTTTAGTGAAAATAAGTCTATCTAGCAGATATCACAAACATTATTATACTTATTTTGTAAATGCAAACACTGAGACCAAGTGAGAATAACTAATTTATCTGGGATCACACAATGATTATGAGAAGCTGGGATGAAAAACTAACCACGAATCCAAGTTTAGCTATTATCTAAACCATATCAAAACATAGCAACATTTTTGTGAGGATAAAATCAGATGACAATTGTTAAGTACTTTGTATACCTTAAAGTCTTATAAAAAAAATTAACTAGCTAGCTAGGTCTTAGTGGAAGTAGTAGTAATAGTAATAGCAGTAGTAGTAGTAGTAATAGTAATAGCAGTAGTAGTAGTAGTAGTAATAGAAATAGTAGTAGTAGTAGTAGTAGTTGTTTTTGTTGTAGTAATAGAAGCAGCAGTAGTAGGTAGGAGAAGGAGGAGGAGCAACAGGAGTCTTATCATTGTAACATTCAAGGAGAAAAAGGGGTACTTGACCTTTAAAGGAGGAGAATGGTTTCACCTAGGAGAGAGATATTGAAGAAGAGGAAGGAAAGAATCTATTAATGATGAGGAATGGCATGTGTAAGTTCCCAGGAAAGAAAGAAAGCAGGCCAAATATGGAGATTAGGGGAAAGAAACTTTTGAGAGAAATTAGATTTCAGGGGAAGGTATAATAGATGAAGGGGAGTAGTTGGCTCCAGACTGAATTATTTTTAAAGATTTTAGTGGATACTGCTGTTTCTTTTTTTTTCCTGTCAAGTCTGTTTGCTATATGAAACCAACCACACCTGGTCTCTTTTTTTAAACAACATATCTCACTTATTAGTGAAAGTCATAGTTTTGGGGCGGCTACATGGCACAGTGAGTAGAGCACTACGCCTGGAGTGAGGAGGACCTGAGTTCAAATCTAACCTCAGACAGTTAACACAAAAACTAGCCATGTGACCTTGGGCAAGTCACTTAACCCCAATTGCCTTGCAAAAAAAAGTCATATTTTTAGGTTATTTTTTTAAACCATATCTATGTTTTATTGTATTTTTAACTTACTTTCATAAACATTTCCCTATTACATTTTAATCTGGTTGTGGCGCCCTTGGGAGTTTTGCCCCAGAATGCCTCTAGGGGCTTTGAGTTTAATATTTCTACTGTAGCAGAACCAGTGGGCTGAACTTGGAGTCTAAAGACCTGGTTTTGAATCCTCTTTCTTTCAATTAGTAACTATATGACTCTGGGTAAGTAACTTAACCTCTCTGAGTCTCAATTTCTTGACATGAAAAGAAGGGCTATTAATGGCACCAAACTTTTCAGGTTCTTAGGATCAAAGGAGGTGACATCTGTAAAGCTCATTGCCAAAATTAAATTGGTATATAAAATGTGGGCTATATACCATGCTGAAAACTTGTTCAGTCTAGTTGGTTTAGAGTAGGAGGTTCTTTAAAAAAAATAGTTTTTAATCATGTATTTGAATGTAAATAGTTGTGAAGTGAGTTTAATAGGTCCTTATGTGGAATAAATTTACAAAAAATACTTTAGAAGAACACTTTGCCAACATTTAATATTATTTAAAAAAAACTTTGTGTCCACCAGCCTCCTGTCCTCCCCACATTAAGAAAGCAAGCAATATGATAGCCGTTACACATATGCAGTTATGGAAAATATATTTCCATTTTAGCCTTGTTGTAAAAAAAAAACAACAGAAAAAAATAAAGTGAAAATGGACAGTTAAATCTACACTCAGAGTTCATCAGTTCTCTCTCTGGAGATACATTTTTCATCATGAGTCATTTGGAATTGTTTTGGATTGTTGTATTTATCAGAGTAGTTAAGCCTTCCTAAGTTAAAAATTTTTACAACATTGCTGTTACTATGTGCAATGTTCTCCTAGTTCTGCTCCCTTACTTTGCATCAGTTCATATAAATATTCCAAGTTTTTTTCTGAAATCATCCTGCTCAGCATTTCTTATAGTATGATAGTATTCCATCATAATCATATGCCATTCTCCAATTCATGCACTTCCCTTTAATGTCCAGTTCTTTGCCACCACAAAAATAGCTGCTTTAGTTTTGTACACATAGTTCTTTTCCTTTGATCACTTTGGGATATAGACCTATTAATTGTGTTGCTTGGTCAAAGGGTATGCACAATTTGATAGTCCTTTGAATATAGTTCCAAATTATTCCTCAAAATAGTTGGAACAATTCACAACACCACCAACAATGTATTAATATTCCTATTTTTTCACATTCCTCTCTAGCATTTGTACTATTTTTCCCTGTCATGTTAGCCAAAAGAGCAATGGATTTTTAACCTGAGGTCTATGAACTTGATTAAAAAGGAAATTTATTACTTTATTTTGGTAACCCGATGTGTTTTGTTTTATATATTTAAATACATTAGCTGAAAAAGGCATATAGACTTCACTAGACTGCCCAAAGGACCCCTGGCTAAGAGGAATAGAGGTTACTTCACTTCTTTGCATTTGGTGCTCATTCTACTAAGAACCTTAATTCCTGTGTAGATGGAACCTAGGTGGGGCAGCATATAGAGTGCCAGGCCTGCAGTCAGGAAGTATTTATTATTAGTTTTTCAGCTTTGTTTGACCCTGTGTGACTCCACTTAGGACCTTCCTGGCAAAGCACTGGAGAGACATGCCCCCTTCCCCTCCCCCTCACTCCACAGATGAAGAAACCAAGGAAAACAGGATCAAGTGACACATCCAGGTCCACACAGCTAGCAAATGCCTGAGACCAGACCTGAACCCAGGTCCTCCTGACTGCAGGTCTGGCAATCTATCCACTGGGACCTAAGCTCAACTCCTGCCCCAGACATCCTCCAGCTGCACTAAGCAAGCCACTTAATCTCATGTAATAGGAATGTGAATTTAAGATCTTCCCTGCCCCTAGGCCCTTTGATAGGCTTAAGTGCACCTGGAGCCTGTGGCAGGAGACTTGTTTTTCAGGAGATATTTTGTGATTGGCCATTGGGTCAGGAGGGTTGTGACATTCTCTGAGTGAGGAGAAGGCTATATAAACCCTGATGTGGGGCTTTGTTTTGGGGCTCACTTTGAGAAGCGTTGTATGATTTGACCAGACAAGACTCTGGGTAGCCATTGAGAGCCCCCTGGCTTTGAAAACCCAGATGTTGATACTTCCCTCTCTGGTAACTGTTACTAGATATGGATGTAATGGTCAAACAGTTGGAGGCCTGTCTGCTTGAAATGTTTCTCTGTCTTCTTGTAACTTCTTCTTGAAACTTCTGTCTATATACTCTGAAGTTTGGGGTGTTGATTTTTTCCCCTGAACATAAATGATATGTTTGATTGATTAAAGCAAGATTGTTAAACCCTTTTGAGTTGCTTTCCTTTAGAAAATCAGATCTAAGATCGTGTGTTGGCAGCCACCCTGGGCATGCTGGGGTGCTTGCTGCCATACCTCACCTGCCCAAGCCTTCCTATCTGCAAAAGTAGTCAGAAAAGGAAAGTGAACCACCCCAGCATCTCCACCAAGAAAACCCCAAATGAGATCACAAAAGTTTGGACATGACCAAAACAACTGCACAACAATAACAAAAACAGAGCACTTGGAATTTAGGAGCAGCTTTTGCTAAAACATTGAAGATACTCCATCTAAAGTAGATGGAATTATTTAGAAGTGAGTTAATCTCTGTCTTTTCATGCAGAATGGTTTAATTCATTTTGGTAGAGTCTACATGCACAAGTCATTGTTTAGATCTGTCTTAATTTGCTTTAAAATCAAGCAATGGTCTATTTCAAATGTGGGATTGGTCATTGTAGAATATGACATTTCCACTCATTTCATATATGTAATGAGGTTGAATGGGAATAAATTTCCTTAGAAAACATTCATGGGAATGAACTTATAGATGGTAGACAAGAGAATTTTCCTGACAACTTTTGGGGATTCCAGGGACATGTGTGACTCAGGTCTGATGGACATGCTCATTGAGATGAAGAAGGAATCCCTTACTGATCAGAAAGATGGATAACTCAAAGTATCTTTAAAAGAAAGTTACTCTCTTTTCATAATGAGGAGTGGGGAGAGGGGAAATCTCATCTTTAGGAGGTCTGGGGACCTAAAAGCAATTAGCTGAAACCTGAGGTGAACAAAGAGTTCATCTGACCCTTGTATGTATTTGCCCTACTAGAAGGGAGAAATATATGGCATAGGCAAGAAGACATTGAGTGATGGATGGCTCAGGAATATAAAGCTAGAGTACTAAGGTTCAATCAGTTGATAGGTTCCATTCTTCATTTCAAGAAATGGATAGAAAATATTTGAATTCAGAGGGTGGAGGGGGCAGATACAATGGAAGGTTCTGGGAAAAGAAAATGGCTATTCTTCCAAGAGAATGGTGAAGTGTCAACACTTTTGGTAGTTTCAGAAATGGCACCATAGGTGATGGTGGATAAAGAAAGCCCTGATGGAGATTTTCCTGAATCTGGTTAGATTAAATAAGCAAAATTGCATCTAGTCAATGGATCATCTACTGTTCATATTCTTTTATTACCACTTAGAGTCCCTATACCCTTTATATTAGGTATGGATCAATTCTGCTTTTCAGTGAACCCTTGTAAAATCCATAGGTTTATAGGATTCAGAACTCATAGGGACATTAGAAGTCATTTAGTCCAACAACCTCCTTCCATTAATCTTAGAGATATGAATATGTAGATGTAAGAATTGAATAAGCCTCAGTATCATACAGGTAGTGAGTAACCTAGCAGAAATTCAAACCCACCTTCTCTGACTCCAAATCCAAAATTTTCTCTTCAATAACACACTGTTGGATTTCAGAACAAATACATCATCAGCAAAAGAAGAAAGTTGCATGGACAGTAGATAGAAAGTATCAGATAGTGGTAGCAATCCTGGGTTGCAGTATTAGTGAAGAGAATGAAAAGCTTACACTAGGATGAGAATTAGCTAGAGTTTATTTCAGAAAGGGATCATCGATTCAGTAGAACAAAGATGTAGCATTAAGACAAGTTTTCTTCCAGGACTGGAGAGGAATTACATGATAACCATATCCAACTACCAAAGAACTTCTATGCTGAAGATAGAAGAGAAATGTTTTACTTTGCCCCAGCAGATAGAACAAGAAGCAAAGGCCTTAAATTGAAGAATTTATAGTTTAGGCTTGACAGAAAGATCAAAACTTTATAACAATTAAAACTATTTCAAAATATCATGGATCACCTTGAAAGGTACCTTTAATGGATGTGCTCAGTGAAAGGCTAGATGATCACCCAATGGGTAAGTCATAAAGGAGATTCTTGTTAGGAGACAAGTAGAACTAGATAGCTGCTTAGGTATGTTCTAATCCTGTTATTCATGATCAATAGATAAAAATAGAAAAGTATGAGTTAAGGACATTTGATAATCTTAGGACAATGTCTTCATATAAATTCATCTTGGACTATATCCATGGAAATTTTATTTTTTGATTTACTTAAAGCCCTAATAATAAGGTAGTATTTTCCAAGGCCATCATACAATATGGACCTGAGCAGAGTTTTCTATTTACACACCATTCCTTATCTAGGGATATTAATTTCTGAGCATTGTAAGAGACCTCAGTAGTTCTATTGAATTAAATTCAGCATATTTTTATGGCATTTACTACTTCAGTGCTGAAGCTTAATGCTAAAGAAACAAAGATAAAAAAAACAATATCCCCTGACCTGATAGAGTTTACAATTTAATAAAAGAGGGTGGTATAATTGATAAGAGTCAGAAGAGAGATCCAGAAAAGAACTATGAAACAGTTGTGGAAGAAGAGATCTCTTCTATCTGTTGGAAGTCACGGTATGCTTAAAGGAGGATATGGCATCTGAGCTAGTCCTTGAGGAGTCCATTAAAGGTACACAGTTGGACGAACAGGATGAATGCATGAATCCAAGGGCATCATCAAGATATAACTAAAATACAGAATACATCAAAAGGAGTTTAGAATATAATCTCCTTGAGAGCAGAGATTATTTTTTTTCTTTTTCTTTAGGAACTTATCTCTTATCATAGTTCCTGAAACAAAGAAAAAAATAAGAATAGAAATAATTAAGTTGAAATATGGATAGAAAGGTTTAAGTGATAGCATCATTCTCCTTTTATAATCTTGAATCCATATTAACACAGTTCATCTTTATAATATCCTGTATGATTCATTCCCTTTCCCCCTTGTTTGATAACCATTCACATATTGCTAAACTCCACCCTGGAATTTCTTTATCCATATATTTCTTCTGGTCCTACTTAGTGTGGTTGAAGAGACCTTGCAAAAAAACTACAAGTGCATCTCCTATAAGCTCATATCATGAAATCTAAACTAGACCTTTCTTGAAACAAGACAATCATTTAACAGTCTGAGTTTTTATCCCACTTACTGTAGTAACTGTCACCATTCTCCCCTTCTCTCCTCAAATCTTCCAGAATACCAGTTTCCCCATCCTCTTAGCTGAGGACCTTGCCTCCTATTTTACTAATAAAGTTATTCACTGAAAATTCATTCTGTTTACTTCCCCTAAATCTACCACTTAAAATAATGTCACATTGTCTCTTCTTTTACTTCAGTATATTATGAAAAAGTGGATCTTCTCACCATTAACAACTTCCCTGTATGTATCCTTGATTACAATTCCTCTTGTCTTCTCCAGTGAATTTCACCACCTACAATTCCCTCTCAATTTCTTTGTTCTCTCTCTATCACCTACATCATTCTCTTCTATCTGTAAGTCCATCTAGACTGAAACAAACACAAAAGCAACTCATGAGTTTTCATCAGTCTCATATGCCATTTTCTTCATCTTTTCTCCTTTTCTTAGCCATCTTCATCTTTCTTCATCTTTTCTCCTTTTTCTTAGCTTTTCTTTACTTTTTATCTCCTCACCTGTTATTAATCTTCTAAGTCTTCTGAAAACTCTTTTAAAACTTCATCATTCAACTATACTTACTCTCTCCCAATTTACTAATCATCTCTTATTTGTAAAATCAAACGACATTTTCTTAATCCTCATTCTTGATCTCTCTTCAACTTTTGAAAATGTTGAGAGGGGTGGCTATGTGGAGCAGTGAATAGAGCACTGGCCCTGGAGTCAGGAGGACCTGAGTTCAAATTTGATCTCAGACATTTAACTGGCCATGTGAACTTGGGGAAGTCACTTAACCCCAATTGCCCTGCCTTCTCCCCTCCAAAAAAAAAAAAGGAAAGAAAATGTTGATCACCATTTAAATACTTTCCTTTGATGTTTTTTCCCCTGACATTATTCTCCTGGTTCTCTTACCTGCCTAAGCAATCATTCCTCAGGTTCTTTGGATGGTTGTTTTACTATTTAATTATTCTAAATATCTTGGCAACCTCAAATCTCATGGGCACAATTACCATCTCTATGGAGAGGACTCATAGATAGATCCACAATCTCTATCCTGAAATACAATCTCATGTAACCAATTTATGAAAAAATCATTTGAACTGGATGCCTAGTGAGAATCTCAACTCAACATGTCCAGGAAAAAAAATATCTTGCCTCTCCCCCAATTTCTTGAACTTCTATATTTTTGTTGAGGCTACCATCACCCTTCTAGTACCCCAGGTTCTGAACCTTGGTTCATTTTCAACTCTGTATTCTCATTCATACCATATATCTAATTAGTGGCCATATTTTATGATTCTTATCTCCACAAGAGATAAGATGACTAGGTCCCTCCAATCAAACAATCATCTTATTAAATCAGGTCTTCCTTACATAATTATATTATACAATAGCATCCTACCAGGATTCTCTGCCTTAAGTGTGTCCCCTCTCCAATTCTTCCACATTGCAACTAAAGTTATTTTCCATAAGTATGTCTCAAACCTTGTCATTTTTCTATTCAATAAACAACTCAATAGCTCTCCTTAAACTCTGGAATGAAATATAAACTTCTCCGGCATGTAAAATTCTTCCTAAGTTGACTCCATCCTACCTTTCCAGCATTAATACATATTACTCCTATCAAATCACTCTTCTACCCTTCCATACTGAAATTCTTGTTATTCTTCACCGAGAACACTTTGTCTTCCATCTGCATATTTACTCTCTGTCTGTCTGTCTGTCTCTCTCTCTCTGTCACTCTCAAACTCTTTTTCCTTTCTGCATAGTAAATTGTAGATAGACAGATGAGAGATAGATAATTGATAGGTACTAGAGATACGTCAAAAGTTTTTACTTAAAGGAGTGACATAGGCCCACAATTTAGGGTGTGTGTGTGTGTGTGTGTGTGTGTATGTGTGTGTGTGTGTGTGTGTGTTGGGGGGATATTGGCAGTTGTTTGAAGGAAAGGAAATTGGAGTCATTGACTAGTATAGTAGTCCAAAAGTTATGAGGGTTAAAACTAGAATTCTAGTCATGGGTACTGAGAGGAGGGAATAGATTTGAGAGACAGTACTGAGATAGAACTAATGAATAGGAATTTGCCTCTGATTGGCTATGGGGGGAGGGTAAGGAAAATGGATATCTCCTCTAGGTGGATAACACCCATGGGTCTCACATATAGTAATTATCTGAATGTGGGCAAAATAATTCCTTTCTCTGAGCAATAGTTTCTTTTTCTATAAGATTGGGACAATACCCCATTGGGTTATTATTAGAAAAGCTTTTTGGAAACTGCAAAATAGCATATAAATGTAAGTTATTGTATTTCCCATTTTCCATATCTCCCCAGATTCTATATTTCTCAGGGATAATCGAAAGTTTTAAGTTGTTTTAGATGGACTGGAGATCGTCATATTAAAAAGATAAGCCATCATTACAGTGATTTATAATGAAAAGGATCTTCCTCATGAATTCCCCAGATTCCACTTAGACCGTTGGAAGCCTGAGCCCTGGTTTCAAATAAAGTTGCAGAGCTGAGAGATCGTAAAGATGAACTAAAAAGGAATATAAAATTTGAAAATCTGCAATTTACTGAAAGCACAAGAGCCATTAATTGTCAGTGATAGTTCTCATTAAACCAGCAGCATATGTTGCTATTATAAGGATGTTTGTCATGAGCTCCTGAGAGGTCTATTAACAATAAGACTCTATTATTCCAGATGTTTTGCCTCCACAGTACACACCCACCACAATTAATTTCCAATGGCCTAAATTTATAAATCTTGAAAATGAGAAAGAAAAGTCATTCACCAAATATGATATTTTAAGTTCCATTTAGGGTCAGGAGGAAGCCACTCAAAAGTTCTGAAATATGGTAGAACATTTTATCCCTGCCCCATTTTAATACAATGTTGACTACTTTTCAGAATTATCTTTGTAGCCTCAGCAGTAAATAGATATAGAAAAAGTGGGGAATGAGCAAATTACCTGCAATTTACCCTGATTCTGTGACCCCCTCCTTTGCAGTTGGAATTCTTTTTCTCTTTCCTGCATAGCACTCTGTTTAACCTCTCTTATGTTCTATCCATATGCCGGTATGTTTTGTTAGTTATGTGTTGTACCATTCTCCTTTCCCCTGCCTTTCTCTTCTTCCCATAGACTGTGTCAACAGAAGAGGGAAAAGTGGCAACTACTGCTCATCTGTGTTCCTGTGAACTGGTGACAGGGGGGGCAATAGGTCAGCCCACATGGAAAAGAGGAGTGTAGAATGAAGTGCTGGAGTATTTAGGTAACTCTAAACCCTGTCAGATTATCTATGACATCTGGGACTAGAGGAGTGGAAAAGAGTTAAAGGAACAGTGAACCTGGACTGTTATGGTAGGGGCAGAGTCTCTCTTTCCTTCAGTCTGCGTCAGTGTCCTAGTGCAAAATCTGCTGGTAACAGAATAATGACAATGTCAAGAAAAAATAATACTGATAAAATAGCATTTATATGATACTATAAGGTTTGCAAAGATCTTCACAAAAATGATCACATTTTATCCTCATAATGACCATGGGAGGTAGGAGGCATTTTCATCCCCATTTTACAGATAAGAACATTGAGGAGAGAAGTTACATGAACTGTTCTTGGTCATACAGCTAGTAACTAATTGTCTGAGGCCAGGTTTGAACTAACTTCAGGCTCAGCATTCTATCTACTGAATCATCTACAGAAGAGATATCCAACAGTTTAAGTGTTTTAATTACATACAGAGTCTCCTTGGGGGTCCATGAAGACACAAATGTATAAGATATCAATTATGAGCATTACCTCAATACAGGTGAATACATCATGCCTGACCCTGTAGGTCATTAGAGGCATAGAGTCTGCTAAACTGTACACTCAATAAGGGTAAAAACAATATTTGCTTTATTTTTTGCATCTTTCTTGGTACCTGATGCAGGGCTCTGAACATAATAGGGTCTTTAAATTGTTTTTAAAAATTAATTGAATTTGGTTGTACTGTATTTAGGTAGACTGCTAGTCTGTGTTAGGACAATCTCACTCCTTCATATTACCTCTCTTTGTTCTTATGCTATAGAGATTTTCATTCTTCATTATTTAAATAATTCTTGCTAGAACACACTTAAAAAAAGCCAATATGGTTTTACCAAGAACAGGTCATGACACATTAAACTAATTACTAGACTGATATTGGTTATACATTACAGGCAACGTTCTCTCAACTCAAAGTTTTTGTAGTGACTGTCCCCCAAGCCTGTTAAATTCTTCCTCCTTGTTTACATATTTTAAAGGCCTGTTATATCCTCCAAGACTCAAGTCAAATACCACCTTCTTCAGTACTTCTTTCTAGGCCTTCTCAGCTTCAAGTGCCGTCCCTTCTTATAGGGTATTTTTCATGCAATTGTTTTTTATTGTATATATAGAAACATATACATAAATATTCATATATGTATGTATATCTGTCTGTATGTGTGGTGCAGTGTGTGTATTTGTATGTGTACATTGTCTTTATATTGTTTTCACTGTTAGAATATAAGCTCCTTGAGGCCAGGATTTTATTTTTTTGCAGTTCTTGTTCTTCCCTCCCTTTATCACAGTGTTTACACTATAATAAGATCTTCATAAATGAATATAGAATTGATTGCTTACTGACCAATACATGAGATGATATTATAATTGCAATATCTTATACCTCTACTATGGTCCTGGAAAAGAGCTGTGTGCCTGTTATCTGAGGACTTGCCTATTCAAGTGCACAAAAAGCTGACATATTTTCTGGGATATTATAAAACATACCCCCCTGTAGTGGAGGAGATGAAACCCCCAGATACTTTAATGAAAAGAATTATCAATCCCTGACCTTACGTTATAGTTACTCAGAATCTATGCCTCTAAATTTTAGAATCTAAAGAAAATTTACCCTCAGGGAAAAGGAAAATATCCACAAATGTATCAGGGAAGGTATGCTATCCACCAATGCAGTTTACAACATCTCTATATTATTGTAAATGGTTTCATTGATTGATTGGATTAAAAGGGGAAAAGATTCCTCCTGCACTGCCTTCTGGCAATTGACTTCTCTGTGTTAAGCAATGCACTGGGTTTGTACTCAATTGGAAAATAGAGACACAGTCCATTGTTAGACCTAAGTTCAAATACTTGCAACTAGTACCTAAATAGCTTAGCTTCTCAGATTTCCAAGTAATATCCACATCCAATGAACCATCTAAGAGGAACTTTAGCAAAAGATTTCATATATAATGAAAGAAAAAAAGTAATATATTTAAAAAATCAGACAATAAACTTCAAAGTTATAGAATGAGTTTGAATTTTTTCTTTATTTAGAAGACAAATTTCTAAAAATGAATTTGATAGCTTTGATGTGAAAATTATTGTAATTTAATTGAAGTTAAATAAATTCCGTTATTCCTCCAACATATATTAGGCACCTACTTTGTGCAGAAAATCATGTTAGACATGAAGAAGATATGAAGTTCAGATAAGACATAGTCCTTGTACATCCTTCTGTATAATAGAGAGTTAGGACACAAATATAAAACATAAAATAAATTCCTTGATTTGGGGGATATTTTTTTTCACTTTATCTTTGTATCTCCAGCGCCTAAAACAGTGTTATGAACAAAGTATGTTGTTGGATACTGTGTTATAAGAAATAATGATTTTAGATTTTAGATAGGTGAATTTTAGAAAAAAAACATGGAAAGACTTGCACAAAATAATGAATAGCTAAATAAGCAGAACCAAGAGAACATTGTATACAGCAATACTGTTTTAAGAATGACTTTGAACAAATAAGTTATTTTTTTATTATAAATACACAAATTTACTAGAAAGGGCTTATCAAAAAAGATACTATCAACATACAGAAAAAAGAAATAATAGCTAGAAGTATGCATAATATAATTTTACATGTGTATACCTATTTGTGGCTAATAGTAGCCATTGGGGGTAGAGGAGGGAAGAAAAAAGAAAAAAAAAGTTTTACATGTTCATTGTGTTATACATTTGAAAGGAATAGCAAATTGTGCATAGTAGATTTGCAGTTTCATGTACATTATCTTTTTTATTGTACTGTTTTGAAAATGCTTATTTTACTCTATAACTTAAAAAGAAAATTAAGAAAAGAAAAACACAATAATAATCATGATTGTTGAAGTTAGATCTGAAAGAAGTATTCAATGGGCATCCACTTCCACAAGCATCTCTTAAGAACTTCCTGTATTCAAGGACCTTTTCTAGGTACTGGAGACACAAGGACATCGTTTAAAAATAGTCACTAATCTTGTGCAGCTTACATTCTAATTTTCTTTTGTCTCTTAATCTCTTCCTAGACTATACAGTTAAAGGACTTTTTATAAAAGGGACAGGTAAGGAAGACTTCATGGAAGAAATATCATTTAGGTTTGGTTTTTAAAGATGAGTAGACATAGGGGGCATGGTACAATGAATAGAGTACCGGCCCTGGAATCAAGAGGACATGAGTTCAAATTCAACCTCAGACACCTACCACAAAACTAGCGGTGTGATCTTGGGCAAGTCACAACCCCAATTACTCTACCTTCCCCGCTCCAAAAAAAAAAAAAAAAAGATGAGTAGACATTAAACAGGCAATGGAAAAGAAGAGCAATCTAGGCATAAAGAAGAACATAAATGAAGGCATAGAGACTGCATGGTGCCATTTATGATGAGCAGGCAGAGAATATTCTACCCTGACTTAGATATAGAGGACATACTGGAAAGTACATAAGTCCAAAACGGTAAACTGTTGCCAGATTGTGGAGGCATCAAATGGCAGAGAAAGAAGGTGAGCCTTATTTGAGTGTCAGCAGGGAGCCATTGATGATTCTGGAGCAGTGTCATGGCATGATCTTTTATATAATTATATGAAATTTTAAAGATGATTATTATAGGGATTATTTGCAATGGATATCCTTATAGTTTGTTCTATGGAAAATTCCCTCTCCAAACTATTTGTAAGGGATAAATGTGATGCTTTAAGAATGTAGTAAATAAACCTGCCTATAGATTCTTACTGATTATGTTTCCATTTCATACAGAAAGCAATCTTCTCATATTCTCACAGTAATGATACTACTTATCACACCATAATATTGTGGGGCAAGTGACTATCATTTTCTGATAATAGTCCAGAAAAAAAAGCTCCTTGAAAATGAACAATATGTTTATAAAACCACAGTATGATCTCCACAAGATTCTATGCTTATTTAAGCCCCCTCAGCAGAAAACATTACCGTTGAAATTGCCAAACCTTTCATTATAAACTTTCATTAAAAATCTCTCCACTTGATTCTTGTCTGGAACTAACTCGAGATGCTATTAACTTCATAATGATTTTGTAAGAGTGAAGTCTTTCCTAATATGCCACCCAATTTTTAAAATTTCAGAAGATTGCTTTTCTCTTTTTTTGCGCTCCTTAAATGAGACATTTCACT
Source organism: Petaurus breviceps papuanus (assembly GCF_028583685.1). Classification (NCBI taxonomy): domain Eukaryota; kingdom Metazoa; phylum Chordata; class Mammalia; order Diprotodontia; family Petauridae; genus Petaurus; species Petaurus breviceps. The sequence continues at coordinate 12,541,318 of NW_027187352.1, forward strand.
TGATTGGCTCAATAGTTTTTGAGCTCAACAGCCAACTAAAGTTCAAATGGAATTATTCCAGACTGACTTCTCTTGACTCAATTTTGTGCAGTAACAAGGGAAAGGCTTGTCAAACATGCAGGGGGCTGAAGTGGAAAGAGTATTACTTTTTCAGGTTAAAGATCCAGGTTCAAATCCCAGCTATTCTCCTCACCAGTTGTGTATCTCTGGACAAATCACATAACATTTCTCCATTTTTTTTCTTCATGATTAAAGAAAAAAGGAGAGACTAGAAAATCTCTAAGGACCCATTGGGCTATAACCTCTAGACAGTCTGATTATACCCATTATAACAAAGCAGAGTTAACTCTCAGAAGCAAATTTGTGATGTGTCTTCTATCTGTGTCCATCATTGACTATTGCTTCATAGAGAAGCAAATACACACTCTAGGTATAGACTCAAAACAGATGGGACAATGATCTTTTATGCTACAGAGAAAGTATGCTAAATTTGAATTCAACAATCCTATGTCTGAGATTCAGCTCATTTGAATTTGATAAATGTTCATTAAGCACCTACTACAGGCATGCCATTGTGCTAGATGCTGGGAATATGAGGGTAAAAAAAAATAGTTTCTGACCTCAGATTTTTATGAGAGAGGATGAGGATAGAGTAAGGTTACAACATTTACACAGGCAAGTAGATACAAAGTATATAGAAAGTAATTATGAAGGATAGAGGGCAAATACTCTAACAGAGAGTAAAGGGGGATGAGGTGGTCAGAAAAAACAGCCTTGGCTAGGCCATCATATTTGCTCCACTTTTTGAAAGAAGCTAGGAATTCTCAAAAGAAAAGGTAAAGAGGCATGCAGGAACACTTGTACCTAGGCAAAGAAGTGTGAGATAGAATAAGTGTGGAATAGTGAGCTGGACCATTTAACTGGAGAGTAAATGAAAAGGAAGAGTATGAATTAAGTTTGGAAATCAACTTTCAGAAAGGCATTTTTCCTCTTCTGACCTGCATTTACTGATATGAAAATTGTGATGGTTGTACCAAGTGGCCTCTGTTATTCTTTCCATCTCTTCTATTGTTCTATGAAAATGTCATTTGAGGACTCAGACAAACTTCTCACACAAATTAATTATTTCCCTGAGAGTACCATCTTTTAACATTTAGGGTAATTGGGGTTGAAGGAGAGAGAGGTCATGTCATGGCAGAAATATGGTTTGAGTCAGTGTTAAATCATATCCAGGTAGTTATTATATCCTTAAAACAAACTTGTCTGCAAAGGTAAAACTAAAATGATATGGTTCTCTCTCCTTTTTCTGAACTGTCTTTATAATTGCATAACGTTAAGAGAATTCTACCTACTTTCTTCTCTCTCTCTCTCTCTCTTTCCACTTCCGTCCCCCCCCTCCTCCCCACATACACACACATGAGGATTTAAGGTGTTACTATGGTCTTTTTAATTATACTATACCATATTGGATAGTAGAAATCATGTGTTTTCTTCATGTCTTACAAGGAACAAAATATACTAACTTGTGAGTGGATCTTCCAGAAAGCTTAATGATTGGTTGAAGAGCTTGAGGATCTTTAGGCTGGATGAGAAAAGGCTTTTTGAAAGTGACAGGACGAGGATTGATAGTTGTTTTCTAGTACCGGAGGGGTTAACTTGTACAAGAAAGCTTCATTGTATGTGGTTTTTTTTTTTGCTTACATTCAGAAGAGAAAACTAAGAGCAATTCATATAATGGAAAAGAAGACTAGATTCAGAGTCTGAGGTTATTGTTGTTTAGTTATTTCAGTAGTGTCTGACTCTTTATAACCCCAGTTAGAGTTTTCTTGGCAGAGATACTGGAATGGTGTACCATTTCCTTCTCCAGCTCATTTTTATGGATGAAGAAACTGAGGTAAACATGGTTAAGTGACTTGCCCAGGGTCACACAGCTGGTAAGTGACTGAGGCCAGATTTGAATTCAGGAAGATGAGTCTTCCTGACTCTAGGTCTGGTGCTCTATTCACTCAATCCCCTAGCTCACCCTGGAGTCTGAGGACTTAGGTTTAAATACTAGCTCTGCCACTCATAACCTGTGTGACCCTGTGTAACTTGCTTAATCTCTATTAGCTTTTGTTTCTTCCCTTGCAAAAAATGAAGTTGTTTTTGATGATCCTTTTGGCTCTAAATCTCTAATTCTATGATTTTAAGTTTGAGAGGGGTAGATATATGGTCAACTTCACAGAAAACTTTCTAAAAATTAGAGATATTCAAAAATAATTTGGGAAGCAAAAGAAGTAGTGATGTCTTTGTCAATGAAGGTCTTCAAGTGGATGCCACTTGTCGGAGATACTTCAATGATGAACCCCTGGTCTAGATATCAGATTAGACAAGATCTGAGGTCTCTTCCAAATTTTGAGCATCAGCAATTCTATGATTCATGGAATAGGCAACTAGATGGTACAGTGGATAGAATGTCAGGCCTGAAGTCAGGAAGACTCCTCTTCCTGAGTGCAAATCTAGCCTCTGACACTAACAACCTGTCTGATCGTGGGCAAGTCACTTAACCCTGTGTGCCTCACTTCCTCATCTCTAAAATGAACTGGAAAAGAAAATGGCAAACCATTTCATTGTCTTTGCCAAGAAAAGCTCAACAGTTGTCTCAAAGAGTCAGCAAAATTGAAACAATTAAACAACTTAGGAAACTATTCCCAGTCACATCGTAGAGGACTTGGGGACCTCCACGGTAGGCAAGCTGGACATTCTCTAATGGCTCCTTAAAGGTGCTGCCATGTTACCCAAATTTGGTATGTTCAGGAATGTCCTGGTCACAGATTTATTAAAAGCTCACTGTATGTAAAGAGAGAGGAAGGACAGAGTTAATAGATAGGGAGCTGTAGTGGGAATGTAATTTGAATTTTAAGATCCCTTTGTGTTGGCAAAAGTAGCAAGGTACTTAGCACTTAGTAACTGATCAAGCCTCTGTTGGGGAAACAGAAGGTATTAACTCCTGTCTCCTGTTGCTGACATAACAGGAAGGGGTTGGCTGAAACAGGAAGCTAATGTTGTGTGTATATGAGGAAAAGCCCCAGAGAGGCACAGTCAGAATTTCCTGGGACCAGCATCTGGTGGCAGAGCAACTACAGAAGAAAAAATGGAGAACTGAGCCAGAATTTCCTGAGAACTTGTGGTGGTAGAGCTTCTTCTGAACAGGATCCCAGGAGCCAGGAGCCCAGGTGACTGAGGAAGCATGACTGGGATGCTGAGACTTTGTGTCTTGGTTTAGCCTTGAATTCCCTGCAGCAGAAATGGTGAAGTATCTGACATGGACCAGACCCTGTGAACTTCAGTGTGGAAGAGGACTTGCATAGAGAGGTGGACAAGGAACTGGGAGCTGTCTGCCATTGAACCCAGGTGACAGTGATGAGGGTTGGTTATTAGGTTCATCAGGGACTCTGATCTTATCTTAAGAGTAGAACCTGCGATTCAGTCTGGAAAGAATTCAACTCAAGTCTAATTGGAGTTAGAGTTGTAAAAGTTTATTATATGCCTTACAGTGGGCAAGGATCCTTAGGGGACCTGCAACCTTAAAGGGGTAGAATTAAGATTTATATAGAATCATTCATAGTAGAACCCATGCCAATTATGCTAACTAGGTGATTAAGGATGGGATTAGGGAGGAGTTAAGGTGGGGTCAGTATTTAAAGGGGCATTCAAGTTTTATGTAACTGTGCAGGAGTATTGCCCATGATTCACTGGAAAAAAGCCCAAGGTGGGGCTATCTGGAGGTGTGGTTTTAGGCTTGAAATGTCACTAAGTCAGCTAGCAATCAAGGGCTGATGGATAAGTGCCCAGTCTGCTACCCATCAGTGTCCTGTTTGACAAGATTAATGTCTGGGAACCAAGGCTAACCTAGACTCAGTGGATAATAGTCTAAGGAGTTAACCCAGAGATAGGGTCCTGAAGGATTCATTGAGGCAGCCAAGGAGTCAACCTAGAGATAGGGTACTGAAGGATTCATGGGGGCAGAGGGACACTATACAAGGGGGAGATAATAGTTGCCTAAACTGGAATGTTTATAGATACTTTTGTAAAGGATTCATAGGAATAGTTTGTTATTGTTCCAAGCTGAGATAGTTGTTGCTGGTCAGGATTATTGCTCTGAAGCTAGGGGTGGGGGGAGAAAGGGCAGAGTTAATGCTCTGAGACTGGGGGGGCAGGTAGTATGATTTTACAAACTGTTTTTACAGACTGATGTTACAAAGTTTTACAAATTGAGTTTACAAATATAGATCCCAAGCACCCCATCATTACTGATGTTACAAATTGATATTACAAACTGTTATTACAAATATATATCCCACGCACCCCATCAACAGTCTGGTTAATACAGGTAAAATCTGGGACCATGGAAGGGGATCCAGGGAATCTGAGAACAGGCACTAAGTCAAGATGAAAAGACCTCTCTGTGGGTACTGAGTAATGATGAAATTGTAGTTTACTAGTGACCTAAGGGGTGGAGGGTTTTGTGTATGATACTTAGTAATTGATTGCTGAATAAGTGACTGATTGAGTTAATCAAGTGCTCCCCATGAGTGGAAGACTTTGACTATGGTACTTTGAGATGACTGTTCTTAGTTCTAAATATTGTGACCACTTTGTTGAAAACTACGTGGTCATTTTAATGAGAAACTTGTGAATATTATATTTTGATATTCTGTGTGATAAGTTGTAATATTGTGAATGTTGTACCTTGATTTTCTGTGGATGGTTTGCTTTTTCTTATGGAATAAATTGAGTATTCACTATACAGTGTAATTAGAACCTTAAAAGCTGTCAACAGTAGCATTCTTCTGGAAAGCTGCTTTTGCATGGCATTACAAGCCAGAAAGACCTACATTTACATGATACCTCTAGATATACTGACTGTGTGACCCTGATGAAGACATTGACCTTTTAGCGGCTTTCACTTCAGGATTGTAAGTGACAGAGCAATCACCAATTTGCTTTATTAGAGAGAATTTCCTAACTGGGAATTGCCTATTAAAAAACAATCAGAAATCTAGCTTTCAACTGGGAAAAAAAATGGCTAAGCCCTGGGGAAAAAAAAAATTACAAAAAGAAAACTTGCCCCTGACCTCAAGAATATTACTTTCTACTTGGACATGAAAGTAAATTTTAAAAAATTAGAAAGGGGGAGAAATCCCGAAAACTTTGGAAATCAAGAACAACTAAAACGAGGCAGAATTTGAGCCAGGCACCAAATTCAATTCAATTACAGAATAACTGAAACATTTCCTGCTCTGAAGGGTTTTCGATTCTATAGAGCCTTTAAATAAGCTAAGCATTCTAAAAAAGCAAAATATAGTTCTGGGGCAATGGGAGAGCAGCCTGTGACAAGGTACAGAAGTGAGACACATGAATAATAGTCTCATGGAATAGCTATTAAGCCATTTGGATGAGAATATGTAGAGCAGTGTTATCCAACTAAAAAAAATGCAAATAAAAACAAAAAAAAAACTATATATAAGGAACCTTGAGGGCCCCATATTGACTTAGTTTTAAAATAAAATGTTTTCAATATTTTATTATATTTTATCTTGTTAATTATTTCACAATTATATTTTAATTTAGTTTGCTGGTTTTATGGGAATCTCTATGAGTCTATAGACCTAATGAAGAGTGCATAAAGAAAAAAAATAAGTATAGAAGATGTTGAATCATGCCTGACTCTCTGTGACCCCAAGTGGGGGTTTCTTGGCAAAGATGCTGGAGTAGTTTGCCATTTTCTTCTCTAGCTCATTTTATATATAAGGAAACTGAGGCAAAGAGGGTTAAGGGATTTGCCTAGGGTCACATAGATAGGAAAAGTCTGAGGCTAGATTTGAACTCAGGTCTCCCTGACTCCAGGACCAGTGCTCTATCTACTGTACCAACTAGCTTCCCTAAGAATAGAAAGACTGGCTGAGGGGCGGCCAGGTAGCACAGTGAGTAAGAGCACCAGCTTCAGTGTCGGGATGACCAGGGGATCAAATCCAGGCTCAGACACTTAGCACCCACCCAGAAACACCTGGCCGTGTAACCTTGAGCAAGTTGCTTAACCCTGATTGCTTAAAAAAAAAAAAGATGGGCTGAAGCTATGATGTTAATGACTTTAAATGTCATTATATTTATATTTTATCTTCAAGGGAATAGGGAGTCTCTAAACCAGGGGTGGGAAATCTATAGCCTCAAGGTCACATATGACCCTCTAGGTCCTCAAGTGCAGCCCTTTGACTGAACCCAATTTTCACAGAAAAAATCCCTTGGGCAATCATACTGTGCATACCCTTTGAGCTTGTAATTCTACTACTAGATCTGTATCCCAAAGAGATTGTAAAAAAGGGGGAAAATATCTATGTGTGCAAAAAAAAAAATGTGTGTGTGTGTTTGTGTGTGTGTGTGTCACCACTTTTCATGGTGGCCAAGAACTGGAAATTGAGGGAATGCCCATCAATTGGGGAATGGCTGGACAAGTTGTGGCATATTAATGTAATAGAATACTATTATTCTACAAGAAATTATGAACAGATGGATTTCACAAAAACCTGGATTTCCATAAATGATGTAAAGTGAAATAAACAGAACCAGGAGAACATTGACACAGTAACAGCAACATTGTGAAATGATGAACTATGAATGACCTAGCTCTTCTCAGCAATACAATGATCCAAGATAATGCCAAAGGACTGGTGATAGAAAATGCTACCCATATGCAGAGAAAAAGCTGATGCAGATCAAAGCATTCTACTTTCATTTTCTTTAGAATGTATGTGTGTGTGTATATTTTACTTTTGGTTTATTTCTTCTTTTATAATGTATGTAAGGAGGATTTTGTTATCCTTTTTACAATTCAGTTTCTCAGGATCCATGGCCATGGGAATGTCTAGTTTCCAGATGTTTGATAATGACTCCCAGAATAGCCCCAAGGATTCTAGATAGTAATTCCCAGAATCATAGTGATAGGCAGTCCTACTAAGGCTGCACTGTGAAATACAGGGGTGACATAATTGATATTTACTACACTTGCATATAAATTGAGTGGGGAACCCATAGGAGAATTTGTGTGTGCCTTAACCGGCCCCCATTGAGGCTTGAGGGGATTTAGGGGAGTGAACAAAAGTCTCTCTCTCTCGATTGACCCCATCAAATGTAGGGATAGTTGTCCCCCATTCTCTCCGGCCCCCTTGAGAGGGGTGATTATGGAATGGTGTAGGAGCTGGGTCTCCCAGCAACAATTTGAGAAGACTAGCTTAGAATAAAGCAGATTATTAACCCCTCTGAATCTGTCTGCCTGTCTGATCAAATCAAGAGTGACCCTGTTAGAGGCTGGAGACTGAGAACTCCAGTGCCTCTGGTGTATTATCTGTGAAACACACAACATTACTAATGTGGAAATATATTTTACATGGTCACACATATATAACCTACATGAAACTGGTTACCATTTTAGGGAGGGGGGGAGAGAGAGGAAGGGAGAAAAAAAAAACTGGAACTCAATTCTTTAAAAAAAAATGAATATTAAAATTATCCTTATATGTAATTGGAAGAAAAATAAAACACTCAAAAAAAAAAAAAAGAAGACAACTTTAAATCCAGCCTCAGACACTTAACTAGCTGTGTAATCATGGACAAGTCATTAACCTCTGCTTGCCTTAGTATCCTAATCTCTAAAATGGGGATAATAATAAAAGCGCCTATCTCCCACGGTTTCCATGAGGATAAAATAAGATAATAGCTGTAAAGCAGTTTGCAAATATTAAAGTACTATACAAATGCTTGCTTTTATTACATAAATATTAGCTATTATCCTCCTTGAGCAGCCATAGGTATATTAAAACAAATTCAAATATTAATTTTATCAAATGAGATAGCATGCAAATATAATATGCAAATATGAAAAGTTTTTGAGAAACTTGAAGTTTCATATAAATGCTAGTGATATTATTATTAGCATTATTTTTATTTTTATTGTGATTATATGGTTGTTGTTTAGAGTATGTCCTGGTTAATGGTTTATACACTACTCACACCTCCCTTAGCATTGTAAACTCAGCTAAATAAACATTTGTTAAATGAATAATTGAATGATCATTGTGAAGCCAATAAACCAGAGAGATCAAGATTTGATAACCAATACCAGTAAAATCACAAGCTATGAAGAAATAATTGTGTTTGTGTCTCTTTAGCTCATAAAGAGTGGATTAACAGTGTAGCTTCCTTAATTATGCTTCAAAATAGAATGGTCTTAAACAAAAAAAGGGTAGGTTGCTGAGTCATGGTGACTCATTCCCCCCCCCCCCCCTTCTAGCTACAGAAGAACATCAGAAACAGGAGAGACTCGGTTGCAGCATATGCTTCTTTCTTAAACAGTGGAGGAGATAGCAAGGAAGTGGAGATTTCTTTTTTTTTTTTAATTTTTGAAGATTGAACCAGGAAAGCTGAATGTGTGTGTGTGTGTGTGTGTGTGGGAGAGAGAGAGAGAGAGAGAGAGAGAGAGAGAGAGAGAGAGAGAG
>NW_027187352.1:12549951-12582491 GCF_028583685.1 Petaurus breviceps papuanus
AGAGAGAGAGAGAGAAAGCTGAATTGTTTTTTTTTTTTTTAGAGCTACTATACTTAAGCTGGTTGCTCTGTAAGTAAAGAGAGAATAAGACTTGATGAATTTGGGAGAAATGGTCAAGCTATCATAGGGAGCATCCAGAGAATAGCCAAATGTGGTCATTAAACTTTGGGGCTTTGGCTGCTTTCCAGATGAACATAAACTGAGAGAGGAGTAGACAGCATAGAGTCTGGACAGTCTTGAAGGCACCTAGAGTTAAACAAGTAGATAGACACAAAAAGGGGAATACTTCAAATGGAACCAGAAGTTAAATAATGTGTTGATTTCAAATTGGAGGCAAGTCTTGAAGGCAGTGTCAGAAGGCTCTGTCCTAGCCCTTATACTGATCAGCATTTTATCAATGATTTGGACTTTGGTATAGATGATGCAATTGTCACATGATTAGCTGACAGTAAATGTGGAAGACAATAACCTTCTACCTTGCTTGGTGGAATTTCAATTTTAAAAAAGATATCTTAATAGGTTTGAAGGATAGGCTGAATCTAATGAGATGGGATTTAATAGGGACAAAAATACTTCAGTTCAAACCATATACTGTTTGAGCATATACAAGCATATTGTAGGGAAATGTGACTAGATCACAATCCTTATGAAAAACAGATAGGAAGTTTGGGTGGGCTTATAACTTACTCAATCAATCGAGTAACAAAAACCTAGAGATTTTTTCTTTGTTGAATCACTGTCTCCTATGGTGAAGAATTTGCTCAAAAGGGGCCAGAGAATTAGGGAAAGTGTTTTGTTTTGTTTTGTTGTTTTTTTTTTTGAGCATCAGAAAGGTTTAAGTGTCTTGACCAGGCTTAACCATCTCTTGGGTCTCAGTGATTGGACTCAGGCATGGGGCAGTGGGCACAGTGCTAGATCTGGAGGCAGGGGACCTGGGTATGAATTCAGACACTCTTCACTGTGCAACCTTGAGTAATTCACATCACCCTTCTGTAACTCAATTTCCTCATTTGCAAAATAGTTTATACTAGATCATGTATACTAAATCTGTAGCATGAGAATTTTTTAAAACATGTTGATCTATTTAAGGAGGATTTTGTTATCCTTTTTAGAGTTTAGTTTCTCAGGATCCATGGCCATGACAATGTCCAGTTTCTAGGTGTTAGATAATAACTCCTATAAGAACCCCAAGGATCCTAGGTAGTAATTCCTAGAATCATAGTGATTGATAGTCCATCTGAGACTGTGCCATGAGCTATGGGGTGACATAACATGATACTTATTGTGCTTGTGCAGAATGACAATATTGCTAAAGTTACCCTGTGACCTTACTGTTGGCAAGATGTTTTCTTTGTCTGTTGTTCTATAAAGCAAGTTGGCATGGGTCAGTGAGTGGGGAACTCATGGGGGAACCCATTTGGAATTTGGGTAATGCATAGAGGAATGCATGCATCTGTCTCAACCTGTCCCCATTGAGGCTTGAGTGGATTTGGAGAAGCACACGAGCTGGAATTCCATGCCAGTCTCGATTGACCCTCTTGAGATATAGTTTGCCACCCCCCCCCCCCCCTCATGCTGGCCCTTGCCAAAAGTGTTGTTAGGGAATGCTGTAGGAGGTGGTGTTCTCATTGTCAGTAACTTTGTCTAGAGAAGACTAGACCAGAATGAAATACAATTATTAAGCCCTTGAAGCTGTCTTCCTGTCTGACCAGATCAAGAGTGAACCTGTTAGAGGTTGGAATACAAAAACTCCAGTGCCTCCAATGTGTTATCTGAGAAACATGTGATAATTGCACTTCAATACAAATGGTTTCCTGTGTAATTATTTCATTTTTAAATTTTCTGAATTTAAAATAAAACAAAACAAAACATGATGAGTTTGAGTTGAGTTCAGGACTCCATTATACTACCAAAAGTGTTGCTCTCCATAAGAGCTATTTTTTTTCTTTTCTTTGCATCCCCAACATTTAGCATCTTGTCTACAACAAAGAAGGAGCTTAATAAATGCTTACTGATTGATTGATGACACAATAGAGATTAAGAAAATTTTTCTGCTCTAAATTTACATCCCTATAATCTCAAATCCCCTCAAGTCACAGCCAGGCTGTTTTCTATTATACTATGTCAATTTTTAAACTCCTGTTAGGCTGGATAGACACAAATATTTTGTCCAAAGAGAGTGAGGTGAAGGTCTCCAGAACTTTGTCCAGTTCAGACTGTGGGGAGCCAAAGAGGCCTAATCCAGGACTCAGATAATAAACCTAATAAGAGTGGACTTCAAAACAATAGCTCTTTGAGATGCGACTTTCTTGTTAAGTTAGCTCCTGAATTCTTTTTTATGGGTTACACTTCTAAGGATGTTGTTTGAGTTCTGAGACCAATAGGCTCTTCCCTGAGACTTTAGTTATTCTTAGATGGCTGGCCCCTATGCAAATATCCTCAATGATCAATGATCATGGCTTTGGCTTCAGCCTTGAAGCCAGCTCTCGAGAGCATTCTTTGTAATGTGACTACATATGAAAGGAGTTAAATGACTCTTCCTAAGACTTTCTAGATCCTAGAGAACAAAAGCCTTATTGCCATGCTACTTCCAGGATATGACAGACTAAGATAATGATAAGAACACTTGAATCTTTTTTTGTCTCACTGCTCTATAAAAAACTCAATAAATGGAGTTCATGGCTCTTCCTTGAACTACCCACATGTCTTGGTCGTTTCTTATTCACGTCTCCAAATCATGTTTAGTGCTGGACACTGAGCAGCCCACAGCATCAGACTATATGTGTTCATTTCTGGGTGTTATATTTTAAGAAGACCATTTATAATTTAGGGCTATTCAAAGAATAAGTCCCGAGATAGGGAGGGAAACTGAAGTCATGACAAGGAACTCAGTTAAACAAACATTTATTGTCTGCTGTGTGCATCAACTTGTGCAAAACCTTGGGGGAAATTTAATATTTACATATATCCCCCCTACTATCTAATAAAAAAGGGGGGAGGCCACCTATAATATAAAATAAAGCATGAGAGATTCATTAGAAAGGTTTAAAAAGTGTTTTGAAATATTTGTGGGAAAAAATGATTGCAAAGGGAAACAGCACAGAGGAAGTAGCATTAGAGTTGGGGTTTAAAGGTTAGAAAAGATTTGAGTTTCTGCAACATAGAAATTTTAGTTGAAAGAATGGCTTTTAGCCTGAAGAAGGTTTTTGTTTTTATTTTGTTTTTTTAGCCTGAAGGAGAGATATTATCACTGTTTTCAAATATACAAAGGTCTGTTTTGTGGCAGTCTTGTTCTAAATAACTCTAGAGGGAAGAACTCAAAATCAATCAGTAGAAGGTACAAAGGGACAGATGTCAAAGTCAGCATAAGGAAAAACTTCCTATTAGAGTTATCTGGAAAAAGAGCTTGCCTTAAGTGATTGTGACTTTCCTGTCCATGGAGGTCTTTCATTGGAGGTTAGATGCCCATTAGTTAGAAATGTTGTAGAGAGAATTCAGGTAGACATTTCAGATGACTTGCAACCCCCACAAGGGCCTATCCATCTCTTATTCTGAGAGTATTTTGTGGGTAGGAGGCAAGAGAAAGTATATCTTTAAAGTAGAAATGGGGTGAGTACACATATACTTATAGTAGACATATACCCTTTTTCTATAGGGATTCCAGACCCTGTCCAAAAGACTCATATAGTTAATTGTTCTTCCACACCACTCTGTTATGAGCTCTAATGAATTATTTCTTGACTCCTACCCCTAAAATGAATATACAGAATCATTGAACTTAGAATTAGAACTGCAGTCTTCCACCCAATGCAAATACAGCTTCTATAGAATCCTTGGAAAATGCTTCTTCAACTACTTTGGAATGATGGGGCTGTGTCATTTTCAAAAGTGTGAATGCAAAAAGTAGCTAATAGTTAAAAGAAACAGAGTCTATCAGAAGTGGATTTTGAGTAATGTTTTTTAATTTCCTTAACTGAAATTACCTGCATATAAATGTTGAATACCACCAAGATGTCAATCAATCTTGTTTTCCAGTTAAATTAGAATAAAATGATAATGAGCTCACATTTATCCAGTGCCTTGCTGAGAGTCATAGTAATTAGAATTGGAAAAGACCTATTAGGACATCCAATTCCATTTCTCTGCCCTAAAAGGACTCTTCTTCACTTTCTTAATTTCTTTGTCTTGTCAAGTTTTAAATGTCTCTAGGGAAAATGCTTCCCCAATGTCCTCAGATGACTTTTTAACCCTTAATGAGATCCACCTGAGTATTCTGGAAAATCTACTCTGCCTTCATAGAATGTGACAGATAGATTTCTCCATTGTTTTTGCAAATGCATATTCAGACTCCTGCCTGAACTTACCATAACAATCACCTCTCTGTGTCTGACTTTCAACTTGGTTAATTGAGTGCCTCCTGGCATTTTCTAAATTCAGTTCTATATTGAATTCTATATTCAGTTCACATAATATTTTTAAGGTATCCATGTTCATTATATTGAATAATTTTTCCTTGCTTTGTATGTTAGTTGTTGAGCTAATAATTTCAGCTAATAACACATCTCATACTATGTTTGCTATTGATTTGGGAAGTTCTCTTACTCCCCTAATAGTTCATGATTTCATGATCTTCATTAAATAACTTCTTTTGTATCAATTTTGCATGGTTTCAATTGTCTGGTATTTTATATCTAAGGCCTAAAAGATACCAGGAATACTAGCTCTTATCTAATTTAGAGGGTAGCAGTCTTCGTAATAAATAGGTACGATGTTTATATCAGGAGCATGAAGTCTAATGGGGGCATAAAGTATGAAGACAAATAATTGTCACTCAAATAAGCCAACAATCAATCAATGAGCATGGATTTATTAAGTGACAAGGATTGTGCCTGGTGCTAGGGATACTAGTCCAAAGAATGAAATGATCCCTTATTGCAAGGAACTTAACATTCTGCTAGAAAGAAGAACATATGTAAAAAAGAGAGGTACAAATAAATTTAGGAGAATTACAAGGTGAAATCATGACTGGGTGAACCATGTGAGGCTTCATAGAGGTGTTGACTTCTAAAGATCAGATAGGTCAGAAAGAGGAGTTGGAAGAGTGGGAAGGAGTGTATTTTTTCTTTCATTTAAAAGATAAATTCTCTGATCATAAATAATGTGTCTTTTAATTGAATGGCAACATGGCATGATAGATGCGAGGGTTGTTCTTGGAGTCAGGAAGACACAGGTTTAAATTGTGATTAATAAATTCATTAGCTGTGTGACTACGTGAATGTCACCATCTTTCTGAACCTAGTTTCTCCTTTATAAAATGGGGGTAAGTAATAGCACTAATTTCACATTATTTTTATGAGAATTAGATGAGAATATAAGTAAAACACTTGATAGAACATGGAGTATTATATACATGTCAATTATCATTCTACTTCTCTTCTTGCCGTAACCCTTAGTCCATTTCTGGTATCTTTATACCAGAAACAATCTCAAAACTACTAGGTGAAAATTCTTGGTTATACTCTAAGGCAGTGGTTCTTGGAGTATTGCTCTGCTGCCAGGGGGTGGAAGATGTCAAAACTCTTCTCAGGATAATACTAAGATGCTTTAATTTCTAATAAAGTAAATATTATTAGATATAACTTACATAGGCAAAAATTTTTGGAGGTCCTCAATAATTTCCAAGAACATAAAGTCTTACTGATATCAAAACCTTTGAGAACTGCTGGTCTAAGGCATAAAAAGATTCTCAATCTAGGAGAGATTTGGAAAGATAGCTATTCTAACCCCCTCACTTAACAGATGAGAAACGGAGGGGCAGTGAGGTTAAGTTATTTGTCCAAGGCCACATAGGTAGCCAGCAACAGAGCAAGTGTAAAGGTATTCTTTTCCACTGTACCACACTTCCTTTGCAAATCATCCCTTTCCTAATTGCTACATCCAGTCGTCTTTTGTCAAAGGATAATGCTCTGTGTTCTTAATCACTGATCTTTGCTCATAATGATTTCTATTCATATTTCAATCTTTTTTTTTTTGCCTTTTGGAGGGCAATTGGGGTTAAGTAACTTGCCCAATGGTACACGGCTAGTTTTTTTTTTTTTTTTTCGGGGGGGGGAGTGGAGGAGAGCTGTAGGTGTGGGTGTTAAGTGTCTGAGGCTGGAACTGAACTCGGGTCCTCCTCACTCTGGGGCAGGTGCTTTACTCACTGCACCACCTTCAATCTTTTTTTTAATTCTACTCATCTTTCATAATTCAAATACAATGCTAAGTCTTCTAGCAAGTCTTCTTATAGAAGTATGGTTTCCCTCTTCTGAAATCCCATAGCATTTTGCACTTCTCTAAAGGCATATAACAACTTGCATTGTACTGCAAATCACATCAAGCATCAACAAGCATCCACCACCTGCTATTGGCTCTTATCTGTGAACATGTTTTGTAGCAACACTTTAAAGGTCATCAAATACTTTCCTAGCAACTCTATGAAGTAAGTGGTCCAAGTATCACCACCTACTCTCTATTTTACAGAATAACAAGTCAAGACTCAAATAAATTAAATTATTTGCCTGGAGTCATGTAGGCAATAAGACCCTGAATTGGAATTTGAGCAGCTTTGTGATGTCAAATCCCATCTGGTGCTGTCCACCTCACCAGATCGTCCCTGTTTAGTACTAAAGCTTGTCAAGGACAAAGCCCATATATTATTTATTTTTGGCTTTTCCTCAGCATGGAGTATAGTCCCTTCCACATAGCAGACATTTAGTGTGTTTGTTTAATTGTTGAACTAGATTATGTCTGTTTGGTGTGTATAACCTCCCTTGTTGATGGTTGTTTGTCAGAATTGTATCTATGTGAGTAATGATTTTGGATGTTTTCAAAACAACCCTTCTTTGCTTACCACATAATATGTTTCCAGGAATAATCATGCTGTTTGTCCAGGAAATGGTTCTGGTAGTGCATGGCTAGATTTGTGTGAAGGACTTTGGATATTAGTGTTTGTTTTTCTTTCTCTGCAGCACTGGTACAGAGATCAGGAAGGATGAATGGAGACAGAGAGGGGTAAATAGATAGGATGGAAATAATTGTCAATGCCTTCTAGGTGGAGGGAATGACCAGTGGTTTGGCAAATGGTACCAGGAACTGAGGGCAGAGGAAAAATAAAATTCATATGGGAAAAGCCAACTATGCCAATTCACAATTGGCCAATTTATTGACTCTCGGTATAGCACAGAATGGCATGAGTCTCAGGATATGTTTTAGTGGCAAATTAACCTGGTATGATTGACCCCAAATCCTTTTTCAATGCTTTGTGATTTATAAAGCATTTGATATGTGACAATAGACGGGTCTCTTTACTTCTACATGGTTTGGTTACATCATCTTTAAAATAAAAATAATAAAACCTGCTCTGACTGCTGCTTGGGACATCACTGAGGCTCAGATATCACTCTTACTACTAGTAGTACTACTACTAGTACTGTTGCTACTACTACTACTACTACTGCTGCAATTTGAGTCAAAGCAACTTTTTTAAAGTTGGAAGGTAGGCATTATTTTTCTATTTATTTTTCAGAGACAGAAATGGAGGGCTATGGAATTTAAGAGATTTAGACAAGGTCACATAACTAGTAAAAAGATTTGTATCTCAGCTCTGCGACCTATGATCCATATGACCATAGGCAGCTTACTTTAGGCCTCTGTTCCTCAGTATTTTCATTGGTGAAATAGGGGACTGGACTATCAGATGGCTGCAAATGTCTTTTGCAATATTAAATCTACGACACTATGCCTCAAGCCTTGGTCTTCTGAGTTGCAAACTATTATTAATTTCTGCTAGCTTGCTGCACACAAATTAGAGATTCTCTTCTTAACTTCCAAACTTAAGTTATCCTTAGGTTATATAAACTCCTGCAGGCTGACAGGCAGGATCCCTCTCCTAATTTAGTATGTGTATTTGTGGTTATTTTCTCCTAGTCATCTGCATTTGTTTGTTTTTTACATAGCCACATCTGGATTTCTGGGTCATCTGACTTTAATTTCCTATTATTTCTCTCCTGGCAGTACTGACCACTTAGAATCTCCTGCAATTTTAAAATGAACCATAGATATCAATGAGAACAGAACTTTGAGTGTGTGGATGTTATCTATAATTAAACCTCTCCTTTGAAGTTGTTGAGATTTCTCCCAAGCATTTCCTCCTTTCTTTCTAAATAATAATTTTGATTGGGCACATGGCAATCACTGTCTCATAAACCTGGTCTGATTTGTTTTGTCATTAGTTCCATAGTTGAATAAAGTCCCAAAGAAACTGAAGAGGATTTAGTGCTTCCATTTCCAGGCTGCATGCCTTTTCCCAGGCTGTTCCTCACATCTGAAATATACTCTGATTCCATCTTGTGGAATCCCTGTGTTGTGACCTAACCAACACTGGAGCTAGGGGGCAGGAGAAGAGAGGAAGAGAAGAGATTTTCAGTATAAACATCAATTGTGAATAAATGGCATAATCCTTTTATCCTTAACTTTGCCTGGGCTGCATTGACACTGCTTGAAGAAGGTATTAAAACCTTAACAATCTAGGATTGTTCGAAATTCAGAGAAGCAGGTTCTGTGTCTGAAAAGGCAATGGACTAAAGCCACTTGGATTCCAGCTGTGTTGCTAATTTGTTGTGTGGCCCTGGGCAACTCAGCCTGTAAGAGGTATTAGAACCCTGCCTTTCAAGAACTGGGAAAGCCAGGCCTTTGGCACTCAATTTACTCTTATATAAAAGGTCAATGATTTCTTCCCTACCAACCTTACAGAATTTTTCGATCATCACACCAATATGTATTAAATACTTTGTTGTGAGGATAATGGGTGGGAATGGACTTCTTTTTTAAAGTAGAAAGGTTTTATCCCAATAACAATTATCATAATTGATGATTAATATTTCCCCAGTCAGCTAACACTGTTAAAATGGGAGAAAATGACTTAGTTGTTATATCAATTTCCTTTGTTGTAACTGTGTATGTGTGTGCATGTTAAAAAAAAAATCAATCTCTAGAACATTCACTGTGAGCAAAGTCACATCATATTTCACACTTACAAGGTTTAAGAAGGCAGTTGTGGTATAAGGAAGGTGAAATAGGGGTTTGTGTTCCCTACTTAAAACTGGTGTAGTATACAGAGTTGGATTTAGAATCAAGAAAATACGAGTTCTTGTTTTAATTTAGTTAAATTCTTTCTTATCTGACAGTTCAAATTTTGCCGCATATGCTTAATAGTGGTGTGACTCTAGGGAAGTCACTTAACCATTGTGAAACTAAGGTCTGTTATCTGTAAATGTAGATAATAATAGCACTTACCTTCCAGGGTAATTGTGAGGATAAAATGAAACAATATTTACAAAGCACTTTGAAAACATTAATGCACTACATAAATACTAGTGATGATGATGGTGATGATGATAAAACAAGATAAGGAAGGAATAAAACAAGCATTTATTCAGTGTCTATCCTATGTGTCATGTACTGTGATAAATATTTTACCCATATTATCACATTTGTTCTTCGAAACAACTCCAGCAGGTATGTTTTATTTTTATTCTCATTTTACAGATCTGAAAGGTTGAGTAACTTGACCAGGGTTAAATTGCAATAAGTGAAGCTGTATTTGACCTCAGGTCTTATTTACTCACTCTAGGAGCAGAGATCTGTGCATATGGTGCTACCTAGCTGCTTCTAGTCGACTTTATATAACATGCATAAACCACACAATGCAGAAAACGCTTATTCGACCTTAATGTGTTATATAAATGTTAGCTGTTATTGCTCTTGTGGAATACCCACAATTCAATCATCTGTGCTCAGAAACTTGGTCATTTCTGCTCCAAACTAGTTGTACTTTTCATTAAAATCAATTTTCCAAACAAGTAGCTTTCTTCTCATCTGTCTAAATCCAATGCAAATTATCATAGAGAGAATTGCTATACCAGGCAGGTGGGTGGACTAGATGACCTCTGAGATCCCTTCCTACTCTGAGATTCTGTGATTTTATTTTTCACTTCAAATAAGCTCTCACACATCTGTGTCAATATAAATCATGTTGGCCTTGGAGGTTTTTTCTCTTATTTCCTCACTTATTAACACATTTGCTTATCTTTGTTGTGTTTTCTTTTTTGATTACTTTTCTTTTTACTACCTTCTCACACATGAATCAATTTTCCTCAGTAGAGTCCATTCTTTCCATCAGAAAGTCTTCTAAATGTATTTATTTCACTTGGCCCCCACTCAGTAAGGATGTGGTATAAATTCCAGGTGGAAACTTTGTTGGAACTGAGAAGTCCCTTGAGCAAAGAGAGGGGAATAACTCCATCAGGAATGTTTCTGGATTGTTACTACAGAAGGGAAGTGAACCGGAGTGAGATTAATTAAAGAAAATCATTTATTAACTCTCCACTTTATTGGTCAGACATCTGATAGTAATTGTTCACATGTGTAGTCGGAAGATGACTGATACTTATAATAGGGCAGCTAGAATAGTGTTTTGTATACAGAGTGTGCTCAATAAACATGAATGAATGGAAAAGGGGAAAAAAAAACCAAGATGAATGAATAGGAAAAATAATGATCCTGAAGCTTCAGAAGCACAGTGAATTTCCTTCTTAATTATCAGATAAATAATTAAATTATTGCCAACACATTTCCATAACCCTTCACTTCTATAATGGTACCCATTTTCTAAACATTTCTTTATTTCTTTATTTTCCTTTTTGGAGGGGGGAAGGCAAGGCAATTGGGGTTAAGTGACTTGCCCAAGGTCACACAGATAGTGTGTTAAGTGTCTAAGGTTGGATTTGAACTCAGGTCCTCCTGACTCCAAGCCAGTGCTCTATTCACTGTTCCACTAGTTCCTTTTTTTTTTTTTTAAAGAAACCTTAGAATCTTAGCTGTGATCATTTTAAGAAAAAAAATTTCTTGCCAGAACTCTGCTGGCAAATGTTTAACAACTGGCTTTCTGGGGGGAGGGGAAGGATTGCACATGACACATTTTTAAGTTTAACCTGCATTATTAGCATTTTCTTCATGACTTTTTCCAATATAGACCACCAGTAAAATAATAAATCAAACCCTAATTTTTAGCATTTTAAAATGATCACAACAAATATTTAACAATTGGCTCTCAGATTCTCTATAAGTATACTGCAACTTATTTCCTTCTTTCAATGTAGTAATTTTTTTTTACAGGTATTAGTTTTTCTTACCCTTTTTTTGTGTCATGGATTCATTAGATAGTCTGGGAACTAGAACCAAAGAACCCCTTCCAAAATTTTATTTTAAAATGAATAAGGTTTAATGAGTAGTCTCCAAATATGAACCTTTTGGCTTAATGTAATAAAGCCAAAAAAAATGAAATATAAAAATGAATAAAGTGAAATGCATAGTTACAAAGGAAACCAATTATATTGACCTGTCTTT
Source organism: Petaurus breviceps papuanus (assembly GCF_028583685.1). Taxonomy (NCBI): domain Eukaryota; kingdom Metazoa; phylum Chordata; class Mammalia; order Diprotodontia; family Petauridae; genus Petaurus; species Petaurus breviceps. The sequence goes on from NW_027187352.1 coordinate 12,561,400, forward strand.
TGTTTTTCTCATTCAAGTTCAAAGACCTTATGAAAGCCATTCACAGATTTCCATGTTAAGAACCCCTGCTCTAAATGTTAATCTAATCTTTACTTGAATACTTTCAATAGTGGGGAGTTCATTTTTTTAGAGGGCAGTCTCTCCTACTTATCAGACAACTGCTTTCTATTATACTAAAGTTGAATCCAAGTTTATTTGACCCACTGGACCTATTTCTTCCCCCCTAGGGACAAAGACAACGCGTCTATACACTTTTCTTGTTATTTCTGGATATCTAATTTCTTCAACTGTTCCTCATATGACATTTTTCAGGACCTGCCATCATTCAGATTGCATATTCTTGGATACACTCTCATTTGATAATGTTCCTTACAATGTGTAGGTGAGAACGGAAACAAATACTTTAAATGTGGTTTGACTAGCAAAGAGTAAAGTTTTACTACATTTCCAATAATGTAGTATACTTGACATATTAATAAAGCCTATGCTTCTATTAGTTTTGTTAGTAGCTAAATGACACTATTGATTTGTATTGAGTTCTGTGTTTATGACAGAAAATTCCTGACTTTTTCTTAGGAACTTACATCCAAGTAAGACATCCTCATTCTGAATTTAGGCATTTTTATAATCTATGTTACCACATAAAAGAGGAAATTCAACAAAGACAAATGTTTTCAGTGCAAAATTTTGGCCTTTCCCAATAATTTTGAATAAGACTTACACAGATTATGGAATTGCATGATCTTAAGAGTTAGATGCTTAACTATTTACTAAATATTTGACCAATCTTAATTTGTGAGTTTCCAGTGCAGGGGAATATACTACTTAACATGACAGCTTATTAATTTGGGGGCAGCTCTTATTTTTAGGAAGCTATCTTTCTGCCTCTCTGAATCTTCCACCCAAATACACACAGAAAGACAGCCCTTGTCCTGAAGGAACTTACATTCTAAGGGAGGGATCTAGAATATAAGAAGAAGCTGGAAAGAGGATAAGTATCCCTGGGGCTATGTTGGAGAAAATCAAGAGAAGCAGGAGTATATTGGGGGAAGAATGAATTCTTGACTCCAGAGATGCTAGTCTTAAAATAGGCTCTGGGACAAACCAGCCAATCACAAGAGAGGACTTTAAGGGCAAAGTAAACTTCCAGCAGGAGAATCCTTCTGGGACATGGTAGAGTGTCCAAGAGGCAGGAATGGAGTTAGAAGAGGGATGCTACATAAGAGAACCAAGAGACAAGTTGTATGAAAATTCATAGAGGAAAATGCAGGAAAAGAGATTTGTGAGCAATGCCAAATGCTACACTTAGGTAAAGAAAGAATAGGACTGATAAAAGGATATTGGATCTGCTAAATAAGAGACCATTAGTAACTTTCAATTGAGGAGTTTCAGTTAAGTGATGGGGTTGGGAGCCTAATGGCCTGGTGTTGAGAAGGGAATGAGAGGAGAGGAAGTTAAGGATTCATTTCTATATGCAGATAACTTTCAGTATTATGTATCCAACTCTGTTCTCTTTCTATATATCCAGCACTACACTAACAACTGTCTAACTGGCATTTTAACGTGAATGTTCTATATCATCTCAAACTTAGTAATGAAATTATTATCTCCTTCCCTCAGAAACAAAGAGATCAAAAATCGAAACATATTTATTTTATCTCATCCTAGCTTCCCCATCCTTGTCATGGACCCGTCTGACTACCTTGGTTTATTCCCTCAGAATCACCTTTGATAGTTCACTTACCATAACTCTATATAGTAAATCAGTTTCCAAGTCTTATCTCCCCAATATTTCTCCCTTCATACAGCCACCATAGAATTATGGATTCTCATTACCTCTTGTCTAGACCACTTCAATTGCCTCCTAAAACAGCCTTCCATCTTAAGTTTTTACCCCTCTCTAATCGAGCCTTCCAAAAGTTACTAAAATTATATTCCATAAGCATGGATCTGATAATGCCTGTTAACGTTTCTTAGAATGCTTAAGTTCCTTAAAGCACAGCTCAAGGGCTGTCTCCTATGTGAGACTTTTCTTATTATTTCCCTCTACCCTATTTACATCAAAATAGCTAACATTTGCTTTGTTTATATAACATATAAGTGTACATACCCCTGATTGTAAATGAACTTCTTAGGTCAGAAATTATTTCATTTTTGTCTCTGAATCTCCAGCACTTCCACAGTGCCTGCAACATATAAAGTGTTCAATGTATATCGATAGGCCTAGACTTTAACTTTAGACAACGATTGTTAAGTAAGGCAAAACAATCTGGACATAAATTTTTTTTTTATTATTAGGACATAGTACTTTTCACTTCCATTATATGAATCTTAAACAAGGTAAAAAATGCAAAAATATGAATTTCATTTGAAAGGTTCCTTAAATTGGAGGTAACACTTAGGATTTTACTCCAAGTTTATTTCCCCTGTCTTGACTTTCAAGGGTCCTACCATTATAATGGTTGAGCTGATACTGTAACAAAACTTCCTTCAGCGGGGGGTGGGAGGGATGGAGAATGCCATTGTATAAAGAGACAACCTTCTTCAAAACAAAATGTTTCAACTTCAGGGAGATATTAAGTATGAAGGTGATACTCTAAAATATCTTTCACTAGTATTTGATTTTGGATAGGCAATAAAATAGGACAGAAAGACCATAAAAGGAATAGTTAAAAGACCAGAAACATGAGGGCAAACCAGTGTTATAAATACGATGTAAAACGCATCAGAAAAATAAAGTAAGCTTCCAAAAAGCAAACATACCTCAAAACATGTTCAACCCAGGCTTCTCGGAGAACTAGGCCTTATTAGAGCCTAACCACAGTATTACAAAATATTACATCCCAATATTGTTCCTGCTGCCCTACCAGACAACCTCCATCTAAATACCAGCTATTAAAGGATTCTCTTCATATGATGTCTGTGAATACTCAGGTCCATGAGATTTGGGCACATGAGGTATCAATTTGACAAATTAATGTTAGTTTAGATTTTTAAATAGGTGACCTGAACTGAGGTTTTGCAAAGGAGCTGGGGATAAAATTGCTAAACACATTCCAATTTAGATTAACTAAGAGCTCGTAAAAAAGAAAAATGGCTAAAAAATTATGTAATTAGTACAGCTCTCCTAAGGAGAGATATAATTACAGTAATCATGAATCATTTTTTTCTTTCATATCTGTAAATAGAGAACAAAAGGAAACTGACAGACATGCTTTGCCAGTTTTCCTTCCAGGGAGAAAATATTTTTTGACATGGGTAGCTGTCATGAAAGATTGTCAGTTTTTTCGGAGAGGGGAAAGGATTTCAATTTAATTTCTTAAAATCATTTTTCTTAGTAATTGTCATTGATCATCTTCTGAGCATGAACTTTTCACTCTTTGGATATTCTCTTGACTATCTTTAGGGAAAGGTAAAAAGGCATGAGAGAACATTTGAGATTTCCTAGGATGTTTCATTTTAGCAAAAAAAAAAAATGCAGTGTTTTGGTAATGGCTGACAAGACTGTATACTAGAAATATCAGCAGCCAAAGTACTCTGGTTCCCAGACCACCTCTGACATTTGCTATCTCTTTGGTTTTGGGCAGGGCACTTAATCTACCTAAGCATCTTTTTTTTCTTCCCCCCCCATAAAATAAGAAGGTTGAACTAGTTGATCTCTGAGGTTTCTCCTCCTCCTCCTCCTCCTTCTCATCTTACTCCTCCCCCTCTTCCTTTTTCTGGGGAAGGCAAGGCAATTGGGGTTAAGTGACTTGCCCAAGATTGCATTGCTAGTAAGTGTTAAGTGTCTGAGGCTGGATTTGAACTCAGGTCCTGCTGACTCCAGGGCCAGTGTTCTATTCATTGCACCACCTAGCCACCTTAAGTTTCTTCTTGATCAAGGTATCTAATATTCAGGATCCTATTTATTTTCTCAAGAGAAGTGAAGCACTGGAAATGTGAATTGTTCCTCTCTGTCCTGGCTTTATTTTCAATTATCAACATCATAATCATTATGAATCAGATATGTAGATAGTGTTTTAAAACTTGCAAAATTATTTACAGATAGATGTCTTCTCATTTGTTTCTCATAAATTAAAGTGGAAGAGTATACAGACTAATGAATATTAGACCCAATTTACCATTGAGGAAGGGGTCTAGGTGAGCAAATTGACCTCTCTATGGTAACATAGCTAGTAAGAGTTCAGGATGAGATTTGTTCTTTTTATGTGAAAGTGCAATTTACTGTAAATGTGTGCTATGATTCTATCCCCCCCCCAAAATAAAAATGGACATGTAAAAAAAACTTTTCCAAACAGTCTTGAATTGAACGATACTTAAATATTTTGTTTTCTTTTGTTTTGTTTTTCCCTAACTCTTATTTCCTTAGACAAGAAGAAGAAAGGAAGAAGAAAGGGTAGTTTGGGGATCTTAAACTTACTTGTTCAGACTTGGATGGATTCAGTAATGAGGAGAAAATTACAGTATGTTGAAAGGAATGAGAAGAGAAGGAAGATCAGTTACTGGTGTTGGATAATTCTATCTTTCCTTCAGAGAAAAGTGAGTCAGAGAGGAGACAAAAAACATTTGCTGAGGATTAGTCGAATTCTCTCCTAAATCGATAGCTTGACATAGCAGAAAGAATGCAGATTGGAAGTCAAAATATCTGGGTTCAAGTCCCAGTTGAGAGTCATTTGTAAAGTAGGAGTGATGACATACCAATATAATGATTATTCAGATTTGGAGGAAGTTCTTTATAAATTAAAATATGTTATATAAATATGGGCCCCTGTGCTAGAAATAACCATGACAGTCATCAGACCCATTGCCCTCATTTTACATGTAACACTTCCTCTAGAGAAGGGATTCTCATAGACTTTTCCTAATCTAGGCATCTAGGTCATGTGATGGATAAAGCACTGGACTTTATAATCAGGAAGACCTAAATTTAAATATGGCCTCTGACAGTGACTAAATGTGTGACCCCTGCCAAGTCATTTAACCTCTGCCTGCCTCTATTTCTTCAACAATAAAGTGGAGATAATAATAGCACCTATTTCCCAGGGTTGATTTAAGGATCAAATGAGAATATATATTCCTCTCTTCCCAGGCCATTGGGAAAGGAAGGCAAAACTAAAGGATGTGGGAGGGGGTGGAGAGTAAAAGAGGTATAGATTCTTCTGCTGGATGTTGGTTGATGGTAAACAGAATTACTCCTTTTCTCCACCTCTTCAGCTGGATACAACTGCCATTTGTCTCTAAGTGTGTTATTTTATGTTACAAAATGTGTTTTTCAGAACTATTTTCACTATTCATGAACTCCTTTGGTTGACTCAGTAATACATATATTTTTGTGTTTATTGGTTTAGGCTATGAATTGCTTTGGAGTTCAATTCTGGGAAGAGCACAGGAGAAAGGGACCTTTCCTGGTGCAAAGCAGGGATTCTAACCCTAACCTCATTGTTAGAGAAATTCTAACTGGTGTCATAATCATCAGCTATTCATAAGTTTCATAAAGAAATTCATAAGGGGGCGGCTAGGTGGCGCAGTGAATAGAGCACCGGCCCAGGAGTACGTGATCCAGCCTCAGACATTTAACACAAAAATTAGCTGTGTGACCTTGGGAAAGTCACTTAAACCCAATTGCCCTCCAAAAAGCAAAATAAAAAAATTCAAAAGGAAGTAAGTTTTATAAATTCCTTTCTCTCCCTCCTATTGCCCTTTCTTTTTTTCTGGGAAATAAAAAGAAAACCCCAGAGGAAGAATTCATGCAATCCAGTCTTTCATTCTTCCCCATCAGATTATGAACCTAAACTTTGCTTTACTATGGGTTTAACTAACCAAGAGGTTCCTTGGGGCTCCATAACAATACCTAGAGTTCCAGATAATGAAGGAAAATGAGCCCTGGAAGTATTCTGATTTGGTCAAGGTTACAGAACTAATAAATACCAATGTCAGGATTTGAACCAGCATCTTCATGAGTCAAAGACAAAAGTTATCTTCACTATACCACACTGCCTCCCAGTTTTCATTGATTTACATGCATATGGTTCTTTAAGGCTAACAAAGAACTCAGTATACATACAGTGTCATGTTTTTGACATGGTTTGCCCATAACAGGAGAGAAGCTGTTATAAAAAGGTTTGTACAGTGATTATATTTTAGTGGGGATTTTTTGGAGGGGAGAAGGTAAGGCAATTGGGGTTAAGTGACTTGACCAAGGTCACACAGCTAGCAAGTATGTGAAGTGTCTGAGGCTGGATTTGAACTCAGGTCCTCGTGACTCAAGGGCCAGTGCTCTATTCACTGAGCCACCTAGCTACCCATTTTATCTTAGTGTTATGAAGGAGGAAAAAAGAGCAGAATTTCAAACTCTGATTTCAAAGATATCAGTATTTTTTTTAATCTTACAGATCTAGTTGCCATTGTATTGAGTTTGGATCAGATGATACACAGTAGGATTAACACCACAAATAAAGAAAACATGAGCTAGTTACAGTAAGTGGTTGATTATGGGTAATGTTCTCTCCCACCCCCCCACATTAACAAATGTATGACTTGAACAACATGTAATAGAAAAGCTGTAGAGAAACTTGCCATTTAGCCACTCCAAAGGCATTAATGATAATAATAAAAAAAAATACTTCACTTGTCCTTAAGGAACTCAAAGAAATATGTAGTCAATATACATACATACAAACATACATATACACACTCAAATATTATATATGCATATACACACATACATTTGTATGTGTGCATGTATATTCCCAGGAATACTGGGAATAAACAAGTCAAGAGAAGTCCTATTTTCTTTACCCAACTTTGACTCTTTCTTTATTGATTCCAAGAGAGTATTGCTTGGGGTAAGGATTTGTCCATTACAATTTGATCCTTCTCAATTCTTGATCAATTGAAATGATTTGTTCCTCAAATTCTTTTTCCTTGAATGCCATTTTTCAAGGTAAGACCTACCCCCGATTTTACATGGCACTTCACAACTTGCTAATTCATTCATCAAACAAATCGATGTTTTACTGTTTTCCCCTGTGTTTGTACATTATCCTAGAGAGGATTATCCCCTATGGCAAACTTATCCTTAGTGAGGTCAAAAGTTGTCCAGGATTTGCTGCCAAGGATAGGCTATATTATCTGCATTATCAGAGAGAGGATATCCACACAGCTGACATCACAGCTCTAGAAGTATCTAAACTGATTTATCTCTTATTACTTCAAGCTCTACAATATTGACTTTTATTTATGCATCTTAAATTAACATTGTACTTATTCCCAAAGGAAAAAAAGAGAAAAAGGGAGGAAGGAAAGAAGGGAGGGGGGAGGAGAGATAGAGGAAAAATGAGAAAGGAGAGAGAGAGAGAGAGAGAGAGAGAGAGAGAGAGAGAGAGAGAGAGAGAGAGAGAGAGAGAGAGAGAGAGAGAGAGAGAGAGAGAGAGAGAGAGAGAGGGAGGGAGGAAGGAAGGAAGGAAGGAAGGAAGGAAGGAAGGAAGGAAGGAAGCATCATTCAAATAAGGGCAATATCACTGGGAAAAGATATTTTAGCCTCCAAAAACTGATAAAATTGTAGAGGTTCTGTGGTTAGTAGAATAAAACCTTGGGCTAAAGGATGGAAGACATGGATTCTTTGCCCAACTCTGTCCACAGGCATATCATTTCAACTCTCTGGGCATCAATTACATAATCTGTAAGACAGGGCTCATTCATTAGATTGTTTCAAGAACCAATTGAGAGAACAGGTTCCATTGCCTAAATCTAAAGTATTACATCAATAATAGTCACTATTGCTTATTTTTGAACAGGTAACACATTTTAGATTGTTAAATCCTAAGGAACTTTGAAGTTATCATTGTTATTACTTTTATAACTCATATGCTATATAGAAAATAACATTTATACCAGTACCTCTTCATTAAAATATGTATACCTATTTGTATATAAATGAATGTGTACATATATACATATGTATTATGTGTATATATTATACATGTACATACATATCTATGCATATATTTATTCATAATCTCATTTGAGGTTCACAGTTTTTATGTAAGGTAAGACAAGAAAAGAAGTAACTCTTTTTACAAATTTAAAAACCAAGACTCAGGGGCGGTTAGGTAGTTAATTGAATAGAGCACCAACCCTGGAGTAAGGAGGACGTGAGTTCAAATCCAGCCTCAGACACTTGACACACTTATTAGCCATGTGACCTTGGGTAAGTCACTTAACCCCAATTGCCCAGCCTTCCCCCCTCAAAAAAGCAAAAACAAACAAAAAACAAGACTCAGAGAGGCTAAAGGACTTGTCCCCAAAGACTTAGGCACCATAGTCCTTAGTACTGCTAAGTTGATCAGCATCAGAAGTTGGTATGGTTTTTTCAATGGAAAAAACTCTAAAGAGGATGAATTAATACCATCTGCTTTACTGCTAAGAACCATTAGACATTCTATGTAACTATAATTCACATGTCCTGTGTGTGTTGCCCTCCTCTATTAGAATGTGATCTCTTTGGGAGCAGGAACTACCTTGTTTACATTTTCATCTTTGGTGCTTAGCTCCATTTATTTTTTTCATTCCAAATCACATACCATAATGTTGCAGATTTGCTGCTGAGATTCAACCCTAAGTCTTTTGATCCCTGTTCCATTTTCCTACTTTTATTACAATACCATAATGCGATGAACCTTACATAATGCTAAACTCTGAGTCAACATCATTTCCAAATATGCTTTACAGTCAGGAAATTAATAAGGAGTTATAATCAAGCTAATGTTTTAAAAGAAATTTTTTGACACTATTTAAACAATGGTTGCCATTCTGAAATGACATTTCTGAGGTAAGGATGACAGTAACCAAAATCTGTAGACTAATTTTTGTTGGCAGAGGAAAAGAAAGACAAAGAGAGAAAACTAAAAAGAGATAAGAGAAATCACAGACAATGGGCATAGGGAGTAAAATATGTTTGGGGGGGGGGGAGGGCGCGGATAACAAGACAAAGGTTTGGATTATGAAATCTCTTGTAATTCTCTCCATTGACCTGAAATTTGCTATCTCATAAAGCTCAGAATTAATCGAGGTCAGAGAAAAGCTAATTTCCTAATCTTGTATATCTTAGGTTTTTTTGTTGAAGAGCCTAGTTCAGTCATCTCTTTCTGAAAGGCTTTGCTGGATGGTTCAATTTGAAAGAGTTTAGACATTCTGTGTTTTGTTCACAGGCTTTTGTTTTTGGTGAGATATCCCTTGGAAGTGTTCTTCCAACAAATTTGAGCAGTTACTATGTGGCTTACTTATTGTGGGAGGGACTTACATGGAGCTTGTATCAATGTTGCATGGGCAACTTACTTCCATTCTTTGAATCTTTACAACCATCTGTAACTGAAGTGGCAATCGTTAAAAAAATTATACAAGAAGTATTATGAGAAGATATATCTTTAAGGGCCAAATGAGTCATTAGAGTGAAACATGGAAGCAGTTCAGAGTTCAAAGAATGATCATTTTTACCTAAACTTATGATTCATTCAATGACTATTCATCAAGGGTCATTTGGCATTCTATTATGTTAAAAATGTTTTAGGACTTTTCATAAGTTGAGGAAATTATAATTGCTTGGACATGTGAATTGAGTGAAAAAGTGAATTACCTAGCTTCATTATAGTTACTGGGGGTAAGGTGTAAAGAAGTAAAACAGAGATTTTACTCTCATATTGTTTATACTTTTGTTGGGTTGAGAAAGGAATATACACAAATTTTCTATGTAATAATATATTTCCTATGTATGACATATAATAATCATGCAATAGAGTGAGGAAAAGAATATAATAATTGCAAAGTTTTGTGTGGGGAAAATAAAAAATCATTTCTAATACTCAATCAGGATGGCTACATGAATGAGGTAGTATCCAAACTGGGTTTTGAAAAGATGGGTAATATTTTAAAAGGCAAAAAGATGAGAGAGTGGACATTTAAAGAAAAGGCACTTGTGTGAGCAAAAGCACATAGGGGACCAAAAACAGCAGCTTTCTTAGGGATTGTGAATAGTTTGGTTTGGCTGCCATATTATGTATATATATATATATATATATATATATGTATATATATATGTATATATATATAATTATATGATAAATAATTATGTAATATCAATATAATATATATATACACATTTATGTGTATATATATGAGATTTATATGTACACATGCATATATAAACATATACACATTACACATGCACATATACGTATATAAGTATATACATAATTATACATATATTCATATACATATATATGTATGTATATATATGAAAGGAAAAATGAAAGATAAGCACAGAAAGATTGAGTGACATAAAATTAGGAAATACTTTGAATGTCAAGATAAAGAATCTGAATTTGATTAGGTTATCATAGGAAGCCTTTGGAGAGTTGAGTAGAGGAGTTATATTATTAAATCTGGGCACAAAGAATATTAAACTTATAGTGATTTGAAAGTTGGAAAGGAAGGGGAAAAAATACAGCCAGATGCAAGGGAACTAGGAGACAAATGAAATTGCCAAGCCAGGTGGTAATGAGTATATTAGGATTTGAGTTATAACTAGCCATTTTGGTGCCCAGGGAAAACAACTATCATGAAATGGTTACCTAGGAAGGGAAAAATAACCATGCTTTCAAATCAATCATGAGAAGAGAGAATCTATCATAAATCTCCATAGATTATGACTCTGAAAAGCATGAACAGGGTGGGATTGAGAGTTTAACCTGGATTAAATGATTTTGTCTACTGAATTTTATCATCTAGAGGCAAAATTGCAGTAGGCCTGACTTAATTAAGGCTTTTACTCTTGAGAATAGAAAAGAGGACAACTACCAAAGAGGTAGAAAAAAACATTACTTGATAACTATTTGGCTGTGTGAAATAAGTGGGAAGGAAGAGCTAAAACTTACACTAAACTTTGAAAAATGGGTAAATGATGGTACTATTGACAGAAAGAGCAAAGCCAGAAATTCAAATCCTATTGGGAGCAAAGATGGCAAGTTCTGTTTGGAGAATGTTGGGTTTTAGGTGCTGTTAGAACATCTAAGTGGAGATGTCCAGGAGGATGTAGTAGTTGGAAATATGGGTTTATCAATCAGAAGAAAGACTAGAAATCTTAATATGTGCATCCACATATATAAAATGTAGCAAATGTAGAGAACTAAAAGATTATTGTATTAAAAATAACAAAAGACAAAAATTAGTTTCCAAAAATATAAAATCCCATGGGGAAATTTTAAAAAATGACGAATAATGAAAGTTCATTAGATTTAATGACAATGTTAAACTTTGAGAATGCTTTCCATATGAAGGAATAGAACACATGCCAAGTTGCAAAGGGTTTCAGGAATAAGTAAGACTTATGTATAGTTTTTTTTTAAAGAATGTTTACTGTTTAAAGGTCTTTATAAAATAATGATGTTACTCTGTTTTAAAGGTGTGTGTGTGTGTGTGTATGTATATTTTCTAATATAAAGGATGGGTTTGGGATGATGCTATAATGCTTTCTTACAAGGTCTCATAAATGAAGAGTTCAACATTTATGGAATGTCTACTCAGATTCCAAACTGCCATTTTCCCTATACAAGAAAGCAGTTTTTTTGCAGCTATGCTGTCAAAACATACCACTGTGAGGGGCAGCCAGGTGGCTCAGTGAGTAAGAGCACCAGCTCCAGTGTTGGGATAACCTGGAGATAGAATCCCGGGCTCAGACACTCAGCACCACACCCAGAAATAACTGACCGTGTAACCTTGAGCAAGTTACTTAACCCCGATTGCTTAAAAAAAAAAAACAAGAAAAAAAAACATACAACTGTGACTTCATTTGAACCACATGCCATTCAGAGAGATAAAAGATGCTAACAACTATTCCAATTGTTTCACTCACCTTCTCTCTCTCTTCTCTCTCTCTCTCTCTCTCTCTCTCTCTCTCTCTCTCTCTCTCTCTTTCTCTCTCTCTCTCTTTCCCACACACACAGAATAAGGCCCAGTAACTGGTCATTTAATTTCATCCATAAACTCCTTTATAAGGTGGGGAAATTTAAGTACTGGACAACTGTTCTTCAAAGCTAAAGCTAATTTTCATTCTGGTCACTGAATAAGCAACAGTGATAATGGATTTACTCAGCTGAGCATAGTTGCAAATTTGCAGAATCACAGCAAATATCTTTGTCTGATTGGGTCCGTGTTGATGAATATTAAAAGAAACTTAAATTGGTCTTAGTTTTCTTACATCTCTAAAATGGGCTCATGATAGTTTTCCATGATTATTCTTTGCTTACATGTCATATTCCCCCTCTCTCTCCCTCCATCCTTGGCACTATACATTCTACTCAGTCTGTGTTGGGCCTAGTAAGAGGTTGTTGAATACAATGAATGAATGAATCAAGGCAATAAAAGTGAATAGACAAAATGAGAAGCACCATTCTGTTTGATATTTTCCTGGCTAATTTCTTATGCTTATGTTGATTCTGAAGAGGCCGCAGCTGCTTTTAAGAGTGAAGCATCTGATTAGATTCCACCTTAGATTTTTTTTTTCCCAACCAGCCTAAATCAGCCAGAAAATTGACAAAATTCCACTTCACTTTCTACTATTTTGTCTAAGGTAAACTAACACCAAGTGAGTATCCAATTATAAAAAATTAAGTTGTCTTCATGACTTTGTTCAAAGGCTCATACATGTCTCTTATTCTCTTGTGAGATGACCAATTCAATTCAACAACCCTTTATCAGGCATCTGTCATGTTAGGGGAATTGTGTTATGCACTCGAGCTAGTAGATAGACACACAGGTACATATATACATATAAACCTCCATAAAGATGATGAATGCATAGCTATCTCTATATAGATATATCAATATAGATACAGATGATATAGATGTCAATAACAATATAGACATGTTATATATAAAAAGCAATATAGTTTGAGCAGAGAAAGGACAATAATAAATGGGGGAAACCTTTCTATAGATGGAACACTTGGGCTGAATCTTGAAGCACCACCTAAATCAGATCCATCTAGATATCTTCACTTTTCTATGCTTCCTCCACTTTCCCTGTAATTACTTTAGATTCCTTCTATATATTATGTATTTACTACTTTCATCTTTCCCTTTGTATTTCCAGTGCCTAGTATTTTGCCTGGCACATAAAAGCTACTTTCTAAATTCTTGTACAATACTTGTGTTTTACTGAATTCAAAAAAAGCTAAGGGTCCTGGATGCAATAGGTGAGACAGAAATGCTTTTCAGGTATTGGTGAGTCCCTATGCAAAGGCACAGCAGTGAGAGATGTATTGAATGCAGTGTTTAGGGGTCTGCAAGTAGGCCAATTTGGTTGAAAACAGAGCATGAGAGGGAATAATGTAAAATAAATTTGGAAAGGTAGACTTGGGGAAGCATGTTTCAGCCTTTATATGCCAACCGGAGGGGTTTGTATTTTAAGTTTTATGCAACAGGGAGCTACTGAAGTTTTCTGAACAGGTAAATTGCACAGAGAGACTTAGACCTTGGGAAAATAATTTTGGAAAACTCTGCGGAGGCTAGAAAAGGTAAAGGAGAGACTGGATAAAACAGACTACAAGATCACAAAATCATAGGTTTGGAAGTAGAAAGAGCCTTGAATGGTATCTAAAACAATCCCTTAATTGTACACTTGAGAAAACCTAGGATCATAGAGGTTAAGAAATTAGCTTAGGGACACTTATCTTGTATCTGAGGCAGCATTTGAACCCAAGTCTTCCTCTCTCTAAGTCCAATTTATCTATCACGTGATACTGTGAAGGTAATGGGAATGAGTGTGAGAAATAGGGAGATAGAATAGAAAGCATATGGCAACAGTTTGGATTAGGGTGTGAGGGAGAAGGAAGAATAAAGGATGAGTCCAAGGTGGTAAATATGTGTTGAATGGAAGGATGGTGATTCTCTAAAAAGAAATTGGAATGTTTGGATTGGGGAGAAAGACAAGAATTTCCGTTGTAGATATGTTGAATTTTACTTGTCTATGAGACATCTAGGGAGAAATATCCAGTAGAGTTGACAGTGAAGAAAAGGAGAAGGATTAGGACGGAATATAAGGATCTGGGTTTCAGATAAACACATATGGCAATTTAAAATAAAAATATGGATGAAATGGAGAAGAAAGCCCATTCTACAAACTTCTAACCATGAGTTTACCAAACTCTGCCACAGATTCCCAAGGCACCAAGCAAACTTAGATGGATGACTATATGATATTTTAAATTTTTAAGGGAAAATAAGTAATACTTTCTATCATCCAGATACCACATAAACTACTAGTTCTAAGTAGTTCAAAATCAGAACTTTAGATCAGCTGTGAAAAACATGGCTACTCTGATCAATACAATGATCTAATTCCAAATGACTCATTATTTTTAAAAATGCTATTCACCTATGTGGAGAGAAGTGACGAACTCTGAATGAAAATTGAATTATGATTTTCTTGCTTTAATTTTGGATGATATGGCTAATATAGAAATATGTTTTTGCATGATTTCACATGTATAATCATTATTTTGCTTGCCTTCTCATTGGTGGGGGGAGAAAAGAGTTTGGAACTCAAAATTTTAAAAAGAAAAGAAGGCTGAAAATAAATAAATAGGGGCAGCTAGATGGTACAGTGGATAGAGTACTGGCCCTAGGGTCAGGAGGACCTGAATTCAAATTTGACCTCAGACACTTCAACTTTATTAGCTGTATGGACCCAGAGTTAAGTTGCTTAAACCTGACTGCCACCTCCCAGAAATAGATTAATAAATGAATGAAAAAAGTAATATATCAATTTATTTTTTAAAAAATAAAGATAATGGTACTGAATTCCTTTTGATGATATTCTCAAATGTTTCAAACAAATATTAATATGGTTATAGAAATAGATATATTTTATTCGTACACTTATCTACATTAGTAACTTTTCAAACTTTCTCATATATTTGCAAAAATGAGTTTTTGGAAAATTCTATGAAAAAAGCAAGTAGTTCAGGAACATCAATATGAAAGAGGAAAAGAGGATGATGGCATCAAAACTTTTTTTAAGATTTAAGAAGATGTGAAGTACCTACAAGGCACATATATTTTATTAACAGCTCATTCTATAAAAATGAAACAAAAATAATTTTATTCAATTTACACATATTGTTTCTTCAAATATTTTCTAATTTACCAGGATAAAAATACTTATTAAGTTGTTTGGACCTGACTATTTAATAAATGAAACTCAAGTTTTTTTTTTAAATTTTTAATTTTTGGTTTGTTTGCTTTGAATAGGGATCATTATGAACATTAAGAACATCTTGAAACAAGAAAGTTTGGAAACCTTTGCTCTAATCCCACTTAGGTGCTATGGATATGAAGACAAAAAAGAAAACAATTTTGCCACCAAGAAATATTCATTATAATGGTTGGGAAAAAAAGGAAAACCAGTAATTATAATACATATGAAATGAATAAGACAATTTTTTTCTAAGGGGGGGGCGTTATTAACTAGTGGGAGAATCATCAAAGACTTCCCATAGAAAATGACAAATAAGATGAACCTTGGAACACATTTTGGGGCACCAAGATGCAGGGGTGATGAGGGAGAACATTAAAAGCATGGGGAGCAGACTATGCAAAAGCACAGAGGTGGGGGATATTGGGAGTAAATCCTCGACTGATTCAAAGAAAGCAGAAGTAGACTATTTTAGTAGAAATGGTCAGTGCATGAGGGACACTAATGTTTATATATTCTAGAAAGGCAGGTTGAGAAAAAATTTAAACTACTTTAAATATCAAACATATAAAATCCTATTTCAACAAAGAAGCAATAGGAAGCTATTGAAGCTTCATGAGCAGAGGAGTGACATCTGTTCCTTAGGATAATTCTAGCAACTGTAGGGATGATAAATTGGGGAGGAGAGAGAATGCAGGGAGACCCATTAGAAAGAATTTATAAGAGTCCTGCTGAGAGGTGCTTAGGGACTGATTTTGATAGCTGCCATGTGAATGAAGAAAAGAGGATGAATATGAAAGATGCTAAGATTAAATTAATTCAACATAAGAGTGTTTTTTTGTGAGAAAAAAGATATTAAGGTGAATCCAGAATATCAGACCTAAGGTGACAACAATAATTTGCAAGTTAGGATGAAGGGAAGGTTTAAGAAGAAAGAAAATGAATTTTCTTTTGGAAATATCGAGTCATTCAGTTGATAAACATTTATTAAGTGCTTACTATGTGTCAGACACTACGCTAAGTTCTGAGAACTCAAAGAAAAGCAAAGGCAGACCTGGCCTTCAAGGAACTTCCAATCTAAAGCAATTAAAAAAAAAGGAAACTGAAAAGGGACAGGGTGTTACCTGGCCTAGGCACATAGACAAGTCTAAAGGAGTGTGAAATGGGTAGAAAATGGAGAGATGTCCTCCTTAAATAAAGGCATTGGAGGGGTACTCTACTGTCAAGTTTCCAATTAGAGAGAGTAAAGGACCCTATGGGTAGAGGATGCTGAAAATTTTCAGTTCCAAGGCTGAATTTATATAGGAAGATGAAGACATTCTTGGAGCATGTTAGAGAAATACAGAGGAAGGAATCCTGGTGGGAAATAAAGAGTTTGATGTGACTATGGCACATTCAAGTCGAGATGCGTAGTAGTTAGTTGGAGTTGCAAAGCTAGAGTACATTAGTGAGATGAGAGCAGACCAGGTGATTTAGAATTTGTCTGTGAAAAAAAATAGACACTTCAGATTAAGGAGGAAATGACCCAAAATAGACCTCTAAGCTACTATACCTAGACATGGGGGGGGGGGTGAGGTATGAATGATGATCTTAAAAAAGAAGTTAAAAAGAACGCATCACAGGTCATGTGATGAAGAGAAGAGGATGTTTACAAGAGCATAGTATCGAAGGGAAAATAGAGCAGCCAGAGAGAGGGAGTGTTCAATTGAGTCAAATGCTAGAGACATCAAGAAGGTTGAGAACTGAGAAAAGATTATTTATTGGGTTCAGAAATGAGATCATGGACTTTTGAGAAATTAATGTAAGTCTTGTAGTGGGGACAGAAGCCAAACTTTAAGGAGTTGGGAAGTGAGTGAGAGGTGAGAAAATAAAAAGCAATGAAAGCAGTTAGCTTTTCCTAAGAGTTTATGAATAGAAGAAGGTAAACAATAGGATAGTAGTTTAAGGGGATGGAGTGGACCAAGTGAAGAATTTTTAAAGATGGGAGAAATCTGGCCATGCCTAGCTATCGAATAAGGAATGGCTAAAAACTAAAGAAAGAATAGATGAAAAGGATAGGATCAAGAAAATTATGGAATTGATATTGGCAAAGAAAAGAGTCCTAACTTCCTTAGAAATTAGAGCAAAGGAAGAGAGAACATGGGATTATCCTGAAGAGATTTGAAATGGAGAATTGATAGGAAGAGGAATTTGAGAAGCTCCAGTGTTTTCAGTGAAGTATGTAGTGGAGTTCTCTAAATGGAGTGAGAAGGAGAGGGGTTGGTATAGGACGTTTTCAAAGAGAAGGAAAGGTTTGGTCAACTAATGTAGAATGTCCAATGGTGACACAGTAATAAATAAATCTAAGGCATTCAGTCAGAAAAGTTTAAATTACAGAGTAATCTCTGAATTAGAATTACCATATGGCTGAATTCCAGGGGAGATGATCATATGTTTTGCTCACATTTCTATAGCACTTTAAGGTTTATAAAATATGTTTTCACAACAACTTCCATGAGACAGGTGTTGTCATAACTGTCTTTTTCAGCAGTGAGGAAACTGATACCTAAAAAGGTTCAATAATTCTCCCAGTGTAAAAAAGACACTCTTAACAGCTAAAAGAATAAAGACCCAGAACTGGAAATCAAACTCTTCAGTACCAAGGCCTGCATACTCCTGAATACATCACCCTTACCACTGAAGTTAATGAGGGGAAAAAAAATTAAAGATATTCCATAGCACTGTTGTTATCTCAAGGATAAAAGAAAAAAGAAAAAGTTCTCTCTTTGGCTTTTAAATCCATTCACAATTAGGTTTCTTCCTAATTTTAGAGTCTTTATTCCTTTCCACATTTTCTACAATCCAGC
This sequence comes from Petaurus breviceps papuanus, assembly GCF_028583685.1. Lineage (NCBI taxonomy): Eukaryota > Metazoa > Chordata > Mammalia > Diprotodontia > Petauridae > Petaurus > Petaurus breviceps. Next base: position 12,579,496 of record NW_027187352.1, read on the forward strand.
AACACTGACTTTTATCGTGTTCCTCGAATAACCCTCTTCATCCAAAGACTCCCTGCATGTTCCCCTCATCATCTCCATACCTGTAGCACCAATGCAATATTCAGTGTCAATGGTCACTATAAATATACCAGCATAGTGCTTGATCACAACATATAACAGACGCTCCATAAATAAGAGAGAAGCAAAACATTTATTCAGACACCAGAAAACTGAGTCCCAAAACCAGTAAGCTGATTACATCATTGTAGCAAAGAAGTTAATAAGCTATAACAGCAGAGAGAGCCACAGCATCCTTTAGCCTTCCCACAAACCAACATTTACTCACAAGTCTAACTGTCTCCCTTAGATGCATCCTCTCCTCCTTCCACTCTCTAGCTGCTCTGACTCCCAGCTTCCTGTGGACTCTGCTCCACCCTTCAGCAAAGTCCTCCCACCACAGGTTCCATGTGATTACATTCAGCCTATTAGGGGGCAGGGTAGGGTATATCCTCAAAGCACAGAAGCTCTTCAAATTCCCTTAGACTTATTACAATATCCTGGCTTTCTTCAAGTCTCAGTTTTCATCCAACCTTCTACAACAGGCTTTCACTGGTCTCCCTCAATGGTAGTGGCTTCATCTGGCATTGTCCCCACTTTACCTTCTACAAGGCATCCCAAAAGTTTATTACAGTTTTAAGGCTTAGTAGCATAAAACTACACTGACTTTTGAAACACCCTCTTTGTAGTTTATATGTACATAGTTGCTTGCTTTTCATTTCCCACACTAAAATGTGAGCTCCTTGAGGGTAGGAACTAGTGGTTTGCTTTCGCCCTTTCTTTGCTTCTGCAGCACACAGCATGTCTGGTATATAGTGAGCACTAAATAAATGCGAGTTGATGTAAAATGACTTGAAAGCTATAACTTCCATCCGTGTAGTTCCAGGCTTTAATTCAACAAGCACAGGCAGCTAGCCAGCATCACTCATGTAATGAATATACACATACTCACCTTCTTTACATGCTTAGCAATGCTGACCATATGTCAGGGGTATGTTAATAAATCGTATGTGGTATTCCATTAAAAATAAGATTGCAACCATGATTATCCATTTACCACCTCTTTTTTTTCTGGGTACGAGAATCTTCCCAAAATCAATAATAACAAATCACATGATTGAAGAATTCTAAGGTAGTCTACCTGAAACCCAAATCCTGGATCTCCTCTATTTTTCACTAGAAGTAAGTGAACCTCTATTTGAAAATTTTAATTGATGGGGAGCTCACTATTCTAAAAGCAGCTCTTTCCATTTTAATGAAAATAACAATAATTTACCTGTATATAGTTCATTAAGGTAGCAAATACTTCCCTTACAATAACTCTATGAGGTAGAATGAATCATCTCAGGATATGTTGATATCCCCATCACTGGAAGACATTCAGTAGTGGCTAGATGGCAAATTCTCAGGTATATGAAAGAGGGATTCATGCTTTGGGGTGAATCTTGATTAGCTTTCAAGACCTCAAAATCAGCAATGATGTGATTCATTATTATTTAATTTTTAAGGAATCTAGGCTAATATAAGAAGAGGTAGTTGTATTAGACTATCCCTAAGATCCTTTGATATACTGAAATTCTGACATCTTAAATTAAATTTTTCAAGTGTTACTATCCCATTCTACAGAAAAGGGAACTGAGGCTCTGGGGATCTAAGTGATTTACCCATGAGCAAACAGACATTTATACTTAGGAAGGATTCAATTCCCAAATTTCCATGTTCAGCAATTCTTCCTGCTGTGATACACTAATAGAAATTTCCCCTTTTAATAACTGTAACTTCCACTGGAATGTTCCATTTCTTTCTTATAGGCTATTCACAATTAAGCTAATTTCTCTTCCACTTCATTGTGTATATGTATGTATATGTGTAAATATGTAGAAATATAGAAATGTATTATGTGAGGGTCAGAGAAGAAGCTTTGTGTGGGAAAGTTTACCACAGTCTTATTGGTATATATATATATGTGTGTGTCTGTATGTGTGTATATATGTACATATGTGCATATATACATGTGTATACATATATCCCCTGGCCACCAAATTTCCAGTGATGTATGTATGAATAATATGTCCTTATAGATTGGAACTCTATGTCTGATGATGTTGGTGCTGTTGGTTTTTGTATTGATCAATTAAAAATAAACTAGAAAGAAGAGAATTCAATTTCCACTCATGTTGATTGTGGCACTTCTAATGATAAAGAAAGCAGAGCAACTTCTCTTGGAGAAAAAGAGAAATCTTTAGAAGGTGGTTTGTAGCCTTCCTGATGTTCTATATAGTGCTTTGTGTCTTGTGGATGCTCTGAAAACACATAGCCATTGATGATCAAGCAGAATGGAGATGGAAAGAAAGCCACTTTCCTGGGATTTTAGAAAAGGCTCAGTATATTTATATGCTGCCGCTGAGGATATTGCCACAGAGAATAGCACAGAGGGTAAACCTGAGACTGTAGAAGAAGCATTGAGAAATAGCAACAGGAAGCCCCAAGGCATTCTTCAAATTGCTTTGCTGTTTAATTTATTGTCAGCAAAGATCCCTGGATTTCTATTGATAGAGATCTATTTGGAACAAGTTAGTGACATGTGAAAGACAAATATGTTCCTTGGTGGCAATATTCAGAGGTGGCATCCTCTGGGGGTAGGGCGTGGGGTGGCAGGACCGATTGAAGCAACATCCTTTGAATCACTTAAAAGGGAAATCATTAAATAGTTTGCTTCTGGGAAGGGACCTCACTTATGAGAAGGAAATGAGACAATCCAGCAGTAGTCAAACTTTGGTAATTTAAAATTCATATAAATACTGTCACTCTTGTCACTAAGATATAGGATTACAAAAAAAGAAACTTATCTCAAATATTCCAGAGTCTATGAAGGAAGTAGAGAGGAGGTGGGGGAATCTTCTATTTGATGAGAGAGACAGAAAGAGAGAGAGAGAGAGAGAGAAAGAGAGAGAGAGAGA
>NW_027187352.1:12582591-12672250 GCF_028583685.1 Petaurus breviceps papuanus
GAGAGAGAGAGAGAGAGAGAGAGAGAGAGAGAGAGAGATGGGGGAGAGGGAGAGAGAACAAAGACAAAACACAACAATAACAAACCCAACAAAATTTTACTGGTAGTGCTCCAATGGTCGGTTCAGTTTAAATAGAAAGTTCATTAATATCAGGCTGTAGGAATTTTGAAGAAAAAATAAATCACAATTGACTGAAATATGTCCTGAAACAGAATGTGTTTGTGGTCAAAAGACCTGGATTTTAATCATCCTATGCCACTTGTAGCTCTCTTTCTCCAGGCAAGTTATTTAATCTTTGAAAGGTTCAGTCCCTTCATTATTTCAATAAATAGACACCAAGTATGTGATATAGCAATGCCAGCTATCCAGGTATGGAAAGACAGGCAAAGTTAAATAAGATTTAGCCTCAGCTCCAATAAAGACAAAAACAGGTAACTATGATATACAATATCTAATGAATTGGTAAGTTCATTACAGAAGTAAACAAACAAAACAAATTCCTAAGTGAGGTATAAAGGCAAAAAGGTACCAGTCATGAAGGATAACATATAAAATAAATATTCAGAATTAAAGAGGCATGGTGGAGGAGGGAGGCCATTCTGTGCATAGGTAATATAATAAGCATAGTGATAGACATTGGAAAGATACTTGGCCAATCACAGAGAGCAGATCAGTTTGAGTGGTGGTTGAAATAAGATGAAAACAATCATAAGAGATAAATACTGAAAGGTGGCAAGGTCCCAATTAGTGATGGGCTCTGATTTCTCAGTGAAGGAGTTTGAACTAAATAGTATAATGCTCTATAAAATGGGGGTAATAATATATATATACTACCCAAATCAAACAGCTCTTGGCAAGAAACTATTTTGTAATCTCGAAAATAAGATACTAATATCATAGAATGGAAGGAACCCTGAATCTGTAGTCAAATGTCTTCAGCTGAAATCCTGGCTCTGACCTTTACTACCTAGGTGGTCTTAGAACAATTATTTACATTAACTAGGCCTCAACTTCTTCAACTGCAAAATGAGGATATCTGACTATATAATTACTAAATGCTCTCCAGATTTAAATCTATGACATTATTATAATCATAGATCCTTAGCATAACATCATAATGTTTATCATTCTTTCTTAGTTGTAAATACACAGTGGATGAACATATATTAAGCACTTTCTGTATACAACACACTGTATGCTAAGTACTAAAGATATAATGTAAAAAAAAAGACAAAAAAGACTGACAAAAACCAGTCTTTGCTAACAAGTAGTATACAATCTAACAGGGGAGACGAGATGCAAATATTTAGGTAGATGCATATATGTACACACATGCTCGAATAACACAAATACATATGTATATGCATACATGTGCATATATACATAAATGTGTATATATTATATATAATAATAATAAATATATGTATTTGTGCATGAGAATGTACACACACAGAGCATCGGAAGGTAATTGGAAAGGGGAAGTCATTCATGACGGTGGGGGAAAAGAAGAAGATGGAAGTGCTGGGAAAAGCCTACAGAAGATGAGATTTAAGTTGAATTTTGAAGGAAATCAGAGAAACTACAAAGTAGAGGTAAACTGAAAGAGTAGATAAGTTGTAGGGGTCAACTAATACAAATGATCCGTAATAGTTAAGAAAATATGTGTGTGTTTATATGTATGTGTGTGTGCGTGTGCATGTGCATATATGCATATGTACATATATGGCTTTGGGCATACATATACATATGTGTATGCGTGCATACACGTGTGTGTGTGTGTGTGTGTGTGTGTGTGTGTAAGAATTACCTGTGACAAGGGAACCTCATTTCACTTGTTTTCAGAAGACATTTCCAATTGAGTAAAGATCTCTTTTTGACTATCAGTTATCCAGGAGATTAGTACAGAAAGTTTTTACAAATGAACTAAAGAGTACCTAATATAAAATCTAAGTAAATCCTTGATGTAAGAGCATGAAATATCTGATCCACTCTACAGAAATGGAATGGAAGTCATGTAGTTCTTGCCCTTGGAGTCATGAAGAGCTTGATTAAAATCCCACTGAGGACACTTAATGGCTGGGCAATGCTGAACAAATTACTTAATCATTCTGGGCCGTGGTTTCCTCTTGCCTATAATGAAGGGGGTTGCACTTGAGGGCCTTTAAAGCCCCTTCCAATTCTGAATCTATAATCTTATTTAATGACTTAATATAAAGAAAATGGTGCTTGTATGTAAAATGAGACCCCGAATTATCAATTATTCAACAAGTATTTATAAAGATCTATACGACAGGCATGTTGATAGGCACTGGGCTTACAAGGGCAAAAAGGAAATAACATCTTACAATAATGAATTTTCATTCTAATGGGGGTATGTGAATTTAGAGCTGCATGGGATCTTAGAGGGCATTTAAGCCTAAGGAAACTGATGCTCAGAAGGTCAAGTGATTTGCCCAATGCCGTAGAAGAATATTTGAATCCTACTCTTTTTGACCCCAAGTTCTGCATTTTATTTACTGAGCCACTTGGATACTATCTTCTGGCTAGTTTATGAACTTTTCCTTCAAATATCCCTGACCATGCTTGTAATGCCATGCAGGAGCAGCTTTCCAGAAGAATGCTACAGTTAACAGCTTTTAAGATTCTGATTACACAGTATAGTGAACACTCTATTTATTCCATAACAAATCAAAGCAAAACATTCACAGAAAATCAAGGTACAGCATTCACCATGTCACAACTCAACAACTTATCACAGAAAATCACAATATAGTATTCACAACAACTTATCATTAAAATGGCCACATAGTTTTCACCAAAGTGGTCACAATATTTAGAACAAAGAACAATCATCTCAAAGTACAATAGTCAAAGTCTTCCACTCATGGGGCACACTAAATTAACTCAATCAGTCACTTATTCAGCAATCAATTACTAAGTATCATTAATTGCTAAGTACAATCATTAGAAAATGCACAAACCCTCCACCCCTAGGTCACTAGTAAACTACAATTTCATCATTACACAGTACCCACAGAGAGGTCTTTTCATCTTGACTTGGGGCCTGTTCTCAGATCCCCTAGATCCCCTTCCATGGTCCTAAATTCTATCTGAATTCACCAGACTTTCACCTGGGTTCAATGGCAGACACCTCCCAGTTCCTTGTCCAGCTCCCTGGGTAGGTCCTGCTCTACACTGAATTTCACAGGGTCTGGTCCATCTCAAATCATTCACAATTTCTGCTCCCTGGGAATTCAAGGGGGAGGGGGTTCCTGAGCTCCTTTTCAGAAGAAGCTCAGGAAATCACACATTCTCAGGAAATTCTGGCTGAGTTCTCCATTCTCTCTTCTTTTTCTTTTCTTTTTTTTTTTTAAGCAATTGGGGTTAAGTAACTTGCTCAAGGTTACAAGGCCAGGTGTTTCTGGGTGGGTGCTAAGTTTCTGAGCCCTGATTTGATCCCCAGGTCATCTCAACTCTGGGGCCAGCGCTCTTACTTGCTGTGCCCCCATTCTCTCTTCTGTAGCTGCTCTGTCTCCAGATTCTTCTCCCAAGAAATTCTGACTGTGCCTCTCTGGCGCTTTTCTTATATACACAGCATTAGCTACTTCCTGTTTCAGCCAACCCCTTCCTGTTACATCAGGAACAGGAGTTCATACCTTCTGCTTCTTTCACAGAGGTTTGATTAGTTACTAAGTGCTAAGTACCTGCATACTTACCAATACAAAAAGGGGTCTTCAAATTCAAATTACCATTAAAATGCTTCACATCTTCAATTACTTCTTATCTATCAATTCCTTTTATACTGCCTACAAACTTTCTAAGGACTTGCTCATCAAAAAAAAGTTACATGCAAGTGAAGATATTAAACTTATGATATCATTGGTGCTCTTCAAGAATGAAGGATGAGCAACAACAATTTGCCTCCATCACTCTCTAAATCTATTTTGCTATATCTGTCCTTGCTTTCATACTAAAACTCCTAAAAACCAAACTTACAAATTTAAATTACACAACTTTAAATGGTCCCTCACTGCTTCTAGACAATCTTACAATAACTCCCTTTATCAGCTCACTATCTCACTCTTTCTATTGGTTTTCTAAATCTTTACAACCCTCCTCAAACCTCCCATGGTTCCCCTCCCCTACTTTCTCAGGTGAGAAACTTGCCTCATATTTTACAGAAAAAAAAAATGAGGCCATTAGTCAAGAACTCCCTCTTCTCCCCTCCCTCATCTCCTGTCACTCAAGTGCCTTTTGCCACCTTCCCCTCCTTCACCCTTGTCTCATATGATAAAGTGGTCTTATTCCTTACCAAGGCTATCCCCTTTAATCTGTTCAAATGATACATTTTACCACTCCCCATGTCCTCCAACAGATAACCCCCTCTTTCATCCCCACTGTTTCACTTATTTTCAGCCTCTACTGGCTAATTTCCTACTGTCTAGAGACATGCTCTTGTCTTCTACATCTTGAAAAACCTTCAATTGAAAAATCCAGTTATCATCCCATATTTCTTTTGTTTTTGTAGCTAACCTCAAAAAGGACATTTATGATAGGTTCCCCAACTTTCTTTCCTCTCACTGTCTTGTTAATGTCTTGTAATTTGGATTCTGACTTTGTTATATTACTGAAACTCTTCTCTCTGAAGTTACCAATGATCTCTTAATTGTCAAATCCAATAATCTCTTCTCAGTCCCAACTGTACTTGACCTCTCTACAGCCCTTGGCGTCTCTGACCACCCTCTCCTTGCTACTCTCTTTCTCTGGGTTTTCAAGACACTACTCTCTCCTGGTTTTCCTTTCCTCCCCTCCTCTCTTTTCTCCTCTCCTTTCTTCTCCTAAAAATGCTGATGCTTCTCAAATCTACCTTGCTTTCCCCAGTCTCTCTGCTGACCTCCACTCTAGTATGTCCAATTACCTTTCAGATCTCTCAAATCAGATATTCCATAGACATCTTTAACTCAACATGTCTAAAACAGAACTCATTATTTTCTTCCTCAAATCTCTTTTCCACTTCTACCTTCTCTATTACTGTAGTGGACAACAACATGTTCCCAGGCCTTCAGGTTTGAAACCTAGGAGTCATCCTAGATTCCTTACTATCTCTCACTCCCCATATCCAAACTGTCTCCAAGGTCTACTGACTTTACCTTTGTAACATTCTTTGAATTCTCCTCTGTCTCTCCTCTTATATTGCTACCCACTTTAGTATGGACCCTTATCACCTTATGCCTTGATTATTATTATAGCCTGCTGGTGGGTCAACCTGCCTCAAGTCTCCCCCCAATCCAATCCATCCTCAATTCAGTCACTAAAAGGATTTTCCTAAAGCACAGGTCCAATCATACCAACTCCCACCCCCTTCCAATACATTCTCCTTGCTTCTACCGTTCTTAATTCCTAAAAGTAGTATGAGATGGTGTAAGATAAACATTGCCATGATGGGCAGTTCATAAAAGTCTGAGAAGAAATAGAATTGATTAATGTAGCCAGTGGCAAAGTAGAGAGAGCTCTGTGCCTGAAGTCAGGAAGATAAGAGTTCAAACCTAGAATTGGGGACTATGTGACCTGGGCAAGTCACTTAATCAGTGACTACTTGAGTTTCCTAATCTATGAAATGGGGATGATAATAAAAGTAAACCATCTGTCAAAATTATTATGATAAAATGAGATGTTTGTAAATCTTAATGTGCTACACAAATTCTAGTGATGGTGATGATGATGATGGTGGTGATGAAGATGATGACGAAACAAAATTTAGGATCATGGAGACACAATTCAGTCAAGTTCAATTTAATACAGGAAGCATTTCTTGAATACCTACTATGTTCTGACCAACAGAGTAGAAAAATCTTATTGGAACTTGAAGTCAGAAGTTTTCTCTGTGTTCTTTCTAGTCCTGGTCCTTATGTATCATTCTGATCACATCATTTATCTTTCTCAGTTAAAGATTCCTCACCTGTAAAATGAAGGATTTGAATAAGCCAATCTGCTTAGGTCCCTTCTAACTCTAAAGTCTTCTGCCCTAATCAGTGTCCTTTTATGAAAAAAAAAATTCTAGCCTTATTTTTTCTTAGATTTTTGTCAGAGAGGAAAGAAATAGTAAAATGTCATTGTAGGACACATATAAGAGCAAAATTGCCCATCAAGTGTTTACTATTTCCTGTGGGCTTATATTGTTCCCTACACTGGAGGTTATGGATTCTGAAAGTGATGAACTGCCTGTCACCTCTTAGAAGAAAGGTGATGGACTAGAGATGATGGATGAGATCCATACTCTCAGACAGGACCAATATGTTGGTTTGCTTTGCTTGACTATACATGTTTATTACAAGTGGTAAGTCAGTGGGTAGTGATAAATATGTAGAATAAAACATCAATAAAACTTTTTCTTTTAACCACAGAAGGAAAAAAAGAGCAAAAAAAGAAGTATAGAAAGGGACATAAATTAACAAAGTAATTTTCTACTAGCTTGTTAAATTGTATAAACATATATGTATATGTTTCAAAATAAACTATGTAATATATACACAATTTCTTATGTACTATTTATTTCTTTTTTTTGGCATATATTTAATTTGTTGTGTTCAAAGAAGAATATTTAATGTTCATTTTGCAAGTTCATATATAAACATGCCTAGATATGCATATAAATATAATTATGGGTATGTATATGTATTTAATATGTATTTGAAGGAATGAACTTAACCCCCATGAGGGGTTTTCATCAAGCTGAATGACTTCATATTTGTTCTGGGAGGACAGTGACAATTTTATCTTTTAATTCCTACCATCTAGAACAGGGCCTTGTAACTTGAAGGGTATAGTAAATTTTGGATTAAATCCTATACCTATATTTGCCCTTCTGCAAAATGGGCATTTAAATCCTTAATGGGGCATCAATTTAAATTAGCCATTGTAGATTTTCTCAGAAGGAAGGAGTATCATCTGTGACCAATATTATAACTTGCTATTAGGTTAAGCTGATATGATAATTCTAGTTCCAATAAAATCAAAATATATTCCTACTCTTTAAATCCTTAATTTAATGGAACAGTTAAGCAGTCAATAATATTTATTGGATGCAGTGCCTTATGGAAGGCATGTGGTAGTAAATATTCAGGATTAGATACTCACATTCAAAGAACTTACAAGGGTTTGATGTAATTTTTTGCTCTTAACCACACTTTAAAGTTGTTATTTTTTATGATCTATCAAAACAGCAATACTCTAATGACAATGATGTATCCCTCAAGTCTGTGTATATTATATTTCTCAATATATCCCACAGAGAAACTCAAGTGGTTTTTGCAATTGAGTAAATACCAAGAAGGTTTATATTTAATGACATTTTGAAAAGGATATAACTCTATGCTTATGCATGTGATTTAAAAAAAATTACTGAACTCAAAGTTCCAATTACAACTAATAGTTTACTTAGGAAATCACATGGTGCTTTTTTTTCCAAAAGAAAATGTTTGCTTGGGACTTATAATATTTCTTATACTTGAAAAGATCTATATATGAGTCATAGGTTTAGAATTAAGGGGCCTTTGAAGACATCTAGTCAAACCTGTTCATTTTAGTCATGAGCAAAGTGAAGCCCAGAGAAGGAAAGGCAGCTCATAATTACATATGGTGACAGGATAAGAGCTGAACCCAGGTATAATTCCAAGTCCAGTGTCCTTTCCAGCTCATCCTGTTGTTTTGAGGTATAGTGATCATCCCCTCTGATGCACAATGCAACCAATACATGGTTTAGTAGACAGGTTTTATCAATTGCTGTGGCACCCAAAATATCTGATTGCCTGGTGGATAACCTGTTGCTGTTGATCTGCTTCAATATCAAACATATAGTCATCAGGCTTGTAAAAAGATTATAATCAAAGATTTTCCTGATTGGTAAGAGTGCTAGAGTTTATGCACCAAGGGTATAGCCTATGAGATTCACCTTTCCACAAAAGAAACCATAAGGAACTTACTAAAGTTGAACTATTTACATTCCTACATGGAAAAATGATCATTGCAACTCATGAGATATTTCCCAGCATGAGGATACTTGCAGGGAATGTATATGTATATTTATACATATAAATGTATACATACATATGTGTATTTATAGGAGGGTGTTTGTGTGTGTATATGTGAATGGATGTATACAAAGAGCAAACAGGATCAGTTGAATATGAAGGCATATCTAAAAAATAAAATTAAGAGGTGAGAAAGGAATATATTGGGAGAAGGACAAAGGGAGAGAGAGAATGGAGTCAATTATCTCATATAAAAAAGGCAAGAGAAAACTGTTATAATGGAGGGGAACAGCAGGAAGGTGAAAGTGAGTGGGTCAACCTTTCCCTCATTGAATTTGGCTTAAGGAGGGAATAACACACATTCAGTTGGGTAATATACCCTACAGGAAAGTAGGGTGGAAAGGGATGAGAGGGGGAATGAGAGAAAGGAGGGCAGATTGGGGGAGAGGGTAGTTAGAAGCAAACACTTTTGAAAAGGGACAGGGTCAAAGGAGAAAATAGAATGTCGGAGGTAGGATAGGATGGAGGAAAATATAGCTAGACTTTCACAATATAACTACTATGGAAACATTTTGCATAACTACACATGTACAAACTATATTGAATTGCTTGTGTTCCCCATGGGGTTGGATGAGGAGGGAAGAAGAGAGAGAATCTGGAAATCAAAATTTTAAAAATAAATGTTTAAAAAATGTTTTTTACATGCAACTGGGAAATAAGATATACAGGCAGTGAGGTGTACAAATCCATCTTGCTCTACTAGAAAGTGAAGGAGTGATGGGGGAGGATATGAGATAACAGATTTGGGGAAGGGGTATTCAGTAGGCTCTCTATCTTGGGGTGAGGGTGGGGGAGAGATTGGGAGAAAATTTGTAACCCCAAATCTTGTGGAAATGAATGTTGAAAACTAAATAAATAAATAAATTGGAAAAAAATATGCTTTAAGTATTCTACAATAAATTCTTAAAATAATAAAAGTAAAATATGAATTGGGTAATGAGTAAATTAGAGAAAAAGTCAGATAAAATGAAATACTGCAACATAGCAAAAATAATAATGGAATAGAATATTGAAAATTTAAAAATTAAAAACTTCCAGGAAGGGACAACTAGGTGGCATGGTGCATAGAGCACTGGCCCTGCAGTCAGGAGGACCTGAGTTCAAAACTGGCCTTAGACACTTAACACAAAAGCTAGCCATGTGACCGTGGGCAAGTCACTTAACCCCAGTTGCCCTCCAAAAAGCCCCCCCCCAAAAAAAAACCTTCCAGAAAGAATGAAAAGTTGTAATAGATTTAAGATCCTAATATCTTCTTCCAAAAAAAAAAAGAAGAAAAGGAAAAATTACCAAGAAAACCAAGACAATTGTTTCTCAGAAAAAGAAAAATAATGAACAAAGAAATGGGAGGGACTTAGAAATAAATAATTATTATTTACTTATGTGATTTGGGATTCTCTGGATATGCCCCATCTAACATAAAGATGTTCTAGAGGGGCTTTTTGAGCATTCCCAGTTTGCCTAATATGAAACCAATTACATCCTCTACGGTGTGTGAGTTAGGCTGGCCTCCCCTGATGGGTTGCCTGAGTCTTTAGAACTGACAGGACTAAACTATTCTTTATCTTTCTACTGTGTTCTTTTGGCAAATCTTTTTTGGGTGTCCCTAGCACTTAGCACAGGGTCTGGCACTTAATAGGCACTTCATAAATGTTTATTGAAATGAAAAAAAAAAGATTCATCTTTGCACCATGATGAGGCATTTTTTCGTTCTTCAGGACATGACTGATTAATAATAATAATTCTAGTTATTATTAATTGGTTTTAAATCTTGTGAAGTCTCTAAGTTATTATTTTCTCTCATTCTAAAGACCCATCTGAATGTCTTCTGAGAAACTCCATTCATTGTCATTGTTGATACTTTTTACAATAATTCATATTTACATAGCAGCTTATAATTTATAAAATAATTATCTAGACTTAGACATGGGTTCAAATCACACTCTTAAATACATGTCATCTATGAGACCCTAGACAATCACTAAACCACACAAATAGCCCAGGCAAACCTCTGAGACTGTAGATTATAGGACAGATGTTGTTCTGCATTGGTAGAGGGATTACCAGGAGTTCTTAATACTAATGAAGTCACAGGTCTGGTCAGCAAAAATAGTTAAAAATTACATTGCTCAAGATACCTGTGTAGTGGGTGATAATGGCATTACACATTTCATTTTGAAGAATATAAAAATGAAGGTTAAGAGTAACTTGTCCATAGTCATAACACAAATAAATATCAGAGCTAGGATGGAAACCCTGGTCTTTGTAACTCCATGTGTCTACCGACTATTGCTATGTCTTTCTAAACCATTGTTTCTTCTTTGTTTTTAATCGTGTTGACCCTTCACTTTCTTATTTCTAGTGGTAATTGTATTCTCAATACAATATTTTCTTCAGCTTAAATACTTTAATTTCGATTTTATCTTATAAAGGCCAGGAAACCAATCTTACATTAAGGATGCAGTTAATTTCACAAAAATTTTAGACTTGAGGAATAATCCTTGGCCTGAGAACCAAAGATAATTACCAACCATTGGACTTGCCCCACGACCATCTTCCCTGACCTTCTCTTGCTACATCTAGAACTAATATAATTTGCTTTCTGGCTAGGTAATGATGTAAAAACAAATTATTGGTTTTCAGCTCAGTAGTGTCTAAAGTACAACTAGATATGGTCAAGCTCCAAAACAGAATCATAGAACATAAGAGTCAGAAGGACCCTCAGAAGTCATCTTATCCTACCTACAATTAAACAAAATCACTCACTAAAACAGAAGAGCTAAACACATGGCCAAAAGAGTTTGCAACATTTCTGAGTGCAGCCTGAATCAGATTAAAATGTAATTGTGAAATATATAGTAAAATAAACATACAAAGAACATGTTGTTCTGTTACTTCAGTCATGTCTAACTTTCATGACCTAATTGGGGTATTTCTTTGCAACAATACTAGAGTAGATTGCTATTTCATTGTTCAGGTCATTTTATAGTTGAGGAAACTGAGGCAAACAGGGTTAAGAGACTTGCCTAGGGTCACACATCTAGTAAGTGTCTAAGGTCAGATTTGAATTTAGGAAAATGAGTTTTCCTGCCTCCAGGTGAAGGACTGCATCCATTGCTTCACCTAGTTGCCCTACAATAGAACACAGATAATGTTAATATATGGTATTCTAAGTCAAAATGCAAGAGGCACTGATCCTTCTGCACTTTAATAATTCCCATTTCTATTTGAGAAGGGGTCTATCAGCTTCACCATTCTGCAGCAGGGGTCCATAACACAAACACACACACACACACACACACACACACACACACATACACATGGTTAAAAACTTCTGAGCTCATTGAGCTACTTAGGATAATTAGCATGGAGGAGAAGATACTTGGGGTTTATAGGATATATATCTTTAAAAATATGAAGGTCTGTAATGTGGAAGAAACATTCAACTTTTTCATGGTCCTAAAGGACAGAATTAAGAACAATAGTTAGAAACTGGAGAGAAGTAGACATTGGCTCAATAAAAGAAAAAAAAATAGAACATAAAGAGATGTCCAAAAGCTATTTCAAAAGGAATAAGCTGCATTTATGAGATTCTAGGACCACCCTTAGACTTCAAGCAGAGACTGGATGAAAGTTTTCTACAAAGACTAGAGATGGGGTTCTTGTTCAAAAAGTCAATTTAACTAGATGATTTAAATCTGAGAGTTGTCTCAGATTTTGTGGATTGAATCGAATCCCTATGAATTTGTGGATTGAAACTAAAAGTTGCAAGGGGGCTAAGTGGTACAGTGAATATACACTGGCCCTGGAGTCAGGAGGACCTGAGTTCAAATCCAGCCTCAGACACTTAACACAATAACTAGCTATGGGGGGGGGGGAGGGGCAGCCAGGTAGCACAGCGAGTAAGGGCACCGGCTCCAGTGTCAGGATGACCTAGGGATCGAATCCAGGCTCATACACTTAGCACCCACCCAGAAACACCTGGCCATGTTACCTTGAGCAAGTTACTTAACCCCAATTGCTTAGGGGAGGCCAGGTGGCTCAGCAAGTAAGAGCACCGGCTCCAGTGTCAGGACGACCTGAGGATCAAATCCGGGCCCAGATACTCAGCACCACACCCAGAAATAACTGGCCGTGTAACCTTGAGCAAGTTACTTAACCCCAGCTACTTAAAAAAAAAAAAAAAACTATCCATGGGGCCTTGGCCAAGTCACTTAACCACAATTGCCCTCAAAAAAGCGAAAAAAGAAAAAAGCAAGAAACTAAAACTTTCCAGATGATGGAGAAGCAAATTTATTTACGACACTGGGATCCTCCTCTTATTACAGCTTCCCCATGAGGGAAGGACCAGTGTGACTCCTACGATAATACCCTAAGACAACTGTTGGACTAATGAGGACAAATTACACGTGTTCCCCCACTAGACTCCTTTTTTTTTTTTTTTTGGCAAGGTTTTATAAATGGTTTTCAAGTTGCAATTAAAGTCACAGGTCAGCAATCATTTTTCAAAAACACCCTGATGATTTATTTACCTTTGTGGATATGTTTACTTGTCCTCAATTCCAGACCTGTTTTCTCCTCTTCCTTCTTTCATGATAGTACTTAGTTAGCATGATTCAGTGGAAAGAGAACTGCCCATGAAGAAGATGGCCTAGGTTTGAATCCCAGCTCTGCTGATGACTATGTATTGTGAGAAAGTCATTTGAATTCTCTCTGCCTCCATTTTCTCATCTGAAAAATGTAGAGCTTGAACTAAATGACTTCTAAAGTCTCTTACAGATCTTTATTTATGTTCCTATCATTCTTTCTAGGCTACAGAAATTCTGGCAACTCTCTCTGAAGCCAATTCTAGAAAAAAATGTATAGTCAGCAACGTTCATCTTAGATGATCCAAATCATTCTTTTTACTTCCCATTCTACCCTTTATGGGGCTATTCCTCTCCAATGCTTGAGTACCCAGTGTGAATAATCTGATATGATATTTTTTATTGATAAAGCCCTATTTACATGAAATACTTTTATACCAGTCAGTGACACCATAGTAGGAACTGAATATCATTATTTCCTTACACTCTTCTATGAATTGACATTGTAAATCTTAGGGTAACTCTGGAATGGAAGGCCTCCATTCCCCAACTGTAATGGTAATAGGATTTGAAGATCTTTCATGAACCTTGAACTTGCTGATGTAGCAGGAAAGGGTTGGGCAAGAAGGAGCTGGAACTGTGTAGGAGCTGGACAGGAACCATCCCAATGACTTGAAGCAGCAGCACAGACTTTTTTTTGAGCCAGCCAGAATTTCTGCTAAAGACTTCTTCTGAGCACTGCCAGGGACAGGAATGGTGTGGGGGTGGGGGGAGGGGGCGGTGGAGCTGCTGGGAGCAAGCTGTGTGAGGGCCAAGCAGTTACTGTGAGTGAGGAGAGCAGGATCTTTGCCTGAGGTGGCCTGTTCTGTTTTGAAGGCTTGAGAATGTGGGTGTTTATTGCACTAACTACATATGTGAACTCTGTGGCTACTGTGATGGCTTTGACTTTCTGGTTTGGGACTCAGTTTTCTGGTATTTGAATATATGTTCTAGCTATGTCCCCCATGTAGAGAGCCTGTTAAATTTTGTTCTTAATAACCATATCAGCATATTTATAGTTACCGTAGGCATTGTGAATACTGCATTGTTGATACACCAACACAAACACTTCAAACATATGGAAGCAATAGGAAGTTATCTGCTGGGCCAAGGAAGTCTTCCAAGAACCTCTGAAATCATAGTAGCTGCCTATATTATTCATGAGAAATGCCTTCCCAGATTGTAATTCCTTAATATACGAGTAAGCTTCAGGGAAGGATGGAACAAGGTCAAAGATGTGTTATTAATACAAACCTGCCTTTGCCTATTTAGAGGGCTGTCATTTGGGAAAGGAAATACACTTGTTCTGTTTGGCCCTATAGGGCAGAACTAGGAAGAGCAGAAGGAAACTGAACAGAGGCAGATCTGGCACCGACATGAGGAGAAACTTCCTAAAAATGAGAGCTATTGAAAAGTGCAATGTGTTACTTGAAAAAGTAGTACCTTTCCCATCAGTGGAAGTATTTAAATGAGATGAATAGCTAATTGGGGTAATGGGGGTGCTGGTTTCTATTCTTCCTCAAATCTGCATTGTGTTAAATGATCTAGGTTTATGTCTAACCTCAAGTTTCTAAGATCCCAAGATGTGCTCTAATTTTTTTGGTTTGTCATGGAAATATTGCTAATTATGTACAGACTTAGTACTTTTATGAATACTAATAACAATTATTATTATAGTTAGTAATATATAGTGTTTAATTGTGCCAGGCACTGTGCAAAGGGCATAACAATTATTATCTAATTTGATCCTCATAACAACCCCGAGATAGATGTTATTATTGTCCCTTGTCCATTTTAGATGGAGAAACTGAAGCAAACAGGGTTAAATGACTTTGCTAAGATCACACACCTAGTGTGTGGCCAGATTTGAACTCAGGTCAGTAAGAGTACTGAAGACTAATGCTGTATATACTACTAAGCTAACATGATTTAAAAAAAAAACATGATTTTTTAAAAACATGATTTTAAAAAAAAAAGATGTTTTTTTTCACTGAATCAGAATAATGAGGACACTGGGGAAGTTGGCAGAGACCCTAATTTATTTTTCTTCAACCTGACAGTATCCATGTGGAGTTAAGACACTTCAGGGAAAAGGAGGCAGATCTGATGATGAGTCTTGTGGGGAAACAGAAGAATGTTCATGATGCAGTGGAACCATGGGTATGTGGCTATTCCTCCTCTTTCCCCCTCTTCCATTCTTTCACCAAAGAAACATTTTTCATCTGCATTATCTTTTATTCCATTCACAACAGCTAGAGAAATATTACTGTCTGGGAAACCAAAGTGAATTTAAAAAAATGGAAACACAACTCGAAAAACCAGCTACATACATAGAACATTGTGCTGAGAAAAGTTCCTGAGGCAGTTAGGTGGCACAGTGGAAAGAGTGCCGGGTCTGGAGACAAGAAGACTTGAGTTCACATCCTATCTCAGACACTAGCTATGTAACCCTGACCAAGTTTAAATCTAACGCAGTTTCCTTATCTGTAAAATGGGAATAATAATAGCATCTACCTCCCAGAGTTGTTGTGAGGATCAAATGAGATAATAATTGCAAAATATTTAGCACAGTGCCTGGAACATAGTAAGTGCTATATAAACTTTAGCTAGATGATGATGATGATGATGATGATGATGATGATGATGATGATGATGCTGGTGGTGCTAGTGGTGGTGATTGATGGTGATGGTGATGATGTAAGCAGAACATCTTGAGGACTAGAAAACAGTTCAGTTTGGCTGGAGTATGAAGTTCCCAAGGGGAATAACATTTTCCTGTGGAAAATGAGGAACTTAGATACTGTGCAAGTTCCCTTCCACCTCTAAAGCTTATGATTCTTTTTTTGTTTGATTTGCTTTTTGGAGGGAGGAAGGTAGGGCAATTGAGGTTTACTGATTTGCCCAAGGTCTCATGGCTAGTTTTTGTGTTAAGTGTCTAAGGCCGGATTTGAACTAAGGTCCTCCTGACTCCAGGGCCTGTGCTCTGTTCACTGTGTCGCCTAGCTACCCCTAGCTTATGATTCTTTATCTGTATGGCATCAGGGAGAATTAAAATTTCCTCCAGCCCAAGAAAAAATATCATTAACTATAAAATTAATAAAACAAATATAAATTATACATCAATATGTGATAAAATAATTATAAATTAATGATAAAAAATTATCATTAATCATCCTGAGCCTCAGTTTGTTCATCTAAAAAATAGGAATAATAATCTTTCCACTAGTAACTTCACATAGTTGTTGTGAAGAACAAATGAAAGGGAAAAACAGTTGCAAAGGGCAATGCGATTATTGGAGCAATTAAGCTATTATTACTTATGGTCATTAAATGCCACCTTTGTGCAAAGTACCAGGCTAGATGCTGGCTTTTGTTTTTGTTTGGAGATTTTTGTTTTTGTTATAGAAAGAACACCTACTAGCTTAACTTATTATTACTTGTGCTTCTGCAGAAAATATCTTGCTACCAAGCGTCACTGCTGGGCAGGTTGGCTGGTGAAACAAAAGTTCTTCTGTGCCAGTAAATCAAGAAAAATGACAACCCTAAAAATAGTTTTACCTATCTTGAGATAATTACAACCCTAGAGAATTAGAAGCTTTAAGCGGTACACACAGCCTCATGCAACCTCCGGGGCATGATTCATCTCAAGCTAACCACACCCCTTTCAGGGACCAGCTGGCTAATTGCAAAAATCCCCTTATTATATAGGCCAATGAAAA
The DNA here is from genome assembly GCF_028583685.1 of Petaurus breviceps papuanus. Classification (NCBI taxonomy): domain Eukaryota; kingdom Metazoa; phylum Chordata; class Mammalia; order Diprotodontia; family Petauridae; genus Petaurus; species Petaurus breviceps. The sequence continues at coordinate 12,599,023 of NW_027187352.1, forward strand.
ACAAAAGGATAAAAAAGACGTTAGAAAGAAACATATCATAACTTCATTTTCCTCCTGTAGAACCACAGACATGGATCAGACCTCAGAGGTCATCTGGTCCAGCTTCCCACTTGAAGCCTAAATCTTAGAATCAGAGCAAGAAGCAATGTTAGAGGCCATCTTGTTCAACCTGTAATTAAAGAATGAGTCACAGGATTTTTTACTTTAAAGGAATTATTGGAGGTCACAGAAGAGATTGCAAATGGTGTTTCTACTATAACACTAACTAGCCCTCATCCAACCTTTATTCAAAGATATCTCTTTGTAGAGGAAACCATCATCTCCCAAGGTGCCTTATTCTATATTGAGACTTTGATAATATTTTTTTGAGAAGATCTAGGTTTGGATCTTAATTGTTCCACTTATTATGCTCTGTGAATAAATGAATTAATATGATATATAATAATTAATGAATAATTAAACGGTAAATGCTAATTATTTGCCAATCACTGATGAAGATAAAAATACAAAAGCATATAGTCTCTTTCCTCGAGGAACTTATATCTTAATAATGGGTCAGAGCTCTTTTCCTAAGTGTTCACATGGGAACTATGCAGATCAACCCTAATATTGCCATGACATACCAGTCATTCAGATATTTAATACTAAATAAAGAACCAAAGAAGTATATGAAAGAACAATAAGGAAGAAAAGGTCAAGCGACAAAAATGATATAAATAGAAAGTGAGAAGGAAGAGAAGAGAGAAAATACCTTAATAAAACTTTTCTGAGTCTCAAATTTGAATCATAATTCAAATATAGAATGAAGTTTTAAAATATCAAGCTTCAAATCCTGGGACAGAGAATAATCTTTCCAGCATCAGCATTGTTCTAAAGTAGCTGTGTGGCTGGAGTCAAAGAGAACTATTATCTCTACAGAGACTGAAAGTTGAATATTATCCAAATGGTCGTGTAAATCGTGCACCTACTTCAAAGTGTTGCTCTAAATAAAATGGTTTGTAAACTAGTAAATGAAATATAAATATTAGTCAATGGCACTATTTAAGGAGATTCATTTATTTTCCCTCAAAGAGTAAATCAGTATCAAAAGATGTCTAAAATACATGGATATTTTTCCCTTTTAAATGCTTCAGTGAAGCTCTGAATTTATCAATAGGGATATGGTCCTTCCTATGACCATCATAGAACACCCTTGCTATGAATACTATTAGCATGCTGCATGGAATTACAGAAGAGTATTTTGAAGGAAATTGACAAAGAAATGTACAATATAAAGATCTCTTTAGCCTGAAAATCTGAATTAAATCCGTTGTACAGCCTCCACCAGGAAGAACATATATCTGCATGTATGTATGTGCTTGTGTGTGCATAAATGTGTGCATACAGTGGTGTGTGTGTGTGTGTGTAGCTGTAAATGAATTTAGAATGGAAAGACCTTTGTCCAAGATTTGGTTCATATTGGACATACGACTACGGATGATAGGATAATAAGAGCATTGTGAGAAACGTATTTTTACAAGCCTTAAAATTTAAAAGCATGTGATTCATTTTTCTTATACAGCCTGCTTCATGAAGAAAATGTTTTTATAAACTGGCAAGTAAAATATAAATAGTACTATTTATTAATTTTTTTGAGGTGAGGGGAAGGCAGGGCAATTGTGTTTAAGTGACTTGTCCAAGGTCACAGTAAATAGTTCTATTTAAAAAGAGTAATTTCTTCCCCAAAGAGTGGGCCTTTATTGAAAGATGTATAAAATAATGTGTATACACACAAATACGTATTGTGTATGCATATATTTTAATTGCCTTAACCCCAATGATCCTGAAAATTCATGCCAGATTGTATTGTGTGACTCTAATCCATGTCCTGCCATAAATATAATGTATAAGATTTACTCCTCTTTTTTTCTTCTCCTCCTCCTCTCCTACCCCCATTTCCTTTGAATTATGAAAGGGTATAGATTAGAATTTTGTAAAAGGTAAACAGGCATGGGTGTGTCATACTTGTTGGGGGAAAAGAGTATATACCCCTACCTCTGCCAATAATTTCAGAGATCCAGTGAAGTCTTTAAAAGGGGAAATATAACCAGTTATTTTAGACATCTTTTCATACTGGTCTAGTCTTTGGGAAAAGATGAGTCTTTAAAAATAATTGTGTTATTAACTCATATTCATATTTCACTTGCCAGTTTACAAAACATTTTCTTTAGAGCAGCACTATGAAGTAGGCTGTGTAAGAACAATAAATCACATGCATTTAAACTTTAAGGTTTATAAAATACATTTTTCACAACCCACTTATTATCCTATCAATCATCATCACATGTCTACTAAGTATGAACCAGATCTTGTTAAGGTCTATACATTCCAAGTTTATTGGTGTACTCTCTCTCTGTCTCTCTCCCCCCTCTCTCTGTCTCTGTCTCTCTCTCTCTGTCTCTCTCTCTCTCTCTGTCTCTGTCTCTCTCACTCACTGACATGTTCTTCCTGTTGGATTCTGTGCAATGGATTCATTTTAGCTTTACCATTTAAAAAATCTTTTAAAAACCTTTCATTATTTCAAGGTCTTGTGCTCAGTATCAGTGGGGAATGCAAAAATGAGCAAGATACAATACCTGACTTAAAAGGAGTTTAAAGTTTAACGTAATTTAAAATACATACCTTCTCACCTAGTCAAGTATAACTTCCCTTCAGGTTTTTTTGTCCAATAAGTCTTACATTTATATAACATTATAATGCTATCAAAACTCTACCATTTTTTTTTGTTTATTATGATGGTAGCAGAACCACCAAATTCAAAATCAAATGGAAGAAAATAGGGAAAACCATCAAACCATACAGATTTGATATAAATGATATCCTTCATAAGGATGAAGTGGAAGAGATAAACAGATTTAAAGGATTAGGCAGATCTAGTGGATAGGGTGCCTGAAGAACTATGGACAGATGTTGTACTGGAAGCAGAAAAGAATAATCCAAAGAAAAAGATCAAGAAAACAAAATGGCTATCTGATAAGGCTTTACAAATAGCTGAGGAAAGAATGAAAGTCAAAACTAAAGGAGAAAGGTAGAGATATGCTGAATGCGGAATTCCAGAGAATAGCAAGGAGAAATAAAAAGATTTTCTTAAATCAATGCAAAAAGGAGGAGGAAAAGGAGGAGAAGGAGAATAAGAAGAAGGAGGAGGAGAAGGAAGAAGAGGAAGAGGAGAAAAAGAAGTAGGAGAAGAAGAAGAAGAAGATGATGATGAAGATAGAAAAGATGAGAGAACTATTGCATAAAAATGGTAGGGCCTTAATAGAATCAGAAGAGATCAAAAAGAGATGGAACAAATATGCAGATAATCACTATGGTGTGGTTACTAGTCTAGAAACAAATATCCTGTGGAATGAAGTCAAGTGGGCCATAAGAATTATTGCTAACATTAAGGGTGATGAAGGTGGCAGAAGCCCAGCTGAGTTATTTAAAATCCTAAAAGATGAAGTTGTTAAAGTGCTTCATTCAACATGCCAGCAAATTTGGATTACTCAGCAGTGGCCACTGGATTGGAAAAGATCAATGTATGTAACAGTTCTAAAAAAGGGCAATGCTAAAGAATGTTATAATCACCAAACAACAGTGCTCACTTCTCATACTAGCAAGATTATGTTTAATATTCTATAAACCAGGCTTCAGCAATATGTCAACCAAGATTTACCAGAAGAGCAGGCTCATTTTTTGAAGAGGCAGAAAAACTAGAGATCAAATTGCCAGCATTCACTGGACTATGGAAAAACCAAGGGAGTTCCAGAAAAACAAACAAACAAACAAACAAACAATCTTCGTTGACTACACTAAAGCTTTTGGCTATGAGGATCACAACAAAATTTAGCGAGTCCTCAAAGAGATGGAAGTAACAAATAATCTTATTTTTCTCCTGAAAAAACTATACGAGATGACAAGCAACAGGTGGAAATAAACATGGAACGACTCATTGGTTTAAGATGGAAAAGGAGGATAACAAGGTTGTATATTGTTGCCCTACTTATTTAACTTACATGCAGAATAATCATGAGAAATGGTGAATCAAAAGCCAGAGTTAAGGTTGCTTGGGGGAATATCAACAGTCTCAGATATGCAGATGGTAGAATTCTGATGACATAAAGTGAAGAATTAAAAATCCTCTTAATGAGGGTAAAAGAGGAAAGTGTAAAGCATGGCTTGAAGTTTAACATCAAAACAACAACAACAAAACAAAAACTGCTATTATGGCATCTGCTCACGTCACCTCCTGGAAAACAGAGGGAGAAGAAATGGAATCCATGTCAGATTTCATATTCTTGGACTCAAAAGCAGAGAACTCTCCTAGCCAACAAAGGTCCATATAGTCAAAGCTGTGGTTTCTCTAGTAGCAAGGTACGGCTTTTAAGAGTGGGACAATAAAGAAAGGTGAGTGTCACAGAACTGATATTTTTAAATTGTGTTACCAAAGACTTTTGAGAGTCCCTTGGATACAAAGGAGATCAAATTAGTCAATACTTATAGAAGTTACTTTAAACTTAATTTAAATGGCCAAATACTCAAGCTAAACCTTAAATATGGGGCAGCCAGGTTAGCACAGCGAGTAAGAACACCGGCCCCAGTGTTGGGATGACCTGGGGATCGAATCCGGGCTCAGATACTCAGCACCACACCCAGAAATAACTGGCCGTGTAACCTTGAGCAAGTTACTTAACCCCAATTGCTTAAAAAAAAAACTTAAATACTTTGGTCACATAATGAGAACAAAGGACTCATTGGAAAAGACCCTCATGCTGAGAAAGATGAGAACACAAAATTAGAAGGAGATAGCAGAGGGTAAGATGGATAATGTCATAGAAGCAAGGAACATGAGCTTGGGGAGACTCCAGTAGATAACAGAGAAGAGAAGGGATTGTGGGGGTCACAGAGAGTCAGACATGACTGAATTACTGAACAGCAACAAAAAAAGTAGTACTCCTTTGATACAATTCTTTTTTTGGGGGGTGGGGTCTTTATTATCTTCTCTCAGAAATACCAAAATTAATAATTCATCTTTAAACTTACAGAAGCATCTTCTCTATATAACCTTATTTACAACCTCCTGATATAATCCAACACTACACTCAGATTAGATTAATGGAACATATAATATTGGAGCTAGAAGGTAACTTAGAAGTCAGAATTTTAGCAGGTAGGATGTTAAAAGTGATTGATAATATTCTGCTGTTAGAACACAGAATTATAGTGATGGAAAGGCCATGAAACTAAGGAGGAGACTTAGAACACAAAATTTGAAAGACTTAAGAGCCCTTAGACCACAGAACTTTAAATCTTAGAGCTAGAAGAGTTTATGATATAGAATATTAGAGCACAAATTATGGAATTTTGATGATAAAATCATCTTGGGGAATAGACTGTTAGAAATACACACACACACACACACACACACACACACACACGCACACAATTTAGCTATTCAATGCAAGCCCAAAGTTTTAAGCATGAAGAAACTGATTCTGCAGGGAAAGTCACTTAGTCTAACTCACACATCTCCTTCACTAGAAGATCATCAAAAAAAACCAAAACTACAGGCAAAAACTTGGGTATATACACTTTGCACCCCAATAGTGAGTTAAAAAGTTTTAAAAATTACACAACCAACAGGTTGCTTATTTAATGCCCCCCAAAATCTTGATTTTTTTCAATGAAGTAAATGATTTATTAATTTCAATTTATTAAATAATTGGGTATTTTGGTATTCTGTAGACATCAATTCTTTGATCATTTGTGGGGAAAAGTAATTGGATAACAACTCATGTTAACAAAAAAGCATGATGCTATTAATAACTATAATCTCAGCATGAATCAGTAGTATAAAATAGCTAGCAAAAAAAGAAAATAATCTTAGACTTCATTAATTTGACTGTACTGTGACCTTGTACAATCTCACCCTGAGTTCTATGCTCAGTTCAGGATTTGTCATTTTAGGAAAAAAAAAAAACTTAGAAAAGGTAGAAACCATCCAGAAGAAGGGGAGCTGGGTGAGAGGAAACCAGAAATCTTAACACATGAGGAATAAATGAGAGTTGGAAACGTTTAGCCCAGAAAACAAAACAAAACAAAACATGACCCAGTAATACCACTACTTGGTCTATTTCCAAAGATAATTAGGGAAAAAGGAAAAGAACCTGTACGTTCTAAAATGTTTATAGCAGTTCTCTTTGTGGTGGCAAAGAACTGGAAATTGAAGGGATGCACATCAGTTAGGGAACTGCTGAACAAATTGTCGCTTATGTCTGTGAAGCACTATTGTCCTTTAAGATATAATGCGTTCAATGATCTTAGGAAAAACATGGGAAAACTGGAACAAAATAATGAAAAGCTAAATGAGCAGAACCAAGAGAATATTGTATACAGTAACAGGAATATTGTTTTGATAATAACTTTGAGTGAATGTTATTTTTCTATTATTAATACTCTAACTAAAAAGCACATATAGAGAAAGATGCTATATGCATTTCAAGAAAGAATCAATGAATAGATGTATAGAGTTATTTTACATAAATATACACATACATATATATACACACATATACACATATCTATGCACATATATGTGTGTGTGTATCTCTCTCCACATATATATATATATACATATATATATATATATACATACACTTGTTTCTAACGCTAGCTATCTCTAGAGTGGGATAGGGGAGGGAATTAAAAAGAAAAATATTCACGCGATAATTTTCTTGTTTATTTTAAAGGAATAACAAGTTGTGCATAGTAGATTTGCAGTTTAATTTACAATTGTCTTTTTATTATTCTATGTTATGAAAATATGCATTTTATTCCATAAATTAAAAAGAAAATTAAAAAAAACTTAGGTGGATACAATTACAGTTCTGAAATATGTGAAGAGATTTTATATTTAGTCTGGAAACAGATGACCAATGGATGACAATTAAGTGGAGTCAGATATTGCTGCAACACAGAGGACAGTTATCCAATAACTAGACCTGTTTAAACATTAAGTGGCCTAGCTGATCAAGCAGTGAATTTCCTGTCACTGCTATAATCTAAATTATTCACTTCTATATATACAATTGATCTGTGATTTTGACACTCTGGGACCATCTCTGTCTATAAAAGATCAAAAACCTTCTCAGTCTTGGGGGACATACCTAAGGAACTGCCTGAAATACACAAAGGTTAAATAGAATTCCTAGAGTAAAAGAACTGGTGACACACACGATTACTGGTCAATCATATTGGAGTGATCATTAATTTATTAGGCAAGAGGACAATTTATTTATTTCAAAGTTTCTATAGCAAGTGTTCTTAACCTGGGGTCCTAAAATGTGTGTGTGTGTGTGTGTGTGTGTGTGTGTATGTGAGAGACAGAGAGACAGAGAGAGAGATGAACAGAAAGATACAGAATCATAAATATAGGTGGTACAATAGATAGAGTGCCAGGCCTACAGTCAGGAAGACCTGGGTTCAAATCTGGATTCAAACGCTTATTAGCTTTGTGACCTTGGACAACTCACATATCTTTTGTGTATCTCAGTGTCCTCATTTGAAAAGTGGGGTTAAGAACATCTCCTACCTCTGATGGTTGTTGTGTGTATCAGATGAGATGATAATTGCAAAGCACTAAGCACACTACCAATATATAGTAAGTAATATATGAATAATAGTATTATTAATATTAATGCATACATTATATATCTAAAGCAATATAATTTGTTTCTTTTAAAATTCTGTACATTTTATATTATGAATTTAAAAACATGATTCTGAGATGAGGTTTATAGCTTCACCATTATGCCAAAGATGTCCATGACACCAAAAAAAAAGGATAAAGTCTACCTACTATAGAGAAAGTCTTGAAAAAGAACATTAGGAAGAATGTCTTACTTTTTTGTTTCTCCTTCAGTCTATTTGTTTGTTGTGCCTATATTTTAAAATGAAGCATTATTTTGATGAGAGGATTAAAATTGATCCTGTATTATTTTGTTTTTGATCCTATTTACATTTAATTGATTTAATCCTGTAACTGCCTAAGTCAGGGTTCTATCTCTCTGAATTTAGTTCAGAATTCAGTTGTCCTGTAATGGGTTAAGTTTTCCTATTAATCTATTTAATTCTTGGGGGATAAAGGTTGTCATAAGGGAGTTGAGCCTAATATCTTTATACCACCAAATTATCTTTCAAGGATGTCTGGTTCACTATCCAAAGAAATCTGGGTGACTGTCTTGCAGGTGGACTCAAACGATGAACACTTCTCAGTCAAAAGAGGGTAGAAAGGGGATTGTTGTTAGCCCCCATTCCTAACTTTCAGTCAATCATATTGTCTCCCATGCTTCAACTTTGTAATCAGTCATGTTTCCATCAACCCCATGATGTAACCTACCCTGTTATGTCTGTTCTTTGTTTAGTACTTCCAAAAACCTATAAAAGGGTAACTGTCCTTTTGTTTGGAACCTTTGGCTAGAAACAGAGTAGTTATTGAACCATCTTATTGGTGGGTTACTAGTCTTCATACTAAAATGTTATCTTGTTTAAATAAACATGTCTTAGTTTACTTTTTGGTTAATTTTTCTTGCAAAATTAGCAAAAGACTATTTTCATTAAAATTAAAAAGCATTTTGTCTATTTACTTTTCAAACCTTACAAAGTAAATGCTTTTGGGGATGGGTGGGTGGGAGGAGATTGCTATTTTCCTTTCCAGGCTCTGGGTCAGAGGTATACAATATTTGGAGTCAGTCAACAACATTGGTATATCCAACGTCGAGGGTCCAAGTCCAGGGCTTTTACTGATGGCCTTCTCTGTAGGTATGTCCTTAGACTGCAATTCCTAGCATTGAGCACTCAATGAAAAATTCTTTGTTGTTTCTACAGAGCAGGAAATTATAAGAGGAGACTCTCCTTTTCTTTTTGTTTCTTTTCTTTTTGTCCTCCACACCTTGGCTTGGCATTAATACCGCGTTCTTGGTCAAATAACTTCACTTTCATTTGTATCAGTTTCTTCCTCAGTAAGATGGAAATAAGAATTCTTGTAACTTCTGAGGCGTGTTGTTAAAGTGATAAAATTATAAAATACATGCAAGGTTTCTTTAAAAACCAATATGAAGTCATATGAAAATGCATGAGATCTTTATACTCTATTGTCATCTTAATTCCTATGTCTAATTTCTCTATTAATTGAACCTTTAAAAAGCACTGCTCATTCACCCTATGTTGCTTAATTAACTCAGAATTTACAAAGAAAGCATATTAACTTTAGCAGTGGAGAATTTTGATATTTCTGCCATCCATTCAGATGGTAGCAATGAAGAAGAAACATTATGAAATATGCAGAAATGGATTTGATTTTCAACTATCTTATAAAGGTGACTGCAAACAGTAGTAGTAGCAACAATAGCAGGTTGAGGAAAGAAGTAGAATTTTCCAATAAGTTTGACCTATTTATACTATTAAATTGGATAATTTAATCAGAGACGGAAGCACCAGGGCATTATAGGTAATGCAATGGACTTATAAGGACACCCGGCTTCTCATGTGCATTCTTCATTTATAATATCAATTTATATTTACAAAATACTTTACGATTTGCAAAGTCCTTTCCTGTTTTAATCTCCATGATGTAGGTTAAAAAAAAAACTGACCCTCTGAGATGCAATAACTTTACATATAAACAAAGAGATTAAATGTGATAATTTCCATAGCCCCATCCTTCTCTAAGCTCTTAGGAAAAAACAAAGGTTAGACAAGAAACATTTATTAAGAATCATCTATGTGCAAGGTACTGAAGTATGGGGATATAAAGAAAGGTAAAAATATGATCTTTGTCCTCAAGGAGTTCACATCCCAATAGGGGGATACAAGATGCAAGTAATTTGGTATATAGGAGAGACCAAACATCAAGTGATTGTAATCATCCATGAATGAGGTGATGAAACCCTGCTCCCTGGCAGCAGCTCTGTTCCCCATTACAAAAGCAGATGACTAAACAACCACAAAACAAACCAACAAAAAAACCTGTCCTTAGCTAAGGTCTTCAACACTGAATTCATACAACCCACAGCAAAGGAAGCCTGGTTCCTCATTGGCAACAAAAGGTTTTTTTCTTCTTTTTTTAAAAGAAAGAATTTCAAAGGAATATATATGAGTAGGAAAAACAAATGTCTATAATGGTTGTTGGAGAAGTTAACAATGATGGCCATGTTGTTCTTGATTTGAGATCATTGCAGTTTATAAGGGAAAAGATGTATCCATGAATGAGATTTTTTATACTCTTTTATAATCTTTCCTAATTTCTAATTCCTCTCATTACTAATTGTACCTTTAAAAAGAACTCTTCATCCACCCTCTGTGGTTTAATTAACCCAAACATTCTAAAAAGAGTAAATTTTAGCAATAGAGAATTGTGATATTGCCATCATCCAATTAGATGGTTGCAAAGAGGAAGAACCATTATGAAATATGTAAAAAATGGATTTAGTTTTCAAATATATTTTGAAGGTGATAGTGATCTGAAAAACGGACCCTGTTGCTATAACAAACCATAATTTCTTTAAATGGAGTCAGAATTCTACACAGTAACCAACCACTGACTCTTGTACATACTAAACACTAAATTATTGTTTAGTAAGTAGCTTTTGATCTTGTCTCATGCTACTGATGTCCTAAACTTTTGAAGTATAGGACATAGCTGAGTTCCCTCTGTAATTAATTGATCCTCTCTTTCTAAAAGAATCCAGTGAAATTCAGTTATCAATTAGTGGGTGTATCTGAAAGGTATAGAGAATTAATTCTAAATAATCCATTTTCAATTGCTTGCTTTCACAATGAGGGTAGAAAGGGAGAGAATGTGGAATTCAAAGCTTTACAAATGAATGTTAAAAATTGTTTTTTCAGGCAACTGGGGAATAAACTGTATATGCAATAGGGTATAGAAATCTATCTTGCCCTACAGGAAAATAAAGGGGAGGTGAATGGGAGAAGGGGGGTGGTGATAGAAGGGAAGGCAGATTGGGGGAAGGGGTGGTCAGGGTTCATACTATCCTAGGATGGGGGGGAGAGATGTGTAGAAAATTTGGAATTCAAAATCTTGTGGAAATGAATATTGAAAACTGAAAATAAATAAATTATATACAATTTTAAAAATAATTCATATTCAAATATTTGAATTTTGGCCTATCTACACACTTAAAGTTCCCATAATACTTGATAATCCTTCACTTCATTCTGAACTATGGAGATTTCATATTTTGTAATAATCTCATTCTCTATAAAGAGAAACCTATGCTGTGAATGCAAAATACTTTATTCTATATATTAATACCATGATAAATAGCTTGTGAATGTTCCAGTCAACTGATCCAGCCCAGTAGCCAATTCATAAAGACATAGGTTGACTTGTGAGACATGCCCCTAGGGTTAGCATATCTCTCTTTTCTTCACAAATCAGGATCTCATTTCTATTTTTAACATATAGAATGTTCTCTGCCTAGGTTTTTAATATCTATTCCTAACAAAAGATCATGCTCCTTCTGTTGGCAGAGAATCTTTTTCAATTAGTAGCAGAAAAAAGCCCTGCAAATTTAGCATGCCCTTGTGAAACTACTACAACTCAGTTTGTCTAGGGAAAGATTTCATGTTACTTGCAGTGATACACATGTAGTACATCAGATTATATAAAAAATACATATGTTTTTTATCTTATTCATCCAATGTAGAGATAATAAAGATCTGAACATATACTTATTAATACTCAAACATGTGTCAAGGATTGTGCTAGGAGTTAAAAGTGGCATGAAGATAAATAAAACAAAGTCCCTGCCCTCAGGGTGCTTACCTTCAGTGTTATGATAATAGCTCAATTAGGATCACAAAAAACTTCCTTCACAACCACCACAGTAATATCCCTATTATCCTCATCATTTTACTGATAAAGAAGCTGAGTTAGGAAGAGATGAAATGCCTCCCAAGAGGTCACTCAGATAATATGTATTGTTAGACTTGAGCCCAACTATTTTTATTCTCATTTGTATGCATCACTTTGAGATCTCACTTACTTACATTTCCACCATACAGTCAGTAAACTGATTATTGCGAAAACTTTATCACAATGCAAGATGCCATCAAAACTTGATTCCCCATCTCATCACTACCTTTTGTCCATCTCATTGGAATATATAGAATCATTAACTCCAAACCTCCATTTGAGGAGGGAACTGTAATCAGATAATTGATATTTCTTTGGGATTTCTTGGACTTTTCTGTCATGCTCTGGTACTGAGTACCTTCCCCAGCTATCCATTCCTTCCTTTTGTTTGTTGTCTTCTTTTATTAGATTATAAGCTCTTTGTGGGCATGAACTGTCTTTCTCTTCTTTCATGTATATATTCACAACACTTAGCAAAGTGCCTGGCCCATATTAGGTTCTTAATACATGTTTTTCAATTAATTGATTCTACCTCCATACTCTTTCCTTAACATCTTACTCCTTCGAGGTAGATCAACCTAGTCATTCCTCCAGGGCATCTCATTTATCTTGTTATCTCACTCCCCTCTCCCCTATGAGTTATTATATAGCTTTTCACATCATAAACATTTAATGTGGTTGTTAAATACGTAAATGCCCTGACTTGTGACTGGAAAAAAAAATCATGATAAATACATCATATATAAATGTCATCAAAGTTCTGAGGAAGAAAACTCAAAGGTTACTCATTGTATAAATATTTCAAGTTTAGAGTATCTGCCACCTAATAACCCTCTGCAGTATGTTTCTTATGTGAGGAGTTTCCTTAGGAGCAAATTTGATGAGCAATGGAGAGAGTAGAGAGGAAAGAAGAGAGATGGGGATTAAGCCTTGGAATTGGGAAGAGGGGTGACACACATAGGAGGTAGGATAAAAGCAAAAACCAGGAGTAATTGCAAATATAAGTGGTTTGATAGGTAGGAGATAATAGTGTCAATGAATCTAAACAAAGAGAGAGTATTTATTAGTATAAAAAGCTGCTGAAAGGTCAAGGATGAGAACAGTGAAGATGCCATCATATTTAACACTTTGAGAGGTAACTGGTGACATTTGAGACTGCAACTTCAGCACACTATTCTCATGGAAGTGTGTACAAGGTAGGCATATAGTAAAAGTTAGCTCTTTTTTTTTCTTTCCTTAAAGTCATGTATTTTATAGGAGTTGGATCAAATGACCTTGAAACTCAATTCCAACTAAGATTCTATGACTCTGTGGCTTCTATGCCCAGTGCTAAATAGTGAAAGGTGACATTTATTAATGATAATCCTGATGTCTAGTGAAATAATAGGTTGTTTCTGAGTCAACAAAGAAAAACTCCATTAATTCAATAAGGACTTAGCATGATGTATAATTAGTAAAAATCTTCCTCATATTAAAAAACAAAAACAAAAACAAAGACTGCTACTTAGGCACAGTGACTATGATATCTGTTTTTGAAAATAGTTTTAGGGGCAGCTAGGTGGTGCAGTGAATAGAGAACTGGCCTTGGAGTTGGGAGGATGTGAGTTCAAATATGACCTCAGACACTTAACACAAAACTAGCTGTGTGACCTTGGGCAAGTACCTTAACCCCAATTGCCCTACCTTCCCCCCTCCAAAAAGCAAAAAAAAAAAAAAAAAAGCTTTATCAATATATTTTTTATTTCATCTAGATTTCCCCCAATATTTTTTCACTACTCATCCCAGAAACAAATCCCTTAAAATAAAAATATTTTATTGAAATAAAAAGAGGAAGATGAGAAAAAGCCATTAAAATTTATTAACATTAAAATATTTAATATATGGAATAGTCCATATTCTTGTATCCCAACTTTTGCAATAGATCTGGGAAAGGACTCTCTTTAATGTCTTCCTTAATGTCAAGTTTATTCTTTACTATTCTACAAAATTTACTTTCATTTATTTTCAGGTTGTTGATATTTCTATTTCTATAGTATTATATTCCTAGCTTAGCTTCCTTCACTTTTCATCAACTCTTGGATTCATAATCTTTGTTGTTATCTCTCTGTCAAACAGAATTTGAATATGAAAATACACATCCTTCATTTTCTGATATAATTTGGATGAAATAAAGAAGAGCTTGTTCTATTAACAGAATATGAAAATATAAATAAAATAGGATAATGGATTCAGATGCCTATGATAAGGATTTTAATCCTGATTCTTTCTTGCTCTTAATGAAACTTGATAAGTCTCACCACATTTACACTCAGTATTCTCATGTATAAAACAAGTAATTTTGACTGGATGGTATCTAATATCCCTTTTGCCCTGAAATCTCATGATATCACCTTGATTTCTCCTTCCTCTCTGTCTCAGAGAGCCATATGCAAGAAATTTCAACCTGGGGGTAGAGCCAAGATTAAATTAGAGGCTAGTCAGTAGGATTCTTTCAGCTTTCCCCTCCAAACAACTTGATGCCTTAGATCGATTTTTGTAGTGGTAGAGACTACAAAAGTTCAGTGAGAGACATTTTTTCTGGCCTAAGAAAACTAAGGAGGCCATCAAAAAAAGCCTGTGACATTGAGGTGAGGCTATGTGTAGAGCCCATAAATACAGAAGCAGTAACAGAAGACACAGCAGCAGAAGCAACTTCAGTAACTCTCAATCCAGAGACAGTAAGGGGGTCAAAAAACCTGTCAGAAAGACATTATAGGTCATACTTTGCTAGCACTGGGTAGAGCTTGCAGAGCCTGGCAACTCCATTACTTATATGCAGTTCATAGTTCCTGTACAGAGAGGAACTCTGGGGTTCAGTCAACAGAGAGCAGGAGTCTTAGTGACACTTAGTGACACAAGGTAAGAAGAAACACTAGAGTGTGTGGCTACAGGGATTCAATGGCCCTTGCTGATTAAAGACTAGAATGAAGAAGAGCAATTATCATGCCTTTCCCAGGATCATACCAGCTTGGAAGCACCAAAAACTTGCAGACCCTAAAACTAGCTCTGAATATATGAGTATGAAAAGCCTGTGACACAGTGCAGTTCAAAGTCAAGAATTACCCTGGGAAAATGAGTAAACAACAACAAACTTGACCATGAAAAGTGACTATAATGGCAAAGAAGAGTTGTCAAAAATCCAGGAAAAGTTAGCAATGTGAAAACAGCTCCAAACAAAGCCTCAAATAAAAAAAAATGCTAATTGGACCCAAGGCCAATAAGAATTACTTGAAGAGTTAAAGAAAAAGATGAGTGGTAGAGGAAAAAATGGGAAAAGAAATGACAGTTATAGAGGAAAATTATGAACAGAGAATTTACAGTTTGGTAAAAGAGGCACAAAAATACTAAAGAAAATAACACCTTAAAACAATAGACTTGGCCTAATGGTACAAAAAAAAAAGGTACAAAAAGTCATTGAAGGAAAGAACTCCTTAAAAACAATAATTGGGCAAATAGAAACTAATGATTCTATGAGTCTTCAAGAAACAATAAAACACTTTAAAATAATATTTAAAATAGAAGAAAATGTAAACTACCTCATTGAAGAAAACAAAAATCAACTGACCTTGAAAATGGATAAAGAAGAGATTATTTTAAAATTATTGGGCTATCTGAAAACTATGATCAAAGAAAGGGCTCTGACATCATCTTTCAATAAATTGTCAAGGAAAATTGCCCTGATATTTTAGATTCAGAGAATAAAATCAGAAATAAAAGAATCCACTTATCAACTCCTTACAGAGATCCCAAAATGGGAAATCCCAGGAACATTATAGTCAAATTTTAGAGATTCCAGTTAAAAAAATATACTTCAAATACTGTGGAGTCACATGCAGGATCACTCAAGCTTTAGGAGTTTCCATGTTAAAGGTATAAAATATGTGCTTGGAATATGACATTCTAGAGGGCAAAGAAGCTAGGACAACCTACTCAGCAAAATTGAGTAAAAACTTTCCAGGGGGAAAAATGATATTTAGTGAATTAGAGGACTTTCAACCATTCCTGATTAAAAGACCAAAGTTAAGTAGAAAATCTGAATTTCAAACAGAAGACTCAAGAGAAGCACAATAAGGGAATAATGAAAGAGAAATCACAAGGTACTAAATAAGGTTCAGTTAGTTTCCATTCCCATAGAAGATGATAGATGTAATTCCTAAGACCTTCATAACTATTAAGGCAGTTAAAAGAAGTTTACATAGATAGAGGGCATGGATATGAGTTGATTATATTGGAATGATCTCAATAAAAATGAAAGGGTTTGAAAGAGGGATGCTTTAGGAGAAGGGGAAAGGGAGAGGTAGAATGGATTATTTTTTTTTTCAGGGCAGTTGGGGTTAAGTGACTTGCCCAAGGTCATATGGTTAGTTTGTGTGTGTGTGTGTGTGTGTGTGTGTGTGTGTGTGTGTATTAAGTCTATGAGGCTGTATTTGAACTCAGGTCATCCTGACTCCAGGGCCAGTGCTCTATTCACTGTGTCACCTAGCTGTGCCAAATGGAGAATTTTTTCACATAAAAAGGCACCCAAGAAAGAGATTTTATAGTGAAAGGGAAAATGGGATGGTGGTTGCAGCAATGCATTTTTTCACATAAAAAGGCACCCAAGAAAGAGATTTTATAGTGAAAGGGAAAATGGGATGGTGGTTGCAGCAATGCTTGAACTGCACTCTCATTCAAATTGATTCAAAGAAGGAAGACTATATATTCACTCTATTTTTATATAGAAATGAAACTTACCCAATAGGGAAATAGGAAGAAAAAAATAATAAAGGGGGAAATGGTAAACAGGTGGACAGATAAAGGGAGGCAGTGGTTGGAAGGACAATAAACTTTTGAGAAGGAACAAGATAAAGAGAGAGAGAAGAAGAAACAAAAGAAAATGGGATCATTGTGAATAGGATGAGCTCATCACTATGTTTAAATTGAATAGGAGTATGGATTATAAACCAGAATCCAACAATATGTTGTTTATGAGAGAAATATTTGAAACAGAAATACACTCATAGAGATCAAATAAAGTGTTGGAATAGAGTCTAATGCATTTCACATAAGGGTAAAGGTGGAAATTTTGATCTCAGGCAAACAAAAAATAAAAACAGACTTAATTAAAAGGGATAATCAGTGAAACTATATATTGCTAAGAAGAGGTCTATTAGACAGATAATGAAGTAATATCAAAAAAAATTATATCAATTTTCTCTGATCAAGTCTTTATTTCTCAAAAGTATACTTAATATGTGTGATAGTAATGGCAATTAAAGATTCCCCTGTACTGGCTTGGTTTTCAAATTGATTGTATTAAAACCCAGAGTTTGTTAATCCCACCTGTGGGATGGGCTTGTTGATGTGAAAAGAAAGTCCTGAAGTGGGAGGAGCTGGTGACGTAGATTTGGAGAGACACTGGAGAGAGGCGGAAGATCTTTTTTGGAAGCAGCACCTCGTGGCGAGAGAGAGAGAGAGACTAAGAGGATTGCTGGTGGCCGCTTTGAATTGCCCTGGACTTTTGAGACCTGCCCCCTGAGCTGCCAAGGACTGAGGAGACATGGCTGTTTTGCTGGTACTTTGTCTGTCTGTTTTGATGTTATTTTGCCAGATTTGTCCACTGGTGAAAGACTGTCCTGTTGAAGAAGTCCTGGAACCTGGCATTTGGTTAAGAAGGCCTGAGACTGTCCTGCAGACAGAGAGTGAATACTGTCCACTGGTGAGGGACAGTACTGTTGTTGCAGGGGTCTGGAGACTGTCCTGCAGACAGAATGAATACTGTCCACTGGTGAGGGACAGTACTGTTGTTGCAGGGGTCTGGGAGCCTTTCTGTTGGTTCAGAAGCCCTGAAGAAGGATTTTCTTGTATGTTTACAGAAATCCTGGGAGAGGGCTTTGCTAATGTGTTCAGGGGTTCTAGGGCTGTTCTACAGACAGAGGATAAATTCATGAAGGGACTGGCAATGTATCTTATGGCCTTGCTAAGCCTTGTCTCTCCAGGAACTAAGATTGCTGAGAACTTGCCTCCTGTCAAGATGAAGAAAAGACCTCCATTTGGGTATTAAGTGCTGTGTTTAAACTTGATGTAACTCTGGGGTAGATTCAATTGTGATCCAGGGGTGGGGAACTTTTGACCTTTTTGTGTTCTATGGTTGAGCAAATGAATGTATTTTACTTATGTTTGGAAACTAATCTCCATTTGAGAAGAGGGGCTTTGTGGTGGACTTAATTAAGGTATAGCCTAGGGGTGGAGAAGTATTTGGAACAGAGACTTTGTAATTGATTTAATGATTGGAAAGTCCTGGGGTGGGGTAGGCCTTGGAGATTATTTAATCACACTTAGTAAATGCTGTATTTTGAATGATGTCATGTTTTGATCTTCTCTGTTCTGGGTTTGTTACTGAATAAAATAGAGAGCACCTATGCTGGTATTTTGAACCTGGGAAGTTGCCTTTCCTTGGCATTACATTACAATATGGGACTGAGTTAATTTAAAAAAAAAGTAATTCCCCAATTGATAATCAAAGGACATAAGTAGGAAAATGTTTGAAGAATAAATCAAAGCTATCTCTAACCATATGAAAAAATGTTCTAAATCACCATTGATTAGAGAAAGGTAAATTAAAATAATTCTGAGGTACTATTTAACACTTATCAGAAGTAACAAATGTTGGAAGGATTGAGGGGAAAAACAGATACATTAATGAATTTTTGGTGGGGTAGTATACTGGTCCGATCATTCTGGAGAACAATTTGAACCTAGGTCCAGAGGACTAAAAAGTTGTGCATACTCTTTGACCCAGAAATATAATTTCTAGATATTCCTCAGTAAGGGATAAAAAAGGAAAAGGACCTATAGGTACAAATATACATATAATAATTATTTATGTGGTATCTAAGTGAAAATTTGGGAGATGTTCATCCATTAGGAAACGGCGGAACAATTTGTGGCATATGATTGTGATGGAGTACTAGTGTACTCCATGGGAAATGATGAAGGGGACTGATGCAAAGTGAAGTGAGAAGAACTGGGAGATCACTGTGTAGTGTAACATAGTGTTGTAATGATGATGAGCTGTGAAAGATTTGGATACTCTGACCAATGCAAAGATCCAAGACAACTCCAAAGGACTCATGATGAAAAGTAGTTTTTACCTCCAAAGAAAGAACGGATAAATTCTGTGTTAATTTAAGTATAATTTTCTCATTTTATTTTTCTTATTTGTTAAAAATACATAACTAATATTGAATTTTTTTCATGATTTCACATAAATAATTAATATTATATTATTTGACTTCTCAGTGAGTTTGGCAGGAGGTGAGAGGAAAGGAGAGAAATTGGAACTCAAATTTTAAAAAAAGAATATTAAAAATAAACACATAATAAATAAAAATATGGTTAAAATAAAATAAACAGCTTGAAAAAAAGATTTTAAAAAGAGGAGAAAAGAGATAACTCCACAAAACTAACCAACACAACATCTGCCAGTATATGCTGTGTTCCACAACCATATTCTCCTATCTCTGAAAAAAAAATAACCAAGTCCCTTATTTATTCCTCATGGAAAACGTGGTTATTATAACTTTACAACAATCAGTTTTTATTTGCTTGTTATATTTGCTCTTTCCATTTACATTGTGGTCTTCATTGACTCTATTTCTTTGCTCATTCTGCTTACTTCACTATTCATCAGTTCATATGTCTACTAATGCTTCTCGGAATTCTCCATAAGCTTTATTTCTTACAATATTACTACTACTACTAACACTACCACCACTACCACAACCACCACCACCACTACGACCACCAGCACCGGCACCATCACCACCAATAGCATTTATATACGTTTTATACTTTCACAAATTACATTGAAACATAGGTATATCCCATTTAAATAATGAAAAAAAATATTGTGGTTCTTCATTCTCCCAATCAATGAATATCTATTTGGTTTCCAGAATAACTGCACTAAATAATTTAATAGATTTTATAATTGTAATGAGAAAAGACTAACTGGATGTGAAAGTGATAAAATCAAAAGTAATGTGTGGCAGAGTGCTGGACTGATTACAGATTATCCACTCCAAGCTAAATATTTGCATTCAACAAAAGCAGAGTCCCCAAAACAAAATGACACCAGAACATGTAATGTCAACAGATTAGAGAGTTTCTCTTAGTGGTAATATTTTATTGCTAACTTGGAGAGAAAGTTGAGCCAATACATGGTTGGCAACAGAGGAGGAGAAAAAGAGTGGGCAGCTTTCAGAGATCTGATGTACAGCACTGCATAAATGCATCTGGGTCAGAGCACTGGCAAACATCAATACAGATTTGATGAAAATGATGGGGAAATTCAGAAACTGATAAATGAAAAATGAGAACTTCATAGGGATAGCAGGATAGATATCCCTCATAGCAGGATAATTCATCTATCTCTAAGAAGTCATCATTTAACTCCATCAAAAGTAAAGTACAAGCAAAGTTTAGAGAGATGTAGGATTTTTGACTCAATATAAAAGCAGATGAAATTCAGTTTCACACTGATAGTAGCAATTCAAAGTGCTTTTATGATTCACCAAAGGCAATTTATGGTCCAAAGACATACGAAGCATCTCAACTACTCAGTGCTGGAGGTACCACATTGATTAGTGAAAAGGGTATGACTCTAGAGAGATTGGTCAAATACTTCAATAATGTTCTCAACAAACCATTATCAATCAATGCTTAAATCACTGACTATTTACTTCAGGTTGAAGTTAATCCCTTGCTAGGCAAATTTCCAACTGAAGAAGAGGATTTAAATGCCATTAGGCTCCTCCCCTTTGTCAAAGCATCTGGTGCTCATTCTATTCCATCTGAGATTTAAAACGTAGAGAGATCCTTAGTTCACAAAAAGGCTCACTAAAATTTTCTGGGTTATATGGCAAGAACAGGTTATCTCCCAGGAATTCAAGAGCACCTCCATTGTCCATCTTTATAAAGGAAAAGGAAACATTGTCCTGTGAAAATCATGGGAGGGGTGAGGTGTCTCTTTCTTTTTTTCTAAATTAAATTTTGTTTATTTTTAGTTTACATCACTCATTTCTACAAGATTTTGAGTTACAAATTTTCTCTCTGTCTTTCCCCTACCCATCACCCCAAAACAGCGATCCCACTGTATCCCCCTCCCCCAATCTGCTCTCTCCTATATCCTCCCCCATTTCCCCTCTGACTTTCCAGTAGGGCAAGGTGGATCTCTATACCCCAGTGCCTGTATATCTTATTTCCCAGTTGCATGTAAAAAACAATTATACATACATACATACATACATATATATATTTCTTTTTTAAACATTTGATTTTAAAATTTTGAATTCCAGATTCTTTCCCTTCCTCCCTCATCACCCACCCTCAATGGGAAGATAGGCACTTCAGTACAGGTTGTACACATGTAGCTACACCAAACATCTCCGTAGTGGATATATTTTATTCTCTATTTTGACACTGTCCCTTTTCAAAAGTGTTGCTTCTAACGAAAGCCTTTGATACTGTCAGTTCTGAGGGTTTAAGGAAAATCATGTCAAAATTTGGTTTTCCAAAAAAGTGTATTAGTATCATATGTCAATTTCATGATGGCATGCTTCCCTGGGTTCTGGATAATGGACAATGTGCTCACACTTTCCCAGGCACCAATGGCATAAAATAAGTCTATGTGCTTGATGCCATGCTTTTTAGTACAATATTTTCATCCATGCTGTCAAATGCTTTCAATGAGGATGAACACAGTATCAAGGTCAGTACCACACTGATGGTAAATAATTCAATTTGAAAAGACTACAAGTCAAGACTAAAGTGGCGGGAGTGTTAGTGTATGATTTTTTGTTTGTAAGTGATTGTGCACTTAAACACAGACTCTGAAGTTGAGATGCAACAAAACATGGATCGATTTTCTGCTGTCTGTGCTAATTTTGGTCTAATAATTAACACCAAGAAAACACAGCCAGCACAACACCATCTATACATGGAACCATTGATTAGAGTCAAAAGAAAAGTTTTGAATAAGTGGATAAGTTCACTTATCTTGGCAGTATACTTTCCAGGGAAATACATAGTGATAGTGAGGTTGGTGCACACATTGCCAGAGCTATCTCAGTGTTTGGGAGGCTCTGAAGGAGAGTGTGAAAGAGAAGAAGTATGAGTCTGCCTACCATCTGAAGGTCTATAGACCCATTATGCTGATCTCATTATTGTATGCCTGTGAAAACAGGATAGTATGTGAGTGCCAAGCCAGAAAACTGAATCACTTCCCTTTGAATTGTCTCAGGAAGATTCTAAAGATCACCTGCCAGGATAAGATACCAGACACGGAGGTGCTTTCTTGGACTAAACTGCCAAGTATTAAACCTCTATTACAGAGAGCACAACTCTGGTGGGCTGTCCACATTGTAAAAATGCCAAACATACACTTGCCTAAAGACTTTTGTACAAAACTCACACAAGGCAAGCGCTCACATCATAGTTAGAAAAAGTGATGCAAGGACACTGTCAGTATCTCTACTAAGAACTTTGAAATTGATTGCATGATTTTGGAGACACTGGCATAGGACCACTCAGCATGATGTGTCCTGAGAAGAGGAGAATTGAAGTTGCTCAAAAGAAAGGCAAGATGCAGAAATTTAGAGAAACCACTGCAAATGTTCACATGGACTATTTGTGCCTGATCCAGCAGAATACTTGGAACTCGTATTGGTCTATTCAGCCATAGTCAGACACCCTGTAACTTGACTCTAACACAGTAATGTCATTTTGGTCCTCTTTGAGAATGAAGGACAGCAACCCATTAAATGATGTCCAATACCTAATTAAATATAAGCAACAAAACAATTATTGTGTAACTTAATGCACGAAGGACTGTGTAAGAAAGTTTATTCTCTAAAAGGGGAAGGGAAATGGAAGGGAATAAAAATGTATATAGCTTCTACTATGTGCCAGGCACTGTACTAAGAGCTTTTATAAATATTATCTCATTTAATCCTTACGGCAACACTGGGAAGTAGGTCTATTATTATTTCCATTTTATAGTTGAAGAAACTGAGGCAAACAATGGTTAAGTGACCCACCCAGAATCATATAGCTAGTAAGTGTCTGAGTCCAGATTTCAGTTCAGGTTTTCTTAACTCTAGCCCCAGCCCTATCCACTGTACCACCAGCTATCTTCCAGATTAAAAAAAAAAAGTCTAGTGAGGGAGGTAAGAGTTACCCAAGAATAATTTCTTCAAGTCTGGATCCTAGCTTCAGTTCTACCACTTATGAGCTATGCAACCAAGGGCATGAATGTTTTTCATACTGACCCTTGACTTCCTAAACTATTAAATGGGGCTTCAGAAATACTTTTACCAGACTTCACCTACTTCACAGGTTTGTTGTGGGTATCAAATCAATGTAGTCATAACACTTCAGAAACCACCAAGATCTCTATAAATGTGAGTGATTATATTATTCTTATTTCTATTTACTGTTTTGTCATTATTAAGTCAGTATTTAATAAAGAATATAGCCTATAGCAGGACCCTATCATTGTAGATCTAGACCTGAAAGAAACTTTGAAAATCAATTGGCACAGAATTTTCATTATACCTCAGTAAAATTATAGACCTACACTTCTATTTACACTATTCTTTGGAATTAGCAAGCTCATGTACTTGGACTTGAAATCCAAAAAGTCTTCCACTAAATCCTACCTTCCCCAAAATTTATAAACATTTAAGTAATAAATAAAATACTTATCAGTATTTTATATTATTTAAGTATTTATTTTATAATATAATATGCTAGGCCATATGTGTCATATCATAAGTGCTACAGACAACAGGATGAGAAGTAGTAGTGGTAACATCGCTTAAGGGACAAATTGAAAAGATATTATGATGCCCTTTTTTCTCTTTAAGATAATTGGATCCATATCAGTAAAGTGATGTGCTGGCTCTCTGGTCACCAGAGGAATAAAAGCACTTCAAGGACCTTCTTAAAGAATTGAGGTACCTGCTTCTCCATGAGGAAAAATGGTTATTTCATTAAAGAATATATTCATCTCTGTAGGATATCACCCTTTCAAGGTGAAAGGAGGAAGGTAGAGAAAAAGTGATGGAGTAAAGGAAACATTCCAGTCAAACTCTGCCAACATCCCCTTATAAATAACTTTAAAATAAAGCATCAAATCAAGTTACGGAGCAATATACCCAACAAAACATCTGCATGAGACATTTTTTCTATCTCAAGGCAACTTAGGAGGTTAAAATGAGAGGTCTATGGCACTGGGATGAAGGTTGGCCTAGAGCACAGTGCACAACAACATTAACTATGGGCCTTGGAGGCTGCAGTAGTAAGAGTAGCAGCAGTAGCAGAAGCTCACACTACCCAGAGATGGTAATGAGATTGAACAATTGGTCAGAAATAGATTACAGGGGACCCATGGGTGGATATCGGGTGTAGGAGTACGTACCTCTTCACAACTGCATTGAGAATTACTCAGTTCTATGTCCCAGTCCCAGGGTAGAAGGAGACCAGGGGGTCTAAAATTCCTTTTTGCAATTTCATGGTGGAAAGAGGATCACTGGTACTTGTGGTTGCAAGGTTGCAGGGGTCTTTCCTGGGTAAGAACAAGTGTACAGACTAGGAAAGTAGTGATCATACCTCTTCCCAGACCATATCACCTTGGAAGGACCAAAAACAGTCTGCCAGAAAATAGTTGTGGAAATAGCAGGGTAAAACCTCCTGAATCTTGGGACAGTGATACCTGACCCCACACCAGAGGTCAGCAAAGCCCAACTCTAACATAAAATTTAATGTCAAGAAACAGGTTGGAAAATTGAACAGATAGACAAGCAAGCAAATAAACAAACAGAAAAGGGACCTGACCATAAAAAATCTAATGTGGTTATAGGGATGCTTAAGACACAAATTTGGAAAAAGATAAAGATGTGCAAAATCTCTAGGAAAACTTCAAAGGGGAAAACAGATTGGACAAAAGCACAATAAATTTTTTTTTAGAAAAGCTAAAGATAGAAGCAAAAAGAACAAAATCAAAAATCCAGTAAGAGTAGTAGAGGAAAAATTTGGAAAAGAAATGAGAGGAAGTCAAGGAAAATATGACAAAGGAATAAACAGTTTGATAACCCCCCCCCCCCAAATAAAATACTAAAGAGAATAACTCCTTAAAAGGCAGAATTGACCAAATTGGGGGAAAACAAGATATAAAACATCACTAAAGAAAATAATTCCTGAAAAATTAGAATTGGTCAAGTGGAAGTTAATTACTGCATGGGACATCAAGAGATAAATAAACAAAAAAGTTAAAAGAATGGAAAACATTGAAATAATTCATAGGAAAAATAATTGACCTGGAAAATAGGTCAAAAACATTTCTTGTGAGAATTATTGGACTACCTGAAAACTATGAAGACTCCAGATAGCATATTTCAGGAAACTATAAAAGAAAACTCCCATGTATTTTAGAACCAGAAGACAAAATAGAAAGGAAAGAATGTACTGATCACCTATTTTAAGAGGTCCCAAAATGAATACTCCCAGGAATATTAAAGTCAAATTCCGTATCTCCAAGGACAAGACAAAATATTGTATGTATATGTATATATATTTGTGTGTATGTGTGTATATTCTTATATATGTAGTCAGATTACAATGCACAATCATATGCATTGATTTCCACCCTTTCCATATTCAGTAGGAGATTGTGTCCTCAATCATCCCCTTTCCCTTGAATGTTTAATCTGTTTTATTTGGTTCTATCACTACTGACCGCAAGCTTGTCCAAGTCTTCTCATCTTAAAAAAAAACAAAAATCCATTATACTACATACTTGCTGTAGTAAAGAAGTGAGGAGCTTCAAAAATGATACATCAGAAGGCAAAGGAGCTAGGATTACCATAGAAATGCTGTCATTTCAGTCATGTCTATCTCTTTGTGATCCCATTTGAGATATTGTGTATGTATGTATGTATGAATATGTATATATTCTTTTTCTTGATAACATAATCACATACTATGGATTTAGCTGTCATCTATTTTCAGATCACCCTCAAATCTATAGATGCAGCCCCCATGTCTATCCATTAAACTTTAGGCCAAAAATCAGCATTAGTTTATCGCATATTTCAAACTGGATGTTGTAGTGCCAATGCAACATTTACAGCACCCATGATCATAATAAAGACTGTGACTATGAATTATTCCCGCATGGTGCTCAATCACAAAATATAACAAACTCTCCATATAGAGGAGAGATGGAAAACATTTATTTAGACACCAGAAAACCAAATCCCCAAGCCTATAAGCTGATTCTTTAAGTAGCAAAGTAATTAATAAGCCATAAGAACAGAGAGAGTGACAGCATCGTTTAGCCTTCCCACAAACCAATATTTGATCAAAATTTACTCATGAGCCTGAGCATCCTCTCCACCAGCCTCTAGTCTGGCTCTGACTCCCAGCTTCCTGTGGGCTCTATTCTACCCTTCAGCAAACTCCTCCCACCACAGGCTTTATGTGACTACATTCAGCCTATTAGGAGGCAGAGTTTACTTTCAAAGCACAGAAGCTCTTCAGATTCCCCCTAGGCCTATTAAGGGGCAGGGAAGATCTTCAAAATCCAATTCCCATTATGGATGTACAAAAGATATCCTAAATGCAATATGTACAAAACTAAATTCATTAACTATCATTCCTTCTAAAACTTCTACTTTCAAAACTTGTCCATTTCTATAGAAGGGATCAGCATCTTTGCAGTGCTTCAGATTTGTAATCACCATTATCCTAGACTTCTCATTTTCCCTCAAACAATTCTTGGCTTTTCTAATTGCAAAACATGTGTTGTATTTCACTGCTACCCTCTTCTACTCACACAGCTACCACTTTAATTCAGGCTGCCAACACTTCTCGCTTACATCACTGCAAGTTTGCTAATTAGTAACCCTTGCTCTACACTCTACACTTAATCTAAACACTGTTGTCAAGAGAACTTTCTTTAAATGTAATCTGATAATTATGATGATTGTGATGATGATGATGTTAAAGATAAAAATAATCATATAAACAATAGCTAACATTTATATAGTGTTTACTATGTACAAGGGACTGAGGTAAGTGTTTTACAAGTATTATTTCATGTTATCTTCACAACTCTGTGAGTAGTACAATTATACCCATTTTACAGTCCAGAAAACTGAAGCAGACAGTGGTTAAATGACTTGCAGATAGTCACATAACTATTAAGTGTACAAAGTTAGATTTGAATTCAGATCTTCTTGCCTCCAGACCCAGTTCTCTATCTGCTACACCACCTACTTGACCACTTCCAGTGGTTCCTATTGCCTCAAGGATAAAACATACATTCCTCTTTTTATTTCATTAGCTCTAAATAACCTGGCCCCAACATCAATATTTCCAGCTCATTAACCATTTTCCCCAACTGTAGCACTCAGCGATCCATCCAAACTGGCTCACTCAGGACACTCCATCTCCCATCCCCATGCCTCTCCATTATCTGTCCTCTTAGCCTGCAATGCTCTCCTTCTTTATTTCTGCCTCAGAATTCTTCCTTAAGCTGCAACTCAAGCACCTTTTTCTGTAAGAAGCTGCTACATATCCCCCACCTAATTGTAATCTCCTTCCTGTATCATCTTGTTTTTAACAAGTTTGTATATATATTTATTCAATTTATATTTATGCTATATATATGTACATACATGCCTTCCTCATTAGAATATAAGCTTAATGTATATAGAAATTGTTTTTCTTTGTATTTATTTCCTCAATGACTATCTTAGTGAGCCCTTTATTAATATTTCTTGATTAGCTAACACATAGACCTCAACAATGATATTTCTTCATAGATTCACTGGAATTTTTGTTATGTTTTGTTTTGCTTTTCTTTTAACCACCCTGCTCCAGAAAGGATATGTTACCCATGTCATCACAGATGAGAAAGAGGACCTCATGAATATTAGAAACAGCAACACTACATCTAAGAGCAGAATCACAAAGACATAGAATCTAAAATTTGGAAGGAATTCTCAGAGGTCATCTAGTACAACTCAGCACTGAAACATGAATCTTTTCTATATCATCTTCCAGTAGCCATCCAGTCTCTTCTTGAAGACCTCCAGTAATGGGTAATTTGTTAAAGCAGGAAAATAAAAGAGAAAACTTACATCTGTCTTTCAGTATTTGAAAGGCTGTTCTGTGGAAGAGGGATTAGATTTCAACTGCCTGCCCCAAAAGGCAAAACTATGATCAATGGGTAAAAGTTGCAAAGAGGCAGATTTGAGCACAATATATGGCAAACTTCCTAAAAATTTGAGTTCACCAAAAGTATAATGGTGTGATTTGAGAAGGAGCCCATCAATCATTAAGTTTTTGTCATGTATATGCTGTATTCCATTGACTGCTTCAGGCCTAGAAGGAATAACAAAAAGGAAATAATTCTTGCTCTCAAGGAGCTTACAAGGAGCAGGGAGGAGACAATCTGTATTCAGATAAGTAAATTAAAATATTCAAAATAAAGACAATGAAATTTCATGGACTTGGGCATCATTAATAGCGAAGGAAACCAGGAAGGGTTTCCTATAGTAGGTGACATAAGTTGTGTTTTAAAGGAAGCCAGACATTCTAAGAGGCAAGAAAGAGAGAATGCAATGATCACTAGATGCCTTAAAGTGAAAAATAGATAATAACTTGCTCTAGATGTTTTGGAGGCATATTTTTTCATCTATGGGTTAGACCAGGGGTGGGGAACCTGTGGCCTCAAGGCCACATGTGGCCCTCTAGGTCCTCAACTGTGGTCCTTTGACTGAATTAAAACTTGAAGGTGGCTCAAGCATGACACTCCATCTCCCAACCCCATGCCTCTTCATTATCTGTCCTCTTAGCCTGCAATGCACTCCTTGATTCCTTCCTCAGAATTCTTTTCTTTCTTGAGCTGCAGATTCAGTCATAGGGCTACACTTGAAGACCTAAAGGGCCACACGTGACCTCAAGGCCACAGATTCTACACCCCTGGGTTAGACAAATGATCTCTTAACTCCATTCCAATTATGATATCCTTTCAGTCAAAGAAATTCCATCATTTTATGGATAACTCTTATTGTTTGTCTTCTTGTATTTCAGTACATTTTCTTAGTATGAGTGCCCTAATTCAGACTACAATGCCTCTTTGTTTCAGTATATACTATTCAAAGGATGTTATACCATCTCTTGGCTATGCCTCTGTCTCTCCTCTGACACTGCAAACACCCTAACTCAGGTACTAATCACCTCATGCCTGTTCTACTAAAATAACCTACTGGTTGGTTTCCCTTCCACAAATTACTGCCCACTCCAGTCCATCTCTCATTGAGTTGTCAAACTGGTCTTCCTAAAGGACAAGCCTGACTGTGTCATCTTTATTCAGTAAACTCCACTGGTCTCTTATTATCTCAAGGATCAAATATAGTATTTCCTGGCATTCAAAGCCCTTTAAAAACATGGCCCTCATCTACATTTCAGTCTTCTTACATCTTACTCATCTCTCATTGCACTCTCAGATTCGGTGATGTGCTGTTCCTTACATAAGACACTTGATCTTACTCTAGACATTTTCATTGGTTGTCGCCCGTGGCCTATGCCTGGAATACTCTATGTCCTCATCACTATCCCCTGTCCTCTTTGACTTCCTTCAAGTTCTATCTAAAAAAAAAATCTCTCTCCTAGTCTTTGTGTCTGAATGATTAATTATCCAAATTTATCCTGTATATTTTTTGTTTACAAATAATTAATATTTGCATTTCTCATTAGACTGTGAGCAGTCTTTGGTTTTTCTATGTATGACCAGTACTTAGCGCTATGTGGTATATAATAGTAATTTAATAAATAGTTCTTGACTGACTTATTATTGTGACTGAAAAATTCACTAGCATGCAACATTTCTAAAGATAATTAGACTGATCTTCAGAGCACAAATGCAGAGAACATGGCTAGGAACCCTACTTTCTGTTTTCTAGGATGTATAAAAGATAGAGCTCTGTAGTATACTTTCAGAAAAAAAAAGATATTAACTCATGCAAAGTGAAGTAAGCAGAACCAGAAGTATGCACAGTAATAGCAATATTGTGGGATGATTAACTGTGAATAATTTAGGTATTCTCAGCAAAATAACAATCCAAGACAATTCCAAAGGTTTTATGATTATAAATGCCATCCACCTTTAGAAAAAAGAACTGATGAAGTCTGAATACATTTAAAATCATTATGTATATGCTTTATTTTTATTACTTTCTTGGGGGTAGGTGTGTTTTCTTTCACAACATGACTAATATGGAAGTATGTTTTGTACAACTGCACATTTAAACCTATATCAAATTGCTTGCCTTCTCAATTATGGTAGAGGGGGGAGAGAGAAATGGAAAGAATTTAGAAGTCAAAATTTAAAAAAAAAACACAATGTAAACATTTTTATATGTAATTGAAAAAAAAATAAAAGAGAGATGAAGCTCTACTTGATACAGTCTTTAACAATCACAGGTCACTTCCATGTACTTCAGAATCACAGGCAGACTTTAATGGCATTTCCTTAGATTGAACTCAAATCTACTTTCCAGCAATAATCATTAAGTCTATTTCTCTTGTTTGAGGTTAAACACAGTAAAAACAAGTCTATCTCTCCAGATGTGTATACACACACACACACACACACACACATTTTTAAGTAGTTATCATGAGCAACTACTCTTCAGACTAAATTTCTCTATTTAACTCAACTGATTCTATATAGAATAATTTATATTATCTTTGCTGTAATTTTTCCATTAAAACGTGACAGACAGAAAGATGATAGAGGGGCAGCTAGGTGGCACAGTGAATAGAGCACCAGCCCTGGAGTCAGGAGGACCTGAGTTCAAATCTGACCTCAGACACTTAACACACACAAAAACAACTAGCTGTGTGACCTTGGGCAAGTCACTTAACCCCAATTGCCCTGCAAAAAAAAAAAAAGAAAGTTTGTAGTGGCTCTGTGGCGCAGTGAGTAAAGCATCGGCCCCGGAGTCAGGAGGACCCAACTTTGGTTCTGCCCTCAGATACTTAACACACACAAAAAAACTAGGCATGTTACTTTGGGCAAGTTACTTAACTACAATCGCCCTCCAAAAGTAAAAAAAAAAAAAGAATAGAAAGATGATAGATAAAAATTGATAGAACTTTTATTAAGAAATTAATATATGAGAGGCACTGAGTTAAGTTCAGGGAATACATATTCAATTAAAAAAATCTTGTCTCTTTCCTCAAAAAATATAATATAGAATATAAAGTATTAAAAGGAGCTGAAAATTCTGTGTGTGAGAGAGAGAGACAGACAGAGAGATACAGACAGACAGATGGATGGATGGACAGACCCAGAGACAGAATGGCTAGAAGAGCATCCACATGGGGGCAACTCAAAGAGTTAGGAGTGAAGCCAGGTAGAAATTTAATTTGGGTGTATTTTGAAATATTGGACCAGGCCAGGGATTCGGCAATAAAAAGAGAAGGCCACAGAATGGAGATATTTTCAAGGTAAGAAGTCTGCTAAGAAGGAAGCTGAAAAGCCCAAAGGTAAAAAATTTTAATCAGCAGGGAAGTGAGCATGGTCTGGGTACTTCATTTGTATCAACTGAAGCAAAGTGAAGTAAATAGAGTCAGAAACACAATATATATAATGGTAACAGAAATATCAACAACAACAAAAAAACAATAACAATCATCAATGGAACAGATCTTTTACAAAGTATTATAACCAAATAAGACTTAAGAAAATGAAAGTCCCCTATGTCTTTGCAGAAATGGAGTATTATGGACTTGACATTTGCATATGTTTTCAGATGTGAGGTTTTGTTGGCTTGTTTTGTTGAACGTTTTCCCTCTTCTTTCTTTTTTCTTCTTTCCCTTGGTAAAAGAGGGGTTAAGGATGTATTCAGAAAGAAAGATGTAAAAACAAAAGATGAATGAATGAGGGGGGAAAGTATTAAAAATCTACTAAGGGTGAAACACTGTGCTAATTACTAGGGTTATAAATGCAAAATTAAAACAATTTCTGTCTTAAAGAATCTTCACCTTCTAATGGAGGAGACAGTATATTTAAAGGATTTCTTGTGAAGGAAGGAAATTTTGGTAAGGAGACTCTCAGGGTTGGTGAGTATGTTAATAGTACAGTATATTATTGTTCCTTTACCAGAATAAATGACAGTATTTATTCAGTTACTATCCCTAGAGCAAGAAATGGGAAATCAAGGGATATTGTAATCAGGAAGTATAGATATCCAAGAAAAGTGAAAATGGTAAAAGTCTACTCTTTCCAGGCTTATATATAAGTATGATGTGAGAAGTATAGGATCATATTATAGATGTGTGCAAGTATGTATATATGTGTGTGATCATGTGTACATATACATACATTTATACATATTTATATGTGTAAATATGTATATATACACCATATTTACCCACATATCCACATACATAATTTTAAATACACCCTCTAGCATTAGACATAGTACTTGAGATTCATTCTAATATTGATATTTGCTTGTTGTATGTTCAGAATGAGAAATCACAGGATTCAGAGTTAGATAAGTCCTTAGAAGTTACATAATTTCACTGCCTCATTTTTCAGATGAAGAAACTGAGACTCAGAAAAACGAAGAAGACTGCCTAGGATCACACACAGAGAACATAGTTATAGTCCCACATACCGGGTAGTCTCAGATTTCTTCCTTTAAGTGGCGAACTCCAAATGATTTTTTTTTTTCCGTAGATGCTCCAAGGACTAAGCAACCTTTAGTACAGAGTGAATTTAAAACTAAAAGCATTCTGTCAGTGGCTAACACTCAAAAAGTCAGTTTAGTTTTGGCAGTAAATCCTTAGATCGATGTGTGCCAATAAATTCTATTAACCCTTAATAAAAATCATAGTCTAGAAATAGGAAAGTACCTTAGATCTGAGAGACAGTTGTTATTTTTCTAACTTAATTTTGCTCCTTCTCTTGTCTTTCCTTGCCAGGATTATGAGTAATTTTTTATCCCTCCCCCCTTCCCCCCCACTTAACTTTGATGCTTGTGAGTCAGGGCTGCAGATGCTATAAAAAAAATCCTTTCAATAATATATATTCCCTCAGATAGACAGAACTTTCTTGGTAAAATATATATGAGAACATTCCTTCAAGCGGCCAAGTATGATTCATTTATTACCTGGTTGGCACAGAATCTTGGGAAATGAGATTGGTCATGTTTCTTCAACAACTACCCCTCAGTCTCTCCCTCCCACACTTCCCCATGGTATCGTCATCTTTTGTTTGCGTTCTAGTCAATTCTCAGTAAGACCTTGTAAGTAACTTTCTTTCTCCCTTTACTGACCTAGTCACTGAAAAATGGTGCTGAGCTCATAGCAGCACAGCCTTCCCCATCTACTATTGAAAAAAATGAAGGGGCAAATTTTCTGAGAAAAGGAACTTAAAATAATTAAAATTTACAGTATTTCGAAGCTTTATGAGGTGTAACAGTCTTTCTTTAGTGCCTTGTCCAGAATTGTTTGACAATATTAATAAAATTGTGGTAAGTAGAATAGGTATTGCCATCTCCCATTGGAAAGATGAGTAAACTGAGATGCACAGAGTTTTGTGTTCTTTGGCCTATGACACAGAAGTTATTAGTTGCAAAGCCATAATTCCAGGCCACTTCTCCCCTGGCACCAAGTCAGGGACCCCTTCTACTGGACTATGCTGCCTTTTCATTATTTATAACAATTATCAAGTCTCTCCATGCAGCTCTTCTCTGATGTGGCAGGCATAATTCCAAAAGATTATACTCGCATTCAGATTCCAAGTGACCTTCTGTGCTCATATGTTACAATCAGTAATTCCCCAGTTAACCTTCCATACAGCCATAAATAATGGAGCCCATGAAGAACAGGAAAGACAAAAGATTCAGAGTTTCTACTGAAATACTTTGCAATGTCACCGCACATTTTGGAGACTTTGATACACTCAAAATGAAGAAAGCAATGGTGGAATTTCTGCACAACTCTTTTACTTTAATGTTAACAGAAATTCTAGTTATTAAAAAAAATGAAATAAAATACTAATAGTACTCTTCTCAGACAGTGCCTGACACATAATCGATGCTTAAAAGATACTATTAGATTGATATGATGAGTTGCAAGGAAGGCTAGTTGCAGAGAAAAATGCAATTTGGAATGGTTTCTTCTTTTTCACGATTCATAATATAGAGGTAAAGCATGAGATTTTCAGGTCTGGAGCCAAAGGGAATTAAAGTTCATCCTGGACTCTTTTATTTACTAGCTATATGACCATAGATGGCACTTAATTCCTTAGCCTTCAGTTTAATCCTCTAGTAAGATTATATCCAGAATACTGCATCCAGGCAGCTAAGCATCATAATGGATGAAATACCAGTTAAATCCAGGAAGATCTGTGTTCAAATCCTTTCTCGGATACTTAATAGCAATGTCACAGTAGCATATAGTCACTCAATCTCCCATAAACTCATTTTTCTCATCAGTAAAATGGGCATGACCCTGCCATGTCCTCTAGTTTACTTCAGCAACTAGCTCAGCCTTCCATGGAAGATCCAAATATCCCTTTGGCCATCTCTACCTTTTTGGTCATTGGCATTTTCTTCTTGAAAACTATTTTATGGAAAGGTCCAGGATAGCCTTCATTCCTCTCCCAACCCTGCTCTTGACTTTGATATTTTAAAAAACGATCCCAGGGTCATTTTCCTTCCATCACCAACCCCCTTTTCAGCTCCCTTTTATATGTCTTCATCCATTAGAATACAAACTCTTTAAAGACAGAAATTATATTTTTGTTTGTATGTGTATTCCTAAGGTTTAGGATAGTGCTTAGCATATGGTATATGCTTTTAAAATGCCTGTTTTCTTTACATGTAATTGGAAAAAATAATGTTAAAAATAAAAATAAAGTCCTTGCCTGCCTGTCTTCCTTCCTTCTTCCTTCTTTCCTTCCTTCCTTCCTTCCTTCCTTCCTTCCTTCCTTCCTTCCTTCCTTCCTTCCTTCCTTCCTTCCTTCCTTCCTTCCTTCCTTCCTTCTCTTCCTTCCTTCCCTTTTTCCTCCCTTCCCTCTCTGCTTTCCAGGATTATTATAAAGATCAAATGAGATAACACAAATTAAGTATTATTCACATTTTATAGTCTTATACAAAGGCTTTATGATGATGATGTGATTAATAATTATTAGAATAATAATATCTTCAGTACTTAATTATTAGTATATTATGAACCTCAATTACGATAACATATTTAAGGCACTTAGAAGTATATAAAATGTCATCCAAAATAGCTAATTTTTTTTAAAAAAGCTTACCAAGTGTCTTACATATATTATCTCATTTCATCCCCACAATAATATTGAGTTACATACTGTTATTATTCCTATTTAATATATGAAGAAAATAAATATGAGGAAGTTGGCTCTTTTCCAGTTCTTACAGCTAGGAACAATTGGAAGAATTTGGATTCACCCCCTCTTGACTAAATTCTGTGCTCATTACACTATAGTACATTGTTGAAGTAGTGACTGTTTATAGTGTCATCCTATCATTATTATAACATTACAGAAATTTTAGTTCAATAGAGTTCATAGAGGAAAGATCCTAGAACACATTACTATCTTGCTATTAATGTTATATATTTAAGGTTATTCTGACTTTACCCAGGTAGACAAAAAGGTTCCCTTTTGTAATTGTATCAACAATATTTGGATGGAAATTTGTTGTTGATATTGTCATAGTACTTGACCAAGCTCACATAATAAGTATCATTGTGGGGTAATAATGCCCAATCTATTTCAGGCTTATCTTCCCATCTCCCTCTTTGGGGAGAAAGAGAGAGGGACAATAGGACTTGAAAAAACAACTAGAACAAAGGAAAGAGAGTCAACAGAGAAGAGAGTAAGGAAATTGAAATTCTTACAGAGAAATTTGTAGTGTCACTATCCTTTTCTCCCGGCCTCCAACTCAAGGATGTTTTATTATCACATGAATTTGTTCAAGAAAGATAAAAAGGCAGGATAGACAAAAAAGAAAAAAAAATAAAGAAAAAAGGGAGTTGAAAATGGAGAAAAGGATGAAAAGGGAGGGAGAATTGAGGATGAAAGAAAGAAAGAAAAAGAAACAATTAGAGAAAGAGAAATGAAAAGAAAACAACTTCTAAATCAAACTGCTTCCTTAACTACTTGATGTCTATTTTTGTTTACTTCAGTGCCCAGGTAAGAGATAAAAGGAGGAAAAAGAAAACCTCTCAAGCTTATTGGCCCCTATATTTAATGTAAAATGTTTTTATCAAGCTAGATTCACAGAAAAATACAAAGTTTAAAAACCAGAATTTACACGTCACTGAAAAATAAGCCTCCAAGGAGCTTTTTTTCCAAAAGACTTATTTTTCTTTCCTTCCTTAAACTTTATAGTTCATATAAATTATTTCTTAGGTTGCCTTGTAAGAAAATTATGCATAGAATCTGAATTCATGTAGTTGGAATGTTTTAAGAACCATAAAAGACTCTGTCTTCTACTCTACTTTTCATTCTTTTTTTTTTTTTTTAGCAGAGACGTGATGGATGAGGCCTTTCCAAGGAGAGAGAGAGAGTAAACTTTTGAGATTATAAATACAACCTTAGAGAACAGCCCCCAACTTTCCATACAAAGAACATTCCATCACATTAAAAAGTTAATTCATTTATCCATTTATGTATTCAATAAACATTTATGAATAACCTTCTGTGTTCAATGCACTATGCTGAGTGCTGTTGTGACACAGTGAAAAATAAGACAAGGTCTGTGTCCTCAAGGAAATAGATTAATCATGTATAAAGATAAAAATAATGAATTACAATAGTGGCATATAGGAATAAAAAATGTTAAGAAGTTGAATGGAGTGATCACTTTTCAATTCGGGATTACAAGAGACTTCTTGGAGGAGGTGTCATTTGAAGTTGATCCTTTGTAGATTAATAACATCTCAAATGACAGAGATAGTTTGCCAGATTTTTACTTTCAGATTTGTAAATTATGATGAAACGCCTAGGTTTTTTTCACTCATGTGCTTCCTTGACAAGTTTCTCTAAATGTGTGCCCACTTTCCTCGACGTATACTTTATGTATTTGTGAGAGAATGGGAGCCAGATATGCATGCATTATGATGTATTATTTGTTTAATATGACTATTTGTGATATTATTCTTTCTGTTTTTTTGTTTTTGTTGTTAATCATTAACATATCATCTAACTGTCAGTATTGTGATTAACTACTTTTACAAATAGTTATATATCTATGGGAGCTCTAGAACTTGAGTTGTAAATAAGACGATTATATTTTCCCCAAACAAAATTTCCCCAGCCACTCTAAAACATCTGCATTTAACCTCCCAGTAGCATTCTTTCTCTATTGAAGTGTGTAAAAGGAGGTTAGAGTTAGTGAGAAAATGTCCGTATAGATATAGGTGAGTGGTGGTGTAAAGCACTACTAAATATGCAAGCACACCGATATACTTCTTACAGTAGTAATTTATGAAGTACTGTCAAATGTTTGGACTCATAAATATCAATTTTATCTAGTTGTGCCATTTTCCAGTTCTTCAGAGAAGCTGGAACTAAAATCATATCTCTTGATTTAAGTGCTCTGTCATTCATTATTTTAATAGTTAATCAACTTTCTATTTTCCATTTGATTCCACTTGTATTTTCCTTTTACTAACCCTAAAATATTATAGACAGCCAGAAATTTTCCTTATACTCTTCCTCTTTCTTCTTCTTCTTATTTCCATTAATCCTATTTCCTCTTTGCTTTGAACTTCTGAATTCCACTTATTAATTATTTTGGAAATAGGTATGAAGAATTAGTATTTTAATAATAATAATTAATTTAATAATAACAATATATTATGTTAATGAGTAATGAGTTCATGGTATAGTGGGAAAAAAGCACTGAATTGATATTCAAGAAAAGCTGAGTTCTATTCTAGATTTTCCTATTATCTAGCTGTGTAACCTTGAAAACTCAGTTAACTTTACTAAGCATCAACTCATTCATTCAAAAAAGGGAGGAAGTTGGCCTTGAT
The DNA here is from genome assembly GCF_028583685.1 of Petaurus breviceps papuanus. Taxonomy (NCBI): domain Eukaryota; kingdom Metazoa; phylum Chordata; class Mammalia; order Diprotodontia; family Petauridae; genus Petaurus; species Petaurus breviceps. The sequence goes on from NW_027187352.1 coordinate 12,637,151, forward strand.
TTCTATCATCCCTCTTATTCTCTTGTAGAGGTAATGCAATATAGGACAAGGTGAAATGCAGTGAACTTGGAGTTAATGCCACCTTGCCCGGCCCACTGTTTTCCTCAAGTTGCTCATAAATAAAATTTAGCTAATAATAAATATATAATCTGCCTCAAAGTGGTGATTCTATATTATTTTATGATTTGCAAATGAATAGTTAATAAGAATTACTTCTAGTAGCAGTATCATTAATCAGTTCAAATCAATAAAGGTGGTTAGATACCCTTTGATTATTTCCCATGTTTCATTTAAGTATTAACCATCTTTGTTATGTCCTTATTGGTCTAAGATTTTTGTTGTCTTCTAAGTCAAGTGAAAGAAGTGCCTAGGTTTTAGAGATCATATAGTCCAATCCCATCATTTTATAAAAGAAGAAACTGAGTTTCAAGGATTTTGTTCAAGACTTTTTCACCTCCTTATGCCTCCTATAGTTATTTATCCCTGATATATGAAATTTTACCAGTAGAGATGCTTATTACACTAGATAGATAATCATCAGTGCTCAGAATTTAATAGACTGAAATACGACTCTATCAGATATGGAACTTTGTAAAGTTCTTGATGATTTAAACTGTTCACTGCTATAAAATCCCATATTTTGAGCAATAATACTAATAGTCAGCATATGTGTGTAATGCTTTATATTTGGCATTATATATATATATATATATTTCCTTATATATATTAGACCATTTGATCTCCACAATAACCTTCTGAGATAGGTGTTGTTATACATGGGGAAACTGAGCCTGTGAGAGATTGTTGCTTGAACAGACACCCTCAATAAGAACATTTCTCAGGGGCAGCGAGGTGGCACAGTGAATAGAGCACCGGCCCTGGAATCAGGAGGACCTGCATTTAAATCTGGCCTCAGACAAAAAGTACATAGACCAGTTATTTAGCCAGAGCACAGGAGGCACATGCAATGCTGACACTCCTCCTAATTAAAAAACAAGCAAACAAACAGAGGGAGGTCTTTAAGACCATGGATGAATCATCTTTAGGAGATTTACAGGAAGACATAAGTGAGATTACCACAGGATGGGAAAGTATAGAAGGACCACAATCTATACCATTGGGGAGGAAACCTATAGTAATGAAATGATGGATTCATTGATGTGTAGAAGTATCAATGTCCTGAAAAGAAGAATGGGATAGAGAAAGAGAAAGTAGAATAAAGAGAGAGACGGACACAGAGAAGAAAAGATATAGAAAGGTAAAGAGTTGCTGATGAAGGGAAAAATAGTCATTTCTTGGAAGTTCTCTCCAATGAAAAAAATAATAGCTAGGACGTAAGTAAATTAAAAAGAAATACACATTAAACTCCTGTTAAACTACTATATGCAAGGCTCTGTCCTAAGTGTTAGAGAAAAAAAGGAAAAGAAGCCAAAATTATCAGGCCCTCGCTGAAGGGTGTGTGTTTTTGAATCCCAGAATTGGAAGCAACCTTAGAGATCACCTATAATCTATACACTAGTGATTACACACAAAGTTTACACAAGTAATTTCCAAATGGAATATGGTTCAAAGATCATTTGTGGTAGCTTCATTATCCTAAACTTAAGCATGGCACAAAATAATGCCTTTGTTCTTGTCCAACCTGGAGTTCTGGTCTAGATCCTTTGTTTCAGAACAGTATTATCCACTCTTAGTTATCATGTATATGAGACCCATTCACCAGAAGCAAAAGAGCTCTCCAGCTGGATAGACAAAAGACATTTCTGAATCTATGCTATCTCTGCTTTTTGAACATCTGGAAACTTTTTATGTCCCTAGTGTAAACTTGGTTCCAGATACCTTAGATATTTCCTCTTATGGTTTCAGAAATCCTTCAGGTGTCTCTTCATCCATAGAATCCTACTGATTAATCTTTAAGTGAATCACAGCTTTGTAATCTGGATGTTCAATATATCTTATTTATAAGACTCATTTTGTAACTTGGTCTTTTATCTTAATTAATGTAATGAGGCCCAGGTGTTGAGGCAATGGGAGCCTCATATAAATAATGGTTTTTCCTATCTTTAGCATTTATTGTATTATTCACTCTTTAAAGCTTTGGGGAATAGAACTTATATAAGATGTCACAGAAAATAAAACTGTTTTACTACTAATGTATTCATTATAGCATCCCCCAAGGCTTCAATGAAACCACACTGAGAATACAGAACACCATCTCAGAACAAGGAGACTGAGAAGAGTTCAATACACTGGAGGTAACACATTGAAAAGATGCAAAGATTGATTTATGAGAGAATGTGAATGGAAAAGTATGTATTGCCAAAGCATGAAACTGCTAAATAGCTAAGTGGGGGACCAGAGAGAATATAGGAATGATTTTCTATATATTTGGAGAACACGAACACCAAAGGAGATAGTGGGAAATTGGGCGGATTGATGCAGGAAGATAAAATAGGAGCAATGTGATGAAATTATGAAATGGAAACTTTAGGTAGTCTTTGGAGAAAGTGATCCAAATGAAAGTGCTGATTACAGTGTGGAAAGCTCCCTTTCTGAAAGCAGATGTAAAGGAAGCCTGTTTGCTTCAATCATGTAAAATTAGACTAAATGAAGATTTTACACACACACACACCGATATATATATATCGATGTGTGTGTGTTGAGAGAAAGATAAATATGTATGTGTGTGTATGATAGATAGATAGATGGATAGATAGATAGATAGAAAGGGAAATAGACTTGAAGAAAACATGCATGTTTACTCTTGTAACCTTAGCAATTCCATTCTTCTTTCTGTAATGTTTTTGAATTCCAGAATTGGAAGCAACCTTAGAGATCACCTAGTCCAATCTCCCCCCCAGTGAAAAAATCAGCTCCCACTACCAACAGGTAAGCAGCCAGCCTCTAGGTGAAGACAGCCCCACTGTATTGGTAGATGGTTCTGATTGTTATTGTTGTGGTTTTTTTAATGTGTTTGTTTGGTTCCCCCTTAGGTAAACCTAAGCCCAAACCTCCCCTCCTATAATTTCCTTTCATTGGTTCTAATTCTATTCCTTTTTCTTTAGTTCTAATCCTTTGAGTACATTTTAAAAATAGACATTGTGATGCAACAAATGTAACAAAAAAGATTTCCCCCATCTGAAAGTGCTCTCTTTGTCCATATTTTTCTTGGAATACACTTTTTCTGGTGCTCTATTTCATCCCTAAGGCATACAAGTAGAGTGCTAGTTACTGTTTTTATTGTTCAGTCATTTCAGCTGTGTTCATGCTTTGTGTCCTAACTTGGAATTTTCTTGGCGAAGATACTGGAATGGTTTGCAATTTCCTTCTCTCAAACTGAGGTAAACAGGGTTAAGTTACTTGCTTAGGATCACACAGCTAGGAATCATTTGAGTCCAGACTTGAACTCAGGGGGAAGAATTTTTTTGACTCCAGGTCCCACACTTTATGCACTGCACCATCTAGTTTCCTATAATACACTAGGGTCATTAAAAAAAATCAAAACAAATCAAAGAAATTGGGAAAGTGTCTATATGGTTGAAAATATTGCAAATCTAAGCAAATATTTCTTTTGTTTTTTGGGGGGGTGGGGTTAAGATGGTTAGACAAATTACAGTATGTGCATGCAATGCAATATAAATTTGCCTTGAGAAATGATGTGAACTGTTTCATAGGAAACCAGGAAGACACTTATGAAGATATAGAACAAAGTGACTAGAACTAGGAAAAATCAATTATGAAATGACATTATAGACAAAACAACTCTGAAAGTTAGAATGCTGATCAATGAAATGATAAACCAGAAGTCCAAAAGAATAGAGTTAAAGCACATCTCTTCCACATCTTGACATTCACCATCACAGTTTTGATATATTGTGGGACAACAAAAAATTCAATGGGAAGTTTTGGGGAGTTTTGCAGTAGCCTGAAATGAGACATTGTAGCAGCAAGCACCCCAAGCGTCCTCAGGGTTTGCTGCCAACACAGGTTCTTAGATCTGCTTTGTTAAAGGAAAGCAACTCAAAATGGGTTAACAAGCTTACTTTAATCAGTCAAACATAGATCGTTTACCTCCTTCAGGGGAAAAAGGTCAGCACCCTGAACTTCAAAGTATACAGGCAGAATTATCAAGACAGAAACAGATCAAGTAGACAGCTTTCCAAACTGTCCAACCATTATATCCATACCAAATCAACATCTGGGTTTCAACATTTGGGTTTTTCAAAGCGGGGGAGGGGGGGTCTCTGGACAACGGCTTCCCAGAATCCAGATCAAATCACAGAACACTTCTCAAAGTGAGCCCCAAAACAAAGCTACACATCAGGGCTTATACAGCCTTCTCCTGGCTCAGAGAATGTAACAACCTTATTGACTCACTGGCCAATCAAGAAGTATCTACTGAAAAACAAGCCTCCCACCTCAGGCTCCAGGTGCACTTTAGTCTAGGGGCAGGGAAGATCTTTAAAATTTACATTCCCATTACAAACATGAAGGCCAGGCCAACAGATGACAGAGAGCCTATGACCAAATACTTGACCAAAATTTTACATTAAGGTACTGCAAACACTCCATAAAAGAAAAAGAAAAAAATCCGTCTTCTTCTCTGGTATGAAGAGAGGGTCAAAAAAAAATCTTATTTGTATTTTCCAGATCCCTGGGGCACAGCACCCCTAAGCCCGGTGAGGTGGAAAGGATAACTGTACACACTCTCAGAGAGGTGCTAAAATTATGATACAGAGAGGCATATTTTTTGGACATGACTTATGTAGGAATTTACTTTGCAGAAATATACATGCATATGATAAGGAATTTAGTTTTCCTTCTTTTTTGGATGGGTTGTTATTCATTTGAAGTGCAGTAGGAGAGAAAGATTATAAATACATATAAAATAACTAATACATTTATTTAAAATAGCTATTTTTAAAAGTGGCACAGTTGATAGAACCCTGGAGTCAGAAAGATCTGAGTTCAAATTTGACCTGAGATACTTAGCTACATGACCCTAAGCAAGTTGTAACCTCTATTTGTCACATTCTCATCATATATAAAATGGAAGTAATAATAGCATCTTCACACTAGGGTTTCTGGAGAGATAACAAGAGATATTTATTAATTGCTATATAAAGTATAGTTATGATATGTGTATATGTATATATATATACTTGTATATACATACCTTTATACACTATGTGTATACACGTATATATTTATTTATGCATATATGTGTTTATATTAGATGGCTATAGATAAATGTGTACACATAGACATAGATGTAGATAAAGATAATCTCCCTGGGGTAGAAACTATTTTTGATTTGTCTGTTTCTTTACTTGTTTTATTCCCAATGTCAAGAGCAGGTTTCTCCAGAAAGTATCAGAAGAATGTCACATTTAGAAAGAACTTCAGAGGCCCTCTGATACTACACATAGTTGAAAAAAAAGACACCTCTGCTACTCTTGACAAAACAAAATAAGATCCATACCTTCATTAAATCCCTTTAGTATATCTCTATCTCTATCCATCCATCCATCTATCCATCCATCCATCCATCCATCCACCCATCCATCCATCCATCTATCTGTCTGTCTGTCTATCTATCCAAAAATATCATTAATGAAAATGCCTCCTCTAACATTGTTTTACCTAATCCATATTTTTTCAAACTAATTAAAGATGTTCATTTTCAGGATATAGTTGTACTGAATTACTTCCTGGGATAATAAGAAAAAATGCTTCATATCTATTCATCATTACTTATCAATAATTCTTCATGGATTGATTCAGTGGAACAAGAATTAGATCTCAAAATAGTAGATTAGACACTTTAAATGTGTGTGAAAAATGAAGACCAGAATCTCTTATATATAAACTTTGTATAAATTAGTATCTATAGTAGGATTCAACAAATTCACATGCCTCCCCCTCTCCCCCGGCCTCAAATTGTTTCAAGTGCCTACTCTGTATGGGGCTCTATGGTTGATTCTGGGGATTAAAAAAAATGAAAAAGCTCCTATCTTCAAGCAATTTAATGTTTTTCTAGAATACACAAGGTCCCAAGTCACCCAATTCTTCAACCAATTTTTAATAACTACATAAATCATTTTTAAAATAAATATAATTTTAAAAGTAAATGTCAAATGATCACTTATCAAATAATCACTTTCTACACTTAGAAAACTTTTTAAGGCAAATATTACTTCTAGGCTGCCACGTTCAATGAATCAAAAAAAAGTCAATAACTATCTGTAAAGTGCCTCCTATGAACCAAGCACAAGATGATAGACTTAAAATTTGAAAACACATGTAACCTAGAGTAAATATTCATTTCATAGATGAGGAAAATAAGGTCCAAAGCTGAGGAGTTCAAGCATTTATTAAGTGCCAAATTCTCCAAACTACTGGGTACTAGAGATGCAAATTTCTATTATAGGGTGAAGCAACATGGACACAAACAATTAAATGCAAAACATATCCAAAATAAATTCACAGGAATTCAAAGAAGAAACACTAATATCCAGGTGAATGTATTAAATCAATCAAAAGGCATCTTCTATTTGTTTTCCAGAGACAACACTAGGCAGAAAGGATACTTTACTAGTAGTAAAAGGAATGAGACAATTTCCTACTCTCTTTGATGGGGGGTGACAATATGTACCCTGGGAGAGAATAAAGAAATAAATACAAAGCAGTTAAATATAAGTTAGGCAGGGAGGGTACTAGTACTAGCATTTGAGGGGACTGGGAAAGGTCTAACAAAGATTGTTCTTGTTGTTTGTCTTTCATTGTTGAAGAGGACTAATGATATCAGGAGGGTGATGTCTTGACTTTGAAGTGAATTGGATTCAAGTGAGGCAGAGCTGTACAAAGTCATCAGACTCAGCATCTCCCCTAGAATCTTTGCAGTCTAGTAGCAAGATATAAATCAAGATGAATAATGATGGCCCCAGTTTGCAGTGGGAGACGTTGGCATTTTGAGGCTAAGGTCTTTCCCAGATCTCAGCTTGTGTGAGGCAAAGCCCATTCTATAATTAAAGGCTAGGTAAGAAATGAGGCAAAAGATAGAATAGTTTGCCTTTGTAAAAGAATCAGTCTGAGAGGGGAAGACCCTCAAGAGTTTCTGACCAGAGTAGAAACAATTGCTGTTTACACCCTACTGTACTTGAGCTAGATCTGGAAGGGAAAGAGTCTATAAAGCATAGCTGAGAAGATCATGTTTACTAGAAAAGGAAGTACATACATGGTGCAAAGGCATAGTGACAGATGCTGGAAACATAAAAAACTTTAAAATTGGCACCCAACCTGAACTTCAAAGAGAGCTTCCCCATTTTACAGTTCAGGAAACTGAGGCAAACAGATGTTAAGTGACTTGCCTAAGGTCAAATAGATAGTGAGTTTCTGGTCCTTTCAGGTGTAGGGAACAGTTTATTTAAATGGAAAGTCCTATACAGAGAGTGCCAAATAGGAGAACCTATTTGTATAAACACACATGCATGTATATGTGAATATATGTGTGTTTGTGCATATACATATACATACATAGACAGACACATACACACACACATACAATCAGCCCTTCTTGTAGTAACAAATGATTAGAAAAGGAAAAAAAAAGAACTGAAACCTGATGACATGCACATTAAATAGAGAATGGCTAAGCAAATCATGCTATGCATGTATATATAACCGTTTTAATGTTAGAAATAATAAAAGACATATTTTTAGAGAAACATGGGAAGAATTTATGAATTGATGCATTGTAAAATGAGCAGGACCAGAAGAAAACTTAGGTACTTATGACATGGTAAAGGCAATCAATTTTGAAGGAATTTATAATTATGATCAATGTAATGAATTCCCACAATTCCAGAGGACTGATGATGATGCATGCTACAAATATCCTGCCAGAGGTAATGGATGAAAAACAAAGAACAACATGTATTTTAGCGCATGGTTAATGAGAGGATTTGTTTTACTTGACAATATATACCTGTTTAAAAGCTTTTTTTTTCCTTTTTTCAATTGGGGAAAAGGAGAAAGAAAATATATGTTTGCCAATGAAAAGGAATAGAGAGGGAAGGAACAGAAGGAGAAGGGAGTAGAGGATAATGTCACCTAGGTCAGTCTGGCTTAAAAGATGTTTATGAAGGGAAAAAAAAAAGCATGTGGCATCATTCTGGAAAGTTAAGCAAGAAATGGTTGGTTTATGAATGGATATTTTTACTTTTGTGAAATTTTTTTAATAATGAAAACAGCAGTATTTATTCAAAATGCAGAAAAAAAGTTGAAATAAATGTATTTGCTTAGGAGAGTAGGAGGAATTTCCAACTGTTGAAGAGAATACTTCTTTTCCCTTGGAATTTATTCTAGGGAGCAGATGCCTCAGAATAGTTAAAGACATGAGCACATGTTTGACCAGCAGTTTCATGTCAGGTTTTATCATAATTTAAGGGTAGGGAGATATAAAAAAAATCTAAACTTAGACTAAGGTGAGACTTTAGTTTTACTTCTGCCTCTGATGATGACCACATGATCATGGACAAGTAATTTAAACTCTTGGAGCATTACTTTCCTCAGCTGTAGTAATAATACCTATAGCATATTATAGGTATATGCTATATGGACACACAACAAAACGATCATCAACCCAGAGGGTGATATCTTTCTGGAAAAAGACAATAATTACTACTTCCTGAGATCAATCATAGCACAGGGCCTAAGGGATTAAAACAGATTCACACAATTAAAGAAGGCCATAATTTCCAGAGTATTGAGGGTATTGGACAATCTAGCTCAGCTAACTCAGTTCAAATTAATGGCTGCAACTGAGAAAGCAATTGCAGTCCAACAGCCTCACCTTTTCTCGCCTCTATGACTTGGTGTCCCTTATGCCTGGATGGCCCTCCTTTTTCATTTCTAGCTGTTTGAACCCTTAGTTTCTTTCAGGACTTAGTTTGAAGAGACAGCTTCTACCTGTAGCCATTCCCAATCACTGGAGATACTAGTGCCTCCATCCTCCTACTTCAGATTTCTCGTACATCTATCTTATACAGTTTTTATATGTACCTATATTTACATATGATGCCACCCTTGGGAATAGCATAATTTTGTGGAAGTCATGGACCAACTACTTTTTGTCTTTCTGTGTTTGGAGTCGACAAACCCAGGGAGGACCCAGGTCAAGCACTCACCAGAAGTAGGCAATGAAGATCCTAAATCCCTTGGGAGAGATTTCTGATATAGTCTTCTCCTTAGTTAACATTTTACAGGAAACATGACTCCCTCCATTTTCTTTCAAAAATGAAGGGACATATTTTTAGGTCCCTGATAACGTGGTTGACTATCAAAACTCAGGGGATATAATGGAGAGTCATTTTCAACAACATGTAGAAGGGAATTCAGTCAAAAAAAATATTACAAATATAATTTGGACTTGAACTGAAGTACTTTCTACAAATTTGGTGATTAAAATGTATGGTCATTGAAATTCTATAACTTTTTTTAAATATAAGAAATAAGGCAGTGTCAGGATGGTAGAGTAAAGGCTCATACCCTGCTGAACACCACCAACATTCTCCCAACAACTTTAAAATAACACCTTAAATCAAATTTTGGAGCAGCTGAGGAGAAAAAAGGGAGGAATTTTTCTAGCCTAAGTCCATTTAGCAGTCTAGGAGGACAGCTCTACAGAACTGGGGTGGATATAGGATTCGAGCTCAGCAGGAGGACCAGTAGTGGGCCATGGAGGTGGCTGCAACAGTAGCAGCAACAGCTTTAGGAATTCTCAGCCCAGAGAATGGTCAGAAACAGATTACAGGGGACCCTTTGCTGAAACTGGGTGCAGCTGACTGGCAAATCAAGTGCCCATAAACTTTTCAGGTCACATTTCCAAAGCAAAGAGGAGTGCTTGTTATAAGTCATAAGGGAAGAGGGTCCCTGGTCATGTGTGCAGAAATACGAGTTCTGGTACTGGCATTTGCTGAGGAAAAGGAGCCATTCCTGGGTAAAGACAGGAGCCCAGACTAGCAGATCAGTGATCATAACTCTCCAGGATAACACCATCTTGGAAGCATCAAAAACTTGCAGATCCTTGAGGACTAGCTATGGAAACTGCATTATGAAAAACCTTAATCTTGTCACAGTATCTCCCCAAATATGAAGCAGAGACAAAATTTAAAAATAAATACAAAGTAAAGAAATAGACTGATAAAATAAGCAAACAACGAGAAGAAGAATTTGACCATAAAAAACCTACTACAGTGGCAGACAGACTAAGATATAAATTTAGAAGAAAACAACAATGTCAAAACAGCTACAAGCAAAGCCTCAAAAACAAATGGTAAAGGACCCAAGGGTAGCAAGAATTCCTAAAATATTTTTTGTGAGTTTGTTTTTTTTTTTTTTTAAAGAGATTGGTAGTAGAAGAAATACAAGGAAAAGAAATGACGGTGATACAAGATAATTATGAAAGGAGAATTAACAGCTGGGTAAAAAAAAGGTACATATAGAGACATATACACATAAAAAATGGCTGAAGAAAATAACATCTTAAAAACCTAATAGTAGTGGCCTATTTTTTAAAAAGCACACAATTTCACTGAATCAAAGAACTCCTTAAAAATTAGAATTGGCAAAATGGAAAAGGAGATACAAAATATCACAGAAAAATAACCCCTTAAAAATTAGAATGGAGAAAGTAGAAGCTAATAATTCCGTGAGACATCAATAAACATTTTTAAGTCAAATAATGAAAAACAGAAGAAAATGCAAAATATTTCATTATAAAAATAACTGACATGGAAAATAGATCAAGAGAGATAATATAAGAATTATTTGATAACCTGAAAGCTATGATCAAAGAAAGATCCTAGCATAAAATTTCAAGAAATTATCAAATAAAACTGCCCTGATAGTTTAGATCCAGAGGGTAATATAGAGATTGAAAGAATCCACTTTTAACATCTTCAAAGATATTCCAAATGAAAATTCCCAGGAATATTATGGCCAAATTCCAGAGCTACCTAATGCAGGCACTCACTCAAAAAGAAATAATTCAAATATCATGAAGTCACAGTCAGGATCACAGAAGATTTAGCAGCTTCCACCTTAAAGTTCATATCTGGCCTCTGACCAGATATTTGCCACTTTCTAGCTGTGTGACCCTGTGCAAGTAACTTTCCCAATTGCATCAACCCCCAAAAACTTTTTTTTAAAGTTATCAATAAGGGGTGGCCAGGTGGCACAGTGAGTAAGAGCATTGGCCCTGGTGTTGGGAGACCAGGATAGGTTCTGGCCTCAGATACTCGGCACCCACACAAAAATAACTGGCCATGTAACCTTGAGCAAGTTACTTAACCCCAATTGCTCTAAAAAAAAAAAGGTATCAATAGTCATATGAAAAAAAATTATCTAAATCACAACTGATTAGAGAAAGGTGAATTAAAATAATTCTGAGCTACCACCTCACACATATCATAAATGAATAATGATGGAGAGGATGAGGAAAAATAGGTACATTATTTAATTGTTTTCAGAGTAGTGAATTGTTCCAACCATTCTGGATCACAATTTGTAATTCTACCCAAAGGGTTGTAAAACTATGCATATCCTTTGATACAGCAATATCACTTCTTGGTTTGCATCTCAAAGAGGTCAAAGAAAAAGGGGAGACTTGAACACACATTGGGGGAACAATAGGTAGACTAAGCAGCTGACATGTGGCATGTGGAACAGGTTCCAATTTTAATTGTGACCCTTCCTAGTTGTACGGATATCATCATAGCTTTCAGACTAATCTTTCTGATAAACAAAATGGAGAAAATTATCTCACAAGCTCATTCAGAGGAAGTTCATTCCATTGAACAAATGTTGATTCTGTACCTACTATGGCTAAGAAATTGGGTTGGCTACAAGAGCTACAAAGGCAAAAATAAAACATTCCCTGTCAAATATGTATGAAGCGATACCTCACAAATTCAAGAGGGAGACAGTGTGAAAAAGGGGATCTCCATATCCTAGGGTCATAAGGGTCTTGGTCATAGAGGTCCTAGATGGTCTCTAAGTTTGATAGATTTGGAGAAAAAGTGTCCTTAGGGAAAGGAATAATTATGTATATACTGCCTACCATGTGCCAGACACTTTGCCACATATATTATCTCATTTGATCCTAATAAGACCCCTACAAGATGGGGCCTTTTCTTATCCCCATTGTATACTTGAGGAAACTGAGTAAAATAGAGGTTAAGTGACTAGTCTGGGGTCACACAAGCAGTGAGTGTCTGAGATCAGATTTGAACTTAAGTCCTCCTGACTCCCATTCCAGTGCTTTATCCACCATGCCACCTAGCTGCCTACACAGCATCTATTCTAATTCTTTCATTTAAAAGTAAACTGAGACTTAGTGTTTTATGCAGGGTTATACTCCTTACTCTCAGACACTTACTAGCTGTGTGACCCTGGGCAAGTCACTTTACCTCTATTTGCCTTGGGAGAAGGAAATGGAAATTTGATCTAGTATCCTTGCCAAGATAACCCCATGGAAAATGTTAGACACTATGGTCCATGGGGTCACAAAAAGTACGATATGACTGAACAACTGAAACACAATAACAAACACTGCTAGTAAGAGTTAGAAAGAGTCTCAAAACCTAGTCTGACTCCAAACCCAGTGTTATACAGAAGGCTAACAAAATTTGACTTATTGTTATAGGATATAAAATATAGGAAGTACTATTAAAATTTCACTTATACTACATGAGTTTGGTCCATGATCGTATGAGATATTTCATATGGCAAAGGACTAAACTTTTTATGAGAGGAACCAGATAAATGCTAGATTTGAGTCAGAAGATCTCTCTGATTTCTTGCTCTGCTTCTTCCTAGCTCTGCGAATCCTTGCAAGAACTTAACTAAGCTGTTCTAGCATTTATTCAGCTCTTAAAAGAAGTAGCTGGACTGAATGCTTACTGTGAAGTTGCTCAATTCCAAAATCCATTGTTTCCTGTCATAACCTCTCAGAGCCTCAGTTTCTTCTTCTGAAAATTGGGAAATAAAAATGACCTATTGGATAGAGATCTGGCCTCAGCACAATGAAACCCAAGCTACAATGGTACCTTTGATAAGTACAAGCACTGGGTCCAAGTCATTTAAATTCTTAGTGTCCCAGGAAACTCCCTAAGACTCTAAACTGAAGAGTTGTCCATATGCAATGGTAGAGAAAGTTCCATACCAGAAACTGCTTACCCAGATAAGGTCAGAGGTTAGGACAAAGATAGCAATCATAGTACAAAAGAATATTACATAGTGTCATCAAGTGCAATGGAAATGAGACCTGTTATTATTTTATGACTTAAAAAATGAAGGCTTGTACTGATTGCTCTACATTGCACCTTACTGTACTTCCTCTTGATTATTTAATATTTACCTGTGTTGGAAACACAGCCTTTCTTTATTATTATTATTATTTAATTAGCCTTTTGTTCAATCACTCAGGAAGGGAAAGAACAACGCCTTGAAAGGAGCATTGGGAAACATGGTAGGAAACCAATAATTGCCCAAACATTAAATAAGTTTGCCACTTTGCTAGACAGCAGCTGGCTGGAGTTGCCTTTCATTTTACTTTCCAGATTAGAAAGAAATGCTGCCAATGTTTCTTCTGTTGTTATAAGAGCCATCCTGGACTCTTTCCCAGTGTGAGAGATACTATTCTTGTCATCAAAGAGGGAAAAAGAACATTCAGTGGGTCGTACAACTAGGTCCAAACACTATACACCTCTATCAATTCAGAGCATCCCTTTGCACAGAATGTTGTTTTGTAATCATAGGGGTGTGTGTTTGTGGGGGTTTGGGGATGGGGTTATAAGCTTCATGCCTTTGCCCTGAAAGTGAAGTTGTCTGTTCTATTTGAGCTGAAAGAAGAAAGAATTCTCCAGTGTGACTGAGAACACTGGATTCTAATCATTGCTATGATCATTTTCATAGATCCAGAGCTGGTAAGAATCTGAGGACATAGCCTCTTAGTACACATTTTTCATTTGACCTGAGGTCCAAACAGGTGATGTTACTTTCCCAAGGTAATATCTGGCTCTAGTCCTATCACCACTTAACATTCAAATTGCTCTTCCTAGAGCAGAAGTCTGACCACATCACCTCACTGTTCAATAAACTGTTGAATCTGTGTTACCTGTTGGAAGAAATATAAAATCCTCTCTTTGGCTTTTAAATCCCTTTTGTATTGTTAATGTATTGTTAAGGGATTTTGAAGATCTTCCTTGCCCCTTAATAGGCCCATATCACCTACTCTGAGCTGTCATGTGGAGCTCAGTGTGTGGGAGGAGTTTACCCAACAGATCAAGAACAGAGAACAGAGAACAGAGAACAGAGAGCAGAGAGCAGGGAGTGAGGCAGACCTGAGCAGAGCCCGGTGAGAGCTGAGGCAGAACAGCTAGCATGATTGAGAGAGGGAGGAATTTTGATCAAGGGAGCTTGTTTGCGGGGAGGTGTGATGGAGGGAAGGCTTGGGGACAGCGGTGCTTCCTGCATTAGCAATGTGTACCAACTTATTTATTACCATGGTGGATTTGGCTTTCTGGTATATAAATAAATATCTTGGTTTTGTGTTCAAAGAAAAGAGTCTGTCATATCTTGAGATTCAAACTTGGAAATATGCCTGCATATTCATAGCAGCCACTATGGGGATCAAATTGGCAATATAACTTCATAACCTGGCACTTTCCAACCTCCCCTAGTAGTTTTAAATCTTATTCCCCTCTGTGAATTTTGTGATCCTGTGACATTGACCCCTTGCTATTCCTCACAAAAGTTGTTGTTTAAGTGCTTCAGTCATGTCTAACTCTTTGTGACCCCACTTGGTGGTTTCTTGGCAAAGATACTGGAGTGACTTCCCATATTTTTTTTTTCTGCAGCTCATTTTACAGATAAGGAAACTGTGGCAAACAGTTAAGGGTCACATAGTTGGTAAGTGTCTGAGGTCAGATTTGAATTCAGGAAGATGAGTCTTTCTGACTCCAGATCCAGCATTCTTTCCACTATACAACCTACTTATTCCCTCACACAAGACAATCCCTAGCCTCCTGACTCCAAGCATTTCCACTGAATCTCCTCCATGCCTAGAATTTTCTCCATTCTCATCCATAACCTGACTTCTTTGGCTTTCTTTGAGTTCCATCTAAAATCCTACAAGAAGTCTTTCCTGATCCCATGTGATGTGAGTGTTGATTATCTCCAATTTATCCTTTATATATCTTGTTTGTACACAGTTCTTTCCATAATAGAAAAAGAGGAACTAAATGAGGAAAAGAGACTTAGTATAGACTTGTGTTGAACTAGAGAAGAGAAGTGGGAAAGTGTTAAGGTATATTTTTTTAGGGAGAAAAAGGTTAGGTATATTCACATACCAGAAAGCCAAGTTATATTCTCACATAACAGACAGTGAGATTTTTGAGAGCAAGGATTTTGTTTGACATTCTTTGTATCTCTACTACTTGCCACAGTGTCCAACACATAGTAGGTTATTAATAAATGATTATTGATTTGACTTGACTTGAGATTACCATCCTGTTTACATATTGTACAAATGCAATTCTTTGGGTGTAGTACCTCCCCACTCTGTCCTTGATGGAAGGGATGGTAGGGATGTGTTTTTGCGTTTCTTTGTTTCCCTAGAACTTAGCATAATACATGGCATAGTATAAACACTTAATAAATGCTTAATGACTATACTAATGGAGGCACTCTGACAAATCCAGCATTTTTTTCAATATACCATTTTGTCTTTCTCTTCTTTGTCTCAAATTTGCTTTGTGATCTTGTGAACACTACATAATGTGTCTTTTCTTCAGTTTTCTCATCTATAAAATGAGATCTTTGGAATATACTGATTTTAATATTTATTAAGGACAAACTGTGTACTTGACATTGTGCTGGGTGATAGAGATATAAATTCAAATCCATTTTAAAAATTGTCATCATGTGTTTTTGTTATACTCCAGGAATATCATAGCTCCTCCAGGGATAAGGACATCACTTTAAATCTTATCACAATGCATTTTGCAAACCTAAAAACTCTATATAAATATTAGATATTATTATTTTCTGGGGTGGTGGTGGTGGTGGTGGTGGTAGTAGTAGTAGTAGTAGTAGTAATTACTCAACAAAGCACTTTGCAGATATTTAGTACTTAGTAAGTGTTTGCTGTTATTATAACATCAACAACTCTGACAAAATGAATTCCATTTCTGTGCTATGTCTAAGAAATTAAGTTCGGCCATATTTTTTTTTTTAAAGCTGACTATTACAAAATATGGTGAAGCAATTTTGGCTCAAGAAGGTCTTTCAAAGACACGTGGCAGAACAGTCTTTCCTACCAGGCTCTGAAAACTTAGGACACAACCTTAACCTAAACTCCCTAAGGGAAATTGTCCTACTTGAATGAAATCTGCCTGAGGCTACCAACAGGCCCAATTCTGACAATTAAGTTCAGAGAAAAAGAGAAACTAAATAATGAAAAGATACTTGGTATAGAATTGGATTCAACTAGAGAATAGAAGTGGGAAAGTGTTAAGGGATATTTTTTAGGGAGAAAAAGGTTAGGATTTGGACTCACTCTGATTCTGTCCTGTTCCTATTATTCACCTACTTTGCTTTCACCTTCAACTCACTGGAAACTTGGACACTACCATTGCATACCCCCATAGGTGAGCTTTTACCTTCATTTACCCAGGACTCTCTACGTCCTAGACTCATTTTTGTACCCTTTCTCTCTGCTCTTTTCCTCCCTTAGGATGTAAACTCGTAGAGGGCAGGGACTTATTATTGTTGCTTGTTTTTGTATTCTTAGCTCTTAGTAAATACTGGCTTTGGTCTAAAGAGCAGATTTATAAAGTAAAACCCTCATTCATAGCAATTCTGTACTTAGAAGGGTAGTTATAAAATAGCTTGTGCTTATGACCCCAGTTAGAGAGCAGAACTCTAACAAAGGGCTAGGGGATGAGATTCTAGCTAGGCCATAGGAAAGGTTACTGGCTCTCTCCAATATAGATCCAAATATGACTCCATACTACACAAAATAGGACATGAGGCAACAAAAGGACAGAGTCAACCATGGTTGTTATGAGAAAGGGAAACACACACACACACACACACACACTCCCAAGTTTGTCCATTTAGAAGTCATTCCTCATGGTGTTCAAGAAGGGAACTCCAGATATGGGAGTCCCCAGTTGGTCATCTACTATGGGATGACTGTCATCTCTCCTTGCTCTTCTTCAAAAAAACTCCCATACCTATTATGAAAACCGAAGGGCAGAGCCAAGATGATGCAGCGAAAGCAGGGGCTCACTTGAGTTCTTCCTCAAACCCATTCAAATAGCTTTAAAAAGTGACTCAGAACAAATTCTAGAGTGACTGAACCTGTAAAGAGATAGAGTGGGGCAGATTTCCAGCCTAAGACAACCTAGAAGGTTGATAGGAAGGTTTCTATTGCCCCAGGCTGAAGGAGGAAGGCAGTATAGTGCAGGTGGCACCAGCACAAACCCACCACCAGCAAAGCCAGAGCAGACCTGAGGAGACTGCCTCACTGGTAGCAGCTGTGATTTTCAGACTTCTCAGTCCACAGACTCCAGAGACAACCTAAAAGGTCAGAGGGAGGGGTCTGTCAAAGCTGGGTGAGAGAGAAACACAGTCCTGTGTAGGGAGTGCCAATACAGCCCCGACCCCAACAAACCAGAAGCAGGCCTTGGGAAAGACTGAATCAGGAGCTATCAGCCCTGGACAGAATGTGTCAAAGTCACCTATTTTGACTTCCAGGAGTCAAGATGGCAGAGTAAG
The DNA here is from genome assembly GCF_028583685.1 of Petaurus breviceps papuanus. Taxonomy (NCBI): domain Eukaryota; kingdom Metazoa; phylum Chordata; class Mammalia; order Diprotodontia; family Petauridae; genus Petaurus; species Petaurus breviceps. The sequence goes on from NW_027187352.1 coordinate 12,654,995, forward strand.
TAGTAAGTCACCCTCACCCTCCCTTATTGACCTTGAAAAACCCAGAGAATGTTACCCCAGGAAAAATGCTGAAATAGAGGAGCCAGCACAATGAGGAGGTACAATAATCTTTTAGCTCAGGAGGCTAAGGGGTTAAGGGAAAGGTTTCTCTTGCTGTTGCTGAAGATCAGTACAGGTCAGAGGCATCCCAACAAGTCAGCGCTAAGTCCCACTGCAGCAAACCAGCAGGAGATCCTGAGACCCAGGGTGGCAGAGCAGGCAAGCACCAACAACAGGCATACACACACACACCACCACCAACTCCAGCTCAGCATCAGGTAAGCTACCACCCTCCAGCTGCCAGCACCTGAGGCCCCAGCACACAAAACCAGTAACCAGGCCCTCAGCCACCAGCACAAGAAGCCTAGAACACTGTCCCCTGTGCCCCAGAAGAAGGGATCAGCTTTAAAAGCTCCCTCCCCCCCCAAAAAAAAATGGCAAACAACACAAGCAAAAAGCAACAAAGGAAAACAATGACCATAGAGAAGTCTTGGTGTCAAGGAAGATCAAAACATAAATTCAGGAGAGGACAACATTGCCAATATATCCATATCCAAAACCTCAAAGGGGAATATGAACTGTTCTCAAGGCCAAAAGTCCTTTTTGGAAGAGCTCAAGAAGTATTTAAAAAGTCTGATTATGAAAACTCCTTTCCCTCCTAGGATGATCTCCTGTTAGTTTCCTCTATTACCCACGTGGGAAAAAATACAAATCCAAGAGGTCTGTGAGGCCAGCCGACTCATTGCAACAAGTTCATTTTTTCTCTTCTTCTCTGTCTCTCTCATTTTCTTTCTATTTCTTTGTCTCTGTGTCTGACTCTGTATGTCTCCCTCTCCCTCATCCCCTCTCACCTGTACTCTTTCCCTCCTGTTCCTTTTATGTGTTGTTTTCTCTCATCATAATGTAAGAACCTGGAGGGCAGGGGCTTCCACACTTGTTTATATTTTTTATTCCCACCTCTTAGTATGGTTTCTGGCACATAAGAAGCCCTTAATAAATGTTCTACCTATCTACCTACCTACCTAGGTACCTACCTGTGTACAGATGTGGCTAGCAACTTATTCTGTGAACTTGAAGAGGTCAATTAAAAACTGAGCTTTCTCAACTGACTAATGAAGAAATTATATAAGGTTATGTGGTTAGAGCTAGAAGTTTGCCATCTTATTTTATATGCGTTAAGTAAAAAAGGATTAAATCTTATCATCTCATTTTGCACAGGAGGGAAGTCAGTCTTAGTGGGGTTAAATTACTTGTGAATAGCCATTAAAAGTGAGATGTGAGGTCAAATTTGAACTTGAATCTTCATAAATGCATGTCTATCTCTACTATATCATACTCCCTATCTCAGATAAGACTTTCTAGTCCCAAAATTATGTCTTCTAACTTTGTTTTCCAAAGTACTCTATGGTCTTACCAGTTTCTGATTGTGTGAATAAATTATTCTCACTTTCTGGAATGAGGGGAGTGAGTGCATGACTCATACTGAAGTTGAAGAAAAAAATGTCCATGGCCTGCCAATAAAAATTGGAAAAAATTCTTTCTAGACCTCAACAATGTACAGGGAGTAAAATCATTATACAGTTGGGCTTTTTTTAAAGGGGGTGACTGAAAGGTGTGTGGATAATGAAAATTCAACTTTAGAAATTGTGAAAAGCAAAAATAACTAAAATAAATGGAAGCATTGTAGGAAAATAGAAGAGAAAAATCATCCTCTATTATAATTAACCAGTGGGCTATTGTGCCATATACAGCTGAGATTTATACACTTTTTTTTTTCAGTTTGTAAGGAAGGGAGACTTTCTTAGATGAATATATATTTGTGTGTGAATCATTATTTGTTCATTCCCCCTGTTCTACTGATTGTCTCAAAATGTTTTTGTTAACTAATATTTGCTAATTCTTCTGATTAATAATTGTCCTGCATATTGGGAAGGTGCTTGTTACCAGCCACTGGCTCCCAATAATCAGAGAACAGTATTGCTCTGAATTTTCTGAAGCTACAACAAAAAGAAAACTGCTAAGATATAAAGAAAGGAAAACTCCCAGAAAGCAAGGACTCAAAAGCATGATTGACTTGTAAGGCAGAGTGAGGAAATTTCATTTTCTCTGTCTATTCTTTTCTAGGGTGAGAAATAGGTTAGGTTCAGGTTGTTTGGAGTCAGGAGATGGAGTGGGTGGTCATTCTGATCGGTAATATGCCCTTGAAATCCTCTCTCCCCAACCCCACCTTGAACTTTCCCCTAAACTCTCCTTGAATCTTTCCACTTGGTCAAGTCTCTGGCATTTACCTGAGACATTGAAATATCCCAGTCAACTAGTCTTTCATTGTAGCCTTCACCCAATCTCCCAATTCTCTGTCACCCCTAAGCTAGCCTGGCTATCATCTGTTACCTTTGAATTGCACTCAATACTTCCCACCTTTATCCTGTTTAGACTCATTCTTCTTTGGCCATATGATCCAGGTTCCTGGCATTCCTCACCCTTCTGTTACCTCCTAGTCACCTCAGAGTACTTGGCCACTCCTAGATCCTTCCCACAGTCTTTCTGTATATAAGATTCATCTTGCCTCCATTGAAGTGCTCAGATTCCTCAAGAAATAGCCAAAGGTTCAGATTCAGTATGGCCAGCATTATGGATTTTTAGAATCATACACACCCTCTATAGATGTTCTAACAAAACTTTTCTTTGGCTGAAAGAAGGCTTGGGTCAAATTCATTAGGGCAGGACCTGTGTTTTGCTGTTTCAGGGTTCCAGCACCCCTAAATCTCAACAATTCTATAGAAAAAAGTCTTTTCATGCTCAGTTCCAAATTTCATCAGAAACTGGCTTTTTTAAAGGACCCAAAGATATGCTAGCTCACTCATCTGGGAAAACAGCTCTTGGCTCTCCTGACTACCTGTTTTCCCCAGTTTTCATCTTGGCTTTGTCAAAGATTTCCTTACTTCTTTGTGTGTGGATGTGGAGTCAATTAGATCTGGAGATGCTGGGGTTGGGAAGGAGGTATGGGACTGACGGAGACAGGCTTCATCCTTGCTCCTTTCTGACCGACATTTTTTTATTCTATGTTCTCTGGTTCCTTCCCTCTGCTCCCAAACACAAAAAGACCCAAAGTTCCCATTTTCCTAGGAATACACGGCCCCCCAGAATCTTAATCTAGTGTCTTGGGAATTCAAAGAAATATGATAATTCAATCACTGGCTAAAGAGGAACAGGATATTAAGGCAATCTAAGTGGCAGAGCTTATGAAGTTTCCCAGCCCTCCTCAAGCTTCTGACTAAAGAGTGGTGATAACAACTGTTATTTATACAGACTGAGAACTGGAGAGAACTTAGAAAGGCCAAGGTCATCCACTTCAGTCTTGTCTTTTGTCCTGCCACTGGACTTAGATGACTCTGAAAAGAGAGAGTCTGATGGCTAATAACTTCCTGTAGCTCTGTTTCACTTCAATTCAATTCATATGCAAATTAAGACCTTAGCCTGGTGCTGTGCTTGGTCCTCTTAGAGAATAAAAGAAAACAGCAACAATCCTAAAGTTTATAATGAGCTAGTCAAACTAATTCACATTGCTTCCTAGATATGGTAATTGGCTCAACTTATCACATTTCATAGCTACTCAGGTTAAATGATTTGCCTAATATCATTCAGCTTGGGGGGAAAACAGATGGACAATTCCATACACCTCTCTTATTACTCCTAATCTTATTTTAATATATTTTTATTGATGTAATTGTTTTATATCTCCTACCTTTCTCCTTTTTATTCTTCCTCCTTCCTTCCCAGAGAATCTTCACTTATAACAAAAAATCAAGACAAAGATGGAAGAAAAAAAATAGCAAAACCAATCATCACATTGAAAAAGAGTCCAACTTTTTATGTAATGTTGTACAGGCATGAATTCACAGGAAGGAAGAAAGTAAACAAGTATTTATTGAATGCCTACTATGTGCTACACTTTGTGCTAAGTGCTTTAAGAATTATTATTTCATTTTATTCCATGACAGTAGGGAGGTAGTGTAATGTAATGCCAAGGAAAGGCAACTTCCCAAGGTTCAGAATACCAGCATAGGGGCTCTCCATTTTATTCAGTGACCAACCAAGAACAGAGAAGATTAAAACATGACATCATTCAAAATACAGCATTTACTAAGTGTGATTAAATAATCTCCAAGTACTACCCCACCCCAGGACCTTCCAATCATTCAATCAATTACAAAGTCTCCATTCTAAATACTTCTCCACCCCTAGGCTATACCTTCATTTGGTCCACCACAAAACCCCTCTTCTCAAATGGAGATTAGTTTCCAAACATAAGTAAAGTACCTTCATTTGTCAATCACAGAGCACAATAAGGTCAAAAGTTCCCCACCCCTGGATCACAATTGAATCTACCCCAGAGTTACATCAAGTTTAAACACAGCACTTAATACCCAAATGGAGGTCTTTTCTTCATCTTGACAGGAGGCAAGTTCTCAGCAATCTTAGTTCCTGGGGAGACAAGGCTTAGCCAGGCCATAAGATACATTGCCAGTCCCTTCATGAATTCATCCTCTGTCTGTAGAACAGTCCTAGAACCCCTGAACACATTAGCAAAGCCCTCTCCCAGGATTTCTGTAAACATCCAACAAGAAAATCCTTCTTCAGGGCTTCCGAACCAACAGAAAGGTTCCCAGACCCCTGCAACAACAGCACTGTCCTTCACCAGTGGACAGTATTCACTCTGTCTGCAGGACAGTCTCCAGACCCCTGCAACAACAGTACTGTCCCTCACCAGTGGACAGTATTCACTCTCTGTCTGCAGGACAGTCTCAGGGCTTCTTAGCGAACAGCCAGGTTCCAGGACTTCTTCAACAAAAGGACTGTCTTTCACCAGTGGACAAATCTGGCAAAACAACATCAAAACAGACAGACAAAGTACCAGCAAAACAGCCATGTCTCCTCAGTCCTTGGCAGCTCAGGGGGCAGGTCTCAAAAGTCCAGGGTAATTCAAAGCAGCCACCAGCAATTCTCTTAGTCTCTCTCTCTCCACGAGGTGCTGCTTCCAAAAAGATCTTCCGCCTCTCTCTAGTGTCTCTCCAAATCTACATCACCAGCTCCTCCCAGTTCAGGACTTTCTTTTCACATCAACAAGCCCATCCCACAGGTGGGATTAACAAACTCTGGGTTTTAACACAATCAATTTGAAAACCAAGCCAATACAGGGGAATCTTTAATTGCCATTACTATCACAGGTAGGTGCTCTATTTATTCACATTTTACAATCAAGGAAACTGAGACAGACAGTAATTGTCTGACTCCAGATTTAAAGTTTAGTCTTCCTGACTCTTGCCTCGGCACTTGGTCTACTGTCTCACTCACTGCGCTGGGCAGGAGGATTGACTGACTCCAAAACTTATACTTTTGCCACATCATACTAGGACTTGTACTATATGACTGTCAGCCTAATGTAATGCTCTTAAACAATGCAGACCCCCTGATTTTGTGTCCAAGGCTCTTTATCCTCTGTACCATGCTGCTTTGATTTAAAGAAAATAAAATAAAGGAAATCAATGAAAAGGAAAGCCTACAAATTTTAAAATGAAATTAGAGCTTATAAAGAATGAGGCCTGTCCACATCTAAAGTCCATGAAAGTGCTCAGAATCAGCACACAAACTAATCTTGACTTATCCCCTCATCATCTTTGACTTAAATTAGTTTTCCCCTTCCCCCACCCCCATTCACCAAGTCAGCAAGCACTGATTAAATTGCTAAGTGGTTCAGTAGATAAAGCATTGGGAGTCAGGAATACTCATCTCCCTGAGTTCAAATCCAGCCTCAGACACTTCTTAGACTTGTAACCTTGGGCAAGTCACTTAACCCTCTTTGCCTCAGTTTCCTCACCTGTAAAATGAGCTAAAGAAGGAAATGACAAATACTTCAGTATTAAGAAAACCTCAAGAGGTGGCTAGATGCTACAGTGAATAGAGCACTGGCCCTGGAGTCAGGAGGACCTGAGTTCAAACCCAGCCTCAGACACTTAACACAAAAACGAGCTGTGTGACCTTGGGCAAGCCACTTAATCCCAATTGCCCTGCTTTCCCCCTCCAAAAAAGCCAAAAAAAAAAAAAAAAGAAAACCTCAAATGGGGTCACAGAGAGTTAAATAAAAATGATTGAACAGCAACAATTCCCCAGTGTCTGTGCAAAGCGCTGAGCATGCAAAAAAAAGTTGCATCAGCACCTTCCCTCAAGGAGCTCACAAAATAACATTAGAGAGAACATGCACTGTGTACCAGGGGGAAAAAATACAGCTATGCACAGGACAAATCTTAGGTGGAAGGGTCCTATATAACACTTTTCAAATGTTATGAAACAAAACGAAGTCAGGGTTTTTACTAATATTGTCACAACAGTGGTTCCCACTATTCCTCATTACAAATATACACGATTTTTAGCAACAGCAGAGATGGAATGAGTGTCCTTGAACACATAGATCTTCTATGAGCATTGCTATTAGAAAAGGGGAGAACTCAGATTGTCAGATTCCATGTGTCTTGTAGTTAAACTTTTGATGTGAGTTGTCTTAAACTCCTTGAAGCAATATTTATTTGCTTTTCAATTTGTACCTCTTCCCTTATTACAGTACTTTACATATAGTATGTCATAAATGTTTTACATAAATATATGTCATTCATTCATTCATAGATGGGAAACTGACAGATTCATATAATCAAAGAACATTCAATGGACAGAGTGCTAGACCTAGAGTCAGGAGGACTCATCTTCATGAGTTCAAATCAGTCTTCGCTTACTAGCTATGTGACCCTGGGTAAGTCACTTACCCCTATTTACCTCTGTTTCCTCATCTGCCAAATAAGCTGGAGAATGATATGGCAAACCACTCCAGATTTTTGCCAAGAAAACTCCAAATGAGGTCAGAAAGAGTCAGATACAACTGAACAACAATTGTGTCAAGTATTCAGGAATTTACAGTTATATAGGACTAAGCACTGCCCTGAAAGATCTTAGAGTCTAGTTAGTGACATAAAGCAAGGACAAAGAAAAAACAATATGAAAAGAGACATCTGAAGTTCTATTAGGTGGGATGAAAGAGAAAAGGTGAGATAGTATGGGACTCCCTTCTCTACCAACACTCCCTCCCAACTGAAAATATTGTTTCTGTGAGGCAATACATCCTGAATTCCAAGAATCTAAATCATGGACCCACTTTGGGAATGTTTCCCATTTGATGTCCCAAGACTGGCTCATATACATTTTAGCTCTGAAAAAAACAGGTGACTGCTATGTATCCACTCCCCATCCTGGCAATCCTTTTTGAAAGATAGAGGGAAGGAAAATATGGATGCATACATACATACATACATACATACATACACATATCTGTGTATATATGTATACATCTTTCATTTAAGGAGGCAGGTGTACATGATAGTCAAATCTATACACACACATATACATACTATGTTTGTGTGTGTGTAACATCTTTCATAGGGGAGTGTTAGGGAGGCTGGTACACATGGTAACCAAATATACACATATATGTATATCTATACACACATGTATATTCTTATAAATTACATACAATTATATGATAAAGAATGAACCTGTGATTTATTTGCTAAAGAGGACTCCCAAATAAGGAAACTCCTAATAATATAGGTTATATACTTTCTGACTAGACACACCTTTCCCATTGGTCATACTTGGCTAAAAATAATGGAGAGTCACCTGGTTTTCTTTTGTTGTGCTTTTTGAGAAGTTTCTAGAAGGAAACTTTTTAGTATATAATAAATTTTCTGGAAAAAAGAAATGTGCTGAAGGGTTCAATAACTTCGAGGGTTTGTTCTACTTAGGAAGTTAAACTCTATTTGTCCTACAGTTGGCATTTTAAGTGCTCTGTTGTTCAGAAAACCATTTTTTTCCCTTTCAGGGAGAGACAGGCAGAAAGATAGAAACAGAGAAAGAGGTACAGATAGAGAGATACACAGAGATAGAAAGACACAGAGAGACAGAAACAAAGAGACAGGGAGACGGAGACAAAGAGAGAGAGAGACAGAGCAAGCATTTGGATAATCAGAGAAACAAAAATTTCAGTTGGGAAATATTGTTGTTCCCAAGGCTATCAGTGTCACAAATAGTTTTCTTCCTAGAATAAATAGAAGGTACACTGTGAAGTTGGACTGTTTGGCCTAGAAAGCAACATGTATGAGGTTCTAAGAGAGATGCTAAGAGATTTCCTAAAATACAGATTTTTTTTTTTCTGTTCAACTAATTTTGTGTCAAAACCATCTCTGGAATGACAATCTATTGAAGTGGAAGAGACTTTAGACACCATCTAATCTAATCCCTTTCTTTTATGTGAGGAAACAAACCTGAGAGTAGAACTGGGACCATATCTAAAACAACTTGCTGCTTAGAAAGAGAATTAATGAAAGTTGCCTAAGGACAGAGGCTGTCATTCTACCATTGTTTTCCTTGAACCCTACATAGTGCTTTGCATGTAGTTGTTTCTTAATAATTATCTGTAGCATTTTTTTACTATTATTGTTTTGTATTATGAAAATAAAAGTTGAAACATTAAACACTAATTGACTTAGCTGAAGTCAATGCATCATCTTAGAATTAAATGGTGGCCAACTCATATTTTCAGATGGGTAAAACTTCCATCATTATTCAAAAGTTCATTGACCTTATTAAAAAGTTCTTCCTTACAGTTAGTGCTGTCCAAAAGAAGAATGGTATGCTTTGGGAGTCAGTAAGTTTCCCATCAATTAAACTCTTTTTTTGGCTACCTAAAAGTAGCTTGATGACCAGATTAAAAGTAGTTCAATAATGAAGGTTACTCACATCCACTGAACCAAACTGAACCTTAACAGGTACTACAAATTATGTCACTCAACCTCTTGCTTCCCCACACCAACCTCCCTCCCCACAAAGAGAAAAAAGATATCTAGTCTAGACTTGAAAACCTCTAATAAGGAGAATCTCACCAACTCCCAACACAGTCTGATCTCCTTAAGAATGCTTTGGTTATTAGAAAGTTTTCCCAATATCTAACCTGATTCTACTTCCCTGTCACTTCTACCCATGGTCCCTAATTCAATATTCTGGATTTGAGCAGAGCAATTTTAATCCTCTGTCCCATAACCTTTCAAATAGCTGGAGGCACATGTTATCCATGTTTCCCACTCTTCTCTTACCATCAGGCTAAATTCTTGAACTGACATGGTCTAGAGAAGGAATTCTTAGCCTTTTGCAGATAACCTGGAATTTTGGTAGTATGGGAAAGCCAATGGATCCATTCTCTGAATCAGTTTTTTAAATAATTAAAATAAATAAAATAAAGATTTTGTTAGAGGTCACTGATAATAAAAATGGAATATTTCCCCCCATGCAAATTCACCCACCCCAGTTTAAAAATTTCTAGTCTGGAAGCTCAAGATCATCCTATTTCCATTCATCTGAAAACTGCAACTTGGAAAGTCTCTCCTTAAAAAGTGGGACCATAACCCAACTCATTAAACCAGTAATATCCATAGTCTTATTCTGGAAGAGTTCAGAAGGACTTCCTTGTTTGGGATACTAAGGTAGCCTCAAATTTCATTAGTTCTTGATTTCTATATTGTATTCTTGCATCATATTGAATTTATAGTACTATTCTTTTTCAAGGGGATTAAACCTTTCTGTTGAGCACAAGAGGTCAGAACTACAAACAAAAGAAAGAAAGCGCAAAAGTAAATTTAAGCTTGATGTAGAGATATAAGGCAGGGGTGGGGGTTGGGTGGGGACAAGGGGGCTCTTACAATTAAAACTATCTCAAGTGGAATGAATGAACTTGCTAGGAAATGACTATACTTCACCAAAGGTCTTTGAGCCATGCGATATCAGACTTAGAGAACATTTATATTCAGGCATCAGGTATGAGTAGAACTGGTAATCTCTGTTATCCCTTCCCAACAAGAGATCTATGATTTTGTGGTCTGCAAAGTTGTCAGGGATATTATGTGAACCAGGGTAAGTCACTTAATGTCTTTCTCAGTTTCCTAATCTGTAAAAAGGAAATTACTAACAGTACCTACCTTGAAGGGCTGTTGGGAGGAAAAAGAAAGAAAGGAAGGAAGGAATCCCATATTTATTAAGTGACTTCTATGTGTCTGAAAATGTGATAAACAATTTATAAATAGCATTTCATTTGGTCCTCACAACAACCCTAGAAGGTAGGTGCTATTATCACCCCTGTTTCATAGTAGAGGAAACTAATTCAGATAGACTAACACATCTAGTAATGTTTGAGACTTGATTTGAACTCAGATCTTCCATACAGCATTCTTTCCACTCGAAAACCTAGCTGCTTCTAAAATCAGTTTTTTATAAAACACATTTGTTCACTTGTTTTCAGTCATTTCAGAGTCTCTGTGACCCCATTTGGGGTTTTCTTGGCAGAGATACTGGAGTGATTTACCATTTCCTTCTTTAGCTCATTTTAAAGATTAGTAAACTGAGGCAAACAGGGTTAAGTTACTTGACCAAAGTCACACAACTAGTAAGTGTCTAAGGCTGTTTGAACTCAGGGAGATGAGTCTTCCTGATTCCAGGCTTGACATGCTATCTATTGTGCCAAAACTTTCAAGAGCTGTATAAATCCTAGCTAGTTCTATTATGGGAAGTTAGAAAAAAAGATTCTTTTTCACATAATTCTTATGGTGGCCAAAGTACTTTCTAGCTAAGATTCAGGAGTTTATAATTGGTCAAAGGTCACAAATAGCAATGTCTTTCTGCATAATTTATCTGCCTTAATGTTTCTAAGTCAAGAGAAGTAAAGGAAAATGATCACAAAACATTTCTTTACAAAAAATAGTTAACTGAGGATCATGACAGGGGATATAAGCAAACTGCTCCAGAACTCCACCAATGCCTTCTGGATACTGTTAGACAAAACATGGGAACTTTGGGAGAATATAGCAGCCTCCTGAATGCCAATGCCATCTCACTGCTGTGACAGCCTCCACTAGGCAGCTGCTCACAAAGAGGCATCAAGCCCTGCATGTCAAAATCGATTGACATTCCATTCTTTAAATGCAAATAAGTGTCTACCGTCATGTGAGACGCAGGTTGAACAGCCCATATTGTTATGATGGAGCTGTCAAGGCCCATATGCAGAAACTGGCCCTTTTACAAAATGGCAGGCAGCACCTGCCTCTCTCCTGAAGAAGCCTGAGTCAAGGCTGAAAAAACAATGACAATGATGTCTAATAAAGTAAGATGTTTATCACTTTCAATCCTTGCTTCCATACTTCAAGGATCTGTGACTTCCTTGCTATGTGTCCTTTTTTCCAAAATGTCTCAATCCCTCTATACCGTGACTGATAATCTTTGTTAGCTGATGTGGCCTAAACAATTCTTTAACTTTATAGCCAGCCTTTCATCGATGAGGTTATTCATACTTTGTTAAGCTATATCATTATGGAGGACAGGAAGAAAATACCCAGTTTAAACTCCTTGGAGGAAGAGAGTAACTGACTTTTTTCTTTGTTTCTCCAATGCCAAGCACAGTATATGACCACAGAAAATGTTTAATAAGTTTGCTTGCGGATTTATTGATTAGTGTCAGTAGGCTCATACTCAAGTCTTTACTGCATGGTAGGACCTTTAAGAATTAATGCTCTATTATCTCAGTCCATTAACCCAATGAATTAGGTCTTATTATTTTCAAAATATCTTGCAAAATAGGAAACAAGGGGTCAGAAATGACAAGTAACTTTCCTAATAAGTAATAGATTCTGGTTGGGAACTCAGATCTTCTGACTCTTGATCACTTCCAAGTCATAATGACACATCATAAAAAGGTTTTTAAGTGAGGGTTTAGTTTAACTATTTTTTAAATAACAATTAAAAGTTGATGATTTCTTAAGTCATTGAAAAGTTTATTGCAATGCTTTATTTTCAAGTCTTATCTATTAGCTCCATAAAACAGAACTGAATTGACTTGTGAAATATGTCTATCTGATGAATACTTTATATTGTTTATTTCTTTCCATCAGTGAACATTACAACCCCACCCTATTACCCATTTTTCCCTCCAGCATAATTGTCCATGATTTTCTACAAATCCTCTAGAGAAGATCTAATACAATGTACTAGCAATCTCGCTGAGGTTCTTTTTAATATTTAATAGATAATGGGTACCATTGGAGTAGTTGAGAAGTGAATTATGCTATATAACTAGACCACTTTCTGTTCTGATCATATATATCCTTAATAATGTGATATTTCTAATAGAACAGATGCCTACTTATACTCATCATATACCTTCCCATTGCCCTGTGAAATACATATAGTTGTGATTTTTCTGAGATTGTAATGTTCCATGAATTGTGGTAAATTTGGAATTTCTGAGAAAATAAGGTAAGGGATAAATCCTGGATTTGCAATTTCACTGAGATAGGGACCTCCTCTAAAGAGAAAACTCCCTCTACCAATGCACCTAGGCACCTTTTCATCAACTTACTGTCTTAGAGAATTTTCTACAACAATTACTTGTCTAGGATCACATAGTCAATATGGGTCAGAGGCAAGCCTTGACCACAGATCTTCCTTATACCTTTGCCAAACCTTAACCCATTAAATCACAATGCCTCTAGCATCACTAGGACAATAATCTTGTTCCTAGGTAGGGCTTTTGTAAATGAAAAGCTTATGATCAAAGGATGAAAGGATTATATATCTAGAGATAGAAGAGGACCTCAGAAAGCCATCTAGAGTCCAACTCCCTCATTTTAGGAAAATAGAATTTGAGGATCAGAGCAGTTAAGAGACTTGCCCAAGGTTACAAGGTAGTATTAGATGTGGAATTTGGACCCAGTTTCTTTAGTTCCAGAGACAGCATTCTTGTCATTATCTTTCCAAGGGGGATCACTAAAATGTCATATGATTTTTTTTAAATGAGTGCTTTAATTTTTAGCCACTTTGCTTTGTTCCTGATCCTATGGGACAATATATATAAAGGAATATGATTACATTGGTATGAGGGTACATGTGTCTGGAAATCCTCTACAATGATGCATCCCAAGACTTTTACCTGTAATTCAGATTCAGAGAATTATCTGGGATATTGAGAAGATAAATGAATCCCCTAAGTTCACATGCCTAGTGGAGAAGACTTGAACCTAGGTTTTCTTGACTCAAAGGCCAAACCCCCAAGGCACTTCATATCATTGTCTCTCTCAAGTTTATGGCAAGAAATTATAGCTGAAATTGACATTACACTTTATTTTACTAAGCATGTGGATGTAAACTATATGCCCTTTACATATTATATAGCCACACATGCATATGTGAATACAAAAATACATACATATATATGCAAACAAACATACATATAAATACAAGTGTTTTGCATCTTCTAACAACCCAGTTAGGTAGGTTGGGAAGTCATGACTACCTCTATTTTACAGAATAAGACACTAGAGACCTGAGATAGGCAATGATTTAGCCAGTCGAATAATAGATTTTGAATTTGAATTCACATCTTTTTACTCTAAGTGTGATGCTTTTGGCATGTTCACCTCATTCTTAACCCTTGATTTTTCTCTGCATCCGGGCAGATGCCTTCTGTTAATTTACATTTAAAAGTAGTGTGTTTGTTTGTTTGTTTTTGAATAGAGCCTTAAGTATGGGTAAGGGTAAAAGGGAAAGAGTCAATGCTTTTGGAACCTAGAAGTAAATAAAGAAGGTGCTAAAACTCAATACACACCTTTTCCAATATTATTCCCAAAGACTTGTATGAACTAATTCAAAGTAAACTGAACTAGGAAAGAAATAAACACACTGATGGCAACAACATCAAGGAAAGAATGGTGAATCCATGTAAATTCAGTGTTGGCAAGTTATTATGACCAAGTTTGACCCCAAAGAAGAGAAATGAGAAGACACATCCTCCTTATTTTTCGTAAAGGCTGGGATCTTGAGATATTGAAAACTGAATATTATGTCATTTTTTTGTGTTATTTTTGCCAAACTCTTTCTTTCCCCAATTTTATTTATTTATTTATTTTTAATAAGAGACTACTCTCCAGTAGGGAGACGTACTATATATTGAGAAACAAATACAATATAAGAATAAAATATATTTGTAAATATCATTTATGTATGTGTATATAATACACAGTACGTGTGTATAAGGAGATAAATATACACATACATGCATAATACATATGTATGATTTATATGCACACACATACATACATGTATAAACATAAATACATGTGTGTGTGTGTACACTCATATCAATACCATCTATCCCTCTGATTGACTAGAGCATAGAGCAAAAACTCTGTACACCCCCTCCCCAAGACAACATTTAAAGATGGTTCCCAGGGCAACCAACACTTAATTTTCCACCAGCTGCTCTCCTTTGACTTAACTCCAACATTACCAGGAACACCCTCCCCTACTCTTTTTAGTTTTTATTTTCCTTCTGGTGCTTTTCTTGGTTTAGACTCCAGGAATATCATAGCACCTTCAGGGATAAGGTCATCACCTTAAATCTTATTATGATGCAGATTAACTCAGTTTTGATACTCAACACCTTTTCTACTACTTTAGCTGCCTCTCCCCTCTGGTTGAAGGGCTGGGGGGGTGGAGCAACAAACTCTTCCAAAACCCTTTATTTGTAGAAGGCTCAGAACTTTCCAGGTAACTCAGTATCTTATCAGTAGTTCTGCTTGTTTTTTTTATTTCAAGAATTCCATGCACCTATACCTGATATACACTGTTATTACACCTTTTTACCTTTCTATGTTTTGACTTTTCCCATTAGATTGTAAACTCCTTCAGGGATGTCTTCTTTGACTTGTCTCTCCAGTGCACAGTACCTGTCATATATAATTAATACGTAATAATTGCTTATGTAATGGCTAAAATATGCTTATGTGAATATATGCACATATAAACAAATATTCTTTTCAAATATTCAAATCATAAAAATTATACTGGGGAAATTCTTTAGACTATAAATGCAAATTTTTAAAAATATATAGTTTCAAAATTTTAGCAAGAGCTTATGGATCTAATATCTACCTACGTTCAAAGAACTGACCTCAGTCCCATTATAATGATAAAATAATAGCTAAGGACTAATTGACTTGAGTACTGATATTTAACCTATGGCTCCATATTAATCTTTATAGAAGCTATTAAAATTGCCTATGCTTTCTGTTCAAACAGGAAAAAAAAGGAGAGACATGATAATTATTTTTAAGTATCTGGAAGACTATTATTCAAAGAAAAAATAGACTTGTTCCATTTGGACTCAGAGGGTGAAGCTAGGGGCAATGAATGATAGCTATATGGAAAAGTTTCCCAATGTTTAGAGAGTCAGGGATATGTTAAAACCAACTAGAACCACTACTGAGGGATAACTGCTAAATTTTCAATGTGAACTTATACATGGTGGAATATAGAAAGTGCTACAAATCAAGACATGGTTTATTGTTTTGTTGATTGTCTAGACACAAGAAAGTATTGTAGAAAAGATTAATAAGCAGATGAAACTTTAAAATATATTGCTTTTTTAAAAAAGAGCTGATTGTTAAACACCAGCACATTCTTTGTAAGTAAGTTATGCAACAGTGGACTTGATTTCCTTGGAAAGTAGTGGGTATTTCAAATGAGAGGTCCTTGAAAACAAGTTGGACAATGAATTAATTGTCAGATATATTGTCAAGTTGCTTCTTTGTTCAGGTGTGAATTGATCTAGATGGCCTCTGAGATTCTTTACAACTATGAAACTCCATGATTTTGACGATCTTATATTCTTGAGAGATAGGGTATGTGCATATCATTATCCTCCTTCAAAAGAACTGGACACTGGATCTTGAGTGATAAAGGGTTCTGTCTAAAGTCATGTGGGTAGGAAGTAGGAGAGCTGCAATTTAACCCTTATTTCAGGGCTCTTTTCCCCCAAATTATGTTAGTGACATGAAGAAACACCAGCCAAACAAATGGAAGGGAAAATGATGATGACTTAAGTCTGATTTTTTTATTCTAGGACAGCATTTGTGAATGTCTAAAGATGTACTTTTTCTGTAATACTTGTAGAAACAGAATTCAAAAGAGCCTTGTATAGACATAAAACTTTAAGGCTGGCAGAACCTGGAGAGACAATCTAGTCTACCACACCCAATTTACAGGTGAGGAACCTGAGGTTCAAAGAGGAAAAGGGATTTCCCCAAAGTCACACAGATATTAGAGGCAGAAATGGGGCTAGAACCTAAGTCTTAAATTTTAATCCAATATTCTTTCCAAAATGCTGGCCTAGATATGACCTCCCCCCCCCCCAGCCCCCCTGCTGGCCCAAGATGTCTGGAGATGCAATAACTATAGGGGAAAGTAGCAATGAAAATGTATGTTGAGTCCCATATTTAAACAGGATAATTTTCATATTTAATTAATTAATATAACTCAAAAAAATAGTCACAGATTTTCCCTGTCATCTCATAAAGCTTGTAAGAAAAAGCTCAGGCCTTTTCAACCACATTAAATTATGACCAAATTAATTGGATTATTTCTCATTTTCAACAAAAACCACAACTTGCCTTCATTTCAGGCTTATCAAATACATTTATAGACAGGATTTGTCAGGATCAATCACTAATGCAGAACAGCAAGAAAAGCAAATGTAAAAAATAGTCGTAAGATAAGAATTATTATAAGTTAATGGCGGTCTTTTCCCAAAACAGACCATACATGTCTTAATCTCTTGACTTGACAGGTAGGGCACATTTCAGGTAAAGCTTTGACAAACTGAGGAACATCCATAGAAGAGGGACTGATTGGTGAGAATGGCATTGGTTGAAGGAATTGAGGTTATTTAATCGTGGAGAAGACAAGGGTGGGGGGTGAGTAAGGGGTAAATTGAAAGTTGATAGTCTTCAAAACACTGTCTTGAATAAGAGAGATCAGACTTGTTTAGCTTTAACCGGTAGAACTAGCATGATTAGCTTTAAACAGTAGAACTAGCAACAATGAGTGGTGGTTATAGGGGCAGAGTTAAGCACATTGTAACAGGAAAAAGGAAGACTGGAAGGAAAGAAGGAAAGGAGAGGAATAAAGAGAGGGAAGGAAGGATAGAGGGAGAAGGGGAAGGAGCATAGAAGGCAGGAAGGAAAGAGGGAGGAAGGAAGGAAGGAAGGAAGGAAGGAAGGAAGGAAGGAAGGAAGG
>NW_027187352.1:12672260-12705451 GCF_028583685.1 Petaurus breviceps papuanus
GAAGGAAGGAAGGAAGGAAGGAAGGAAGGAAGGAAGGAAGGAAGGAAAAGAAAAGGAAACTCTTCTAATATCTACAGCTATTCAAAAGTTGGTGTCTCAAAAACTAATGGGTTCTCCATTTGTAGATACCTTGATGTCAAGGCTGGATGACCACTCTTTTTTCGGAACCTTGCAAAAGAATTTCCTCCTCACACCATTGTATGGACTAGCTTATTTCTGACCTTCCTTCAACCTTTGCCATCTTGTGATTATTCTATGTCATCTCTGGCCACTATAATGTCCTCGATAATCCTAGGTATTTGGGAAGGTTCTCTGGAAATTTCACTTATACTCTCTTCTCCCTCTAAATTACATCATGACATTAATTTATAGAGTATTTGTTAATTAGCAAGAATGCATATTTTGTTCAGAAGGAAACTGAGATCTATCAAGCCTCTCTTCTCCCTGAAGCAGAAGTCTACAGAATCCCTGACAAAGACTCCTCCAGTGTCATCTTCAAGGCCTCCAGTTATTTGTAACTTCTAATTTCGGAGGTACCCTATTGCACTTTTGGACAGCTCTATTTGTTAAAAAGTTTTTGTTTGTTAAAAAGCTTTTTCGCTGTTTGAGTTTTCTTCTACCAAATGACTAATATGGAAATGTGATTTACCTGATTGCACATATAAAACCTACATCAGATTTCTCGCCATCTCAGGATGGCAAGGGGAGGGAGGGAGTGAATTTGAAACTCAAAATTAAAAAAAAGAATACAAATGTTAAAAATGGTTTTTTTTATGTAACTGGGGGAAAATAAAATATTAATTAAAAAAAGAAAATCCATCTCCATGTCACTCTAACTTCTAGCATTTACTTACAGTCTGGACTTTCATATGTAAATAGAGAGAGAAATAGTCCAACTTTCCCTTTTTTTTATTATAGACCTTTTAATTATTGAAGTGTAGCAAGGTGGATAGAGTAGACAGAGTACTGAACAGGTGATGCAGAGAGAGCCCAGCTTTAACTACTACTTCTCACTCAACCTGCCTGATCCTCACTTTCTTCCTCAATAAAACAAGGTCAATAATAACTTTAAAACCTATCTCACATGGTTGTAGTTAGGCTTGAACAACATAATGTATATAAAGGACTTTGTATATCATATGTAAATGTCAGGCAATTAAGAGGGTTGAATATTAGGTTTAGAGTTATAAAGTCCTGAATTTGCATCCTGCTTCAGTTACTTACTAGTTGTGTGATCCTTGGAAAATCACTTAACCTCTCTCAACCTCAGTTCCTTATCTGCAAGAAGGGGATAATTATAATATCTACCATAACAGCTATCGTAGAGACCAAATGAGATATCAGAAAAGTGCTTTGCAAACAATAAAGTTCTACATAAATAATAATTATAATCAAAACCATTCTTGTTCCTCCTCTGCTTCCTAGAAAGTACAAAAGTATCTTGGCTTATGTAAATCTCAACATTGCAAAATAATAATCCCTAGGACTAAGACATACTACTTCCCAATACCCAGACATAGATAAATAGACCCTTACATTCTGTCCAGATTGAAGTAAATTTCTGATAGTCCCAGGCAAGTTATACCATCTCCAGACACATGCCTTGCAGTGGAATCTGGGTTTATAATACAATGGTCAAACTGAAAACCTAGAGGTTCCTCAGAGAAAGCTGGATACTACGTCATGATTTGTATTTGTGTTTTCATTTATTTATTTTTCTTAGCAGCTCATGAAGATTTAAAAGAAATAACAGCTGGGTTGTAAATAGGCCTGTTGGAAGAGTTGCTCATAGTAATGAAACCATGGATCCTTGAAAAGCTAAAGTAGGAAAGAGCTGTGCACCATGCTCTAAGAATTCATTCTGACCTAGATTAGGAGAACAGTTATCAGACCACTAGAAGTATCCAATAGAAACTGCCCCAGAGTACAGATAAGTTTCAGGAAGTAGCATTCATTCCAGCATACCAAGAAGATTAAAGAAAGGTTATGGATCATTACAGATTTCTTCTGCTGGAAAAAATACCTACCTGGTGAAAATGAATGGACAGAATCTATGGGGCAGTTTCTGAGTGTTTGTTATGACATCTTACTTCCAGTCCAGGAACTCACACAAAATAGAAAAATAAAATAATGTATTAGTTCTTTTATGTACCATGTGAGCAAAGAACTAGATAGGACAAGCAGAGCTTTTCTGAGAGTTTTAAATCCTCTCTTTCTATTTTGGGAATACCAAATAGAGTTATTATAAATCACTCAGGCATGGGAAGAATGATAGAAATAAATCTGTGAAATGGTTTCAATTAAAATAATAACAAAGTACATGGGCTCCCTACTGGGACACCACTACTATTATCAGAATTAATATTCAGCATTTAGCATTTAGATCAGTCAGGTGACACAGACGAAGTGACTCAAAACCTCAGTCTACTAGTAGTGTCTGCCTTTTGTTTGCAGAAGGAGAGAATAAAACAAGCATTTATTAAGTACTTACTATATGCAGGGCACTGTGCCAAGTGCTGGGGATACAAATACAAGCAAAAAGAAATATAATCCCTGCCCTCAAGAAGCTTACATTGTAATGGGGAAGACAAAAGGGGGTGGGGATGTCATACAACAAGTCCATGTTGTTGTTTGTCCAAAGTCATATAACAAGTTTATACCAAACCTGAGATGAGCAAATCCAAGAGTTCTGACTTGGGGTCCAATGTCCTTTCCATTACCCTACGTAATTTAATGTAATAATTTTATAGGACCTGAGTGTATTAATTGGAATGGGAAAAGCACATCCCATTTTGTAATAGATATTACAAAAAGAAAACCATTATTTCTCTGGGGTTTGGATTGATTAAATCGTCTCTGCTTGCAGCTCAGTGTAGTGTACTACTCAGTTCTGCTAGGAGATGAATTTCACGAACCATTTCTGGCCAACAAGTCTGAACATGATTTCAGATGAAGCTTCTTTTAAAACAACTCAATTCCACACTCTGAAATTAGATCAAGTGCAGCTCAGTTTCTACCTAGGGATTTTTGAAAGGCTAGGTTTTCCTGACATTACTTCACACCCCCAGATTCAAAAGCTCATTGCTTAGATTATTGACAAAGTTCATGTCCAAGCCTAGGCTAACTAAATAATGGACCTGCAAGCCAGTTAAAGACTTTAGTGCTTGACTCTCTTCAAAAGGTTTCCCTAGCAATCCAGCAACTATGCATTTGTGGCACTGGAAGCCAATGACTATGCTTCTTTGACTCTTCACAGAGCTGAAATACTCTAGAAAAATTCTCAGATGCCATTGGCTGCTTTATTATTATTCTCACTTTCTTCTTATATCTATAGAATTAAAATAGAAACAGTGTTGGTAGTCGTTCATGTACTTTTATGTTTAATGTTCAATAGACTATTGTGCAGGTAGACAAGACAAATGTTTTTCTAATTGAATAAAAAGAATAGAATTAAGTATCTTCAACAGGCACAATGAAAACATCTTTGGGTGAATTCTCAGTCGGGATGATAAGAAATGATATGCACTTAATCTTATGTGATTTTTTCCCGCTAGATTCCTTTATTTTTAGAGACTTTTAGACCACTTAGAGCAAAGGCAAGAACACTCTATATGGAAGCATCTATTTTAAAATGTTCCTAGATTTTTACGTATGTAAAGGAGGTCATGGTCAATAGTTTTTGTGGTAGGGATACTCTAGTTATGGCAAAATTCATTTGTTGAATTTGTAAGAATATTTTGAGTTTTATGCTTGTAATAACAAGGATTTGATGTCTGATATTTTATGAAGGATAAAGAATTTCTGATGTAGCCACTTGATCAAGTCTTTCTGCAGCTGTATATTAGAGATTCTCCAGATTCCTTCTAAAGTCTGAATCAATCATTAATTCCAGGTACCTGCATATTTACCTTTCTGTAATTTCTGGCAGCAATGATCTGATCTTATATCTCTAGCATAAATCAACATATTTCTTTAAAGAAAACCACATAGCATGGCCATTTGTCTGAAACTCATTTGGTGTCTCTTGCAGATATGGATAGTCTACATTGGATATTTTTAATTACATTTTTAGATCTTAGCAGATTCATACATTCCAGCCAGATCTAAACCATTGTAGTCCTTCTTATGAGCTGCTCCCTCAATTCTCACTTGTACTTGTGTTTTGGGTCCACAAGTCTAAATTATTCTTTGAGTTCAAGATTTTCTGTGGCTCTGCACTCCTAAAACTATACATTATACCATCCCCCTCCACAACTGCATTTACCTTTAATGGTCAGTGGTGTAAACATGATTATCCTGATATAATGACATTTACTTAGATGGCAGAGTAAGGATGGTACCTACAAAGCATTCTCTCCCATAAACTTGTAGTGTCCTCTTTCACATATACACATAAATGTCATCAGGAAGAATGGAACAAAGTTAGAATATACTAGTAATGAGACTTAAATGTAAGGAAAACATGTGGCCAAGGCAACTCATGACTCCAAGTACAGCATGGTGCCAGTTTCATTTCTTATGATATACTCCTACTTCTCCCTCATGGGCAAACCATCTCTGATGAGATGGTTTTAAGCTAGGTTTACGCTAGCTGGAACTATTCCTGTCAATAACTCAATTCCAGACTTACGGAGATAATTATCTCTGGAATTCATAATCAGCTCTCTTCTCAGCTGCCAGAGCTCACTCCCCTTCAAACTGTTTAGTATCCCACTATTTTTTATGTCTGTGTCTCCCTAAACAGTGTATACTATTTTCAAAAAGGCTGCAAGAGGAGAGTCCTATGCTTGACCATCTAATAGAGCTCTCTGTTGTCTAATTCTGAATTTCTTCATAACTCACAAAGGAATTAAGTTGCCTTAAACCAGCTTAACATTTTGATTAATACATTGAAACATCATTACTTTGTTCTTCTCTAATTTCATCAACTGAGCTTTGGGCTGAAGGAGGGAAGGTCACAATTTCCCTGTATCACACCAGTGATCATTGCATCCAATAAGTCCATTGATCTCTATCTATTGTCAGCCTTTATTACTGCTCTAGAAAATGGTATTTCTATTTGTTCTATATATTTTAACATGTTTATCATGACATCAGAGAATTTTTTTTATTGTTATTCCTTTAACAGTTACAGATTTTGCACATCACAACCCCCTTCCTAATTTAAAACAAACAAAAACCTAACTAGACTCTTTTCTGGAGCTAAAAAATAAATCAATATTTATGGACAAATTGGTGTTGAGCCTTTGAACTTGGGAAGGCTGGTTCTTAGGTGACAGACATTCCATCTGTCACTTAGTCTATAAGAGAAGACTGACAACTTTTCATGGAAAATGCAGCCTGGGAACAACTGCTACCTACTAGTTGATTCCCCCTGGGGGATCTTTAACATCTGGTTATTGCACAGAAGTAGAAAATCCCCCCGAGTGATTATGGTAGAATAGTTGTGAGAGAACATAGAGAACAACAACAATAATAATAATGAAATAATGATGATGATGATGATGGTAATAATAATTAGCATTAACATAGCACTTTAAGATCTGCAAAGAGCTTTATAATTATTATCTCCTTTTGTCCTCATAGCAACCATGGGAGTTAGTATAAGCAGGGGCACTGAGACTCTGTGAACAGTCAATCAGTAAATATGCATTTATCAAGGGCACAATATATAACACGCCCTGAAAAAGTTATGATTCTGTAGTAAGGTAATTGTTCCCATATAAGAATGAGGAAAGAAAAAGCCTCAGGGCATGGTCATTTGGACCCACTTTCGGTATCTTGGCATAGGCTGGATCATTGGGGGTTGATTAAATATTGGAGAGGATCTGGGCTTGTGCATTCTATAATCCAATCTCATGGAATAACCTCAGT
This sequence comes from Petaurus breviceps papuanus, assembly GCF_028583685.1. Lineage (NCBI taxonomy): Eukaryota > Metazoa > Chordata > Mammalia > Diprotodontia > Petauridae > Petaurus > Petaurus breviceps. The sequence continues at coordinate 12,678,135 of NW_027187352.1, forward strand.
CTTTGAACAGAAAAACAAAAGCAAAATCAAACTTAGACCAACTTGATATCTTAGATGGAAAACCTAGCCCCAGTGTCAGATTTTGATCTGTTTATAGTAATTTCTAAGTTCAGAGGGGAGCAGTGGGTAAACATCTAAAAATTGTCTTTCCTGGGGGAGTGCTCTCAGGAAACACTTTTAAGTTTAATATGAGCATTACTATTACTTTTTAAAATTTAGACAATTAGCAAAATCAAAATCATCATCTGATTTTTTTGTATGTATGATATCCTAGGTATAAATGATGATATTAAAAATCTAACAAAGGGGTCCTTTAGCCCCCTAGTCATATGCACAGGCTCCAGCATACTCTTATCTAACACCCAGCTTGGTAGGAGTTGGTGAAGCATGTGCTAAGCTAATATAGTGCTTTGAGATTTAATGTTACTTGTTCTCCTATTAGACAGTAAACTCCTTGAAAGCATGGAATGTATTTTCTCTTTCCTCATATTCCCAATGTTGAAAACACAGTAGGCTTTTAATAAATGCTTACTGAATTAGCTTTCACATCACAATGAAGCATTGGAGGAAAACTTAGGGAAGACACTGGTATAACTACTATCCACTATTCCGAATTATTATCACCATTATTATATTGCCAAGAAAGTTAAAGATATCTCTGTTGTACGATCAACTAACATTACACAGGATTGGCATAAGGATAATATAAGTCAAAGATGACTCTTAAAAATCATCATGAATTATAAATAATGGATAAAAATTACTTGTAGGGGCAGCTAGGTGGCACAGTGAGTAAAAGAGCCTGCCCAGAGTCAGGAGGACCCGAGTTTGAGTTCGGTTCCGGCCTCAGACACTTAACACCCACCCACACACCCACCCACCCACACACACACACACACACACACACAAACTAGCCCTGTAACCTTGGGCAAACTACTTAACCCCAATCGCCCTCCAAAAAAAAAACAACAAAATTTACTTGTAAATGTAAATGAGAACAAAAAGCAGACTGTCTTTAACTTCTACCTGTTGTTAACTAGTGCTACTCTGTGGGAACAATCTGGAAGAAGAAAAAAAGGTGAAATAATTTACTTCTTCCACCTGATAACCCTTCAAATTCTCGAAGACAGCCATGATCACCAAGTCTTCTCTAGGCTTTCCATTGCTGCTTCATTCAACTGATCTTCCTCAATCATGGTGCTGGTTGACTTCCTCTTTCCCAGGAACCAAACACCCATTTAACAACTCAGTAATTATGCCCCTGAGCACAGACGCAATTACATGCTCTTACCTGGGAGGAATAGTGATAGTGTTTGGTTTCTTTTCAGGGTCCTTGAACTAGCACCAAAACACTTACATAACCTTCTGCTCTGTTCCTATAGCTTTCTTGGGTTCTGTTCTGGCCCAATAATCATTTTGTGGTTATCAAATAAAGTATTCCCAGTTTTATGGCAGTGGCACTTGGTGAAGAAAGAGTAAATGGTACCTGTTCTTTTCTAGGTCAGTGAGTGAATGGTAAACAAGAAGAAGCAAGACTTTTCTGCTACTCTCATTTTTCCTGAAAAAATTAGTGTTCTTTGTGTATTGTCTCTCTCAGGATGTGTGTGTATGTGTGTGTGTGTTTGTTTTAATGTAGGAGTTTAAAGATAGCAATGTTTGCTTAACCAAATAAATAACCATCTACTCGTGTATCTGGCTTCAAACTCTACCCAAGGCCCTTACTAGCTGCTTGTTCCTGGGTAAGTCACCTAGGTTCTCTGCATAATTTTCTTCACATATAAAATGGGAATAATAATTACACATACCTCCCAAGGTTGGTTAATCAAATGAGAAAATATTTCTAAAGTGTATGGAAAATATCAAATCACTATAGAAATACTAGTTATGATGATGAGGATGATGATCTAATGATCCTTTGGATCTGTGCAACCTAAGGCCACAAGCTCAAATTATGATGCCACTATTCTAATAGTTGCAACCATGCATTGGATCAATAAGAAATAAACTATTTCCCTAATAGCATTGAATTCCTAATAGTTTTTAATGTCCTCAGAGGCATATCTCACATAAATTATATTACATTTGATTATTCTACTCTTCAGCAAGTATAATCCAACAGAGGTTCTAGTTATTATAAAATTAATAAAAGAGTTAAATGGAATTGTGAATTTCTATCTTCCCCAAAGAAAATATTACACTTAGGAATTTATTCTCACTAATGGACCTAGGATTTTAATTTTTCTTCCTTTATATTTCAGTTACATTTTATAATTTTTTTCATTGTTTTTTCCTTAGGGTTATTTTTTCTTTATGAAATAAAACAAGTATTTCCACAACATAGTAGGATAAAAAAAAAAAGATGAAAGTGCACATGGAACTGCAGATCCATTATGTGCAACTTGCTATTCTTTCTTAATATAGTAGTTATCATGTAAATTTTTTCTCCTTTCTTTCTTCTCTCCCACTTCCACCCTAGAAATGGCTACCATTAGACTCTCTCTCTCTCTCTCTCTTTCTCAATATATATATATATATATATATATATATATATATATATATATATTTAATTTGCAAAATCATTCTACATAACTATCAGTTCTTTCTCTGGAAACAATTAATGTCTTTCTTCAAAAAACTTTTGTAGTTAATCTGGGTATTCATAATATTCAAAATGACTTATTTGTTCAAAGTTGTTGTTAAAACAATATTGCTTTTAGTGCATACAATATTCTCTTGGTTCTGCTCATTTTACTCTTCATTATTTCATTCAAATCTATCCATGTTTTGTGTTTTTTTAAAGATTTTTGAACTCATCATTTCTTATAACACAGTAATATTCCATCACAATCATACACCCTGACTTGTTCAGTCATTCTGCAATTGATGGGCATCCCTGCAATTTCCTATTCTTTGCCACCACAAAGAGAATATCGAGATTATTTTCCTTTTTCCTAAATCGTCTCTGAAAATAGGCCTAGCAAGGGTATTAGCAGGATTATTAGACCTTGTAGTAGTAGTAATGGCCATCCCAATTAAATTACCAAAAATTATTTTACTGAATTAAAAAAAATAATGAAAACATTCATTTGGAAGAACAAAAAGGCAAGACTATTAAAGGGACTGATAAAAAAAAGTGGAGGAAGGAGTTTTAGCATTGCTAGATTTTAAACTACATTATAAGGTGATCATTATCAGAACTATCTGCTAAGAAATAGTATGGTAGATCAGTTAGAACATAGTAGACATGCAACTCACAGCAGCAGATGAATATAATAATGTAGTATTTGACAAGAGTAAAGCATTAAGTTTTTTGGAAAATAATTCATTATTTGGTAAAAAATTGTTGGGAAAACTGGAAAGCAGTCTGGGAATAACATACTTAATTAAGTATAAAAATCTATTGTGCTCTACAGGCTTTAGGAGTGAAAAGGGGGAGAAAAGGGCAGGAGTTAGAAGGGAGGGAAGAAGTAGTAAGGGGAAAGGGTAAGTAAAGGGAGGGAGGTGCATAGGGAGGTAATACTGAGGGGGGTGGTGGTCAAAAGGAAAATTCTTAAGAAGGGGAAGGGAGAAATAAAAGCACAAACAGGGGAGGGAATAGGATGGAGGGAAAGACACAGATAGTAATCATAACTGGGAATGTGAATGGGATGAACTCTCCCACAAAACAGAGGCAGATCTCAGAATGGATTAAAAATAATCCTGCATATGCTGTCTACAAGAAACACATTTGAAACAGGGGAATACACACAGTTATATAAACTGATGTTGATTGAGAAGAGCAGGACCAAGAAAAATTTGTACACAATTACAGACAGAACATATGTGTGATTACTAACTTTGATAGACTGGGCTCCTCTCAGCAATGCAACGTTATAGGACAACTCCAAAAGCCTCATTGTGGAAAGAATTATCCACATCCTGAGAAAGAACTACAGAGAATGAATGCAGATGGAAGCAAGCTATTTGCTCCCTCTCTTTTTCTTGTTTTGTTTTGTTTCCTCTTTCTCATTGTTTACTCCATTGGTTATTATCCTTCTTTACAAACTGACTAATGTTTAATGTGAAGATATTTGACTGCATCCACTAATGGGGGGTGGAAAGGGACTGGGAGGAAATTTGAAACTAAAGGGATTGTGGAACTGAATGTCATAAACTAAAAGCAATTAAATAATTTTTTTTTAAATTGTGCATGGACCAATATCTTACACTATTAACGTAGATAAGTCAAAATGTACACATGATATAGCCATAAAGAGAACTTTTACAAGAAAATGTGAATAACACAAACATATCACCTATCAGACTTACGGAAAAGTGAAGAATTTATGAGCAAAGAGATACAGTGCCTTATGAGGTATAAAATGGATAATTCTGATTACATTGATTGTAAAAAGGTTTTGTGCAAAGAAAACCAATGCTGGGAAGGTTTGAAGGAAAGCAGAAAATTGTGGGGAAATTTTACAGACAGTTTCTCAGATAAAGGTCTCATATCTCAAATATATAAAGAACTTTGTGAAATTTACAAGAATACCAGTCATTCCCCAACTGATAAATGATGAAAGGAAATTAACAGGCAGTCTTCTGATGAAGAAATTAAAACTGTTTATAGTTATATGAAAAAAATGCCCTAAATCATTATTGATTTGATAAATGCAAACTCAAACAACCTTGAAGTAACTTACACTATCAGATTAACTAGAGCTCATAGATTGGATTACATCAGGTCCCTGCCCAAGCACCACTTAAAGTATATTTTAGGCCCTTCTGTTCCCTTTCCGTCCCTTCCCTTCCCTTCCCTGCCTTGCCCCTTCCTGCCCTTCCCTTCCCTTCCCTGCCCTGCCCTGCCCTGCCTTTCCCTGCCCTTCCTTTCCCTTCCCTTCCCTGTCCTTTCCTGCCCTGCCCTACTCTGCCCTGTGGGCCTAGTCATTGAATAGTCATTATATAACTCAAAGTGAGAACCTGAAAAGACTTTAGCCTAAAAGGGTCAGGATCTCCCATTGCCTCCTGAGCCATCTCCATTCATCCTGATGAATATCTGGCCACTGGAATCAGAAGACTCTGAAGGAGAAAGTGATATTGGTAACCTTGCACAGGCATCCCTCACTCAAATCAAAGTTAACTGCCAAGTCAAGTCATTATTTCCCTGATGTCATCACCCTCTTCCCAAAAGAAGGACAAAGACAGCAATCAGATTAGCTAAAATGATTGAGGGGGAAAATGACAAATGTTAGAAGTGATATGGAATAAATGGGACACATTCACTGTTAGTGGAACTCTGAACTGATTCAACCATTCTGTAGAACAATCTCTAATTATTCCCAAAGAGTTATTAAACGACCTATATAATTTGATCCATTGACTTTCAACATGATCGAAATTAGTGGTATCTAATATCTTCTCCATGTATTTTTCTAAGTAATAAAATAATAAACCTCATAATAATAGCTATTATTTATATTGCCATTTAAAATTAATGAAATGCTTTATAAATATCATGTCATATTATGAAATACATCTCTTTATTTCTTTTGAAGTCCTTGCTTCAAATGGATAGCTATTTTTATAGTGATGTGCTAATCCAAATCCAAAGAATATGCAGACAGGAAACATGGAGGAACATTGCCATTATTTTTGATTAGTAAAAGATTTTCCATCATAGTAGATATTTAACAGATAATATATGGTATGAAGCTGCAAAAAGTCAGCTATGAAGGACAGTCTATCCAGAGTGTTTCTATTTTAAATTTGATTCTTTTAAAAACATCTTAAGGGGATTTGGTGCTGTAATGTGATCATGTAACCTGATTCATTTTCACACATTTTCCATTGTACATGCTGTAGTTGCTGATTTCCTCTACTTGTCCACAGGTTATGATTCTTTTCGAGGATTTGTGTTTGTATGTTATAGAAGAGAGAATGCAGAGGCAGGTCTCTGAGAACCCTTTTACCAGGAACGGAAAACACATCTGCAGTCATTCCCATGTGTCCCAGTCAGCAGCTGTTTCCCTTACGAGTCATATCAATCCTGGAATCCAGCACTCCTCACCCTAGCAAGATATCTTTTCTTCCCCTCCCTAGAGATCCTCTAGAAGAGTCTCAAGATTGGGAGGAGGAAATAAACATAGTTATTTCACTTGGAAGGGGGCCGTAAAACTAGTGACTTCCAAGAGCAGCAAATTGACTGCTATCAATTCTCATTTGTTCCCTCTGCCTCTCTATCCCTTTTGCTTGTCATTTGGTGTTATGCAACTCTGCCTGCCTGGAAACATTATAAGGGAAAGAGCAGCTGATATTGGGTGAGAAGAGCAGGGCTCTAACCCAGCCTGTTCCACTTATTGTCAGTTTTACTTTCAGAAAATCATTTCCTTTCTCTGGGCCCCAGGGTCCTCATCTGTAAAATAAAGGGACAGGAGGTGGAATTGGTAGACAAGATTGCCTTTGAAACCTCCCATACCTCTCAAAACTGTGGCCCTCTGAATTTAGCCTTTTATCCTCAGATCACAAGAGGTGCTTTGTTTGTGCCTTTTTTATGTGCTTGTCGTGTTCTATTTTATATTATTGTTAGCTATGTATGGACCATATTCCTGTAGCCTCTGCTCCAAAGAAACTGTATTCTAAGATTTATACAATACTTCCTATGGATTAAACCTCTTTTTATAAGCTAAATGATGGTTAGTGATTAACTGGAACTAGGGCATTATTTACTGACATAATAGTGAACACACTATAACTGATGGGGGCCTGTACCAATGGTGTTAGAGAAGAAAGATCCCCAACTTCTCAGGATAACCCTGGGTAACCTAAGGAGGATCAGCCTGGCTCTGGGATAAGGAGCCAAGCATGCTTGATATATAAATAACTAAATGATAGTAAATATAGATAAATAACAAATGGTAATTTGAATTATTAAGTCCAGAAGACACTTGATATCATGTTTTATTAGAACACAGAATAAAGAATGATACAATTATATTTTAGGGATCATTTGATCTAATATCTTCAAATTATACGTGAAACTTTTGAACCCTAGATAGATACGACTCCCCCAAGGTCAAATACAATATCCTATACAGTCTGGCCACACCTAGATATAGGTTCTAGAGCAGGAAACATATACCAGATAGAGTATCTTGGTGCAGAGTATTATAATTTTAGGACCAATGATTTAGTCATTCATGAAACATTTAATTATTGCCTAGTATGTATTAGATGATGGGGATAAGTGAAATAATCCCTCCTCTCAAGGAGCTTAGAGCAGCCAATGACCTCAACCCCCAGTCTCATCCCATATTATGGGACTTGAGGCCCATGGTCTGATATCTCCAAATAGGGCAATAATTTGATCAGTTTAGCAGTGGAAATAAATTCCCTCATAAACATGTGTAGGATTCCAACTTGCATAAACATGTAGCAGGAGGGTTATCTTTTATTGAGTCCCTTATTATGGGTAAGGCATGCTCATCCACACTGCCGACATCAGGTATAAGATTAGCTGGAAGGTTTATTACTTCAAATTATAACTTTTGATGAGATGCTAAATTCTTCCTTATAATTATTGCCACCAAGTAGTAATCCACCACCGCACATTCAATCCCGACCGTTCTTTCATGTGTGATTCATTCAAGTGAGTCAGATAAACAACATTGAGTGCTGTTGGTTTTAAAGGTTCATTGGTTTCTATTTATTCCTGAATAGTCTGTTACTTAAAGAGCCCAATTAAATATAATGGGTTAAAGTATTAAAAATCTGTTTGATTACCACTATTTACTCAGTGAGATACTGATTAAAGCTCGAAGCACAGACAGGTCTATTCTTGGGAGAGTAGGTGGTAAAAGAGATGAACTGTGTTTTATGGAAACTTTTTACCTTATATATGTCCACATGTTTAAAAAGGAAAAAAATGAAGGGGCGGCCAGGTGGCTCAGCGAGTAAGAGTACCGGCTCCAGTGTTGGGAAGACCTGGAGATCGAATCCTGGGCTCAGACACTCGGCACCACATCCAGAAATAACTGGCCGTGTAACGTTGTTAACCCCGATTGCTTAAAAAAAATAAATAAATAAAAAGGAAAAAAATGGAACATATTGCATCCCTGTTTCCAGGCAGGCTTATGTATAAGGAAAGGGGATACTTCTCTAACTGGGAGTTTTTTTTGAGGAATTTCATAATGGTCATTTCCTCATGAACAACAACAACAAAAAAAGTTTGCCTGTTTGGTTCTGGGTCTTGGTTTGTTTTTATGAAGAATAAGGAACTTGGATTACCTAAATGAGCATCATCTAATGTAGGGAGAGCTGCCCATGGAACCAGAAAGAATCACTTACATTGGTTGTGTGGACCTTTAAAAGTCTCAATGTTTTACATTTTTCAAAGTATTTTATCTCCAAAAGCAACCCATGTGACGTAGATACTACAAATATAATTTTCTCTGCTTTGCAAATTAGGGAGTTGTCCCTCAGAAAGCTCAAATCATTTGTCTAGTATTACACAGCTAGCAAATGTCTTATGTAGGACTGAAATCCAGATCTCCTGAATCTAGGTCCAGCCTTCTTTCCACTTTGTTTGCTGTTAATGTGATCTCTAAGGTAATTTGCCACTGGAATATCTTTTTAAATTTCATGTTACAAAGTGCCTTCTAACTTCAGTGTTCTTAGTACACTGAATTAATACGTTATTTTCTAAGACGCCTTCAAGCCCTAGTGTTCCATGATTTGGTGATGGCCCACCTTCTACTCCTTGATATCTCTTTCTCTTTTATGTCTCATTCCCTCCTGACCAATGTTATAACAGTGTGAATAAATATTACTTTAATACTTGCCAGTACTTCATCACCCATTGATATGGATGTTTCCTCCACATGATGTCACTCACTGACTCATCTATGCCTTCAATTGTTTTTTTGTTATTCTTCTTCATGTTTTCTTTTTCTTTTTTCTTTTTAAAGCAATCGGGGTTAAGTAACTTGCTCAAGGTTACATGGCCAGTTATTTTTGTGTGGGTGCCAAGTATCTGAGGCTGTAAGTGATCCCAGGACTCCCAAAGCTGGTTCATGTTTTCTTATAGATCCTCTATGGACTCAGGGCTAGAGCTTGTCTTCTAGGTCCTTTTACAGAGAATCAACGTAAGGAAATATCCTTAGGGTAGTCAAGTAAGTTACAAGATGGTGGACTAAACAATTTTGTTTCCCATGACCTCTCAAACCTTTCCTAAACAGAAATTATCCATCAAAGACAAAGCTACTTCACATGTCTTTATGTTCTAGGACATCCAGAATCCAAAAGAAGGTAAACAAAATCAAACAAACCAAAACTGAGGAGCTGATGTTAACTGGCTCTGAGCTCATATAGAACTCCTACTTCACCACCCATGCTACAGGCAGTGAGGCTGAAGCAGGAGACTCAAGAACACAACTCAGGCAAACACACAGCATCCCTCCATCCTGATACAGTCATCTTCCAACACACCTGCCTTGGGAGTTGGTTGTGCCCTAAATTGTTACAATAATATGGACAATACAAACTTGAAACAACTCAACAACAACAAAAATTATTGCTGGATCATTACAAATTCTCAAAAGGATGAGAGGAAATCACTTAATGATTTGAATAGATCCTTTATAGAATATTCATCAAAAACTTGGATGAAAAATGAAAATGCAAGGATAAGCTGTGATGGGCAACAGAAGGGGTGCTTGCCCTAATTAAATCATATATCTATTCAGATAACAATTACTGTGGGGGGTTTTTTAGCATTAATGAAACAATGACAATAGCAATGAATAAGGATGCATGCTAAATCTGTTTTTCAGTTGAGAGTTTTAAGCAATTGGATGGAAGACAAGAAAAACTTAAAAAAAAATCAGAGCTTAAAGATATAGCAAGGAGTCTGGCTCCAACTCTGTTTTTGTAGAAACTGTGAAGGGTCCAGAATGAGTGTGTGTTTCTGTTGCAACTTAACACAAAGGAATAAGGCATTAATTTAACAGCTCGTCACTCGATGGAAACCGCTGTCTCCACTTTATTATAGTTAAGTAAGGCTGTCATAGAAACCACTACACAATCTAGAGGAGCCCTTTCTATGTTGTATTACCATTCAATGTTGTGTTCTGTTCCTTGGCCATTACACTAAGGAGCTAGTGCCCCGTTTTTTCCCCTGAGGGGCCAGGTCCACTGTTTCTTACCAATCCTCTCTAATAAAAGGGAATGGAAATTTAACCACCTGCGCCTCTGTTCAGAATTTGAGCTTTTTCAAAGTCTAATATAACAGGGCTGTGTGAAGGAGGTTTTCAGAGAAAGGCTAAATAAGAGGTCTCTTGCATACACACAATAAACATAGAACTGAGGAATAGGAGGTTGAATTACAAGCATCTTTTATTGGAGGCCTTTGCTAAGAAGAAATGAATCTGACAGGAAATCCACACCTTAGTAACAGGACAGCTACAGAACTCAACATCTGCAAGGCATATAGAAGTGAATATTTCTTTTTCATGAAGATAATTGAAGAACTTATTCATAAGGGGCAGAAAGAATTGCCTCAGTTGAGGGGAGGGGAGCACCACCTGCCTTCTGAGCATATGCCTCTCTTGGATGAAATTATTATTCCCTAACAGACTGCACCCCAGATTCCCTTCACCGTCAGTCTTTGGTATTTCTATGCCCCTGCCTGGGGTTTACTAAGTAAATGGATTCCTCTAGCCTTCTAAGTCTAGCAAAACAACAAAAGAAATAAATAACCTCCTTTTCTTAATTCAAATAGCCCATAATAATAATAGCTGACATTTGCGTGATACTTTAAGGATTGCAAAGTGCTTTATAGATATTCTAACTTCAGCCTTATAGTAGCTTTCTGAAATAGGGAATATAGGCATGATAATCCCCAAATTAAATTAAAAAAAAACAACTAAATCTCAGAAAGATTAAAGAGCTTGCTCCTCATTATATACTGAACGTATCAGAAATGGGAAGGGAACACACTTTTTCTTGTTTTCAAGGTTAGCGATGAGACAGTTAACTGGCAATTATTGAGTACCTAATATGTGGTAGTCCTTATTTTTTCTGTCATATTTGACTTTTCATGACCTCATTTCAGGTTTTCTTGCCAAAGATAGTGGAATGATTTGCCATTTCTTTCTCCAACTCATTTTACAGATGAAGAAATCGAGGCAAATATGGTTAAGTAACTTGTCCAAAGTCAAACAGCTAGTAAGTGTCTAGGCCAAATCTGAACTCAGGAAGAAGATTTTTCTTGCCTCTAGACCTGGGACGCTATTCACTGTGCCTACCTAATTACCCTGTTAAGTGCTAGGCACTGTGCTAAGTGCAGGAAATATAAAGAAAGTCAAAAGATGATCCTAGCCCCAGAAGAGAAGAGGCCATTGCATTTGATAGTTAAAAGAACACTGCTAATTTAGGAGAGAGCAGTTTGTTGAATATTAGGGTCAGCATTTTATCTGCCATACCATATTATCCCTCAAAATACAGAAAGGCCAAATTATAAAGGTACAGAATTATTCTTTCATTTTGCCCCATTCAGTATGTTTAATTCAATTTTTAAAAAGATGATTAAGAAGAAAAGATATCAAATAACATGATAACAGTAATTCATTTTCTGTAGTCTGTAACTGGTTTAATAAGAGATTTCCTCACAGCAGCACTCTGAGATAATAACAATAACAATAATCATAATAGCATTTACATAATACCTTAAGATTTGCAAAGAGTTTTACACTTGTTTTTCATTCAAGAATTTATTATGCACTTACTGTATGCTAGGCTGTGGATATAATTACAGATTTTTAAAAAAAGTAAAATAATCCCTGTCCTCAAAGGAACATAAGATTTCATTGGGGAAGAGAACAAACAAAAGAAAAATGAGCGGATGGGGGAATTAGGTATGGTGGAGATGCCCAAAAGAGTGGGAACAGTACTTCAGACTTTGGCAGTCAGGTGGGAAATGAGATGACTGGAAATGTCTCCCCTGTCTCCCGACCTACTTAGAAGGTGAGTAGGTCATGGGTCCACTATCCAAACAGGTTCTTGATAAGGTATGAGTACCTGAATGGATCTTACAAGATGAAAATATGTTAAGATCATTCAATCCCTTCAACAACCCTAGGAGGTTTGCAGATGGGGAAACTGAGACTGACACAGGTTTATTTATTTAAGATACCAGGGCTAGTAAACGTCTCAGGCAGGAATTAATTTCAGCTTTCCAGATTCCGGAGTGTTCTATTTTATGTGTCACTTAGTTTTCCACTGTTGTTATTCTTTTTAAAGATAAAGAAATTTAGGCTCATGGAAGTAAAGCAATTTGCCTAAGATTCATACACAGAATTAATAAGTAATAGGCCGGGATTCACACAGAAGTCAGTTCTTTTCACTCTTTCATGATGCATTACAAAACACATCATGGTCAATTCCACAAAGGTCCTAGACTTTTTTTTTTCCACACCCTTGTATTCAACTACAAATCTATTTATTAAACATCTGCTTTGTTTTGTGCTAGTTACTGGAAATAAAATGACAAAAAAAAATGCTATTGACATCCAGGACTCTTCCTTTTGCTGGGGGATATACAGCAAAACACAAAGAAATATTTTAAGATTAATTTAGTTGAGAGAAGAAAGGCTATTATGAGGAAGAGAGCTTAGGTTCTGTTTGCTTATGTTTAGATGGGAGGAAAGAAGTAATGAAAGATTCTCCTCCTCCTCTACCCTCCCCCCAAACCTTTTAGGATCCCAGAAACCCTTGATGATCCCCAGCTTAAGAACCTGTATTTTAGAGCATTATCTAAAGCATGAGACTTGCGCAATGTTTCAGAAGTAGAAATTGAAACTAGATGTTACTGGTTTGAAGGCCAGCTCTCTTTCCTTTATACAAAATTGCCTGGAACATAAGTAGAGTCATAAAAATGATTACTGAATTCATGAATAAATGAAATTGAATTGTGGCTTTTTAGTTGTTTTCAGTCGTGCCTGACTCTCTGTGACTGCATTTGGGGTTTTCTTGGCAGAGATATTGCAGTGGTTTGCCATTTCCTTCTCCAGTTCATTTTATAGAGGCAGATTTCAGTTTGATGTAAAGAAAACCATCCTAACAATTTGACCTGTCTACAAAAAGAATGGGTTTCCTGGAGAGGAGGGGAGGCTTCAGGTTTGTAGTGATTTAGACCTCAATGGAGGTTTTGGAGAATTAGCCTAGATGACCCCTTTCTGGAGATATTGTAAAGGGAAATTTAGGAATGGGTTAGTTTCTGAAGTGTCTTCTAATTTACATTCTCTGATTTGGATGATCTTTATTGATTCTGTGGATTAATGATAATCCTCCACCAAAAGGATCCTTTGTTCTCTCAGTCAAACTTTGTGGTAATTCTGAGTCCTCAATGTCTTTGTGAGCACATTGTGAGCTCTACTATGTTTTTATTAAGCTGGAAAATGTTCATGTGTGGGCCCTATAATGGTTTGTAAATGTTGTCTGAGAAACAGTCCAAAAAGATTCATCTCCAGAGGGTTGGCAAGGCAGCTATGATGATCTGGGCTGTACAAGCTAATGAAGGCCATCTCCTCAGGTGAACAGGGGTTACTACGTGGGTGGGCAAAAGCAATGCTCTCACCAGTGGAACCACAGAGGTCTTGCTGTTTTGTTAGGGATAGGAAGAAAGCTTTGGAAAAAAATATCCAATTTCTTGAGTTTTCTGTTAAAAAACCATGTTCTAATTATAAAACTGCAAGCAAACTCTCCTCTACCTAATTTTGCCAAGCCCTAATTTGTGATGCTTATTATATTTTGCTCTGCCTCAGCATAAATTGTTTGATTGGCCTAAATGTTGAAATCCTCTTTACTCCAGTTCTAATGTGAATTACGGTCAGTAAATCATGAAGTTTGATGAGGCCTGAAGCAGGTTTCCCCAACATTCCCCTTTTGGTATCAAAGAAAAGAAGTATTGCTTCTTTCAACTGAGTCACCAGGATAAAAGAAAGTATTCCCTATCACAGAGATGGCCCCAAAACAGCTGTTTGGACTTATGTCAAGCCTATATTCCAAGCCCCTAGTAAATGTTTTCCATATATGATTATCACAAAAGGAAGACCACCTACAGTAATCCCTGCTAGGGACAGACTTGAATATTGAGATAGTTGTTTGCTCCTGTGCATAGAATCTGAGTGAACACACAGATTTTTTTTTTTCGGGGGGGGGGGAGTAAAGCACAGTTTCCTCATATATAAAATTTATCTCAAAGACCTTCTAGGACTTACATGAATTAAGGAATATAGAGTGCTTTGTGACCATACATCTTTATATTCATTCTGTTCCTATTTCTTAGCATTATTAATAGAATCTCCTAAATAGATGGCTGGAGGTTTAGCTATTATTTTTCTCCTTACTGCTAGACAAGGATAGCATTTTAGAAATATACTTTCAGATATGAATGTGAGCTAGCCTGAGTTCAACTCTCATCACTGATAGTCAACTCCTGATAACTTGAAAAATTCATAATCTACCATCAATATCTTACAGGCTCATACAGATAAATATAGAAAAAACTGAGATCTGTAAAGGAGCACTCTTCAAGGCTGATTACCGTTGGCCCAAGTCCCAGATCAGTTGTTCAAAAGGAAACAGAAAGACTAAAAACACAAGCAAACAAAGGACCTGATTACCAAACCTTATAAAATTGGAGTTGTAGGGTAGAATGGACACCAATGTGATTTCTCTAGGATTCTCTTCCTCAGAGTTACTACCCTCCAATTAAATCTCCACAGGAAGGAGAAAGATCAGGTTCTAGAATAGACAAAGAAGGACAGTTTGTGTTAGGTTTGAGAACTACAATCATATACTAATCCTGGATGATAGGGATGACTTCCTTCCTTAGCAGCAGTAGACAAGGGGCAAAGTGACTCTCACCCTATTTTCAGGCCATGAGTTACTTCTATATCCCATGAAGACCAGTAGGACATATAATAGCACTCAGCATTAGATGACATCAGAAGAATCTCAGCTCTGACAATTAGTGTGTGGTTTTAATCAAATTACTTTCCCACTTCTAGCTTTAGTTTCCTCACCTGGAAATTGGGGATAATCCTACTTAAAATTTCTTATGCCAAAGGACTATTGGGAGAAAGGTGATATGTTATACTCACAATACCAAAGAAATCAGAGCTATTAATTAAATTACAAGGAATCTTAATCTGTGCTTCCTGAGTTTTTTTTTCTATGTTGATAAATCTATTTCAATATAATTATTTTATGTATTAGAAAATATCACTTTGAAAAGAGTACAGTATGTTTCACCAGACTACCACAGGGGTCCATGAGCTCTATAAAGAAGGTTAAGAACCTGTGAAAAGGAAAGGGAATTATCAAATAAATATATCTGGCATTTGACCCTAAGGCTTAACAAATATGTCCAAGTTCACCAATCAATTTAAGAAAGCACGAAGGTAATGAATTAAAAAGAAAATAAAATCTGCAATACTGATTCCATACTTTCTTAAAATGACTCTGTTATGCTTTTTTTTGTCAGAAAGGGGGTTAAATTTTTTTTTATCTGAAAACAATGGCTTTATGGAGCAATCTTCCATAGAATCTACCATCTCTCAAAATTGGACTGAGTCTAGCAGATCTATGAGGAAGTTGGCATGTCACAAGAAACTGTCAGCTACCAACAGATTAAAATCTATAAACTCTAGAGGCCTAGCTGATGACTTCCACCTTGGCCATGCCTTTCTCTTAGGAAAACAGAGAAGGAAAGAAACACACACACACACACACACACACACACACACACACCATTTGAATGGTCAAAAGGAAAAGGTATCTTGACTAATTAGTAAATCACTTAGAGATAATGGTGTCCCTAAAATCATTTTTTTTTCAACGTTTTCAAATGACAAATGTAGGAAACCGATGCTCCAACCTAACATTGTGAAGTCACACAGATACTATATTTGGTTCCTTTTCTATATTCTAGCTTCTCCTTTAAACTGTCTCTTCTAACCTCAACTTTCTGTGACATCACCTCACACACAAAGCTACTTGTTATTTTCTACTTAGTTTGTTTGTTTTAACATTTTCATTAAAAGAATGAGCAAGAGTGATTACCAGTATCTGTCAACAGTAATATTAACCTTTGTAGCTGAAGGTTGATCAATGAAACACTTGACAAGAATTTACTGTGTCCTATTTCTATGTGGGGGGGGGGGACACATAAAAATAAATAAATAAATAAATAAATAAATGAATGAATAAAAGCCATTATCTCTGCTCTGAAGGAACCCATGATCTACTCAGGGACACAAAAATAATGAACAAAAAATACAATAGCAAAAAAAAAATGACACCCTATCTAATTAAGTAATTATGTGATAAAGTTTAAGCTCTTCGACTTGACATTCAATGTCTACTATAAGCTGCTCCTAATTAATTTTCTAGTTTTATCTCCCACCCACCCCTTTCATCTATTCTGCTCTCCAGCCAAACCAGACTTCTAGTCATTTTTTGAACTTTTTGTTTCTATACCTCTATGCACAGTATTCTCTGGAGTCCAAATTTCATGTTAATGAGAGATGGAATTTATTCAATAAGGGGCAAGATAAATATCTATATCTTATAAGATATACCAAAACATGTTTGTCTATGTGAAAATAAATGAATGAGAGAAGAAAACCATTTGGATAAGGACATATGTAGTGAAAAACTGAGACCATAATATGGTGGGCATATGCTATATGTCAAGTGCCCAGAAGGAGGAAATATATGGTGAATTCTAGAAGTAGATCACAAAGTTTACATGGAGGCATTATTTAAGAGGGATGATGTATTTCATCTATTTACACAACTATGTGACCTTCATATCTGTCAAAACAAAGAGGTTAAAGAGTTCTTGAATTGCTATGAAAATAACTAAGTTATTTTTAAACACAGAAAACAAAGAAATTGCAAGGGGTGCCTGTTGATTGGGGAATGACCAAACAAGCCATACAATTGTGAAGGAATACAACTGTGCTATAAGAAATTATGAGCTGACCTCAATGATGTTAGAAAAAACATGCATGAAATAATGAAGAACAAAATAAACAGAACCAAGAGAACAGTGTACACAGTAATAGCAATTTTGCTTTAAGAACAACTTTGAGTAAATAAGTCAATTTGACTATTAGAAGCACCCAAATTAACTACAAAGGGTATATGAAGGATGAAGCTATTTGCATTCATAGAAATAAATAAATAGATAAATAGAGGAATGTACAGAATGATTTCACACACACACATTTGTGTCTAATGTAGCCATCCCTAAGGTGGGAGGAGGGGGGGAAAGAAAAAAATTGCATGATAACTTTATTATATGTTTTAGCAAGTTGTACACTATAGATTTGCAGTTTCATGTGCAATCATATTTTATCATTTTACTGTGTTATAGAAAAGTTTGTTTTTTATTTCCATAGATTAAAAATAAGATAAATAAAAATTAAAAAAACACAGAAAAACAAATGGAAGGCCATTTTAAAATGGATGGTGAACACTGATAAAGAAAGAGTTGATAAAATATGAATGAAAGTGATGCTGGAAGTGACATGGTCTGATATGTTACCTAGATTTTGGGAAAAATAATTTCAAATAATTCAGAAGAGGTAAAGGTAGGGTTGGATAACCTAAAATTCTCTCAGCATACAACTGATGAGATGGATACAAGTATGAAATTCTAGATACAAAAATACAAATAGATTCACTCATGGAGAAAAAAGAAGGCATGACATAAACAAATAATCATATAAATGTACCAAACCACACCACTAAGATGATAAAAAAAAAAAAAGACATGTGTGTAGAGGCAAAAAAGGAAAAAATAATAGGATGAATCCAAAACAGTAATTCTGTGTTCTGAGATTAGCATTTAAAGATCAAAAGGTTAAAACAAACTAGATATAGCCGTGAATTCTGATGATAGCAAAGTACATTTTAAGACTTTGAGTAAAGGCAAAAATCAGAGGAAGGAAAGGACAGATACTTTTTTGGGTGGGTTGAAGATAATGGGTGATGCAGAGAGTTGTAGTACTACTCAGTTCTTATTTTGGTTAATTTTCATTACCAAAGAAATAGATTTTCAGATGGAAGAGTATTAAACAACACAGAAGAATGATATTGAAAACTAATTATTCAACTTCTTTAAAAATCATTGTTGAGATTGTGTTATAGTCCACTTTATCTTTTTTTTTTCTAGCCATACAATTTATGAGACCACCAAAGAGGACAAAGGTAAGAAGGCTGTGATCTGTATTATAAAGGAGACCTAACAATAAGGAGATCATTGATTAAAAAACACTAAAGTGGGACTGCTAGGTAGCACAGTGAGTAAGAGCGCCGGCCCCAGCGTTGGGAGACCTGGGATCGTTTCCGGCCTCAGATACATGGTACCCACACAAAATGATTGGCCGTGTAACCTTGAGCAAGTTGCTTAACCCCAATTGCTTTAAAAAAATACTAATATATAAATATTTCAATGCTAAAAAATGTTTTAATTTGCAATTGGGGGGCAAGTAACATCTTATTTGAAAATTAAAAAAAAAGAAAAGTCTTATAACAAACATAATGAAAAGAATCTTTTCCTTTAGGGAGGCAGGGAATATTGTTGTTTTCTAGAAATAGCCTTGAACTGGTAATCAGGAGATCTGGGTCTCTATCTACCACATACTAACTATATAAATTATTTCCTTTTTAAGTTATCTCCTGTGTAAAATAAGGATTTCTACTAGAGGTTGGGAGAGGTTCCACCTAACTAAAGTTCTACAGTTTTGGAGGGGAAGAGCCAAGATGGCAGAATAAAAGCAGGGACTTGCTTGAGCTCTCCCCCAAATCCCTCCATATACCTTTAAAAATTACCCTAAACAAATTTTAGAGCTACAGATACCACAAAATGACAGAGTGAAACATATCTCTAGCCCAAGACACCCTGAAAGGTGAACAGGAAAGATTTGTTGCACTGGGCTGGGAGTGGAGAACAGTCCATTATGGGCTATGTGGGCATATACGGGGCTGGAGCCGGCCTCAGGGGATTGAATTCCTGGCATCTGTGGCAGTTTCCAGACTTCTCAACTCACAAACACCAAAGACAGTATAGAAGGTCAATGGTAAAACTCTGTGGGACCTGGATGAGAGAGGAACACAGTCTGGCCCAAGCCTCAGTGTGGTGGAGGTGGCAACAACAACAGCAGCTGCTTCAAGAGCCACGGGCCCACAGAAAGTGAGGGATCAGAAGGCAATTGTAGGGATTTCTTTGTTAGCAATAAGGCAGGATTCTCTTGCTTTGCCCTGCCTGGATCTGGGTCACAGTCCTGTGTGGCAGTGCTGGGGTAAGGAGGAGCACTGGTGTGGTGGAGTTTGTGGTTCAGGGGAAAAACCTCTTCAGAGTTCCAAGGCAAAAAAGAGTAGTTAGTGTCTCTCATAGATCAGAGCACAGGCCAGGAGAAGAGTAAACATCTCTCCTTTGAACATACCACCTTGAAAGAGCTTAAAATTTATAGGTCCCTAGAAGTGTCACAGAAAATAGCTGCACAAAGCCCCTCAAGCATGGGGTCAGTACACCCATCCCCACTGGAAGCAGCGTCCTACCTTGACAAAGAGTTTGAAAGTCAAGTATTAGGCTGGGAAAATGAGCAAACAGCATTAAAAAAAATCAAACTATAGAATCTTACTTTGGTAACAAAGAAGAATAAAACATACAACCAGAAGAAGACAACAAAGGCAAAGTTTCTATATCAAAAGTCTCCAAGAAAAATATGAATTGGTTGCAGGCCATGGGAGAGCTCAAAAAGGATTTTGAAAATCAAGTAAGAGAAGTCTAGGAAAGATTGGGAAGAGATATAAGAGTGAAGCAAGAAAATCACGAAAGAAGAGTCAACAACTTCCTAAAGAAGACCCAAAAAAATACTGAAGAAAATAGCTCCTTCAAAAATAGACTAACTCAAATGGCAAAAGTGGTCCCAAACTTCTACAGTTTCCTGGCATATGTGGATCACTGGAAGAAACTAGGCCTTTTTAGCCTGAAGTAGAGTTAAAATTGGGTTGGAGCAGGAAAACTGTCTCTAGGCTTTTGAAGGGTAATCATGTTACAGAGAGATCATTCTTACCCTGCTTGTTCCCAAAGAGAAGAACTAGAATCAATGAGTGGAAGATGTAAAGTTATAGAAAGGTGAATTTAGACTTGGTAGAAAGAGGAAGGGACACGCATTTATATATCACCTACTGCATGCCAGGCACTGTGATCACTTTACAAGTATTATTTCATTTGATCCTCACAACAACTCTGAGAGGTAGTTGCTATTATCACCCCCATTTTATAGCTGAATAAAATGAAGCAGAGAGAATTTAAGTGAGCTAGGAAGTTTTTGAGGTTAAATTTAAATTTGGGTCTTTCTGGCTCTAGGTTCAGCACTTTGACCACTGTTGCTCCTAGATGCTTAAGGAAACAAACTTCGTAACATTAGAGTTGTCCAAAAGCAGAAATAGTCTGACTTGGGAGTTAATGAGTGTGCTCCCCAACTAGAAGCCTTCAAGTCAAAGCTGTGGATCTAACTCTCTGTACCCTTAGTTTTTGTTTCATCTATAAAAGAGGCATGATCATCCTTGAACTATCTTCCTCAAATTGCTGATGGGATAATGCTTTGTAAATCAATTGCTTAATTGGTCAGTCAATCAACATACCTTTATTAAATGCCAATTAAGTGTCAGGCATTGGGCTAGCTGCTCTTATCTGTATATAGATTTCCTGCATACTGAAGATAAGAATTCTGTTTTGGGAGGTTTTATCTGTTTGTTTGTGTGTATGTATGTGCATGCATGTGTTTGTGTGTGGGGGGGGGTGTGTGTGTTTGTGCGCTCGAACACAGAAGTGTGTGGGTATGTTTAGGCAATAGGAAGGCTGAATTTTCTTCACATTGCCTTCCCAACTCTGAGGTTCTGTGTTTCACTCATGCTTTTCTGCTCTGACTCTCAGTTTTTCCAAAAGAAGGTAGCTCTGATCTTCCTTTCTTAAACTAATCCTTTTCAGAAGCAGCTCATCTTGATGTTGTGATCAGTTCTTCCATTCTGGGCTTTTTTCTAGTTCAAGACATTTTTTTTTCAATTTTATTTCCCCAGCCATCATGTTGGTGACATCTCTGTCAACTAACTTCCTTTAAATGTTAACTGGAATGAAACTGAAGTGGAGGTTATTAGCTGCATGCTAAATGAGGATTGGCTTGTTCTCTTTTCTAATATGCCTGGAGTGGTTTTCAGAGTGCTGATGCTCTCCACAGTACTGTGACAGTTATTCTAGTTAGAAACAATTCTGTTTATGTGCTCAAGAATTTCTTTTTTTGGCTTTCTCTCTATAAAGACATTTGCTAGAAAGATAATGCTGCTGAATTCTTTTATCATAGCATACTGGAAGAGGAGTCAGGACACTTGGCTTACAATCCTTGCTCTGCCACTCACTATCTGACTTTGGGCAAGTCACCTCACAACAATTGCAACCAATTATTTCTCTTTAGCCTCAATTTCCTCATCAATAAAATGGATATAGTGATATTTGAACTACCTCTTTCAAATGGATATTATCATTAGAGAAATGCCTTCCAGACAATCCAGGTTCTTCCTCACATTCATTATGCGGGGAGGATGACAAAAAGGAAAATGACAACTGATGGAGAAGTTGTGAGAAAACAGGCAGACTAATGTAATATTGGTGCAGCGGTGAATTCATATAGCCATTCCAGAAAAACATTTTTTAATTATATCTCCAAAGTCAATAAGTTTTCAAGCAGTAATGTTACTACTAGGTTTATTCACTAAAGCAATCAGCTAATTCACTAAAGAGAGCAAAAGGAAAAAACATAAACATAAAAATACTCAATCTAGTCCTTTTTTCTAGTGTCAAAGACTTAGTCTAAGGGATTCCCCTTCAATGTAGAAATATCTAAACAAAGTATGAAATATGAAAATAATGGCATATCATTATGCCATTAATATTATGAGAAGAACAATTTTATGAACCATTATGAAAACCTGGGAAGGCTTGAACAAATTGATACATAGTGAAGGGAACAGCTATAGGAGAAATGTTTAAATAATAACATTTTAAAGATTTAAAACATTTTAGAATTTTCCAATCATGATTTCTGAAGCCCAATGATGAAGTATGCTACACATCTCCTAAGAGGAAAATGATTGACTCAAAATGCAGACTGAGACACATATTTGGACATGGTCATTGCAGGAAAAAATATGCATATTTGTTATAAATATTTTTTTGTTATTTTTCTCTGTTTTTCAATATTGTGGTGAGATATTGACAATAAATATATCCTACCTAAAATAAAATAAATAATTAAAATCAGATAAAGTATAAAAAATAGTCAATCAATAAGTCAAGAAAACTTTATTAAGTCCCTACAAGTTCTTCTCCATTCTAGTCCATCCACCACTTAGCTATCAAAGCAATGGTCCTAACAAGCAGGTCTAAACAAATAATCTCCCCCATCCCATTACTCCCAATCAAATTCAGCATTTATCTCTCACCTCCAATAAAAGAATTCTCTGACATTCAAATCCCTTTAAAATCTATGTCTCTTCCTTCCTTTCCAGCCTTCTAATACCTTACAGCCTCCTACATACATACTCCTGGGTGCAGAGGCACTGGCCTCCTTTCTGTAACTCAAATAAGACACTCTATCTCCTGAATCCAGGCATTTTCTCTGATTGTTACCAGTTTTGTAAAGTGTATCTTCCTCATGTCTACCTTTTGGTGCCCTGACTTCCTTCAAGCTCTACCTAAAATTCAACCTTCTGCAGGAAAGCTTTCAAAATTCCTCTTAATTCTAGTCCTCCTCTGTTATTTCCCAGGTCTTACATTTTCTATTCATATTCTAACTTTATCTATTTAAAGTCCCTGTTTGGCACAATATTCTATATCTTTTGTATTTAATTTTATTATCCTTTTTGTCTCTAGACTTTAAGATACTGTTATATGTTCTATGCTTTCTATATTCTAAGGTCCCTTTCCCATAGGACAATTTTATGTTCTGTGTCCCAAATATCCTAAGCTTACAATGATCCTCTGAAATGATATACAAGGAAAGGAACTTGATCTGAATACATATAAATCCTAAGAGCCATTTGTTGTTATCTTGAACAAGCATGATGCATACTCAAAGCTTCTTATGTGAAAATAAATTTAAATACTAGGCAGTCACAAAGCAATTTGCTGTGAAATCTTAAAATAACCACCTCTCTACAAAAGAGTTTTGTGTATTTTAATTGAAGGAAGTAGACTCATCCAAAAAGACAGGCAGGAGTCATATGTATATGTGTGTGTACATACATCTATATGTGTATATATATATGTATGTATACATAGATATGAACATGTATTTATATGTGTTATATATATATGCATGTATAATTCTTATTCTGATTTTTTTTCATTATTGTTAACAAAATTAGAATCATTTGAGAGTTAAACTGGCAGGGACCTTTTGTATCATTGTAATGTTAAGCAAAGGCCACTTCCAAGGTTCAAAATACCAGCATAGCAGCTCTCCATTTTATTCAGTGACACATTAAGAACAGAGAAAATAAAAATACAGCACAGTTCAAAATACAGCATTCACCAAGTATAATTCAATAATTTCCAAGTATTACTCTACCCCTGGGCAATACATTTATTTAGTCAATCACAAAGTCCCTCTTCTCAAATGGAGATTAGTTTCCAATCATAAACAAAGTACACTCATCTGTTCAGTCACAGAGCACAATAAAGTCAAAAGTTTCCCACCCCTAGATCACAAATGAATTACAATTATCATCAGTTAACTCCAAGCATCTTCTCAAAAGGGGCAGTAGAAAGCACAAAGGCCATCTACCCCTGGGAACAGTATTTAATACCCAAAAATAGGTCTTTTCTTCATCTTGATTCAAGGCAAGTCCTCAGCAATCTCTGTTCCTGGGGAGACAAAGCTTGTCCTCATTAATTCATTATCTGTCTGCAGAATAGTCCTAGCACCCCTGAAAACATCAGCAAGACCCTCTTCCAGGATTTGTGAAAACATATAATAAGAAAATCCTTCTTCAGGACTTCTGAAACAACAGCAAGTTTCCAGGGCCTCTGCAACAACAGCACTGTGCTTCACCAGCAGATGAATCTGGCAAAACAGACAGAAAAAATACTGGCATCACAGTCATGTCTCCTCAGTCCTTGGCAACTCCAGGTGGCAGCTCTCAAAAGTCCTGGGCAGCTCCAACTGGCCCTCAGAAATCCTCTCTCTCTTTCTCTGCCTCCAAGATGCTACTTCCAAAAGTTCTTATGCCTCTCTTCATCTGCTTGTGCCTCTCTAAATCCACTGCACCAGCTTCTCCCAGTTCACCCTCTCTTTTCACGTCAACAAGTCATACCACAAGTGGGATTCACAAGCTCTGGATTTTAACACTCTACCCTAAAGCCAAGCCAATACAGGGGGGATCTTTAAATTCCATTACTATTATAATCATTTACTCTAAATCCCTCATTTTTTAAATGAAAATGCTAGGACCCAGAGA
The DNA here is from genome assembly GCF_028583685.1 of Petaurus breviceps papuanus. NCBI lineage: Eukaryota > Metazoa > Chordata > Mammalia > Diprotodontia > Petauridae > Petaurus > Petaurus breviceps. The sequence continues at coordinate 12,702,702 of NW_027187352.1, forward strand.
GTAGGAGGTCCAAGATTTTACAGTGAATTAAGACCCAGGTCTTCTCACTCTTAGGTCTACGGCTTTTCTACTTTAACATAGATCCTGAAGATGGAAAAATAGATAGATAGATAGATAGATAGATAGATAGATAGATAGATAGATAGATAGATAGATAGATAGATGGATAGATAGATAGATAGATAGATAGATAGATAGATAGATAGATAGATAGATAGATAGATAGATAGATTAGATAGATGATGGATGGATGGATGGAAAGACAGACAGATATAGATAGATACATGCATACATACTTTCACAGTCATTCCAAGATATATAAATAAAAATACTATGCCTATCCTTGCCAATAAATTTTGCTCTAGTAGAATATAAAATCTTCAACAATGAGGTCTTTTTGTTGACTAGCCTTGCACACAACAGTCATATAATAAATGTTAGTTGGATTGAAATTGAACTCAATGGCCATGTGAAATTGGGGAACTTACCTTTGTTTAGGTTTCAGTTTGTTTACGTATGAAATAAGAATCTTAGGCAAAAATGATGAGATAGATATCTTCATGCTTCAAAATTTTGCACTTATATTGTGCTTATGATCACACTGTCAAGTAAGGCACTTTTCAGTTGAGGTTCTACCAGATTAGATATTAATTGATTGAAGAGTTTCTAGATTTTAACTAGTCCTGTTTTTTGAGTTTCATTTTTTTTATAAAGTTGTAGCAAGGGTAGTCTTATCAGTTACAGATAAAGGTGACCCATTTCAGAATTGAAATTGTGAACAAGAGCCCAGTCTTTTATTTTTAACAAATTATATTAATATATTTATATCTAACTCGTGTCTGTCCAATGGAAAAATCCAGGGTGGAATGATCTTGAAGAAGGAAATTAAGATAATTAACCATTTAATACTTTAAATGACTGACCTAACATGTAAACCCTACAACTGCACCCAAATTTGCTCTTCTAGGTTCAATTCACTTTACCTTCTACGCAGTCAGTTAATAAATATCTAAAGAGTACTTATTATTCTCTAGGATCTGTGATAAAAACTCAAGATAGAAAAATAAACAAAAATAACAACTCCCCCCCCCCCAAAAAAAAAGATGTCCTGTACTCAAGGAGCCCATATTATAATTAGGGAAACATAGTTCTCCACTTTAGCAAAATTGTTTTTTCTCCCACTCCCTACTATTTCTTAAGCTTTCCTGCTGCCAAACCTTTTCTCATACCATTATCACCACTGTGACTGCCCTTTTTCTTCAAACTCTGTACAACCTTAAAGTATAGATCAAATCCCTCTTCCCTGAATTCTCTAGCCCTGGGTATTTTCTCTTTCCCCTAAATTTATAGCACGAATCGTTTATTTATCTATTTATTTATTTAGATTTTGCTTTTTGTAGGGGGGAATGTAGGATAATTGGGGTTAAGTGACTTGCCCAAAGTCACACAGCTAGTTTTGTGTTAAGTGTCTGAGGCTAGATTTAAACTCAATTCCTCCTGACTCCAGGGCAACTGCACCACCTAGTCACCCCAGCATGTATCATTTAGACACATTGTCCAATTAATTGGAAAATTGTTTCCATTCATGTAGGACTTTACATTCATTCATTTTCATATTACTTTAGTTCATTATACCCTCACTACAATCCAGTGAGATATGTATCATAAGTGTTAGCCAAACCTATTACACTGGGAAAAATGGAGGCTCAGAGACTCACTGTGCATGAACACTTGTCTGAGATGTTACTGAGGAGATTGGTGCCTAGATATCAATTGGACTACATGACCCAGAGGACCTTTCCAGCATGGAAAATCTAATATTATCTATATAAGGTTATTACTTTTCCAGTTTCATCTGAATTCAAGAGTCACACTGATTAAGTCTCACCTGTAATACTTGACTCTACTGTGTTTGTCATTCCCAAAACAAAAGGAAACTTCTTTCCACTTTCTAGCTAAAGACTCAGTTCAGAAGTATCTGGGCAATTTTGTAAGAAGATGCCTCTGCTGATTTATTTTGATGCTGGAGATTAAACTGAGAGAGCGCTGTAGGAGAGCTCTGGGAGGTGATAAGATTGGCCAATATTGATTTTAGCTTTGCCATGTGAGTTCAGGCAGCTTTGACTCAGTGGGCAATAAAGAAGAGGCAGACTTGAAACAGATGAAACCCTTCCAGACAACAAGCTTTCACACAGCCTAGCTACCCACCTCCTGTTTTTTTCTGAGAAGTGCTGGTTGTTACTCATGAGTCTGGCACACCAACAAAGAAACACACAAAAGATACCAGTCCATAAAATGAGAGAATGTTAAATCTGGAAACGAATCAAAGATGGCATCCTGGCCTACCCCCAGAGAACAGGAAACATACTTCCATTCAAGAAGCCTGGATAACAGTGCCTGGTGCGTGCCAAATCCCAGAGTGCATTTCTGGGATGAGAGCCCCGGCTCAGGTCCTCTTCACCTCATGCCTGGATTAATGCGACTGCTTCTTTGCTGTTTTCTCTGCTTCCAGATTCTCCTCCTTCCAATCCGTGCAAGAAACTCTATTGCCAGATTAATCTTTCTAAAATTCTCCTTTCATCTTGTCACTTAACTGGCCCAAGAACTGACAGTGGCTCCCCATAGTTATCTACAACATCTAGTTTAGTGTTTTGACTAAATCTGACCTGTCTACCCATTCAACTCTCTCTCTCTCTCTCTCTTTCTCTCTCTCTCTCTCTCTCTCTCTCTCTCTCTCTCTCTCTCTCTCT
>NW_027187352.1:12705461-12712594 GCF_028583685.1 Petaurus breviceps papuanus
CTCTCTCTCTCTCTCTCTCTCTCTCTCTCTCTCTCTCTCTCTCTCTCCTTCTCTCTCTTTTTCTTTCCCTCCATTCCCCCTCCATTCTACTTGCTTATTTACCAAAGGTTACATATGTGCTTATACTTCCTGGTCCCCTGATTTCCTAATAAGTTTCTCTTTCAGAAAATCCTTATCTACTCTGTATATATCTTACATAGTTATTTTCATGTTCTCTTCCATTCGAATGTTGGCTTTTTTGAGGACAGGGATTTTTGATGTTTTTGTTTTTGTTTATTTATTTGTGTTTCTATGTATCCTCAGTGCTTAGCACAATACCTGGCACAGACAGAGTAAGTGCTTAATACAAGTCTATCAATTGACTTCCTCTGAACCCTGGTTCAAATATGTTTTAATATTGTTGTTGTTGTTGTTGTTATTATTACAGAGTGATAGGTTATTGAAAGAGGAAGCAAATTTAGATATTGTCTAGCTCAGATTCCTCACTTAATAGCAGAGGAGTAAGAGCCTTAAATAAGCTAAAGGATTTGTTAAGGTTATCTAGCAGATAAGTAGGAGAGGCAAGATTTAAACTTGTGTTTTGTGACTCCTTATCCACAACTGGTTCCCCTCTACAACATTCTCTCCTGAAATAGATTTTAGAGCTATTTCTCCAACTAGACTATGTATTCCTTGAGGGCAGAGATCATGTCTTACATCCTTTTTTTAACCCTTGATCATAGCTATAATCACGTTGTGCTCACAGGCAGACGCCAGTGAATGTGTCATGAAGTTATACTCATTTCCAAGAGACACCATTAAGAAGCTTTGAGCCAGATTTTAGAATGCAATCATACCAACAAGAACTAAAAGTAATAGAAATACAATAATAACAATAATAAAACAAAAAAGAATCAAAACTAACAACTGCAGAGAATTCTAAGGTTTATAAAAGACATTCAAAATATCCCTCCTATCTGTCCCTTTCTCTCTTCTCATGTACTTTCCATTATAGTCACAACTCCCATCACCTCTTGGTTTCCACTCTACAAGTCTTTCTCTATTTAAGTCTTTCTTTCTGTAAAACTATTTTTTTTTCTTTTTGGAGGGGGGGAAGGTTGGGCAATTGGCATTAAGTGACTTGCACAAGGTCACACAGCTAGTAAGTGTTAAGTTTCTGAAGTCATATTTGAATTCAGGCCCTCCTGACTTCAAGGCTGGTGCTCTATTCATAGTGCCACCTATCTGCCCTGAGTATTTTATTTTGAAGTAAAGATATAACTCTGTCAACCCACTCCCATTAAATGAACTCTATTGGCTCCCTATTTCCTCTTTAATTAAATATAACATCTTCAATTTGACATTTAAAGCCCTTCACATTCTAGTCTACCTTCTCTTTCCTTTAACCCTTTATTTCCTATTACACACACTCCCATTCAACTACACTGGCGTACTTACAATTTCTCAAATTTTACATTCCATCTCTCTTCTAAATGTAACCTCATCGACTATCCCTGCCTGCCTAGAATGTTCTGCTCCCTATATTTTGGCTCTTAGCTTGCCTAGATTCTTTCAAAACTTCCCTCTCACCCCATCTTCTGCATTAGGTCTATCCCTTTTCTCCCTCCATCCAATGGCTTTACTCTGAAATTCCCTTCCAGCTTCTCTGTCCTTATTATATATATTGGTTCCCTCATTAGAATGTGAGTTTCTTAAGGACAAAGGACTCTTTGTATCTCCAGTACTTAGTACAGTAGCTGACACACAGTCTTAATAAATGCTTGTTGATCAACTTGCCTCATAACAGCCCTGGGAGGTATGTAGGACAAGTTTTAATATCCCCATTTATAGATGAGGAAACTGTAGCCAAGAGACATAAAATTATTTACTCATGTCATATTCCTGGTATGTGCCAGGACCAAGACTCAAATCCAAGCTCCTATCTCTCCTACCAGTGTTCTTTGCACTAGACCTCATCACCTTTCATAAGGCACATGTGATGGGAAATTTGGTCAAGATGATGAGGTACAAGTATGGGTGGCATTCTGACTGTACTGATATTTCTCTAGCTTGTTCAGAATAAAATACCTGCCAAGAAACCTGGGAAAAGCTAGTGTGATGGGTAGAAATATATTCTTGCCGAAATGCTCTTAGTGGATAGCAAGATGCCAATGTGGAAGAGTATAGGGAGACAAAGGGTCACCTTATTTGGATGTGAAGGGTTTTGTTTCATCTGCTCCCCATTTTGAAGCTTTCCCCATTGAAAATATCCCGATCCCCAACATCCAAAGATCTCTAGTCTTATCTACAAATAGCAGCTGCAGATTCAAAGACGGGAAAGATGAGACATGAGGCTGGTACTAATTTGCATGGCTATAACTCATTATCCTGGTGAGCAGTCAGAAGTAATTTACAATTAGCTTTAAGCAATCATGCAATATCTTCATAAATGATTTGCCCAAGCACTGACCCAACAGCTTGTGCTAGATGACAATCACTGTTAAGGGACATGGAGGCCTCATTGGGAAGAAAAGAAGTGCTACAGTGCTTGCTCCTTATGGAATTGTGTCATGGCTATCTGCTTAAGTGTACAGCAGCTGATGATGAAGAGTAGATTATATGGAAACCCTGGCATCTCATCCTTCTCCTTTTTCATATTGTCATTTGGGCCTTGACTTTGACTTGATGACATTGGGGAAGATCAATGGAGCATCCCCTCTGTGTAATTTACTAAGTTATACCCCAGGGGCATTATGTAATTTAGATAAGATATATCCCTTTTAGGGGATATAATGGATAGAGTGCTGGGCCTTGAGTCTAGAAGATCTGAGCTAGAATCCTGCCTCAGACACTATTAGCTGTATAAGCCTGGGCAGGTCACCTAACCTCTGCTACCCCTAGTTTACTCATCCATAAAATTGGGGAAATGATAGCACTACCTTTTAGAGTTGTTGTGAGGACTAAATGAAATAAAACAATTTTCACACATTAATGTAGAGGTATTAAATAGAAATGAGGGTCACTGAACCATAAATAAGTATCTCTGTGGGCGTGTATCGACTTAGAAAACCATATTAACAGTATCTATATTTTACTGTATTTTTATTTATTTTTAATAGCCAATCGTCAATAAACATCTATTAAATGACTATTATTTGCCAGGCATTGTACTAAGCACTGGGAATGAAAATAAGAAAAAAAATAGACTTTTCTCAAGGAGCTTACAATCTCTTGGGGGAAAACAATACCAAAAAGGAAGCAGAAAAAGGGAAGGAAGGACATCAAAATGTACCTTGGACAAGGATATGATGTTCTAACATTCATGCAAACAAAAGATTTCCCAACTGTAATTTAATCTGTTTGAGGTCATTCTTGAGAGTGTTGGGGGTTGTGTGTTTGATAGCTTTACCTTAAAACACTGTATAAATGGTAGCTACTAATATATCTATAATAATTTTTATATTTGTTACAAGTAGTAGCTAGGTGGTGCAGTGGATAGTGTTGGGTCTAAAATCAGGAAAACTGTAGCTTTAATCTGGCATCAAGACACTTACTAACTATGTGACTCTAGGCAAGTCACTCAACCCTGCTTGCCTTACTTTCATCTTCTATAAAATGATCTGGAGAAGGAAATGGCAAAAGACTTCTGTTATCTTTGCCAAGAAAACCCCAACTGGGGTCAGAAAGAGTCAGACACAATTGAACAGCAAAATAATAATGCTTCTGATGATTATAATTGCCTTAAGTAGTAGTAATGGTAACTGTAGTAGTAGTAGTAGTAGTAGTAGTAGAAGTAGGAGTAGTAGTAATATCATTATTCTAGGAATCTGTGGTCACTAGCTATTGCTCCATAAAATCTCTGCCAAAGAGAACACAGACATATTTCACTCTATAGGTCAAAATTTTCAGTGGTTTTATAGGGACTATCAGATGTACTCTACCATTTCTTTTCTGGTCTTCCACAAGGTAGAACTTTCCAGCCCTATTTCCCAAAACTAACCTTCTCTTCCTCAACTCCTCTTAATAATTATGTGTTTCCTCAGTTAATTATTTTCTATTTTTCTTGTATGCAACTCATTTTATATATATTTTTTTTCTGTGTTGTCTCTTCCTCGAGGGAGGAAGCTCCTTGAGGGCAGCAATTGTCTTTTCCCTCTTCTTTTGTCCACAGTGCTTAGCACAGTACATAGCATGTAGTGGTTACTTAATAATTGTTATACTGGTCAAATCAGATAAATTGAGGTAGTGTGTTATAATGGGATAGAACAGCAGACTGGGAATCAGGAAAACCTGAAACCCCACTTTACATACATACTAGCTATATGACCTTGGTCAAGTTTCTGCTCAGTTCTGTCATATATAAAAAAACCAGATTGAACTCAGTCCTCCAAGGTGTCTATCCAATCTAAAAGGAGGATTCTTTGATCCTATCACCATTTTCAAGTCCCTCATTTTTATTCCTCCCAGAATTTGGCCACTGAGTCTCCTATTCTTGAATTCCTCCTCCCACACAATTTCTTCCTAGTTATACCCAACTTATCCTTCAAGGCACAGTTCCAATATCACACTCTCCATGAAGCCTTTGCTGATTCTCATTTGTAGCATGTTATCTGTGCCTCTGTATGCTACTACCTACTTGTTTTTAGGCTCCTGGATAGCATGGATTTTATGTTTTATTTCTCCTTAAGGAGATCTCTAGCCTCTGGTAGAGATCAATGAACATAGTCTTTGTTTAATAATTGTCTGTGGAATGAATTGATGAATGAATACAAACAAAAGAAAGAAGCTAAAAACATTATGTTTTTCTCCTTGCAGGACACTCCTCTATACAAGTATTCACATCAGGAAATATGTATTAGGCATTTATGTAGCACATTAATATTTGCCTGACCTGGGTTTTACCTTTCATACATTAATTATCTCATGCTATCCTTACAGCAACATTATGAGGTAGGTGCTATTATTATTCCCATCTTGCATATGAAGAAACTGAGGCAAAGGGAGTTCACATGACTTTCATAGTGTCTTATAGCTAATAAATGTCTGAGGAATAGTTTGGACTCAGGTTTTCCTGAATGTAAGTTTGACACTTACTGTAAGTTATACTATGTAGGAATTCACTATGTTTGTTAATAATTGTTCATTCTTTTAAAATATAGCTTATTCTTTTTTTGAAAAGCTAAACATGGACATTAGGATTTACATATTTGTATAAATATATAATCATATGTTTGTATAAATATTATATAGTGACTAATACATTAATTTGCATAATAATTATATCTCTTTTTCTTGGTGTTCCCAGGATGCAACACAGTTCCTGGCACTTAAGCACATATTTAATAAATGTTAGTTGATGATTGATTGAAACTACATTAGGAAGAAGATACACAATATTTGAAGAAAGAAAAACCCTTGGAAAAGCAGGTACTTACTTCACTTACCACTTTATGTAAAACTGATTACTCCTCCCACCTATCTTCAGGCTTCAGTAAAATGGTCTTTTTAACTCAGGATAAAAATGTATATCTCTACCCAAACACATGGCTGCTTCTTCAATACTGCCTTCTATTATAGACTAATTGCTCAGCACCACAGGTATTGTGACAGGTTTAAAATACTTGAGGAAAGGTCTCTGTTTGATCTTCCAAGTTTCTTACTTTCAGCCCTCCTCCCTTGCTGCCAATGGTTATGTGGTCCAGGGGATAGGGTGATGGGCTCAGAGTCAGGAAGACCTGAGATCATATTCAGCCTCAGATCCTTACTAGCTGTGTAACCTCAAACAAATCACTTAACCTTTATATACCTCAGTTTCCTCATCTGTAAAATGAGCATAATAATAATAACAATAATACTACCTCCTAGGATATTGTGAAGAAAAAATTAGATAACATTTGTAAAGTGCTTAATGTACTAGGTAAATGAGAACTATTTCCCCAATGCCTTTCCAAGCAGAGTAAGATAAAAGAATTTGATACTGTCATGGAACACCATTGTTGTATAAGTATTGATAATTTACCTGTTCAGAAAACAATTATCCTTTTTAAAATTGTGCTATAATGTTTACTAATATTTTCGTTCTTTCTGATCAATAGTTTAAATCTCCGTGCCACATTTATGCCTTAAACACTAAAGTTTTCTCACTCTTTAGGAAGAATACTGGTAGGCTTCCAACTTGCTTACATGTTTGTTTCTGACTCAATCAGCTATGAAAAAGCTTCTAGTTGTAATTCAAGTTTGCCACAATAGAACTTAATAAATACATTTAAAGAGGCCACCATAATGGTTTTTAAATGTGAATACACAGAGCTTTATATAGAGAATACATCATTCAAATACACAGACTAATCCTTTTCAGATCCCCAACTCCTACTCTGTGGATTATTTATAACAGCTACTATTTCTCTTTTAGCCACTTCACTGGGCTTTCTCCAGATGTGCATTCTCTGTCCTTATCAGCCAGATGCAAATTTCTCTCAAATAATGTCAGCTCTTCATTGGGATGCAGATGGTTATAGGGAAATGGAAATCAGAATTCTAGGAATAGATCTAGATGTGTGAATTTGAAGCTGGGAAGTGTTGATACTCAGATTGTCTTGGAGTAATACTTAAGATTATAGAGTCAATATGACTTGATAATACATGTGTGGCTTTTTATTATCAAAGGTTGTGTGAACCAATTACCAAAAATTACTTCATATGATATCTGTGATATCCATAAAGAAAACTGGAATTTTAAGCTATGCAGGCTAAGCTGCTGAAGGATTTATAATTAACAACTCTACATGGATATTCCCAAAGCTTATTTTTTTCAGAAATATACAATAGATGTTTTAAACATATACATATACATAAGTACAACACCCCCCTCTCAAGCCAGAGTAGAGACATGTTATATAATCACTCTAGATAATCTTGAAAACTGCCTCCTCATTTGAATAAACAACTTTAGAGAGTTACTTGGCAACAGAAAGTTCAAGGGATTTTGTTTATGGTTACATAGATAATATGTGTTAGAGACAAGACTTCTGACAAAGTCAATCCTTTATCCATCATGCCATGTCATGAGCAAGGAAGGAAGGAAAGAAGGAAGGAAGGAAGGAAAAGAGAAAGAAAGAAAGAAAGAAAGAAAGAAAGAAAGAAAGAAAGAAAGA
>NW_027187352.1:12712604-12729788 GCF_028583685.1 Petaurus breviceps papuanus
AAAGAAAGAAAGAAAGAAAGAAAGAAAGAAAGAAAGAAAGAAAGAAATTGTCAAGGAAAACTGCCCTGACATGACAGAATGAGAAGGTAAAATAGAAATTGAAAGAATCTATTGACCATCTTTTGAAAGGAATCCCAAAATGAAAAATCTTTGGAAATTACCATCATATTCCTAAGCTCCTAGGTCAAGGAGAAAATATTGCAAGGATCCAGAAAGATACAATTCAAATCTCAGGGAGCCAAAGTGAGGATCACACAAGATTTATCAATTTCCATATTAAGGGAGTGCAGTGCTTAGCATATAATACTCCGGAAGTCTAAGGGACTAGGATTACCTCTAATAATAACCTACCCAATAAAACTGAGTATAATTCTTCAGGGGAAAAAAAAAAAAAACATTCCTCATGAAAAGAACAGAGCTGAATAGAAAATTTGGCTTGCAAATACAAAACTTAAGAAAGTATACATGAAATAGAAATCATAAGGTTTTCAATATGGCTAAACATTTTGTATTCCAAAATGGGGAGGTGATAATTATAACTACTAAGAATTTTATTATTATTGGATCAGTTAGAAGGAATATATGAAGTGCTGGGTATGAGTTGACTATGAATGGATAGTTTTTAAAAAAAGGTGGTGGAAAATAGGGCTTTACTGAGAGAAAGGGGAAGAGAGAGGTATAATGTAATGAATTATCTTAGATAAAAGAACAATGAAATAAAAGCTTTCACGTGATGGGAAAATGGGGTGACTGGGCAGAAGATAACACTTAAACTTTACTCTAATCTGAACTGATTCAAAGAGGAAATAAAATACACTCTCCATTGGGTAGAGAAATCTAAGTCACCCAACAGGGAAGTAGGAGGAGAAGGGCAGAAAAGAACAGGGAAGGCTGATAATAGGGAGGGTAGATTAAGTGAGAAGTGAGATTATGTCAAAAGAAAAACAGACTTTTGAGGAGAGACAGAGGAGAGTGAGAGAGAAGGATAAACAGGGGAAAATACAATGGGACAATGAACAGTTTGCAATCATAACAAATGGGATAAACTCACCCATAAAACAAAAGTGGATAGCAGAATTAATTAGAAACCAAAATCTATCACATATTGTTTACAAGAAACAAACTTGAACACACAGAGAGAGAAAAGGATAAATGGGGAAATAGGATGGGGAAATACACAGTTGGTAATCATAACTCAATGTGAATGGGGTAAACTCACCCCATTATAAAATAATAGTGCATAGCAGAATTAATTAGAAACAAAATCTATTACATATTGTAAACTTGAACACAGAGAATCACACACAGAGTAAAAATAAGGGACTATAGAAGAATCTATTATACTTCAACTGAGGTAAAAAAAAAAAAAAGGAAGAGTTAGCCATTATGATTTCACTCAAAGCAAAAGCAAAAAGTGACCAAATAAAGAAGGCAAACAGGGATTCTGCATTTTGCTAAAGGGTACTTTGGATAATGAAGTATTATTAAACATAATAAAATTAAATATTAAACATAAATGTGCCAAAAGTCAGAGCATCCTAATTCTTGAAGGAAAAGTTAAATAAGCTATGAGAGGAAATAAATAGAAAAACTATACTACTGTGGGATTTCAATTTTCCCCTCTCAGAACTAAATAAATTTAACCATAACATAAATGAGAAAGAAGCTAGTGAGAAAAATGAAATTTTAGAAAAGTTAGATGTTTTAGAATAATTAGAAAAGTGAATGGAAATTTTAAAAAATCATTTTTTCTCAACTGTACATGGCACCTTCATACACAAAAAAAGTTACCCTGTATTAGGACTTAAAGACCCTACAATCAAGTGCAGAAAAGCAGAAATATTAAGGGCATCATTTTTCAGATTATACTGCAATATAAATCACAATTAATTAAGAACCGTGGAAACATATATTAAAAAGTAATTGAAAATTAAATAATCTTTTCCTAAAGAATGAGTGTATTAAAGTACAAATAACAGAAACAACCAATAAGTACATTAAAGAAAATGACAACAATGAGACAACATACCAGAATTTGTGTAATGCAGTCACATTAGAATTTAGGGGGGAATTATGTCTTTAACTTTTTACATCAATAAAACAGTGAAAGAGAAGATTAATGAATTAGGCATATAATTAAAACAATTAAGAACTCATTAAAAATTAAAAAGTAAGGGATAGATTAAAAAAATTTAACAAAACAACATTCAATTGATAAAGTAAAGTAGGAACTTTAAGGTTTTATGAAAAAAAATTACATGAATAAACCTTTGGTTAATTTGATTAAACAAAATAAAGAAGAAATTCAAATCAACTATATCAAAAACAAATAGGAAATACAATACAATGAAGATAAAACTGAAGTAACTATAGCAATAAGACAAATATAGATACCACTCTTTGCAGATGATATAATGGTATACTTAGAAAATTCTAGAAAATCAACTAGTTAAGCAATTTTAATAAAATTTTATCAAATTTTAATGAAATTATAGACTTAAAATAAGCATAAATCATCAGCACATATATTTCCAATGAAGTCCAGCAGGAAGAGATAGAAAGAGAAATCCCACTAAAAATAAGTGTAGACAGTAAAAATACTTGGGATTCTACTTGCCAAAAGAAACTCAGGAATATAAATATAAAACACTTTCCACACAAATAAAAATAGACTTAAACAAATGGAGAAATATTAATTTTTCATGGGTCAGTTGAGCCTATATAATTTTAAAAAATCACAACTCTATCTAGATTTATCTACTTATTGAGTGCTATATCAAACTATCAAAAAGTTGCTTTACAGAATGATAAAAAAAAAAATTAAATTTGTCTGGAAAGACAAAAGACCAAGAACATAAAGTAAATCAAATAAAAAAGGTTGAATTGCCTAGCATTACCAGATTCCACACTATATTACAAAGGACTAGAAATGAAAACTATCTGATAACTGGTTCAGAAATTGCATGGCCAGAGAGGATTCTGAGAAGATGGCAGCATAGGCCAGAAAATTCTAAGCTCCCAAGATTTTGCCCCACAAAAGAGATAAAATAGCACCTTAGGGTAAAACAAAGTGAAGGTTGCAGGAAAAATAAATAAGAATAGGGGCACAACAGGCATCTTCCTGGGACAATTTGAGAAGATTAGAAGAAAAATTCCAAGACTAACTTTGGTCCTTCTGAAGAGTAAGCACCTTCAGGAACTTTTACCCCAATAGTTAGGAGAGTTGGGCATCTGAATCCAGGAAGATTGAGGGAAACTCTGCTGACAAGGAACGCCAGACCCAGGTGTTCTGTGAAGAGTGGAGCAGGTGAGAAGTAACCAGAATCAGCTTCTGCCCAGTGAGTACAGAAGCAGGGGGGCAAAAAGCCCCTGTGTGTGGGCACTTACAGGAGGTTGGAGATTTGGTTTTGACTCCAGGCTATAAGGGAGAACTGGAGATTTAGGGCAACAGGTACCATCTTCCATACCCCAGGCCAAGAGGTGATTACAAAAATTAAGCTATTACCACTAAAAATGCACAGGCAAAGGAGAAAGAATGCAACTACAGAAAAATATGGGAATACAGAAGACCTGGGTTCATCTTTAGAGGAGGTTATTGAAGTAAAGAAAATGCCGAAGAGTAAGGCCAAATGGTCACCTGCTCAAAAAGAATTCATAGAAAATCTTAATAAAGACTTTAAAAATCAAATGACAGAGATGGAGGAAAAACTAAAAACTAAAATAAAATAATAATAATCCAAGAAAAACAAGAAGGAGATCTTGAATCTTAAAGAAGAAAATGATGCCTTGAAAATTAGAATTGGGCAAGGTGAAGCCAGTGAAATTATAAGAGATCAAGACATATTTAAACAAAATATGAATAATGAAAAAACAGAAGATAAAGTGAAATATTTTATAAGAAAAACAACAGATTTGGAGAATATATCAAAAAGAAAAAACATAAAAATAATCAGCTAAAAATTATGATCAAATAAAGAATCAATACAAAAATTCAAGAAATAATTTTAAAAATTAAAGAAAATTTTACTGAAACATTAGAACAAAGGTGGAAAGGAGAAATAGGAAAAAAAAATCCATTGATCACCACTTAAAAGAGGTATTATGAGGAAAACTCATAGGACAATCATAGTTAAATCCCCAAACCCCCAGTTTGAGGATAAAATATAAAAAGCATCAAGATTAAAACAATTTAAATATGATGGTGCCATAATTAGAGTCATACAAGACCTAGTTGTAGAGACGTCAAAGGACCACAGGTCTTGGAACACTATAAATTGAAGAGCAAGATAACTGGGACTCTGACCAAAAATATCATAGCAAAGTTAAGTATAATTCTGAATGGAAAAAAAAAATTGGACATCTGATCAACTGTGAGACTTTCAAGAGTTGGTTAAAAAAAACTGAATTTAATAGAAGATTTGACGTGCAAGAGTCAAGAAAAAATATAATGTACATATGAAAGACTGATTATAAGGGATTCATAAGGACAGACTGTTCACTTTTTATATAAGTAAAATATAAAATGTATGTCTAAGATTTTTATTAATAATTGGGTAGCTCATAAGAAAGACAGGGATAAACCTATGATATGAATTTAAAAATAAAACCATTTAGGAACAGCTAAAAAGTGTAATTATTTTATACAAATGAGGCACAAGAGAAGAATCGATACAGAGTAATGAGATGAGGGAGGAGAGCTGGAAGTTCTGGTAACTTACTTTCATCAGGAATGGATTTAAGAGGGAACAATACTTAAACATTTAGAAGAGTATAAAAGTCTTCTAAATTCAGAAGAAATAAAATTATAGGGGCTTAGGGAGGGGGATAGGACAAAGGAGAGATCTTTAGAGGGGAGGGTGAGGAAACAGATAAAAAGGGGTAGAGAAAGGTGTTTAGTTTTATGGGAATGGGAGGATGGGGGAGGGATCCTTGGGGGGGGTAGGAAAGTAATAGGAGGTCAAGGTAGCAGGTAGAAGTAAAGTAGAGGAGGCAGGAGGAATAGGAAACAAGAGATATTCACAAACATAAAAACAGAGATCAGGAGTAGAATTTGGGAAAGTATATGTGTATATATGAATGTATAAATGTGCATGTGTGTGTGTCTATCTATGTGTATAGAAATATAGATACAGACAGACAGACAGACAGACACACACACACATATATATCTATAGAGAAGCATATCCAAACTTAATTGTAGTCTTCTGGGGATGGGGGTGGTAGAACAAAGTAAAAAAGTGCAAATCAGAGAACAAAAGAAAATTAACAAGGAATCAAAGAAAAAATAGCCAGTTGGGGCAGCTAGGTGGTGCAGTGCACTGGCCCTGGAGTCAGAAGGACCTGAGTTCAAATCTGACCTCGGACACTTAACACAAAACTAGCCATGTGACTTTGGGCAAGTCATTTAACCCCAATTGCCCTACCTTCCCCCCTCCAAAAATCACAAAAAAAGAGAAAAGATAGACAGTTCTCAACACAATGTGCATTATTTGTCATATGGGCTTTCTTGAAATGAAAATTTATTGTTATGTATTTTGAATCCTCTCTAATGTTCTGCTATGCACATGGCACGTTTTTTTTTTCTTTCTTACTTTGTATTTAAGTTCCAATATTTAAGTTTATAATATGTTTGTTTTTTCTATTCTGTGTTCTCTCTATTTGTGTTCTGGCCTTTGAGTATAGAATAAAATTTAAAACGAAACAAAAAAATGAAGAGAAAAAAAGAAATAGAGTGGCCAATCAGTGGAATAGGTTAGATACACAACATATAATAGTAATGACTATAGTAATCTAGTGTTTGATATAGCAAAACATACAAGCTTTTGGGAGATTTTACTATTTTACAAAAATTGCTGGTAAAAGGGAAAAACAGTTTGGATGAAACCATATGTAGATCAACATCTCATACCATATACCAAAATAATATCAAAATGGATACATGATTTAGACATAAGGGGTGATATACATCAAATAAGTGAACACGCAAAAATTTACCTGTCTAAGCACAAGGGAAGAATTTATGACCAAATGAGATACAGAAGATTATAGTAAGTAAAATGGATGATTTTGTTTACATTAAATTTTAAAGGTTTTGCATAAATAAAACCAATGCAACCAAGATTAGAAGGAAAGCAGGAAAATCAAGGGGGGGGGATTTTTATAACAAGTTTCTCTGATAAAGACCTCTTTTCTCAAATATATAGGAAATTAATTAAATGTGTAAGAATATAAATCATTTCCCAAATGATAAGTGGTAAAAAGATGTGAATAGACACTTTTTAGAAGAAATCAAAACTATCTATAGTCACACCAAAAAAATTCTCCCAATTACTATTGATTAGAGAAATGCAAATTAAAACAATTCTGAGGTACTAGCTCACCCCTATCAGATTGACTAAAATGACAGATAAGGAAAATAATGTTGAAGGAAACGTTGAAAAACTGGGACCACAACACACTGTTGGTAGAGTAGTGAATTAGTTAGATTATTCTGGAGAACAATTTGGAATTACTCCTAAAGAGTTACAAAACTATGCCCACCCATTTGATCCAGAAATACTGCCATTAGGTCTGTATCCCAAAGACATCAAACAAAAAAAGAGAAGGACTTATATGTAGAAAGAAATATGTTTATCAGATGTCAAAGAATTATAAATCAAAAAAATGTGCATAAATTGGAGAATGACTGAAAAAGTTGTAGTATTATAGAATACTGCTGTGCTACAAGAAATAACAGGCAAGATGGCTTCAGGAAAATAGGATAACTTATTATGAACTCATGCAAAGTGGAGTGAGCAAAACCAGGAGAACATTGTACACAGTAACAACAATACTGTATAATTATCAAATATGAATGACTTCGCTATTTTGATCAATATAATAATCCTAGGTAATTTGGAAGGCCTTATAATGAAAAATGCTTTCCTCTTCCAGAGAAGGAACTGATGGGAGTCTGAATATATGTTGAAGCATAATTTTTCTCTTCCTTCCTTCCTTTCTTTTTATCTTCCTTCCTTCCTTTTTTCTTCTTTCCTCCTTTCTTTCCTTTCTTTCTATTTTTTCAAGCTAATATGGAGATATGCTTTATAAAATTTCACAAGTAATTGATGTCACATTTCTTGCCTTCTTAGTGAATGAGAGAGAGGTGAAAGGGGTGGGAAGGAGGAAGAGAAATCAGAACTCAAAAGAAATGTTTTATATATATATATATATGTGTGTGTGTGTGTGTATATATATATATATATATATATATATATATATATATATATAATATATAATTTTTTCAAGAGTACTGGGCCTAGCGTCATATAGAATTGAATTCAAATCTAGGCTTAGACATTCACTAACTGTGTGAGACCAGGGCAAGTCTTTTAACATCTTTGTGACTTGGATTCCCCAACTGTAAATGGAATCATACTACAACCTACCTCAGAGGATTGTTGTGAGGATCAAGTAAGTTTGTATTTATAAAGTTCTCAATACAGTATTTGGCACATAGTAGGCATTTAATGAATTCTTTTCCCCTCAAATGCTTCTACAATACCCCAACCAAAGGCTTTCCTTTCCATCCTTCTTTGAAGGCATTGAGAAATAGGAAACTCACTTCCTCTATAGTAAGCCAGTCCATTCCACTTCAATGATTTTAATTTTTACATACTATTTCTTTTCACATTCAGCTGAAATTTGTTTCCCTTAATCATGCACTCACTGATCCCAATTCTTCCTTATGGAGCCAAGTAGTCATGTCTAATATCTCCTCCATACAATATATAATTCCTTTACAATTTGGATTTCTAGGTAAATCTCAGGCACTTTATATGAACTTCTTCTAAATGATGCAAAGTATGCTAATTGCAAGACGGTGTGAGAGGAGTTGGTGAGACAGTTGTGGTGAGGAGAGATATTTTTTGTGTTTTTTTTTTTCCATACTTCTCGGCAATCAAATCCAGATGTGTGGAGAGAAATGGACAGACTTTGAGCGTGGCAGACATGTATAGAAAACTGCCCCCTGCACAAATATCTGATTTAGAATTTACTGTCATTAGACTGTGAGCTCCTTGAAGACAGAGGATGCTTTTGCTTTTCTTTGAATCCTCAAAACATAGCACAACACCTGTCACTTAGTAAGCGCTAAATAAATGCTTATTGATTTGGCTAGACATGACTGATATTCAGTTTACCTCCCTGAAGAATTTGGAAACTTTTCCCTTGGGTGAGATCAGGATCTCGCTTTGTCTCTGTGTCTGTCTATGTGATTCATTTTGTTTATTTTCTAGCATGTCATCGTTTATTTACTTTATCCAGTTTCCATTTGCTAATTGCTTATATAAATATATTTAGTTGGTATTCACTATCTGTGATGGCCTTTTGTGTAACTAGTATTTGGTGAGGAGTCAAATCGGTGAATGAGATAAAGGCTACCCCCACACACATTTAAGAGATAGTGACCAGGGAAGCTGGTGACTTTTTTGTAATGAATCAATCATACTCTGAGACCAGTAATATTTAGCAGGGCAGAGAGATATTTATAATCTTGTACCCCACTTGAAGAGAATGGAATTATGTCTAAGCTTCTGAGTATCTGAAGATTGGAAGCCATGTCTTCATGACTGAAAGTACAGTACTGTCCAGTAAGCCACACTGCCTCCCAAGTAGCAGAACAGGTAGCTCAGGTATTTTTAATTGTGTGTCCCATGTTATTTAATACTCCACTTTGACAAGCTCATATATCCATCTAATTGCTCTCACTGGTGGTGAATATGAGTGGGGCTTTAGAACCAGGAGGGTCATACTGGAACTTTGTAACAGACTACAATGATACCAGTACTGTATACTGGAATGTATGGGGTATTCATGGAGGACTAGACACTTTGCTTGCCAATCCTTTTTCAGGGATGCTCATCCACCTTTGGTGTTGACCATCCACCCAACTGTCACCTGTGTCTCCATGAAGTTGTAGCACATGTAACAGCCACACCCTGATAAACTGCGTTAGTAGGTGGTCTGAACCAGGCTGAGGGTAACACAAAGGGCTCAAACCCGTCAGTGAGTTAGGGTGATGTTTACTCCAAGAATGTGAAGACTTACACCAATGGAATGACTGGATGAAAACAACTTGTTCCAAAAAGTCATGAAGGCAGCTGAAACTGGCACTATGGAGCCCTTAGAGCTTAGTCAGACACCAGACACCAAGTTCATACACTCCTTCCTGAGCCATCACTGGTTGACATCTTGGCTTTTGTCTTGCCTCTGGACTTTGATGACTCTGTAAGAGAGAGTGAGGCTGCTCTTTGTGCGACACTCTCTCACTTCAATTCAATTCATTTGCAAATCAACTCATCACCCCATAGTGACACTGGCCCTCTTTGAAAATAAAGAATGAACAAGAAACAATAAATTTTATGCTGGTTTTCTGCCTGCTCACTTCCTGAAGGAAGTTGACCTACTCAGGAGCAAGTTCTGAGTCTTCCCAGGTACATGCATGAGCAATAGACAAGCTGACTCTAGTAGAAGGATTTTATCTTCCCTGAAGATACACAAGGAAACATACACAAAGGAACTGAATAAATATCTTCCCTGAAGATACACAAGGGAACTGAACACATAATAATAGCTAGTAATTTATAACTTTTTACCATGAACAAAGAACCTAAGATATGTTACCTCATTTAATCCTCACAATAACCCTAGACAAATGTTATTATTCCTACCCTATGCACAGATTCACACATATAGTATGCGGATTCAAACACAACATATCCTCACTCTAAGCCCAGCATCCTATTTACTGTCGTATCTAGCTTCCTTTCATAACACAGTTATACATTTAATATATAGGAAAGAGGGAAAAAAGGAGATAATAACTAATTGAACTCTATTAAAACATTGTAAGATTATGAATTCATTGTGCAGAATTTATCCTCAGAGTCACAACCTTTAGAAAATACCTTTAATGCTGCTGAAAAAATGGCCAGTGACAAAATAACCAGAAAAGTCTGTGAACTCCTTGCTGGAATTTTGTAGGTATTCAGGCTAAATGAAAATAACAACTCTTACTTATTTATAATCTGACATTTACAAAATTGTTTTCCTCATAGCAATTCTGTGAACTAGGTAATGATTGTATTATTATAAACATAATCATCTTAACAACGAATAAAATTAGACTGAGATACTCAAGATTGTACCCATGGTAGGTACTGAAGCAGGGATCTCAAAGCAGCCCTCTCAATAGCAAGAGCAATGCTCTTTCAAAGTTTATGCCGCTGATTAACAGAGGAATGATTTTATGGGACTGTGATTTATTTACCTATTGATCACACTAGTAGAGATCATAGACATTTTTACCTTGGATGTTTCAGAACTATTCTGAAACAATTGGGACAGTTTAGCCTTGTGTAATGGAAATGGGAATTTGAAGATCTTCCCTGCCCCTTATAAGCCTAAGGAAATTTGAAGACCTTCCCTGCTTTGAAAATATATTCTGCCCCCTAATAGGCTGAATGTAATCACATGGAGCCTGTGGTGGAAGGAGTTTGCTGAAGGGTGGAATAGAGCCCATAGGAAGCCGGGAGTCAGAGCCAGTTAGATGGTTAGGAGGCGAGCAGGCTTCCCAGGGAGATAGATAGGCTTGGGAGTAAATATTGATCTTATGTTGGTGTTTCTGGGAAGGCTAAAAGAAGTGTGTGACTCTCTGTGCTGTTATGGCTTATTAACTTCTTTGCCACTATGATGGGATTGGTTTACTGGTTTAGGGATTTCATTTTCTGGTGTCTAAATAAATGTTTTGCTTCTGTCTTATATGGAGTGTCTGTTATATTTTGTGATTGAACACCATTGAGGTATATTTATAATGATTGTGGGTGCTGTGAATATTGAATTGGTGTTACACCTTGAAAAGAGAAGACTTAGAAAGCACATGGTAGCTGTCTTCATATTTTTAAAGGGCTGTCCTGTAAGAAATGGGATTAGAACGATTGTGTTTGCCCTGGTATCCCCAAAGGGCAGAAGTAGGAATAATGGACTAAAAAAAACAATGAAATTAAAAATGGACAAAAAACAATGGACTTTATATCTTAAAGATATAAATTTAATTTTGTTGCAAAGAAAACATGTCCTAATATCCAGAGATATCCAACATTGAAATGGATTACTTTGGGAAATGTTGAGGCCTTTCATTCTCACTAGAGGTCTTCAATGAAGTTGGAATAAACCTGTATCTTTTATCTTGTAGAAGGAATATTTACTTGAGTATGAATTGGACTATACTACTTCTGAGGTACCTTATGACTTTGAAATTCTCTAATTTTACTCTTATTTACTATAATATTGGGAGCAGAATTTGCTAATAATTGTTTAAGAACTGGCTGTCTGAAAAAACATACACACTACATTTTTATGTTTATTCTGCATTATTAATACTGTCTCCATCACATTTTTATGTCTAGATGATAAGGAAAAAAATAAACCAAGCTTTCATTTTTAGCATTTTCTTATTTCTAAGGTATATATATATTCACATTGAAAGGTTAATGACCTGCTCTTGTGATCAGGCCCCAACTAGCTTCAGTATACTACTGATTGAGAATCACAGGAAGGAAACAACAACAACCATTTTGGTATCAATGAACTTGTGAGCACACACACACACACACACACACACACACACATCCTAACATTGAACTTGACCAAACTAATGGAAGGATTATTTTTGACTCACAATGACTGAATACTCACTACTAATAATCACTGGAAAAGGAGACACAGGCATATAAAAGGAATCATAGATGCAATATTCAATTTCCAGAAACTTAAAGCATCCTGAGTGACTGTGGATTTTTCAAAATTTGCTTTCTATGCTCGATTTTTGGGGGGGTCTCAGTTTCATTCCATTATATTATATAATTCTTGTCTAAGTCTTGACATTTATGCCTTTGACCTGGGTTTATACTCTACCCTTCCCACATAAAAACAAATTTGTCATTACCTATGTCTAGGTAACACTTTGTTTTCTCTTGTTTCCTTCTCCAAAATACTGTGTGTTTAAGTATTTTATATATATGTATATATATGTATACATATATAAAATATATAATATATTATATGTATAATATATAAAACATACGCACACATGCATACATACATGCAGAATATCTTTTTTACCTCTGAGGTACTCTGAATATGTAATGGAGAACTCTCTAGTCTTTGGCTTATGCAGACATATATATGTATGTGTATAGTTATAAAAATAAATACATATGCAGGTGTGTGTTTGGTTTCTTGGTACTTTCCATAAAGGATCCTTGTATTTAAAAGGAAAAGAGGCCATAGGCACCATATATTGCTAAACTGTTATTTTAAAGAGAAACAAACTAATCCAGAGTCATGTAGGTAATAAAAAGTAAGGCTGCATT
Source organism: Petaurus breviceps papuanus (assembly GCF_028583685.1). Taxonomy (NCBI): domain Eukaryota; kingdom Metazoa; phylum Chordata; class Mammalia; order Diprotodontia; family Petauridae; genus Petaurus; species Petaurus breviceps. The sequence continues at coordinate 12,725,018 of NW_027187352.1, forward strand.
TGAATTCAAGTATTTTTATATCAAATCTAGCAGTCTTTCTGCTACAATAATTCTGGTCATATCTCAGATATGGAATACACATATAAAATGGTCAGCAGTTCCACCTTTTAAAGTTTACAAGTCTTCATAGGGGAAGGGGGATGTAATGGTAAAGTAAATGGGAAGATCCTTCCCAGCAATTAATAGGCTCATGTGACCTGCTTAAGTCACATGGAAGCATATGTCACATGAGTTTGAGTCACATGAAGCCTGTGGTGGGAGAAGGTTGCTTAATGAGTGGAGAAGGAAGGGCGGAAGAGAGTCCAGAGGAAGTTGGTCAGAGCAGTTAGTACTGAGTGAGAGAGAGGAAGCAGGCAGCGAGCTGTACTTGTGGGAAGACCCTTGCAAGGGGAAGGCTGGGGGATGGCAGTGCCCCCTGTATTGTAATAGCATATAGATTTCTTTGTTGCAATGATGGATATGGCTTTTTGGTGTTGGGATTTCACTTTCTGATGTTTGAATAAATGTTTTGGTTCTGTCTTCCATGTGGACAGTCTATTATATTTTGCAATTCAGAATTACACCTGCATTTTCATAGTTGCCATAGGTCCTGTGAATATTGTGTTGGTGCAACAACAGAGGATAGAGAATGAACGATATCCAAATTTCTATCTACATCTAAATCCTATTATTTACTCTTAATTATTAAACCTGGACAAGTTATAGACTATAAAATTTGCCATTGAATATCCAATGTAGCTCAGAGGTAAATAAAAACACTCTAAATATTTCATGAAATTGGTAATTTATCTGGTTCTTAATGATCTCTAATTATTCTAATCAGAGCTCTTCCCCTGTCAAGCTCTATGATTTCTTTTACAAATCAACTTCATAACTATAAGAATACGGAGGCAATTTGACTTCAGAATAGTCAGAGAGTACATACTTTGATTAAGAACTTAGGCCTTTATAATGTACTGCAAGCTCAATATGATTCTTACATGTGATAAAATATACAAAACCAAAAAAACCTAATTTGAATTAGATTCTAAAAAAAATAAGGAGGTAATAGTCCTACTATACTCAGTCTTCATCAGCTCTTGTATGTGTATTGTGTTCAATTCTGACTACAATTGCTTAAGATATAGATCAATAACCTAGTAACAGTCTAGATAACAGAAAAAAAGACAATGAATGGTTTTAAATCCAAGGCCTTTGAAGACAGATTGAAGGAACTGGAAATGTTTAACCTAGGGAGAAGACTTAGGATGGGGGAGGGGAAGGAAGAAAATTGTTTCTAAGTCTTTAAAGGGTTGTCATATAGAGAAGGAATTAGAATTGTTCTGTTTGGTCCTAGAACTTAGACTCAAGAAGAAAGCCAAAAGAGTATTGGATAGGAGACTTAGAACATTAACAGAATATTCCATATTTAAGAAGAAAAAGCTTGGTGGAATGAGGTAAGGCTCCTGTATTAGCAACTGCACTAGCACATAAGGTGAATTGCTAGTACAGGTTCTTTGATCTGCTTTTCAAAAGGAAAGAGAGCTTCAAAGGGTTCAATAATGTTTCTTCAATTAAAGATATATAAGTAGAGAGAACTGAGTATCTAAGAAAGAATCCAATATACAGGAATCCAACTGTCTAAATAGAGTAATAGATACTTAATCACAATACCAGGGAGCACCAACATTTGGGTTCACAAAGTGGGTGGGTGGGTGGGGGTCCTTAACAAAAGCTACCCAGAGTCCCATCTAGCCAAATCACAAAGCAACATTCTTCTTATGAATGAATTCTGAAGTAAAATATCAACCTCCTAGTATATATAATTTTCAACTAATAGGCTCAGAGCCAGAAAGTATCACAACCCACAGTGACACAGTGCCAAAAGGTGTGAAAGCCTTTCTTCAAACTTCCCCCTAAGCAAGCTTTCCCTAAGACAAGTTCCTCCCCCAAGGCAGTATAAATCTTCATGAATCACCTGATGGGCTCTATGTGACTCAGGATGTGTCACAGAGGTGTACCAGACCAGAGCTCAAAGCAGCAAGACATTCATGATTGAAATACATATGCACTTTTAGACCTGGGAAAATGACCCATGTTCCAAGGGGAACAGGAACACATGTGGTCACATAGCCCTATTAATGGACAGAAAAGGTCTTATATTCCATTAACCTAACAGCTCCACAGAGGAGATAGCATATGAAATGGGTCTTAAGATAGGTGGGTATTCATCAGGCAGAGATGAGATTGATGAGAGAGTTGGGGAATGAAAGGAGAATATTCCCAGCATACAGTAGGAAAAGATCCAAGTCAAGGTACCATGTAGAGCATGTACAAGTGACAGAAAGTAGGGTAGTTTAACTGAAGAATAGCAAACATAGTTAAGAGGAGTATTATATAATGCTTGAATGATAAGTTAGGGATGTACTCTGCATGCATTGCGTCAAAGATTTAGAGCTAAAAGAAAAACCCAGGAGCTGTCTAACGCAACTCTCTTAATTTATGACTGAGAAAATTGAGTTCCTAAGATGTTGTTACTTTATTGTAACTGGAATTAGAACCTAAGTATTTTGATTCTAAATGTAGGTTTTTTCCACTCCAACCCCGACTACTACTCATACCACACTATACCAAACCAAACCAGATTAGTAAATCTCTCCTGTTGCAGTATTCTATATTCCTATAGGCAGCAAGTCAAATTGATCTCAAATTTCCCTTATTCTAAAACAATCACAGTAACATTCTCAGTAAAGAGAGCACATTGTGGAGACTTCATATGTGTGTATGTATGTGTAAAATATATATGTATATATGTGTGTATGCATAAACAGTAAATGTAAGGAAGAGACTTCATACCAACACACACACACACACACACACAAACAGTATACATTAAGAACTCTTCTTTGAGCAGTAATAGAATTTCAACTTTCTACTACATGGTAAAAGTCAACAGATGACTAGTTCATGCTAAATTTTGTTGTGTGATAATAATCTTTCTCTTTTAAAATTGTACTAAAGATGTAGTTTTATTCTGAATGATCAAAGGCTATTAATTAGAAATCATGAATAAAAGACATTTTATATGCCAGACATTAGCAAGGAAAATTCCTAGTCAGAGGTGTTTATATTCTGAGATGGTCTCTTCTGAGGCTACTAGATATATGCTATAAAAACATCTGGATGAGAAGAGAAGAACTAAAGTCCATCAACTGAACGTTGGCTCTGTGTGACAACAAACATCCAGATGTTTCCAATAGCTCAGCCTTTTTTGACATTGTGTAAGCATAGTTTGCATAATGGCAAGAACTATCCACTGAGACTTTAAAGTAGCAATAATCTTTAAAATTTACATGATAATACTGGGAATTTTTATAGTAACTCTCTTTGAGATGCTCAAAGTATTTTGCACAAATCAAAGATTTATTTTTGAGATTGGTTGAAGAAAGAACACTACAGATTTTATAAACTGACTATCTCAGAAAGTGTTACTCTTCCACTACAACAAAGGACATACATAGTCATGAATGGAAGTTCTGACTTTCATACCAGGTCCTGCTGTGTATATGTTACTGTCACTTTTAGAGAGCATATAAATGAAGAAAAGGGTTTCAGATAGTTCATTAAGTATTATCACTGATTGAACAATTAGGTTATGTTGTTTTAAAAGAGGATCAGTTTCAAATGGACACCTTGAAAATAGGAAGTTCTTTGTTTTTCCAGGATCCAACTTTGACATCATTATAGACTATCAAAGAAGAGATATTTTTGGAACTGAGAATTTTTACACATGGATGGGTCCTTAGATGTCTCATTTATGTATGAATGTATGTATATATTTCAACCTCATTGACTTGACAAATTAGGAATTTGAGACCCAGAGAGGAGAAATGACTCAACATTACATGGGTAGTAAAAGATAAGACTGGGACTTGGTACAATTGGACAATTTGATAAAAGTTGCTAATAACAAGAAAAGAAAGGTCAATGACTTACTGTGGGTTTAGAATGGGTAAGATATGTGATTGGTTAGATCTGTAACACCATCTCTGTGACTAGGCAATTCATATTATCTTTCTGAACCTCAAAAAATTTCCCAGAAGTCATCTATTAAATCATAATACTGCTGAAGGGAATTCAAATACTGACACTAGCAGATTCTTTAAGTAGTTCTAATAATGACAATAACAGCAACAATAAACTGAATGTATATTTGTAATGTAATGCCAAAAGAAAGGCAACTTCCCAGGTTCAAAATACCAGCATAGGTGCTCTCTATTTTATTCAGTGACAAACCAAGAACAGAGAAGATCAAAACATGACATCATTCAAAATACAGCATTTACTAAGTGTGATTAAATAATCTCCAAGTACTACCCCACCCCAGGACCTTCCAATCATTCAATCAATTACAAAGTCCCTGTTCTAAATACTTCTCCACCCCTAGGCTATACCTTCATTTGGTCCACCACAAAACCCCTCTTCTCAAATGGAGATTAGTTTCCAAACATAGGTAAAGTACCTTCATTTGTCAATCACAGAGCACAATAAGGTCAAAAGTTCCCCACCCCTGGATCACAATTGAATCTACCCCAGAGTTACATCAAGTTTAAACACAGCACTTAATACCCAAATGGAGGTCTTTTCTTCATCTTGACAGGAGGCAAGTTCTGAGCAATCTTAGTTCCTGGGGAGACAAGGCTTAGCAAGGCCATAAGATACATTGCCAGTCCCTTCATGAATCCATCCTCTGTCTGTAGAACAGTCCTAGAACCCCTGAACACATTAGCAA
>NW_027187352.1:12729798-12787943 GCF_028583685.1 Petaurus breviceps papuanus
AACACAATCAATTTGAAAACCAAGCCAATACAGGGGAATCTTTAATTGCCATTACTATCACAATATTATACTAAAATCTTTAAGTATTTAAAATATCTATACCTAAGTATATATATATATATATATATATATATATAAGTATCTGTCGATACTTCTTATCTTTAATTTCTATTCTAATAGATTGTATTTTAATATTTAGTAATAATAATAACTAATATTTACATTATACACTAAGGTTGCAAAGTTCTTTATAAATGCTCCCTCACTGGATCTTTACAAGAATCCTATGAGTTAGGAGCTATTTCTTTCCCCATTTTATAGGTGGAGAAACTGAAGCTGAAAGTGACTGCACTGGTTGTGACTGCACTGGGTTCCACATCCAGGGAGTAGTAGTCTCAATAGGAATTTGAATTCAAGATTTACTGGTTTTAGGTACAGCACTCTATCCACTGTGCCACCTAATTACTTATCATACATTTTAGTCTCTTTTTTTCTCTCATTTGTATTTGCATATGGAAATACAGATTCCCCTGATACTTAGATCTGGATTCCTTCACCAATCAATTTATATGTATTCTTCATAAAGAAATGTGTGATCTTTGACAGATCAAAATCAGAACCAGATATTTTTTTCTTTTTCATTTTTAGTTTATATCATTCATTTCCACAAGATGTTGAGTTACAAATTTCTCCCCAATATTCCCTACCCACCTCCCCAAAACAGTGATACCACTGAATATCCCCTCCCCCAATCTGCTCTCTCCCATATCTTTCCCCATCCACCCTTCAACTTTCCAGTTGGGCACGGTGGATCTCTATGCCCCAGTGCCTATATATCTCATTTACCAGTTGCACGTAAAATAATAATAATAATAATAATAATAATAATAATAACTATATATTTTTAAACATTTGATTTTTAAAACTTTGGATTCCAGATTCTTTCCCTTCCTCCCTTGTTACCCACCCTCACTGGGAAGATAGGCAATTCAATATAGGTTGTACATGTGTAGCTATGCAAAACATTTCCATAGTGGATATATTGTGAAAGACTATATTTCCCTCCATCCTATCCCACCCCCCACTTTTTTATTTTCTACTTTGATCCTGTCCCTTTGCAAAAGTGAGTGCTTCCAACTTCCCTCTCCCCCAGCCTGCCCTCCTTTCCATTATCACCTCTCTTCCCCTTCCCCTCTAGTCTCCTATAGGGTGAGATACCCTATTTACTGTGTATGTCATTCCCTCCCTAAGCCAAATTCAATGAGAATAAGGTTGACTCATTCCCTTTTGTCTTGCTGTACTTTCCCTCCATCATAACAATTTTCCCTTGCCTCTTCCACATGAGATAATTTACCCCATTCTGTCTTTCCCCATCTCCTCTCATTATATTCCTCTCTCACCTCTTAATTTCACCTTTTAAATATCATCCCTTCCTATTCAATTGTTCCTGTTCCCTCTGTCTATGTATATATGTATGTATGTATATATGTATGTATATGTGTGTACATATATATATATATGTACACACATATTTCTTTTCCCCATTTACCTTCTCATGCTTCTCTTGCTTCTTGTATCTGAATGTCAAATTTTCTATTCAACCTTGTTTTTTTCATCAAGAATTCTTGAATGTCCTCTATTCTGTTGAATAGCCATATTTTCCCCTGTAACATGATACTCAGTTTTGCTGGGTAGGTGATTCTTGGTTTTAATCCCAGCTCTTTTGGCCTCTGGAATATCATATTCCAAGCCCTTTGACCCCTCAGTGTAGAAGCTTCCAGATCCTGTGTTATCCTTATTGTGTTTCCACAATATTGAAATTGCTTCTTCCTGGCTGCTTGTAATATTTTCTCCTTGATCTGGGAACTCTGGAACCTGGCTATAATGTTCCTAGGAGTTTTCTTTTGGGGATCATTTTCAGGAAGTGATCAGTGGATTCTTTCAACCTCAATTTTGCCCTCTGGTTCTAAAACATCAGGGCAATTTTCCTTGAGAATTTCTTGAAGTATGGTTCCTAGGTTTTTTTTTTTTGATCATGGAATTCAGGTAGTCCAATAATTTTTAAATTATCTCTCCTCTATTTTCTAAGTCAGTGGTTTTTCCAATAAGATATCTCATATTGTCTTCTATTTTTTCATTCTTTTGTATCTGTTTTATAATATGTTTGATTTATTAAATATTTGATTTCTCATTAAGTCATTAGTTTCCATTTGCTCCATTCTAAATTTGAAGGAATGATTCTCTTCAGTGAGCTTTTAAGATTCTTTTTCCATCTGGCAAGTTTGGCTTTTTAAGGCATTCTTCTCCTCGTTGCCTTTTTGAGCCTCTTTTTGCCTATTGAGTTAGTCTGTTTTTTAAGGTGTTATTTTCTTCAGTCAGGTTGTTGACTCTCATTTCAAAATTTTCTTGCATTGTTCTCATTTCTCTTCCTAATATTTTCTCCACTTCTCTTATTTGATTTTCAAAATCCTTTTTAAGCTCCTCTATGGCCTGTTACCAGCTCATATTTTTCTTGGAAGCTTTTGGTGCAGGAGCTCTGACTTCACTGTCTTCCTCCTGTTCCATGCTTTGATCCTTTTTGTCCCCAAAATAGTAATACAAATTACTTGACTTTTGAGCCTTTTGCCACAGTAGCACTCTGCTACCACAAATGGCAGCTTTATCCCAAACGTTGGGGTTTTCACAGCTGCTGGAGGTATTAGTCAGGTGACCTCTCTGAAACCTCCACACACTGTGGCAACCTGTTTGTACACCCCAGGACCTTCACCGTAAACCACAATCCAGATCCAAACAGGTTTAAAGCAAGAGTGATTACCCTCTCATACTGGTTGGACCCCTTACAATCTGCAGACCAGCAGCTCTGAAGAAGCCATGAGGCAGGCACTTGCAGGGCTGCCTCACCTAAGCTGCTTCTTGCCCTGGGGGCAAGGACTGGATCACAATCCCGAATTCCCTGGTCCCAACATCCAGACTGCACTGACCTCTCACTTAGCATCCATCTATGAGTTGATAATTCTGGAAACCACCACAGCTGCTGTTGATCTGAAGTCCCTCCAACTGGCAGCTGGTCAGGCTGCCCTGAGGCTAAAACCTCAAGCTTACACAGGGCTGGGCTTGGCTCCCAGATTGCTGGGCTGGCCACTTCCTGCTGGCCTGCTGGACTGTCCTCAGCAGGAGATTATCTTCTGTTTGTCATTTTGTGGTTTCTGTAGCTCCAAAGTTTGTCTAGATTAATATTTTACATGAATTGGAAGAGGTGGGGGCAGGAGCTGCCCAGAACCAGATATTAAAATATAGATTTAAGTAGCAATATTGATGTATCTCAGATCAAACTGAATAGTAATTAATCAATAAATGTTTATTGAGAATCTATGAAATACAAGGTACTGTTCTGGCTATCACTGGTGTTTGGCTGACCCTATGAACTTGCTTTTTCTGATGCAATCTCCCTACATATAGAAGCCAGGAAGCATATTTTCAGGAGAGTGATTGTCTTGTTGAATGGAAGTACCTTGGCAAACCCTGCATCATAAACAGACATTCTGTAATTGGAGTTTGATTGCCTAACCATGTATTGAAGAGGAAACTCATCTCTCAGTGACAGAGGCATCCAAAAAAGCCTTTTGGTTTTTTTTTTTACTTCCTCCTTTGCCCCTTTTGATCTTCTTTCACTATTGATTTCTGGTGAAAGACCATGTTGCAAAGACAAATTCATGTGAGCTTCCTCCCCCTCTGAGGCATTGTAGCCTCAGAGATAAGACTTTGGGCCTTGCCCTTTTCCATTTCAGGTGAAGGAAGTGGATCCTCTCTCTAACTTTGTGTCTATTCAATTTCCAGAGGATGCCTTGGCATTTTGGCATTCCAGTGTCTGGGTTGGAAAGGAAGTATAGAAACAATTCCATGGGGGGGAAAGAGAGACCTTCAGGTGTGACCTTAGAAACCATATGCCAGCAAAAGTTGATTAAAAAAAAAACTGTTCTAAGCAGACATGCCACATGTGGACACAAACATGGTGAAACCAATACTATGGAGGAACTGAATTGGCTTATAAGCCTACTGTATGTTTACAACCATGTAAATATTCCCTATCAGAGACCAAGGTAGTATAGAGGAGAATGTCCTCCCCCTCCCCCAGGTGTTTAGAGAAATATCTTGAACTAAATATCTCTTTATAAAAGTCATGCAATCTTAAATAATTAAATAGAACTGGAATGCTATTTATTGGCCCCTTAACAATGGGGAGGAAACAGCCGATGTGGTGGTCAAGCTAATAGAAATATAGAGATATTCCAACCCTTTAGTTTTATCCCTTTTAATCCTTGAATAACAGGTGTGTTACATTGGCTTTGGGAGGGAAGTATCAGACTATATGTCACTGCTCTAGGAAATGAAATAACACTGAGCTTGGCAATATGAACACAAGGCTATGAATCTTAGCTTTGTGATATTGTAAAAGTCATTACAAATCCCTGAGTCTCAGTGTCATTATATGTAAAATGGGATAATAAGAACTGCATGTCCTGCCTTAAGAGGCTGTGGGGTGATAAAAATGCAATAATGGAAGTGAAGTTGCTTTGCTGCCCTAAAAAGTATACAAAATGTGATGAAGGTGGTGATGGTGATGGTGATGATGATGATGATGATGATTCCTCCAGCAAAATCCCACTCTGAGATTTATTTATTACATTTATTTTTATATTTTTATAAATTTTTTTTTATATTTATCACTTAGTGTAATATGGAAGTCAACCGGATCACTTCATATTTTTTCTAGAACAGCAGATCCTACTAAGTAGGAAAGGATTCAAGTAGAGGCCTGTGATCTTATTGTGTTTATTCTTTGAGTATCAGTCTAGTATAAATAAGCTGATCAGTAGAATGTTGGTGATAAATTTTGAGTGATAAATTGATTGTTAATTTTTTTTTTTTTAGCTCTAGTAGCTCACAGAAGATCTAATGGGCCAGAGCAAAATTTCCATTCTTGGAACACAGAAGGTGCTCTTCATGGAAGTAGGTATTCCTCTGGACAAAGGATTCCTTTCACTGTTGCCAGAATTCCTGGGTGAGGAAATTCCTTCAACCAATGCTATTCACTTTTTCTCCAGTAAATGGTCTTAGAGAGTTGCCAAGAGAATGGGAGATTAATATCACATGGCCGGAGCCAGAAGCAGATATCAGAGGCAGGGCCTGAAGCTGGATCTTTCTATCTCTGAGTCATCTCTTTCCACTAAGACATTCTGGCTCTCAACATGTTGTTGTTATCATATCAGACTAATACATAAAACAGGAATTATATTGAATGCTTTTAAATTTATTAAAAGGACAACACAATGTAAACTCCTGGATGTCAAGGTATTTATCTCCATTCTTATCTTCATACTCCCAGTGCCTACCAAACTGATTTGCAAATCCAAGCATATTATAAATGATTTCTGACTTGAATAAGTTAACCATTTACCAAGGACCTACTTTGAGCCAGGTATTATGCTAAGTACGGGGATACAAAGAAAATAAAAAAAAATAAGTCTTACCATCAAGGAACTTACATTCTAATGAATAAAATGAACCATTTATTCTAATGAACAACATATTTAAAGAATGCTGTTAAGTTTTGTCATTTATATGATTTTACCAGGATGTTTTCAGATCTGGTCATCTTTAGGGTGTGTATTTGCTCATCTGGCTGATTTCAGTCTCAATGAATTTCCCTTTTTCTCTATTAGCTAATTACCATTCCCACTGACACATCCAGAGAAAAATGTTTTCACAATATTCCACAAACATGCACTGATTTCTCCCTCTGAACCTTCTGGTAAACAATTTATCAAGACTTCTAAATTCAGGTTGTCATTAATATTATAGAAACAAGGTAGTATTATTTTTTTAAACCTGCCAATGGAGGATAAACATCAAACATGTAAATGTATACACACACTCCATGTCTGCAAAGGCACCTTCTTGACATAGTCATTTGAGCCAAACGACATTGTTATAAACAACACACCTCAAAGCACATGAGAAGTTTTCTCTAGAAAGCCAAGAATGAGCTTCACTTATTCACATACTAACTATAGTAATTCATCTTGAAAAATGGTTTTGAAAAAAAATAAAGTTAAAAAAATATCAAATTATAATTGCTTTTGTCCTCTATAATTTTCTTTTTTTCTTTACCTCTATTAGTGGAACCTTAGATGGGAACAGAAAGAGAACTAACTGCTTATCAGAGAACCCAAGGTGAGTTATTGCAAGCTAAAAGCTACTCATTTAACATGTGTTCCTTGATTTTCTCTTCTATAAAAAGGAAATAATAGTAATCATTGTGCCTAATTCACAGAGCTATTATGAAGAAACAAATCAGAAGATATGTCTAAGAATAATGTGTAACCATAAAGTGACATATAATGTTGGTATTTTCTTATTATTAATTTTTTTTTTCTTTTTGGAGGGCAATTGGGGTTGTGACTTGCCCAAAGTCACATGGCAAGTAAGTGTGTTGAGTGTCTGAGACTGAATTTGAACTCAAGTCCTCCTGACTCCAGGGCCGGTGCTCTACTCACTGTACCACCTAGCTACCCCAGCATTTTCTTATGATTTTCTTATGTAACCCCTTTGCTAATATCATATGTTCCAGCTCTTCTATTGCAGAGTGATAACCATTTCTTCTCAAAAAATTTGGAACAGCATGGAATATATTTTATGACTTGTCCTACTAAACTGGAAAAGCTTCAAAGATGAAACAAAAAAAAAGGAACATCCAAGATAAACTCAGAAGACTGATCATCAAAAGTTTCTTATTTCTAAGCAAACTATTGTTAATTGGCACTCATGTTTTTTCCACTATGAAGTTTTTCTAATTTTATTATGTGTTGTCCCACACCCCTTTCACATTCTTTTCTTTCAGACCAATTATTTACTTCTAATCTCTTACAATCTTCTTGATCCCACCTATGTATTTGTTTTGGCCCAACAGCAGTAGTGATAGAATGATTGTAAAGGTGACAAAGACTGTCTTTGTTGTCTTCCCATGTCATTCCTGTCTCTTCTAAATACCCAGAATCTTTATGTTGCATAATGTCCTCCACTGAAGAACCCCCTTGATATCTTCCCTCCATAACATTTTTTTTCAGTCTTCTACATAACACAAATAATTATGACAGCATAGAATGATGGGAAAATGTATAAATTAACTATGGTTCTTTAGTTCAAAATTTTCATCTAAATGTCTCACTCACAAAATGTATTAAATGTGGGCAAAAAGTTATATAAAATTAACTGTATTTGAAAAAATTATAGCAATAAGAGTATGAAAAGGAGCTTTAAGGCCATTTAGCTCAATTTCTTCATCTGAGAGGTGAATGAAATGATTTGCCCCAAATCACACAATTAATAAGTAGCAAAGGATTTGTCTCTCCAGTTCTTAACATAATGACTGGCATGTAATAGGTTTTTAATAAATAATTGTTGGTGAGTGTGTGGTATCCTGACTCTATAGTCTCTATTGATTTAAACCTCTGTTCCCCGAAGTCTTTGCTGAATGTCTTGAGACTCAATGAATTGACAAAATGATCTTAGTTTGCTTTATTATTCTTGAAATGTAGACTAAATGACTAGACATTATTACTGAGAGAGATACTGTTTACTTTCTTAGTTACCAATATAGCTGAAAATGGCAGCCCATATTAGAGTTGGAAATAGTGAGAACCTTGCCTGACTCAGATTGGCAATATGAACACAAGGCAAGTCAAAACATGAAAATTATTCTTTGGTAAATCATAACATCCTTCTATTTGTTAAGACCTGAATATATATTTCTATTTATTTCTATTTGTTATTAGAAACTAAACATTTTGTAATGTAAAGATTATTTGATTTTGAATGAAAGCACCTATTCTGGAATTGGAGATATCCAACTTAGTACCTATGTGACCTAAGGAAAGATATTTAATATCTTTGAACCTTAATTCCCTCATTTTTAACATGAAAGACTTGGACTATAAGAACTTAAAAGTTCATTCCAACTCTTGAGTCCTGTGTCATCCATCTATCCATCCATCCATCCATCCATCCATCTGGTAAATCAATAGTTATTAATTACTTAGTATGCACCATGCACTATCTTAAGTATTAGGGGTACAAACACAGACAAGATGTCCCCACTCTCAAGAAGCTCACATTCTAATGAGAAAGACAATATACAAACAACTATGTAGAAACAAGCTGTAGCAGCAAGTACCCCAGTGTCCCCAGGGTGGCTGCCAATACAGGTTCTTAGATTTGCTTTTCTAAAGGAAAGCAACTCAAAATGGGTTTACAATCTTGCTTTAATCAATCAAACATTACATTTACCTAGTTCAGGGGAAAAAGTTACAAGCAGAAGTTACAAGAAGAAAAAGGAACATTTCAATCAGACAGGCCCCCAACTGTCTGACCATTACATCCATACCTAGTCGCAGTTACCAGAGAGGGAAGCATCAACATCTGGGTTTTCAAAGCTAGGGGGCTCTCAACAGCTGCCCACAGTCTTGACTGGTGAAATCACACAACACTTCTCAAAGTGAGCCCCTCAAAAAAGCCTCACATCAGGGTTTATATAGCCTTCTCCTGGCTCAGAGAATGTAACAACCCTCTTGACCCACTGTCTAATCAAAGAGCACCAAGGTGTGCACATTCCGGGCCACAGGCTCCAGGTACACTTAAGTCTATCAAAGGGCATAGGGGCAGGGAAGATCTTAAATTCACATTCCCATAACACAAGCTCTATACATGACAGAGAGGACATAATCAATGGATGGGAGGAACCAGAATTAAGGGATATCAAGAAAGACTTCCTATAGAAGCAGAGCTTTTAGCTGAGACTTGAAGAAAGCCAGAGAAGCCAGGAGGAAGAGATGAGAATGGAGAAAATTCCATCAATGAAACACATCTAGTGAAAATATCTGGACTCAGAGCTAGAGTATCTTATTCAAGGAACAGTAAAGATGTCAGTGTCACTTAGGGGAAATGATATAAAGATGTATGAATATTGCTAATGTTTTGGGGGGTGGGTTACAAAGGGCTTTAAACACAGCAATACAGATGATCCTGTAGTTAATAGGGAGCCCCTGGTATTTATTTAGTAGGGGAGTGATATGTGAAATATGCACTTTAAGAAAATCACTTTGGCAGCTGAATGGAGAAGAGAGAGACCTATGGAAGGCAGATCAACCAGCAGGCTATCAAGATAGTATAGACATGTGGAGATAAGCTCCTGTAGCAGGGTGTTGGTTATATCAGAGGAGAAAGAGAGGAACGTTTGAGGTAAAATCAATAGGCCTTAGGAATAGATTAGAAATGGACAAGGGATGAAAGAGGGTGAGGAGTTGAGAATAACAATTAGCTTTTAAGTTTGTTGTATTGGGAGGATGGTGGTGCCCTTGATTGCAATAGGGAAGTTTGGAAGAGTGAAGGTTTTGGGAGAAAGGATAATGGGTTCAGTTTTGGACATGTTGAGTTTAAGATATCTATAGTACATCTAGTTCAAGATATCTAATAAACAGTTGAAGAGGTGAGACTATAGGTGAACTGACATATTAGGACAGGAAAAGTAAATTTGAGAATCCCAGTATAGAAATCATAATTGAATGATTCGGAGGGGATGAGATCAACAAATTAAATAAGATAGTTGAAGAAAAGAGGACTTAGGACGGACACTTATGGGATACCCATTGTTATCGGGCATGACCTGCATGAAAACCTAGCAAAGGAAACTGAAAAAGTTTGTTCAGATAGGTAGAAGAAGCATCAGAAAGCATTCTCCTAAAAACCTAGTGAAAGAGAATATTGGGAAGAATATAGTGACTGACAGTTTTAAAGGATAAAGAGAAGTCAAGAAAGATGAGGATTGAGCAAAGGCCACTGAATTTAGCAATTAAAACATCATTGATAACTTGGGGGAGAGTACCATTTGGCTTAATGATGATGTGGGAAGCCAAACTTTTGAGAATTAAAAAGAAAGTGAAAGGAGAGGATGTAGAGAAATCCATTATAGATGAACTTCTCAAATTCCATAAAATGGGAATAATATTTCACACACTACTTGTTACAAAGAGTTATATGAGGAAAACACTTTGAAAATAAATGCTGTAGAAACAGAAAATATTATTTAAAGAATTTAGGGCAGGTGACATAAGTGGCATATATCTGAAAAACTTTCACAGACTGAAACAGTAATGGTTGCATGCCATTTGACACATAATTCATTTCCCTGTCTATACTACATGTCCTATCACTAGTTGAGGGGGTCAAGGGGCAATTATTTCCAGAAGAATGAGAATTGGAGGTGAAGGTAGCAGTCAGGGAAAACTAGAATCAACAAGTTGTGGTCAAGGCAAGAGTTGTGGAAGGATCATGAAGGCAAGGAAATTGAGTAAGTCATTAAAAGTGGGACCATAAAGGTACGAAGGGCCAAAACAAATTGAGAATCAAAAATAGGCACATTTACATTGAAACTGATTTTGTTCCTAGAAGCTTATGCTTTGAATATGGTTTTATTTTAGTGGTGGGTCAGTAAGTTCTGGTGACCATGAATTAAATGATGCAGCTTACTAGGAATTGGAGCCCTTGTAACCATCAAAGAAAAGCAGCAGAATATATAGCAATGGGTCAGTTCTTCTTCAGTAATTTATTTTCTGGAACTTGAGATTCTGGATTGTTAAGATTTTTCATTTTTTGTTATACAAACTTCATTGGAGTGATCAGGATAGTCTGGTGCAGTACCATCCAGACTGAAACACTAAAGTAAAGACATGTTTTTATTTATTTATTTGTTTGGATCTTGGGGAGGGGGTGGTTACTGAGGGGAGGGAGAACATCTGGTGTTTAGAATTACAAAAAAAAATGCTCTCTTTAGAAAAGGTTTGGGGAAAACAAACAAACCAGCATCCTTTCCTCCATGAATATCTCTTAACTACTGAAACAAAAGAGGAGTTCTCATCACAAGCAAGACAATTACTAAGAAACATCTGAATCAGTCAACTGAATAATGAACGTGAAAGAAACCAACATAACAATGTTAGACAGATGTCTTATTGACCACATCATCAGCTACTGAGCTTTCACTTTGGATGCTTTCCTTAGCTTTTTACACATACATATGAATGAACATATATACTATGTATGTATCCATACATACGTGTATGCATGCATGCATGTATCTATTTATCTATCTATCTATCTATCTATCTATCTATCTATCTATCTATCTATCTATCTATCTATCATCTATCATCTATCTATCTATAGATGGAGCTAGGTGGTGCAGTGGATAGAGACTGGGTTTGAAGTCAGGAAGACCCATCTTCCTGAGTTCAAATATGACCTCAGACAGCTCTGTGACTCTGGGCAAGTCACTTAACTTTGTTTGCTTCAGTTTCCTCATCTGTAAAATGAGATGGAAAAGAAAATGACAAACCACTCCAGCACCTGTGCCAAGAAAACCCCAAAAAGGTTATCAAGAGTGAGACATGGGTGAAACAACTGAGCAGCAACAACAAAAAACGTAAAGAGAAAGGTTTTCTACCCTTTCTTCATAAGTGTATATATACACATATGTACATGACAGAAAAAAATAACTTTAATATTGTTATTATCAAATGTAATAGTCCCTTCTCTGTCCAAAGGCCATCCTGAAAGTGACATAAACTCTTCCATTCAAACAATTCTAGTAATATCCTTGTAGTCATTCTCTTAAGGCTCAGTTAGGTTGGATTGGACCCTACCCTAGGGCTCCACCCTGGGATCTTTAGCTCTGCTTCTCCTGTAAACAGAACTAGCTTAGGTTAGTCACTGCTACTAAAAGGGTCCTTGCCTCCTCATTAAGGTCTGGGGCATATGGGATCAGGAGGGGTCAAAAAAAAAAAAGGAAGTAGGTTTTCTTTTTTATTTTTTCTGGAGGGAGGAAGGGAAGGCAATTTGGGTTGTGACTTGCCCAAGGTCACACAGCTAGTAGGGTATGTCAAGAGGATGGATTTAAACTCAGGTCCTCCTGACTCCAGTGCTGGTGCTCTATTCACTGCGCCACCTAGCTACCCTGGAAGTGGGTTTTCTTGACAGAATTGCCAAGGTGTCAGTGGCCTCATGACCAGGCCTCACTTCTCATATGACCCCTCCCCTTTTTTCTTCCCAAATGTATAAAAGCCTATCAAAGGGCATAGATATCCAAGAGACCTGAAGTTCTCTTTCTCTCAGTTATAGATGCCTTTTCTACTCTGCTTACGAGTTTGATTTCTTTCAAAACTAATACACACATATATATGCATATATACATAGATAGATTAACTTCTAAATACAACAATATTTCAGTGCCACATAATGAATATTTATGCCTCAAAATCTCTTTAAAGGGAGGAGAGTGACAATTTGTGGGAGGAGAGTTTTAGTGGAAGGGCAGAGTAATATTAGAATTTGTTTGGATCAGTGCATATATGTAGATAAATAGGTAGTTAGTACATAGATAGATGATAGCTAGCTAACAAGATGGATGGGTAGAGATGGGAAATAAATGACAGATAGATGAGCATATATCATTTTAGAGCCAGCTCCATAAAAAATCAATTCCATGAAGCAAGCATTTCTGGAGCATCTGCTCTGTGCAGAGATGAGCTTCAGGCAGCACATGGAACAGAGCATACAGAGTTGACTTGCCTCATAGTGAGGAAATCCTGCTTTCAGTTCTCTTGTCTGACACAGACTAGCTGGATGACCATGAATAAGTCATTTAACCTCTTGTGGCAAGTGAGTCTCTAAAATTCTAATTTAAAGGGCAGGTGATGATTAACCTTAGCAGAAGGAGTTTACCTAATTGGATGTTTCCTATACAAAGGCATTCAAAGTTCATTATAAACAGATGGTGTAGAGTGTTATGTTAGGGAGTTTGGGAAATATAGAAACAACACTGGCCTTGCCCTCATGAACTTTGCAATCTAGTCAGAGACTTTGCCATTATACAAGTAACAATAATACAAAACCAAACATGGGAGAATAACACTAAGTTCTGTTTATAAAAGATAATACTGAAAAAAATATTTAAATAAAATATCTATGTGCAATTTGGTGCCTTTGTTACTTGTGGTAAGTTATTGTGTTTTATCCTTTTTTTTTCTAGGTTTTGCAAGAAGTATATATTTTATGGACATTTTTACCATGGATCAAACTCTTGATATATTTTTTTAATTTTACTCTGAAGTTTTACTTGTAATTTAAGTCCTTCCTCATTCACAGATTACCTTACAAATTAGGTTCTGATTTTTCATGATTCTTCTCTAAGCTAACACAAGTGATCTGCTAGGTGTAGCACAAAAAACCTTTCTCCTCTAGCATACTTCTGAGATGTAGTTGTAGTTTCTTTTAATATTTGATATTTTTCCTTTAATTAAGGTCTGAAGCAATAAAACAAGACCTTTAGAGACTAATTAACTCTTCCCAAGCACAATTCAAACACTTCATGCTATCAACCAATAAATAATATTGCTCACATCTCTTCAAAAAGACAAAAGAGATGTTTATTGAGAGAAAGTTGAATGGGGTAAAGGTTAGTATCAGAGTTTCAAAAATTATCAAACAAGCTTTTAAAGAAATTTTCCATGAATCTAATAACACTGTAAGTGAAAGATATCTGACTCATCTTTATGACCAAAAATATAGACTTCTCCATGAAATATCCACTAATTCTCCCAGTGGAAAGTTTCCTCTGTTTTTTGGTAAAATATTTTCTATTCCTATTTGCTCATGTGTCATTTGATTTTATACTATGGTTGCTTATATAAGTCTTATTAACTAGAATAGAATTAAAGATCTTTGAGGGTAAGTACTCCATGTTATTTCTTTGTTTTTCCTCTAGGGTCTAGAATAATACATTATATAAAATAGAAGTTTTACAAATGCTTGTTAAATGATCTAAGATCCTTTAAAATATATATTTTATTGGCTTTGTACCTCAAAGGAAATAAAGAATTTAAGTTTGTGTGATGGTGGCTGGCACATGGAACGTGCTTGGTGATATCCTCCCCAGAATTCTGTTCCTCAGCTGTAAAAATGTAGAGGTTGGCCCAATGTCTTCTTAATCTATGATCCTATGGTTGACTGACTGATGAGAACTACCCTCACTAACCTAACCCTAAAAAAAAATAAAGGCAAATGTCCTGTAGGCCAGTTGAATATCACGGGTGAAAAATCCACTCCACAATTGTAGCAGTATCTCATTCTCTGGCCATACTGGAAAGCTCTAATCAGGATAACTGCCAAGTCCTTGAGAAAATTTTATATTGTAGACTTAGCCTAAACAAAGCAACTGGGCCAATAGCATCTGGGATAATCACATTTGAACTTTGGAATTGTGTTACTCTGATATTGCCAAAGAACTTGAAAAGTTTTTAAAAATGAACAACCAAAATGAAAATACCCATCAAAAGGCAGGTAAACCTAAGGGCAATAGATAGATGCATGGTGGACAAAAACAGGTTATAATAAACTAGCAAGAATGGCTTACTCTCTGTCTCTCTCTCTGTCTACTTCTCTCTCTCGGTGTCTGTGTGTGTGTGTGTGTGTGTGTGTGTGTGTCTCTCTCTCTGTGTCTCTCTCTCTTTCTGTCTGTCTGTCTGTCTTTCTCTCTCTCTCTCTCTCTCTCTCTCTCTCTCACACACACACACACACACACACACACACACACACACACACACACCCCGACACAGGCACGAAAAAAATTTATCAAGTACATATCTTGCTATAAATATGGTAGGTGTCTAGGTGGTACATTGGATATATTTCTGTCCTTGGAGTTGGGAAGCCTCAAGTTCAAATCCTGTCTCAGATACCTCCTAATAGTAGTTATTTAACTCATATGCCTCGATTCATTCATCTGTAAAATGGGGATAAAAACTACTTTTTTCCTAGGGTCTTTGTGATAAACTAAGAAAATATTTATAAATCAAACTTCCTCACCCCAAGCACCTTTTATTTTATTTATTCTGTACATATTTTATGTAACTCTTTGCCGTGCATTTTTTCTCTGCTGGTAGAATGTTCACTTCTGGAGGGTGGGGACAATCCATTTTGCTCCTTGTGTCCCCAGTGTCTGACACACAGTATCTGATTTATTGTTGATTGAATTATATTTATAACTAACTAGAGATATGAACTCGAGACTTCAACAGCCTCCATGGACCCCAACTCCATTATCTGTAACATTAAGATATCAAAATCAGTTGATTTCTAAGGTCTTATTCTTTTTTAGCAATCTATGATCTCAAGAAAAATTAATTATATGAGATGATCATGCTTTTAATTCCTTAAAACAGACCTAAATTGTGATTTTATAAAATGTGTGACAATGCCTTAAAACTGAAATCTCCCATGATAAAGTGACATATTTTGCAATTCAAAGAACATCGGGTCTGCCATTTACTGCCTTATTTTCCTCATCTGCAAAATAGGGATAATAATAGCATTTCCCAGGGTGGTTCCAAAGATGAAATGAGCTAACATTCATAAACTTTTTCACAAACCTGAAAGCACTATATAAAATTCTAACAATGAGCATGAAGTGTAAGTCAGATCCTACTTCTGCCATTCAATGTGTGGGTCTGGTTAAATTATTTGACTGCTCTTTGACCCAGCTTCCTCATCAGGAGAAGAGGGGCAATAATACTTTTTTTTCCCTCTCTCTCCACTTCAAAGTATTATTGTGAAAATGTAAAGAAATTTTGTACTTTTGAAGTTATTCATATAACAGGGATCATCATGATTTTTAATTGATGAATCAATCAAAAACATTTAATTAACTACCTATTTAGTGCTTGACATTATAATAGGTGTTAGGAATACAAAGACAAATAACTACAGTACCTATTCTTTATTTTTTTTCCTTCTTTTTGGAAGGAGGAAGGCAGGGCAATTGGGGTTAAGTGAGTTGCCCAAGGTCACATGGTTAGTATGTGTTAAGTGTCTGAGGCCACATTTGAACTCGGGTCTTGCTGACTCCAGGGCCAGGGCTGGTGCTCTATTCACTGCTTCACCTAGCCACCTTGTACACTACCTATTCTTAAGAAAAAAACATTCTAATGCAGTGAAGTAGCAGCTTGAGGGTAGTGTGATCAGAAAGGGGTAGTTTTTGCCTGTGAAGTGATGAGGAAAAGCAACTGTGTCATAGGAGAAAAGATTGACACCCTCTTTCCAATAACAATGACGATATTGATGTGGTCATGGTTTCTAGAGCAAGAGATGGAAAACCAGGGGGAGGCTGACACACTTGTTTAATAACTGGGTACATGCCAAGAAGTTGGTCATCATGGTAGATGACTGAGTGGGATAGGAAGCCTTGCTAAAATGAAAAAAATATACTTTGCACACACAGACACACACATATATATATGTGTGTGTGTGTGTGTGTGTGTCTGCATATGTATATATACATGCACATATATTAGTCTACAGGGTACACACATATAGCACACATATGTATATATGCACATGTGTGTCATTCAATTTGTTTCCAGTTGTTTCTGACTCTTTGTGATCCCTTTTGGTGTTTTCTTTGGAAATATCCTGGAGTGCTTTGCCATTCCTTTTCCAGCTCATTTTACAGGTGAGGGAATTGAGCCAAAGAGGGTTAAGTGACTTGCCTAGGGTCACCCAGCTAATGTCTAAGAACAGATTTGAACCCAGGAAGATGAGACTTCCTGGCACTCTATCCAATGTACCATCTAGTCGACAACATATATGCAATTATATATGTGTGTCTATATATATGTATATACATACATATATGTGTATGTGTATGTATATATACATACATACACCCACATGTACACTTCCTTGAGTGTTATAGTAATCTTTTGATGTCTTAAACAGCACTTGTATTTATTGCATATGTTTCCCTAATAAATTCTAAACAAATTGAGGACAAAGGCGCTATCTCCATGCCATACTGAGGAATCAGAATAAACATACTCCATAGG
Organism: Petaurus breviceps papuanus; assembly: GCF_028583685.1. Taxonomy (NCBI): domain Eukaryota; kingdom Metazoa; phylum Chordata; class Mammalia; order Diprotodontia; family Petauridae; genus Petaurus; species Petaurus breviceps. The sequence goes on from NW_027187352.1 coordinate 12,746,790, forward strand.
TATTTCCATGAAGTTAATAAAATTCAATGGATTTGCTCTTCAGCCACACTCCCTCCCAAATTACTCTGAATGTAGTACTTGATGCAAACTTATAAGAAATTTGGCCAAGAGTCACAGAGGAGGGGAAGGCATGGATAGGATGCAATCAGCATCAGTGAAGAGAGTTTTCACAGCACTGAGATCATGAACCCACTGGAGTACTAAGTTGTTTCCAGAGCTTAGAAGGACACCTTATACCTAATAGGCACATAGCAGATGCCTGCTGATCTAACATTGTTTAATTAAGTTGAAGTAATGATACATACTTTTGTTTTTTAAGCTAAAAAGTTGCCAATATTTTGTTAAAACAATTTCATACACTAAAAGCATAAATCTTTCAGTGTTACTTGCAAGGTCAGAGTCATACTCAGCATCTTTAGTCTTTACTCATTAAGATAACAAGCTTTAAAAATAACAATCATATCAGTATCACTAATGAGGGATATCCTAGATCTATAATGTTCTAGATATTAAATACATTATCCTCCAGACATCCTTGATAGCTAATTAACTTTGGGAATGTTCCGATCTTGAATATATAACAGTAACATCAAGTTAGGTGAGACAAGCCAACTGGGAGTTTGGTAGAATCATCTGAGAGAAAGAAGGCAAGGATTATGCAAATTGGAAAGAAAATATTTCATTTACCTTATCTACTTTATCTCAGGGGAGGCAGGATAGAAAGTGGAAAGAGACTTGGTCTTGGATTCAGCGTGTCTAGTTTCAAGGATTCTACTAGGTAGTTTTGTGGACCAAGATAAGTTGTTTTATCTGTATACAACTTAGGATCTTCACCTGTAATGTGAGGATAACAGTATTTGTCCTGCTGAGTTCCCAAGGGTGTTATGAAAAGCAAATGAGTTAAAGGATGTGAACATGCTTTGCAAATTGAAAGATTAACTACAAATTAAAGAATGAATTCCACAAACACTCAGTGCTCGCTATATGTAAGACACTATAATTGAAAAGTTAACTTAAGTTATTGAATTCAAGGAATAGAAATGATGTTCCATCAATTCTCTCTCCATTTTTGCCTCTGTCTCTACCTTTGTCTCTCTCTCTGAGTCTCTATTGGTGTATTTCCCTCACTTCCTTTCTTTCTCTCCCCCTCTCTCCTTTCTTCTCCCCCTTTTTCCCTCCTTCCCTCCCTCTCCCCCCCCCCACACATTATGTTTTGTTTCTGAACTTTTGACTGTATTGGGAAAGATAATTCCTCTTGAAGAAATTTCATCCACCAATGCAAACCTGAATATAATTTACAATGTACAGTTAAGAGAGCTGCCTAAGGAATTACAAGGTTAAGTGACCTGTCCAGGGTCATATAGTTATACATGTCAGAGACAAGCCTTGAAACATATTTTTCTGATTTTGAGACGCCCCCTTCAGCTCTCCTTGAATCTTTGAGGTACAGGCTCTGGGAAACCCCCTTGAACTCTGATTAAATAGTATGAGGCATTTGCATGAGGCCATAAGCCTTACATTGTAGCCTCCTGCAACTTCCCACCCTTAATCACTCATTGACCCTCTCCAAACTCCTCCTCTAGACCACCCTTAGATTCCTCCCACATCCTTCTGTACATAAGACCCCATCTTGTCTCCATGTCTGGGAGAGCCATAGAATGACCTAGCACAGATTTACTCTGTGTCTAATACAAGTGAATTTTTAATAAACTTTACTTTTCTTTGGTAGAGAAGATTTGAGTTGAATTCATTTGGCAGGACCTGGCATGTTGGTATTTTTGAGGTCTCCAGAGCAGCCCTAACCCTCTTTAATCTGTTTTACCAGAATGCCTCTGTACTATTTAATGATTAACTGGAAATATTAACCCTTATGTCTTTTAAACACTAGGTTGGTTATGGATCACCTAATCAAAGTAGAAACGATGGAGTACTTAGGATCTATGTTTATAAAATCTATTTGTAAACTCAGTTTGTAATACCAATTTGTAACATCAGTAATGATGGGGTGCTTGGGATCTATATTTGTAACATCAGTCTGAAAAACTTTGTAACATCAGTTTGTAAAACCAGTCTGTAAAATCACGTTTCCCTTTCCCAGCCTCAAACTCTGCCCCTTCCCCCTATCCCACACTCTGCCTAGGCAACAACTTGTGACTCCTTTATCCTTGCTTAATCTAGCCCTCTTGTAGTTGCTTCATGTCTCCTCCTGTCTGGCCCAAATCTTATCTCCAAGTTAAACTCTTCAAACTTTTATCTATGCACTGAAGTCACAAGTTAGCTTTGGTTCCCTTACATCCATCGGGTCAGCCCTGACAATGGCAGAACTACCTTTTAAAAGTAAAAGCCAGTGCACCCTTTCACTTGCAGTTCCCCTAAGGATCCTTACCTGCTGTAAAGCATATAATAAACTTTTTCAACTTGACTCCAAGTAAGGCTGAGCTGAAATCTTTCCAGGCTGAATTGCAGGTTCTGGTCTTAGATAAGATCAGAGTTCCTGCTGAACCTAATAGCCATCCTTCATCAGAAAGACCTGAATGAAAACCTTTTGAAAATCAGATTCACAAGGACATTTTTTTGTTTGTTTTGTTTGCTTGTTTTTAGGCATTGATTTCACAGGTAACCTGGATTCTAAGATGGGAGAGACCTTACAAATCATATTATTCAATCCTTCCCTTTTCTTATGAGAAAAAAGATACAGGAAGGGGAAATAAATAATTTGATACATTGCTAGACTTGTATTTTCATTGTGGTATGTTTTTCCTCCATCAATATGGATTACATTCTATGATTTCTTACCCTTTGTTATTTTTGATGTCTTTCCACAAATTGTATACTATATATAGGATCTCTAGAGATAGACACCTTATATAGGATCATCTATAGAGATAGACACCTTTTTCTCATTCTTTTACGGTTATTGGGGTACTAGCATAAAACCTGGGACACCCAACTCTTCTTCCTCCTATTTTCTTTTAACTTGAGCATCCCACTTCCATTTATGGGCATTCTTGGCCCACAATAACATTCTTTATGCTACTCTGCTACCAGATCATTAATCAAAAACTATAGCCCTCCTTTTGCCCACAATGTCAAATTAAGCTTCCATTTGTTTATATTTACACCTTCATAATATTCCTCCAAAAGCACAAAGGTAAAATAGTTCCTCCTTTGTAGTGCCACAATCTAACCCAGCAAGTACTGATTAATGAAGTCATTATAATTGATTATTATAAAACAATGGACCACATCTCCATTTGATATTTAATTTAAAAAAATGAAAATCTTATAAAAAGCCCATTGTGTTTATTTTATGTTGGTTTTGAAAAACTTTGATATAGTAGAATGAAATACTGCATTAAATGCTAGTTTAAAAAAAATGCATACTCAAAATAATTCCAGATTCCTTGGATGATATTAAGACAAAAGTAAGCCAATTCAATAAGTCCCTGATAGGCATAAAAAAAGAGATATTTATTTGTTTCAAAGATATTCACCTTTGGGATAGAAAAAAAAAGGAAGGAAGGAAGGAAAGAAGGGAGGAAGAGAGGGAGGGAAGAGAGAGAGAAAGGAAGAAAGGAAAGAACTATACTGTATCTCTTAGATCTGGGACAGAAAATAGAAAATAACAATGAATTGGTCCCAGAGTTGAAGAGGATAAGAAAAGAGTGTTAGATTGCCCTCAGGAAACTGCAAAACTCCTCTGCTAATTCCAAGCTTCTCAGGAAAGCAAATATACAATTTGTTTTTTTTTTTAATACCAAGAATCTATTTGTGTTTTTATATAGCAGAAAGACATGGAATACAAATGTCTCTGAAGAAATAAACCTGGATATTACACAGAGAAATATGCAGAGACATATGATAGGTTGGAGTAGGCTATAACATAAAATAATTAGAAATTGAAAAAAAAATCAGGAGTAAAAGATATAATGGAAGAATAGGACACTAAGAATAGAAAATAGACTGGTTATTCAGAGAGAACAAGAAATATCAGATAGTCAGATGTTTTACTGATATTCTAGAGATATCAAGAGAAAGCAAAGAAGGTCTTTAGTACATTATGTGGACACTGGTGAATGAGTATACTGGAGTACAAATAAGTGTATGGTGAATACACTCATTGGCATTGCGAATGAGTGTACTGTATTGGTGAATGATTGTGCTGGAGTACAAAGTAAGAAATCACACACTATAGGCAGATATGAATGGGTTGTGTCGTTGGAGATAACACAAATCCATTTGATAAACACTGAAGCAGCTACTGATTAATCTCATGAAGACGTCTACCTCAGCAAAAATTCTCATTCCTACTTGGATAACCTAAAAGTGTTCTCCTTCCTTGTACCTGTTTATGTCCATAAAATACTTAGTGGTAAACATAAATTCATGTTTACAATAGAATGGAAGGTCCATGAGGGCAGTGATCAGTTCATTCTTTCCCCTTATATCCCTAGTACCTAAGGTATGCTGCAGTGAGAGTGAATTTAGCTGCTCAACTATTGTTTCCCTCTACAATAGCTCCATCTCTTATGTTCCTTGTAATAATAACTAAGAGTGTAGTTTAGAACATCTTTTGTGTGTTTATATGTGCATGTTTATAACTAAAAACACAGACATGTTTATATCTACATGTGTATATTGTAGACATGTAAACACACAATCATTTTGGGTAATATATATGTATGTGCATAGTACACATGTGTATACATGTGTGTGTATGTGTGTAATATGAACAATGGGATGGTATCAGATTTGAATAGGATGTTCTGCTAAATAGCCTCCTAAGTGGTCTTCAGTGTTTCCGCTTTCTAATTCATGCTCCTCACAGCTGTCAAAACAGTGTTCCGAACACTCTGGTATGACCATGTCACACCCCTGCTTAGCAATCACCAGTGACTATTTTATTGGCTCTATGATAAATTACAGATAACTCAATCTGCCTCCAATCTGTCTTTTCAGGCTTATTTTGATATTATCCTCCTTCATGAACTCTACATTTCTGTCAAACTACTTTATTGTTGGTTGTACAAACTCAACATTAGAGATCTCCATGGACGTCCTCCATGTATGTAATATACTCTCTTCTTGTGTATGCCTCTTAGTATTTGAAGGTTCCTTCAAGGCTTATTCGCATCATATGAAGGCTTTCCTGACCCTTCCCCCCACCAGTGCTCATTCTCCTTAAATTATGTTTACTTATATGTGTAAATATATCAGCAATGTGTTCCTTGAGGGTAGGAGATCTTTCCTTCTTTCTTTCCTTTTCTTCCTTCCTTCTTTCCTTCCTCCCTTCTTTCCTTCCTTCCTTCATTCTTTCCTTCCTCCTTTCTTTTCTTCTTCCCTCACTCCCTTCCTTACTTCCTTCCATCCACAAATGAAGAAACTGTCTCCATAAACTTATATTTAAAATGAAAAAGAATTAAATATTCTTGTTTTTGAGATGCTCAGATTTTTTTGATACTAATTTTTTAATCTTATAATGTTGCTTTGAGCATAACATTTTTTTCTCTTAGCATCACTCTTCATTCTCTGATTGCATGTACCAAAACACAGAAACATCTCCATCTTGTAATCTCACTGAGTCTCAGAAGTTCTTACATTGTAAATATACTCCACCCCAGTAGCTTTTGCTCTGTATTCTTTGTCCTCACATTCCACTTTCCAAGGTTCTTTTCAGTTCTAACATTCCGTGTTCTAAGTTCTTTTTCAGATATAATTTTCTATGTTCTAAAGTCACTTCCAATTCTGATATTTTATTTTATAAATTTTATTTTCTCTAACATTTTTTATCTTAAAATCATTTCTTGCTCTGACCTTCTACAGTGCTAAAAACAGGTTGATTTGTTGACTGGTCACTTGTGGACCCAACCTTGACGTTGGGTCATCTGAAAATCATGTCTGAAATTATTATTTAAAAATACCTTTTTTAAATTTAACAAAATATTTTCTTCATACTTAACTTCTATGGCTGAAAGCAAAGTTCCATCATTTATATTTTATAGATTAGGGAAGTGACTGACTCAAAAAAAGTTGAGGAACTGTTCCAGTCATACAACTAGTAAGTGAACTGGCTGAAATAAGAACCTAGGTTTTTCCTACTTCATTTCTGGTGATTTTTTTTTCCCACCATGCTACACTGTCTGAAAAATAACAAACAGAGTAGAAATAAGCTCTAATAGGGGAAGAATCCTGGGCATCCTTACCACATCCGACCCTTCTGGACTACATCCTGCCTCCTTCATATATCTACGAATTCCATAAGTAAAAAAGTAAATCTAAGGGGGTGGCTAGGTGGCACAGTGAATAGAGCACTGGCCCTGGAGTCAGGAGGCCCTGAGTTCTAATCTGACCTCAGACACTTAACACAAAAACTAGCCATGTGAACATGGGCAAATCACTTAACCTTAATTGCCTTCCAAAACGCAAAAAAAAAAAAAAAGTAAATATAAGACCTGAGCTGCCTTCACTGTCCATAATATCCCTCAGCTCTGCAATCACACATCCCCCCCCCACAAGCTACTAAGAACAAAGTCAAGCCAAAAGCTAAATGAGCTGAGCTGTAATGAAGCATGGTTAGATGTGAACATCTTGTTTAATTAAATGCACAAACAGGAAAATCAGAGGCAACCCCTATGGTTTGGAGCAAAGAACAAGCCATCTAACAAAAGGTTTTTCATTGAATAAACATTCCAAGAGTCAACTCTACACCTTTGCTCAAAACAAGGCTGGGAGAGAGAAGAGTGGAGACAAGATGGTGGTGTAAAAGCAGGAACTTGCTTGAGCTCATCCCTGAATTACCTCCAATATCTATAAAATATGACTCTAAATAAATTTTAGAGCTACAGAACCCACAAAATGACAGAGTGAAATAAATCTGCTGAAGGCAGCCTGGCAGGCAGACAGGAAGGGTGAATCACAGGAGGCTGGATGTGGAGCACAGTCCGACTTGGTCTGCACTGGCACAGACCAGGCCAGCGCAGACCTCAGGGGGCTGAATCACTGCCAGCTGAAGCAGTTTCCAGATTTCACAACCCACAAGCACCAAAGACAAAGTAAAAAGATCAGTGGGGCAATCCTATAGGACATAGTTGAGACAAGAGAGTAACTGCCCTGGGGTAGGAGAGGTGGTGATTGCTGCCATGGCAGTGACAGGAGCAGCAACAACAATATAGTTGCTTCTGGAACTCCAGGCCCACAGATGTGGGGAACCAAATGGCTGATCAGAGGTCAGTTTAAGGAATCTCTTTACTGGCACTGAGGCAGGATTCTCCAGTTTTGCCCTGCTTGGATCTGGGTGGCAGGCCTGGGGTGAGGAGGAGGGCTGGGGTGAAAGAGCTTGGGGCAGCTGTGGAGAGGGAGTATTCCTCTCATTTCTGAGGCAAGTTTCTAGAAGTAGCTCTGACAATAGTTGTGCAAAACACCAGAAATTTGGGACACACCACTCTCCACTATGGAAGCAGTGTTCTGCCATTACAAAGGGTTCAAAAGTCAAACACTTGTCTGGGAAATTGAGCAAGCAGGAAAAGAAATCAGACTCAGAATCCATCTTTGGTGACAAAGAGGATCAAAACTGAGAAAGAGAAGAAGACGACAAAAATCAAAACTTCTACATCAAAAGCCGCCAAAAAAAAAATGTATTGGTCACAGGCCATGGGGGAGCTTCAAAAGGATTTTGATAATCAAGTAAGAGAAATAGAGGAAAATTGGGAAAAGAAATGAGAGTGATGCAAGAAAATCAAGAAAAAATGCCTCAACATTCTGCTAAAGGAGACCCCCCAAAATACTGAAAAAAATGACACCTTGTAAAATAGACTAACTCAAATGGCCAAAGAGGTCCTAAAAGTTAAAGAGGAGAAAAATACCTTAAAAGGAAGAATTGGCCAGATGGAAAAGGAAGTTCAAAAGCTTATTGAAGAGAATCATTCCTTCAAATTTAGAATGGAGCAAATGGAAAGTAATGACTTAATGAGAAATCAAGATATTATAAAACAGATACAAAAGAATGAAAAAATAGAAGACAATGTGAGATATCTTACTGGAAAAAAACAATGACCTGGAAAATAGATCCAGGAGAGATAATTTAAAACTTACTGAACTACCTGAAATTCATGATCAAAAAAAGAGCCTAGAAATAATTTTTCAAGAAATTGTCAAGGAGTGTTCTAGACATTCTAGAACCAGAGGGTAAAATAGAGATTGAAAGAATCCACCAATTACCTCTTGAAAAAGATCCCTAAAAGAAAACTCCTAGGAATATTATAGCCAAGTTCCAGAGTTCCCAAGTCAAGGAGGAAATATAAGCAGTAAGGAAGAAACAATTTGAGTATTGTGGAAATATAATCAGGATAACACAAAATCTAGCTATATCTACATTAAGGGATTGAAGGGCTTGGAATATGATATGGTGGAATATCTATTCTATAAGGAATATGGAGGCTAAAGGAGCTAGGATTAAAACTAAGAATCACCTACCCAGCGAAACTGAGTATAATACTTCAGGGGAAAATATGGATATTCAATGAAATAGAGGACTTTCAAGTAATCTTGATGAAAAGACTAGAGCTGAAAAGAAAATATGACTTTCAAATACAAGAAGCAAAAGAAGCATGAAAAGGTAAACAGGAAAAAAGAATAAGGAACTTATTAAAGTTGAACTGTTTACATTCTTACATGAAAAGACAATATTTGTAACTCATGACATTTTTCTCAGCATTAGGGTAGTTGAAGGGAACACATATATGCATGAATGCATGTATATATGTACATGCATATGTATGTATACATACATGTATCTATGGGTGTGTATGTATGTGTGTACATAGACAGTAGTTGCAGAGTGAGTTGAATATGAACGAATGATATCTAATAAATAAAATTAAGAGTTGAAAGAGGAATATATTGGGAGAAAGAGAAGGGGAGAGCTAGAACAGGGTAAATTATCTCACATAAAAGAGACAAGAGAAAGCTGTTACAATGCAGGGGAAGAGCAGGGAAGTAAAAGGGAATGAGTCAACGTTACTCTCATTGGATTTGGCTTAAGGAGGGAATAAGGTACACACTTAATTGGGTATCTTTCCCTACAGAAAGTAGGGGTGAAGGGGATAAGAGGGGGTGATGATAGAAGGGACAGCATATTGGTGGAGGGAGTTGTCAGAAGCAAACATTTTTAAAAGGGACAAATTCAGAGGAGAAAATAGAATAAATGGGGGTGGGATAGGATGGAGGAAAATATAGTCTTTCACAATATGGCTACTATGAAAATGTTTTGCATGACTACACAAGTATAGCCTATATTGAAGAGCTTGTTTTCTCAGTGGGGGTGGGTGAGGATGGAGGAAGGGAGAGAATCTGGAACTCAAGGTTTTAAAAACAAATGTCAAAAAATTGTTTTTTACATGCAACTGGGAAATAAGATATATAGGCAATGGGATTTAAAACTCTATCCTGCCCTACAATAAAGTAAGGGGGCTCTTTCCTGTCTCTCAAGATGGTGGACAAAAAGCCACCCAAGGAAAAGAAGGTCAAAAAGAAAAAAAAAAGGGAACAAAAAGGAAGATGTAGCTGAAAAGGTCAAAAAGCCTCGAAAGCATTGCAGTTGGAACCCAGTCCAGGCCCATGGGATTGGTAGATACTCCAGGTCTGCAATGTATTCCCTGAGAACCACCCCAAAAACCCAGATTGAAAGGAAGAAGGAAGAAAAGTGTCTGCTGTTATCTCAAAGCCTGTTGCTGGTGATAAGAATGGAGGAGCTCAAGTGGTAAAGATTCACAAAATGCTTAGGTATTACCCCACTGAGGGTGTGCCTAGAAGGCTGCTAAGTCATGGCAAAAAGCCCTTCAGACAGCATGTGAGGAGACTGGGAGCTAGCATCACCTGGGCACAGATCTGATCATGCTCACTGGCCGCCACAGGGGCAAGTGAGTGGTTTTTCTGAAGCAACTGGCTAGTGGCTGGCTACTGGTGACTGGACCTCTGACCATCAACCATGTTCCTCTGAGAAGGACGCATCAGAAATGTGTCATTGTCCCCTCTGCCCGGGTTAACCTGTGAAAATTCCAAATCATCTTACTGATGCTTACTTCAATTAGAAGAGTCTCCATAAACCTAGATAGCAAGAAGGAGAGATTTTTGACACAGAAAAAGAAAAATACAAAATTACAGAGCAGCGCAAGACTCATCAGACAGCAGTAGACTCTCAGATCCTGCCCCAAATCAAGAAAATTCCTCAGCTCCATGGCTACCTGCCTTCTGTCTTCTCTCTCTCCAATGCAGTTTATCCTCGAAAACTGGTGTTTTAAATGCCTTGCAGAGAACAGTTATGAAAATATTTGCAATAGCTAAAAAAATAAAAGTAAGGTGGAAGGGGCTAAGAGCGGGGGGGGGGTGTGGGAGGAATATAAGAGAGAGCAGACTGGGGAAGGGGTAATCTGTATGCTTGTTATCTTGGGTTGGGGGTAAGGGTGAGATGGGGAGAAAATTTGGAACTCAAAATCTTGTGGAAATGAATGTTGTAAAATAAAAATTCATTCTTTTAAAATAAAAGAGAAAAAGAATAAAAATAAAACCCAACAATGCTGGGATAGTCTTTGGTGAAAATCACTGCAAATCAACCAAAGTAAGCCTTTCCTAATGAAAAGAACATCATCATACCATCTAAAGGGTTTGAAGAAGTAAGGGGGAGTATTGAAGAAAGACTGATGGAAATAACAGATTTCTATACATGATTCAATTAATCTTTATGGAATGTGTTTGCATTATTTGATTTTGAGAAACTTGATAGTGCTTATAAATCCACAGAAATAATAAAGTTTGCCCTGAAATCCACTGCCCCAACATCCTAGCTTAAGGGGAAGATTCTGAATTAAATATTAGAATTGGAGAGATCTTAGAACAACTAATGTTTGAATTCAGAATAGAGAAAGTTAAACATTTTAAAAATTGATCACAGAGTGTGACAGGTGTTTAAAAAAATATTCCACAGACTGTTAGAGGTGCAAAAGGACCTAAGATCATGTACTTAAAAAGCAAAAATAATGACAAATTCTAAACACTGGAGTATTTTAGGAATGAAGGAAATAAGCATTTATCAAGTACCTTTTATGTGTTAGGCAATGTGCTAAGCACTTTACAAATATTATCTCATTTGAGTCTCACAACAACCTTACAAGGTAGGTGCTTTTATTATCACCCTTTTATAGTGAAGGAAAGTGAGGCAAATCAAGGTTAAGTGACTTGCCCAGGACTAAACCTCTGGTGAGTGTCTAGGTTGGATTTGAATAACAACAACAATAAGAATAACAATAGTAGTGGTAGCAGCAGCTAATATTTATAGAAGGCCTTACTGCTTGCCTTGTACTGTATTAAATACTGAGAAGTATTATTTCATTTGATCCTCACAATAATACTGGGAGATGGGTGTTATTATTATCTTGGTTTGGTAAATGAGGAAACTGAGGCAAACAGGTATTAAATGACTTTCCCAGGTTTACCTAGCTAGCAAGTGACTAATGCCACAATTAAACTCAGATGTTTCTGACTCCAGACACAACTCTCTCTCCTTGGTGCCTGTCAATTTTTAGAATAAAATAAATCAATACATTAACCAACTACTTTGATCACTTTGATCACTGCTAAGCCTCTTTCCTCAAGGAATTTAGTAAGTACAGTTAGTAATTCCACAGTGTTTTAAGGTTTACAAAGGACTTTTCTGAAAATAACCCTGAGAGAGGGAATGAGAGAATTATTATCCCCATTTCACCACTTTGGAAATTGAGACTCAGAGGTGAATACTAAGAAGTCACCATTTTATACCCTTTTACAGTTTACAAAGAGATTTTACTAACCATTTTCAGGTAAGTAATGAAAGTATTAAGACAGAGAAGCAGTCACTGTGGGAATTGAACTGACTGGCCTAAAGTTTCATGGCTGGTCTATTTCCGAGGCAGGATTTGTGCTCACCCCTTTGGTTTTAATTTCCAGGAGTACAGCTTACTGCTAGCTCACTTTTAGAACGCTTAGCACTTACAAAGGCCTTTTCCCAGTCTTACCCTTAGGGAGACAGTTCCAGAATTATTGTCCTTATTTCATGGACACACACAAAAAAGAGATTCAGAGAGTTTAAGTGACTTTCCCCAAGAAGAAACAGTTATTAAAGGGCAAATCTCAAAACACAAATGATCTTGGGATGAGAAAACCTGGATTCTAGACCTTCCAGCTCTGCCTACTTACCTAGAGAATAAGGAGGTGGATACTTTTTGTGGGGGTAGGGCAGGATAAGCAATTCCTATCTCCCATGAATCTCGTCACAGAGGCCTCTGCCTATTCCACTACATTTATGATTAAAACTTATTTGACCATAGTGTTTTAAGATTTATAAAACACTTTCAACAACTCTGGATGATACATAGCACAAGTATTGTTATTCTATTTTATAGACAAAGAATCAGAGAATGCTAGGATTGACATCAGGACTTCTGACATTCCTGGACAAGTTCTGTTTTTCAGATGTAAATGCTGGCCTTACAAATTTTCTCAGAATATCTTCCATCCTCTTCTCCTGTTGTGATCATAAAGTATATCTGATTCTGTTTGCAATATAAAATTTCACTGGTTTCATTGACCTCGTTTATCATTTTCTCCTGCTATAGGCCAAGGCCATCCTTTGGAGTTCAGAAGTGCCATATAATGGTGAAGAAAGCTCAGAGCTAAGTTTGGAATGATACTAGCCTGCTATATACCTACTGATCATTCACTAATTTGGGCTCTCATGGATATATATATATATATTTTTTTTGTATCATGGATGCCTTTGTCAGTCTGGTGGAACTTACAGAACTCATCACACAACAAAGTCTTTAAATGCATGAAGTAGAATATATCAAATTACAGAGGAAACTAGTTACATCGAAATGTAGTTATGAATTTTTTAATAGATGTTTTAAAGGAAGAACTAAAGGATGAATGACATCGAGTAGGCCCAGTCAGTGTGGGGTTACTGCTCAAGAGAGTGATTCGCATGCTGTGTGGTACAGTCTTGGGATTTTGGGATAGCTATAACCCTGAAACTTCAACCAGGCTCATAGGAGAGCTCTCCCTGACCCCCTACGTTGGGTAGCAGATGTACTGCCATGTCTCCCTACTCTAATTTTGACCTTGCTACTTTCCAGCTTTGTTGTAAAAGAGCAATGCTCCTGAGGGAGATTGTGTGCAAGGGCTTATGGGGAATATAATTTGCCAAGGCACTCCACATGTCTCAGGTATAGTGGTTGGTCCTGCTCTCGCTATTTGTGAATGTATTATCTTTCATCCTAAGCCTTGAGCACTGGTTCAAGAAAGATATGTCTTGTTTTGCCTGTAGCTGGGAGTCTATTTTTCTAGTGGGAACCTATTGATTTGTTTTTGCAGAGTTGGGAGGGATATGGGAGTGAATTTTAAAGCAACAACGATAAATTGGAAAAAGTCCTCAGGTTAATATAATAATGACGGATATTTATTTACATAGCACTTTCGGATTTTCAAAGCACTTTACTTACATTATCTTATTTGAACCTCATATTAGCTCATTAAGTTAGGTACTAGAGTCAAGTCAATAAGAATTGATGAAACTCTTACTAGATGCCTGGTACTCTGCTAAGTGCTAGGGATACATAAAAAGGTCAACAACAACAGAGGGAGGAAAAAGTGCTATCTCTTCTCTCAAGGAGCTTAAAATTTCATGGAGGAGACACGTGAATACCTATGTACAAATATGATATATAGAAGATAAACTTGAGTGAATCACAGAATTGCAGAGGACCAGGGAAAAGTTTCTTTCTCTTTTTTTTGGAGGGGGGAAGGTAGGGTAATTTGGGATTAAGTGACTTGCCCAAGGTCACATGGCTAGTACATGTTAAGCTTGTGAGGCCAGATTTAAACTCAGGTCCTCCTGATTCCAGGGCCAGTGCTCTATTCACTGCACCACCTAGCCAACCCCAGGGAAAAGTTTCTTATAGAACATGAGATTTTAGCTGAAACTTGAAGGAATGAAAGAACAGATAAGTCAGAGATGAAGATAGAATTTCAGGCAAAAGGCAGAGTCAGTGAAAATGAGGAAACAGATGCAGAGAAATTAAGCAATTTAACAAAAGTCATACGGTTAATCCATTACAGAGAATTTGAAAACAAGTTTTCCTGATTCTAAAGAGCACATTCCATCTGCTGTATCATACTGTCTCTCATGCCATATTTCTGAATGTGTATTTTTCAGAAAACAAAGCAAGTGATATGAATAATAATAACAATTATATACATGTACTTATATATTGATATTACATATATGTACATATATAATTGTGATTGCTGCAATTATTGGTGGGGCATATATATGTATATATGTGCACACATAAATGTACATGTATATATGTATATATTTATGCATATGTATTTATGTAAAAAAGCAACTTTGTCAATTTAGTTAAAAGCAGGGATAAGTGAAAATTTGAATTAGTATCAAAATACATCCTCCTTGAGCACAGGATCTGTTTCTTTTTTTTTATTTTTCTGTATCTGCTCTGTCCTGGCACAGACTTGAAAAAAATGGACACAAATGTTTGCTAAACTGAATTGATTCCACATGTCATGTTACTTAAGATATATTTTAACCCTGAAAAGTTAAAGGAATTGTTTAAGATCACAGAGCTAGTAAGTAGTCAAGCCAGCATTTGAACTCTGGGTCTCAAACCTCAATCTAATTTTTTTTTTTTTCCACTTAGCCTCAAAACTCATGCTTCCCTCTCATCCCCAGTACTGGCCTACGGATATGTTTCCCAGAAAGCAGTCAGCATAGTTGAAGAAAAGTTAAGCCACAATATCTCATATTTTCTTTATTTTCCTGAGAAAGTCAGCATAATGGATACTGATAAGACAACTGCACCAGTAAAATATAAAAATCACAGAATTAAAATTTACCCAAATTCTTTAACTGAGGCTTATCAAGGGAAGAGCTTTTTTTAATCACTTCAAGTAAATGTTTCATGACTCCAGAATTTGTTACAGGCTGAACTGCTTTCTGTTCTTATAGGAAAAATTACTGGTTCAACCAAAAAATTAGCTAAAGCAAGCCACCTTTGAAGATCTACAGAATATACCTACTCAATATTTTTTTTTAAGCAATTGGGGTTAACTTGTTCAAGGTTACACGGCTAGGTGTTTCTGGGTGATCCTAAATGTCTGAGCCCAGATTCGATCCCAGCTCATCCCGACTCTGGGGCCAGTGCTCTCACCCGCTGTGCTACCTGGCCACCCCTCTACATAATATTTTCAAGCTGTCACCTCATGAAATAGAAATTTAAATACCAACTCTCTTATGAATTAGTCAATCTGATAGTAACCTCCTTCATTCTTACTATTCCTAGGGAAAACTAAATTTCCTCTGTTTGATTTAAAATCTCATGCCTTCAAAATGTTGATTTAGCTTAAGAGTTGCAACTATTGGTGTAGCTGCTGTCCTCTCTCTGGGAATAACATTGTAAAATATCTAAATTAAGACTCAATATTTTTGAAAGACCCACTTCATGTAAAATTAATTACATTTTTGTTACATTTGTCAGAACTTACTCAAATACTGACTTTGGCTCTGCCATTGTTTTATGTAGAAGCATCTGGCTTGTAAACTAGTGTTTTCTTTCTAAAGCATTCTTAATTTTCCTTCTTATATGTCTATGGAAAGACATACAATCATCATAAATGAGATGCTTAATGTACCTAATTATTATTAATATTAGTTGACATGTATATTTCATTTTGTTTTAATCAACATGCTTTAAATATGTTATCTGATTAGATCAACCCTAATGATTGACAGGTATCACTGGGGTTGTCACCTCAAATCTTTTTAATTCTATGAAGTTCCTTGTTTATAGATGAGTGTGCATGGGAGTTTTTAAGCTTTTTTTGAGTATCTATAGGGTTGACTGATTATATATTTAGAGCTTGAAGGAACCTCAGATGTCATCTAGTCCATTCTCCTCATCATCACTCTTAACCATCACCATCATCATTACTATTAAATAATTATAATTATTAAAAAAATTTCCTGCTTGGAATTTATATAGTACTTTTTTCCCCTTAATACCTCTTATATGTCTTTCCATTATCTTTCTTTCTTAAGTTAAGCCATCCCACAGTCTACAGGAGTATAGGAACATCTTGCTATCTACTTAAATAATATTTCTCATGCTCAGCCATTCCTTTCCACAATCATCCTTATTATATTCAGTAAACACTCAGACTTCCTTTGGAATTTTACAATACCTACACAACTGGTGTCCTTGATCACTTCTCCCCTACTATTAGTTCACCGTCCTTATTAAACATCATTGGAGAAAATCTAGTTAACCACTTATCAGCACTGTGGTAGGAGGGATTCTCAGTAAAGTATGGGTAAAGTTAGATTGTCTTAGAGATCTCTCCACTTCTTTTTTCCCCTGTGATTCCATGAGCTGAGACTCTAAAAGGAATGTCAGATTGAAATGTAAGGAGGATGAGAAGTATAGAAATTCTTGTGATAATGGTTTATAAAATCAATGAATAAGAAAAGTGTGTAAGTTTTTAAAGAGACTGGTAAAACTGAAAAGGACATTCTGTGATGACCTCAGATTTTAGAATGCCACCAAAAAACCCCCTAAAAACTGAGAGTGAGGATAAGTAATTTAAGGCAGCTACATAATAGGACAAAATGACTTATGGCAAATGCTGAAAACAAACAAACAAAAACCATTATTTTAGCTGATGGGATGCCTGTGCTTGGACCCCATTCTATGACCATAATTCTCCCTCTACCTAAAACACTATCTCTGACAGTTTCTCCCCAACCCAAGGACACTATGACTAGCAATTACTCATGAGTGGGCCCAATGAAACACTTATCTCTCTTTCTGGTATAGCAACAAACTGCATCTATATTAATATTTATTTTTGATTGGCTTTGTTCTGGCTCATAAAGATATTCAGTACCAATTGGACTATCTATACCAACTCTCAACCTAATTATATGTATCCTGGACTAATCATTATGTGTATACCAGACTTAAGATATATATACATTCCCTACATATATCTTATCAAACAATGTATTGATTAGTTGCAGACTGGACAATCCTCAATCTACCATGACTGGTAGTTAACTTAGTGACATAGCATACCTAAAACTATAACCCTCTATAATACCCCACCCCTTCCCCTGGTTGGGCTTTTCCTGGTGAACTCTGGGTAAAATGCCTGCTCAGCAGATATAAAAAGCACATGTTCCCTTAAAAACTAGCTACTCCTTAACCATTTCCTAATCCTGCCCAGAATCACCTAATTAGTATATTTGGCATATGTTTTACTATAGTTTTTTTCCTAGACAAACTTTAACTATAACCCTCCAAAGTCTCAGGTAATAACGTAAAATAAATCTTTGCCAATTTGACTTAAAGATTGCTTGAGTCTGTGAATTCTTTGCAGATGACCCTGTCCTGTACTTTCATCCTTGAGGAGTCCCTGAACCCCTCCAACTGCATCACAGCCATGTTTATGATAGAAAAATCAAGAAAGGGACAGATCCTTGTTTGGTATAAATGGGAAAATTATAATGGATGACCAATCAATCAATCAGTAAGCATTAATTAAATGCCTCTTGTGGGCCAATAACTTCCCAGGCATTATGGATACAAATGCAACAATGAAACAATCCCTACTCTTAATTTTCTTACATTCTCTCAGTGATTATGAAAAGAAGGTAAAAGTACTTAATCTCAATTTTAATTCTATTTTCTCTATCAAGGATAATGATCTCCAAATGGTAATGAATAGGGAATTGAAAACTAATAAGAAAAAAAAAAGAGAGAGATAAAAGAAGAATATCTATCCAGGACTTAAGACAGTACCTTAGCATAGCTGATTCTTAACAAATGCTAGTTAACTGATTGGATATTTGAATATCCCACCTATGAAGGAAAAAGATGATGAGATGAATAATGCTGTGAAATATACCTCCTGAAGTTTCTTTCTTGCAATATCATTGATCTGTGAATAGAAATAAATAAATATATATGTATGTATTTTCAATTACATATAGTAATAGAAGAAAGAAGAGGAAATACACACAGAAGGAGTAATATGAGAAATTAAAATTGATGCTTAAAAAAAATAAAAACTTGAATCAAAATTGGGTCCAGGTTAGCTGGAGATGATTTTTATCTGAATTTGTTTGCAAATCCATAATTACATCCTTGAACATTTTTAGCAATGAAAAACATTTCCCTGTGGAGTTGTACTCATTTAAAGGATTAATTAGATTAAAAGATTCTAAGACTAATTCATTGAGATAGAAATTGTGATGTTGGTTTCTATATAGAAGTCTTAGAACCATGTTGCTTTTCTAAAGAAATTAATTATATCTCACTGGTTCTATATATAATATCTATTCAATTTATTGGATCTACTGAGAACAAAAACCTATTGGGGTACAACCATATTTATTTAACAAAGAAAAATGTTCTACTGTGCAATTAAAATTAAATATGTATAACTGATATTAGATGCTTACCAATTATTCACTTTACAAAGTTGTAGCAGATGTTGTTAGTAAATGTTACTCTTCTAATAGTTCAAATATTTGATCACAATTTATAGATTAAACTGAACACTCCTTAACCCTTCTAGTAAACATATTAATTATCATTTGTATCATGAGAGTCAGTGTAACATAGTGATTAGATAATTGGCCTCATTGACAGTAATGCTTGAGTTCAAATGTTGCCTCTGACATATACTGACAATGTGAACCTACAGGAGTCATTTAAACTTTTTTTTTTTATTTTAAACAAGAAGTTTATTTAAACAACAAGATGTTTGACTTGAAGGGAAAACTATCTAGGATCAATTTCTTTATAGTAATTTATCCCTACTGAGAGACAGATTGCCCTACATGTAACAGCTACGTACAAAAAAGTTATAAAATTGTCCTTGGTTTTACAATGATAAAAGAAAAACATTGAAATTATCCAATCAAACAAGGTATGCAAGGATTTTTTTGTGGTTTTTTTTTTGTTGTTGTTAAACAGTGAGAGCAAAATAACTTACTGGAATATAAAGATAAAAGTTGAATGAGCATGCCACAGGATATTTTCACAGAACCAGTTTTTTCCCCTCCCCATCTCCATTTCATGTTGATCAAAACATACCATCGGCCATTTAGTTAAAAAAAAATACGCATTATGCCTGTGCACATACACCAGTTACTTTATGTACAATAAAGGAATGGGGAAGGGAATAATCAAAGAAGAGAGAAAACTATACTGCAGTAGTCAGGATGTGGATGAACCAAATCTTGGTTTTCTAATTGTGAATGTATTATTTTCCTTGGGAGCACAGTTCTGGAGTAGAGTTGTAGATTCTCTTTTTAGTAATCGCCTCCTGTCTGCTGCTGGAATACATCAATTGTATCTTCATCCTCCATTTCCAACTGTGCAGGTGTATCTGTTTCATTGATTGGTTGCCCATCAAATCGGAATCTGATCTGCCTCATTGACAAACCCTGTCGTTCACAATAGGCTTTCATTAGTTTACTAAGTGGTGTGTGCCTCTTAATCTTAAATTGAACCACCGAACCATCTTGCCCTGCCACCTTCAAATTAATGTGGTCGTTGTTTTCAGTCTTGACTCCTTCCTTCGGCTTTTCGTCGGCCATGGCGAGTCCGGGGGTCTCCTCAGCCGCCGCTTCACAAAAGAGGCACCAGGATGGTCCGCTCCAAGGGAAGGGAGAGAGAAGCAGCAGCGGTAGGAGCAGGAGCAGGAGGAGGAGGAGGAGGAAGATGATGGTGGTGATGGTGAGGAAGAGGAGGAGAAGGAGGAGGCAGCGGTGAAGGTCGTCATTTAAACTTTTAATGATTTAACCAATTTATTACATCAATAAATTGTAGAATAGGTAGCAAGATGCATTGGTAAAGAAGTATTCTAGGGGCGGCTAGGTGGCACAGTGAATAGAGCACCGGCCCTGGAATCAGGCAGACCTGAGTTCAAATCCAGCCTTAGACACTTAACACTTACTAGCTATGTGACGTTGTGCAAGTCACTTAACCCCAATTGCCCTGCCCTGCCTCCAAAAAGCAAACAACAACAACAACAACAACAAAAGTATGATTCCTAAGCTGGAATTTCCTTTGCCAATAAAATAATAGATCTAGTCCTTTCCCTAGTTTTGCTATAAGTAGTAGTAGTAGTAGTATCATTCTTTGTCATTATAGTAATAATAGTAATACTATCATAGAATAGATTCTAGCTATCTATTTTGGTGCCAAATATTGCTCAATTATAAATCCTTTGAGACAGCTGAATTGCACAGTGGATAAAGTTCAGGCCTGGATTCAAGAAGACCTGAGTTCAAACGTGCCTCAGCTATTTGACCCTGAGCAAGTCACTTAACTCTGCTGGCCTTAGTTTGCTCATCTATAAAATGAACTGGAGAAGGAAATGACAAACCATTATAGTATCTTTGCCAAGAAAACCCCTAATGAGGTCATGAAGAGTCAAACATGACTGAAACAACTAAAGAACAAAAGCAATTTAAACCCTTTGAGGTCAGGGGTCAAGCTATATATAAAACTTTGATGATCTCCAGTGCTCTGGATAGAATAAGGATTTAATAACTCCCTGTTGTATTGTTTGATAAGGACACCAGTTCAATAAGCAAAACAGTATACAAAAATAAAGAACCTAAGACCTATTGTATAAGAAAGAAATATGGACAGACCTTGTTTTATGCAACAAGTAGTTACCTAAAAATAAATGTGCATCAATGTTATTTAAAGTAAATTAAATTATTTTAAACATAAGAGTGAAATTCATTTAATGAAAAATTATTGCATGTTCATCCATGTATAAAAAAGAAACATTGTCAAGTGAATAATCTCCCTCCCTTTACCTCATATCTGATTCATAAACAAGTTTTCTTATCATGAGGTGCAGTTGTACTGTCAATGTCATATTAATCATGTGTACACTGGAGACTGGTCACAGTAGGCCTAGATCAGCACAAGTTAAGTACCTGTATTTCAAGCCTGAAGTTTGTGAGCAATGGTTACAAGTCAATTAATCTATCAATCAATCCATCAACAAGAATTTATTAATTCTCTAATATGTGGCATCCACTATGGTAGGTGCTGGGGATATAAAAGGAAAGAATGAAACCACCCCTATACACAAAGAGCTTCTTCTCTCTCGAGGGAGAGAAGAATCAATACAAAAATAATTATACATCCATACATACATGTTTATTCATATATATGTATGAATGTATGTATATATGTATAAATGTGAGTATGTATATGTGTGTGTATGTTTGTGTATTTCAACTATACATAAAGAAGTTCAGTAAGTCTTATCACATCCAGTAGGAAATAAATGATTATATAAAAAGATGGTGTAATGAATGGAAAGCAAAGAAGTAATTAACACCTTGTTTCAGTTCAAATTTCTTTTGAGCCTTGCCCATGATTATATCAAGTCTTTGTTAAGAAACAGAATTTGTTAACCCCACAACTTGTGAGCCCTAGATCTAGTGAATCTGCTGATGCAACAGGAAGAGGAGGAGCTAATGACCATATATAAAGAGAGGCCCAGGCTAGAAGGAGTAGAACTGAGAAGACCTGAGAAGAGAACGCTTGTGGTGGCAGAGTTGAGGAGAAAACTTAAGGAATCCAGCACTGTATGTTTGTCTGTTCTCTCTGTGTTGATTTTTGTTTGCAATACTTTGTAAAGAAGCCCTAGGTCCTTAAAGGAAGCCCTGAAAGGGAATCTTCTCTTATCTGTTTACACAAGTCCTGGAGGAAGGTTTTGGAGGTCCTGGCACTTTACTGATGATGTGTGTTGACCTCTCAGACCTTGTTTGTGAGTGTTGATTTCACAGGCAGATAGTGAATTGATGATGGTGCCAGCAATGTGTATGTATGTTGTTTTGGCTCTGTTAAGCTTTGTCTTCCCAGGAACAGAAAATGTGAAGGACTTGAGGTGGACTGGAAACTGTGAGCTTCAATATGGAATGGGAAGTGGACGAGGAACTGGAATGGGAATTGGACAAGGATCTGGAAAAGGAGTCGAGAGCTGCCTGCATTTGAATCGAGGTGACAGTTGGGTAGATTCAGGCAGGGGGTGGGACCATGGAAGAGGAACCATGGAAGCTGAGAGCCAGCCCTGAGTCAAGATGAAAAGAGTTCTTCTTGAATACTTAATGCTGACTGAGAAGATTATAATTTACTGTGACCTAGGGGTAGAGAACTTTGACCTTTGAACTTCATGTCCCTTAAGGAGGCTTGCTGCTTAAGGATGACTGAGTTAAGGACTTACTTAATATCTTTTGTTTAAAATTATGTGGACACTTTGGTGAATACTACACGGTCACTTTATTGATAACCTGTTATGTCATAACATTATGAATGCTATACTTTGGTTTCTGTCAATGTTTTGTTTTAGTTTATTAATGAATAAATATAGAATTCACTATACTATGTGATCAGAACCTCAAAGCTGTTCACAGCCAAAGTCCTCTGGAAAGCTGCTCATGCTTGGCTTTACAGATGGATAATTGAAAAATAATTAATTATGTATTTATTATGTTCCAGGAGATGTACACATATACCGACAATAATGCTATTACTATTACTATACAGGCTAGGTTTGGAGACACATGCCTGTATTCCATGTCTCTGAGGAGGCTGTGACTGGTGGATTGTTTACACTCAGGAATTCTAAACTACAGTAGGGGAAAAGATAATTGCATGTTTGTACTAAGCTTCACATCAATGTGATAAGCACATGAGAGCAGGAGGGCACCAGCATGCCTAAGGAGGAGAAAAACAACCCATGTCAGAAACAGAGTAAGTCTAAGTTTCAGTGCCAAGTATTATTAGTATTGGACCCATGATTAATTCTTATACATCTAGCTGGTATGAGATAGGAAGAACCAGTTTTCAAAACTAAACAATTAACAAATAAAGAATTAAATGAATGAATAAATAAATGAACTAATAATTTCAGATCATTAAATATATTTTTTCATATCAAAAATACTTTATTTTTTCTAATTATATGTAAAAATAGTTTTCAAAATTCATTTTTATAAAATTTTGAGTTACAATTTTTTCTCCATCCTTCTCTTTCTCCTGCCTCCAGCCAAGACAGCAAGCAATCTGATACAGGTAATACATGAACAATCCTGTCAAACACATTTCCACATTCATCATATTGTGAAATAGGAATCAGGACAGAAAAGAAAAAGCATGAAAAAAGTGAAAACAGTCTGCCCTGATCTGCATTCAGACTGCATAGTTCTTTTTCTATATGTGGATAGCATTTTCCTTCACAAACATTTCAGAATAGTCTTGGATCACTGTATAGCTGAGAAGGGCTAAGTCTATCATAATTGATCATTGTACAATGTTGCTATTATTGAACAATTTTATCTAGGTTCTGTTCACTTCAGCCAGCATCAGTTCATTTAAATCTGTCCAGGTTTTTCTGAAATCTGCCTGCTCATTATTTCTTAAAGCACAATAATATTTGTTTACATTCATATACCACAACTTGTTCAGCTATTTCTTAGTTGAATGGGCATCCCCTCAATTTCTAATTGTTGGCCACTGCAAAAAGATTTGCTATAAATATTTTTGTACATATGGGTCCTTCTCCCTTTTTAATCATCTCTTTGAGATATAGATCTAGTTACAGTATTGCTGGGTGAAAGGGTATGCAGTTTTATTGCCCTTTGGGCATAGTTCCAAACTACTCCCCACAATGGACGGATAAATTGACAATTCCATCAATAACGTATTAGTGTCCCAAGATCCCCACATCTTCTCCATCATTTATCAATTTCCTATTCTGTCATGTTAGCCAATCTGATAGGTGAGAAGTGGTACCTCAGAGTTATTTTAATTTGCATTTCTCTAATCAATAGTGATTTACAACATTTAAAATATTTTATCTTCTGTTAATCTGTGAAATACACATAAACACATATGTACATAAAATTTTGTAAATATTTATCCATTTAACTTAAATTGTTAGATTTATTGGCATAATTGGCTAAAATAGCTCCTAAATATTGCTTTAATTTCCTCTTCTTTGATAGTGAATTTACCCTTTTCATTTTTGATATTAATTTGTTTTTCTTCCTTTAAAAAATGAAATTAAGGAAAGGTTTTTCTACTTTATTGCTTTTTAAAACAGCTTTTAGTTTTCTTTATAATTTTAATAGTTTTCTTACTTTCAATTTTATTACTCTCTCCTTTGATATTTTAGAATTTAGAATTTGGTATTTAATTGAAGATTTTTATTTTATTTTATTTTTTGCCTTTATAGTTGCATGTTCAAGTCACTGATCTGTTCTTTATTTTATTTTTTTCAGTCAGCTTTTGTACCTCCTATTTTCATTTAACCAATTCTATTTTTAAAAGAGCTGTCTTCTTCAGCCAACTTCTATGCTTTATTTTTCAGGAAGTGAGAGTTAGCAGGAGAATTATGAAAAAAGAGTCACTTATTTTTCCAATTTTTCTTATACCTCTCTTACTCTATTTTGAAATCCTTTTTGAGCTCTTCCATTTGGTGCTTGAGACTAATTCTTAATCCCCTTTGAATCTTAACATGTAGGTATCTTGAAATTGTTGTCCTTTTCTGAGCTTGTGTTTTAATCTTCCCCATAGCCATAGTAGCTTTCTATGATCACGGCTCTTTTTGGTTATTTGCTCATTTATAAAAGTTGAGATCTGTTTCTGGGGACACAGGGGCCACTTGCTCAAGTTACTTGTGCTGGGTCCCAGGAGCTTGGTTGCTTACTTTCAGCACAGTGGCCTCTGGGGATGGCAGCTTGCCCACTGTGCTGGAGTTGTCAAGCCTAGTTGTCCCTGTTGTGCTGTGTTTCCAGGGCTAGAAATTTGCTTTATGCACTGAGGCTGGAGGCCTCACAACTCACCTGCTATACCATTAGCCTGCTGAGACAGGACTAAGGTACCTAGATTACTCATAAGTGCTGTGGCTATGGGCTTCCCACTGGCTTGCCCAGAAAACTGTCTGTGCTGTGCTGCATTTCCCTTTTACTCAAGTGAGACAGACATTTCCAGAAGTCCTTATAAGTTATCTTAAGTTAGAAAATTGTTTTGGCCCATCTTTTTATGTTTTTTTTTTACTCCTGAATCTGTTTAGAGGCTTGATTTAGCATTCTTTCCAAGGAAAACTGGGGAGAACTCTGGCAACTTCCTGTCTCCTCTCTGTCACCTATATATTATTTCCAATGGGGATAACAGTATTATTACCACTATTACAATAATAATAACAGATAATAATTATCTTGCATTTTTAATTCACCACTTTGTTTGCAAAACATTTCCCTCACATCAATTAACTGACATATGTTTCTTGAACTAAAATTAGACTAAAACTATATAACAATGTACTTCAGGCAAAAACTGACAATGTGACTCAGGTAGTAGCTTCAGAATTTTATTGATAACTTCTCCATTAACCACGTGTGTGTGCATTATCGCAGGGGTATGTAGCAGCAAGCGTCCCCAGGGTTTGCTGCCACCACAGGTTCTTGGATCTGCTTTGTTAAAGGAAAGCAACTCAAAATGGGCTAACAAGCTTACTTTAATCAGTCAGACATATATCGTTTACCTTGTTCAGGGGAAAAAGGTCAGAACCCCGAACTTCAAAATACACAGACAGAATTATCAAGACAGAAACATATCAAGTAGACAGCTTTCCAAACTGTCCAGCCATTACATCCATACCCAGTCAACATCTGGGTTTCCACATCTGGGTTTTTCAAAGCCGGGGGGGGCCCTGGACAACGGCTTCCCAGAATACAGATCAAATCACAGAACACTTCTCAAAGTGAGCCCCAAAACAAAGCCTCACATCAGGGCTTATATAGCCTTCTCCTGGCTCAGAGAATGTAACAACCTTTTGGACCTACTGGCCAATCAAAAAGTATCTACTGAAAAACAAGCCTCCCACCCCAGGCTCCAGGTGCACTTTAGCCTAGGGGCAGGGAAGATCTTCCAAATTTGCATTCCCATTACAGGGTAGCACATGGAAGCAGCATCTCCTGAAATGGAAGTGCAAACTCATTATAAAAGCCAAAACAAACTTTCCACTTTCCCTCTATGTCATCCTCTTCTGTGATCTAAATGGGCATGATTCTAATCAGCTTCATCTGGAGCTATTCTTCCTTCTCACTTCCTTTGACTCCAGATCTCAAAGGTCTATCCCAATATAGATGGAGGCCTCTCCAAAGCCCCCCATGTCACATGAACGATGTTTATTATAGTATAATTTTTCTGTGGGCAACAGAACTTCCCTTTACTTATCTCTTAATAAGAACTAATCTCTATCTCAGTTTATTGGTTTCTTTGACTTCCTTCAAGGCTTAGTGGAAATTCTACCTTTTAGAAGAACTCTTTGGCTCTCCCTCCTAATTTTACTGCTTTCCCTCTGCTTTTTATTTCAAATTTATCCTTTATATATCTTGTCTGAAAGGAATTGTTTGCATGCTATTTTCCCCATTAGGTTGTGAGCTTCTTGAGAGCAGATACTATCTTTTACTTTTCTTTTTATGTGTAGTGCTTAATACATTGCCTGGCACATAGTATGGACTTAAATATCTATTAATTAACTATAAAACTTCAGACTGTTCTTTGTTGTGTCTTCCATAATTACTTCATCCCAACTCATTCTCATTTCTTTTGAACAAGTCATTATGTCCTATTTCCAGAGAACCACTAATCAATTCCAGGAATGTCAGAACATCATTTTGCTCCTAAGATTGGGTAGGGATTAAAGGGGAGGACAATAGAGGAAGAAAACAACAGTGAACAAGCCTCACAGATTCCCTTTAGTTATATATGTAAGTATGAGTGCATGTATGTACATATGTATTGGAGCAGATAATTTTCCAATTTTACCAATCACTTTCACCCTATAATTTTTTATGCTATCAGAACAAAATGGCCCTGTTTTTTTAGTGGAGACCCATTTTATAGATAAGGAAATCAATACTGAGCAAAGTTGTGTTTTGTCCAAAGTCACATAATCAGAAAATGTTGAACCAGGACCTGAAGTTGACCTGAAGTTCAGGATTATTTTGACTATACCATATTACCTCCTTAATATGGTCATTTTTTCCCAACATGGCATGATCACTAGCTTGCTAGACCTGGGATCAGCAAGACACAGATTCAAATCCAGCTCCTGGCCATGTGTTTAGTTATAACATCACGAGCAACTCATTTAATCCCTTTTAGCCACAGACAACTGTCTAAAACATATCTACTGGATTTTAATTAGGATGCAACCCACATTTTAGTAACTGAAAATGCTTCAGAGGTGTTGAGCTTCTTTTTACTTTTTGAAAATAATTTATATTTCACTATTCAAACACTTGTGAACAATTTTTAGTTTTCCTTCTCTAAGTTTCTATAGGGAAATGTAGTATGGTTTTGTAGTATTGTTAATAAGTAAATAAAAATTTTAAAAATATTTATTGAATTTAGGGAGCTTATTTATTTTTCTGGCTGACCAGATGATCAATTCAAAAGTGATTTCTGCACTTTAATGATAGCATTACAGTCTGGGCCTAACAAACAAACAAGAACATTTTGTCACAATAAGATGTGTTAGGCTAAACGGTTTCATCTGTATCAGAGTAATAAGGGTTATTACAATGGTCACTCTGCCCCAATACCTTGCTTTTCCACTTTATTCTTCATTCAAATATGAATTCCACCTTCATAAAGCACAGGTTTAATCATGTGATGCCACTGATTCAAATCATTCAATGTCTCACCTTTGTCCAAAACAGGAAGTATAAGTAGCTTAGTGTTGTATAATTGTACCTTCTCCCAAACAATGTTTCTATAGAAAGATATGAAAGACCACATAAGATTCTGTAAGCTAAATCTGCAAGACACATGACTGTCATTCAGATCCCCTCTACGATAAACTTTGCCTACATTCTAGAGCATAATTCACAACCAAAAAGACTTAATTTTTATGAAATACATTTATACCATGCAACTTCCTCATTGATTTTCTCAGTTAATCAATAGTAACTTAAAACATTAATGAGGGAAGACATACCTGGCTACTATAAACAAATCTATTCAACCTCTCCAATGCCTTTCCCTAATACTTGTTCTTTTAATTTTTTACACACTGTACTGTGACGCTTGAAATATGGGCCAGTTTCAGAATCATACACCAGCACATGTCACTGCACTGATCTCTTCCTTATCCCAGGTACATTTTCTTAAATTAATCTTTGATCCATAGTTTCAGAATCTGCAAATATTGTGTACCTTAGAGCATTAATCTTGCAACTTGTAAATATTAACATTCAAGGTCATCCACAATATTGCTCCAGTCATATCTCATACTACTCCCCTTTACATACTACATGTTCAAACCAAACTCAACAATTCACACACATTTTTCCTATATATTTCAAATTCCTTACCTATATATTCTTCATTCCCTACAATTCCAATGGTCTGTCATTTCTTTACCTTCCCTACTCAGCCATCTTCAAGATGTCCTAACTCTACTGCAACAACCCAACCCCTTTGCCCACTTCTCCATAATGTCTTTTCCAGCATGTAGCCAAAAATGAAAACACTCTGTTGTGAACTTTGTGAGGCCTTTGTTCCCATGCACTTTCACATTGCAATTTGCATTGCATTCATTTAAATACTAGGTTTATTTTCTCCTCACTTGCTAAGTTGTGAAGAGAACCATCTAAAAACAAGGATCATTTAAAAATTATCTTTGAATTTCAAAAAAGGAGGGGCATTTATAAAGTATGTCTTCCATGAATATTTGTTGAAGGAATGGATAACAAAAGAAAAATGAAAATAACTATTTTACAACAATTAACTTATAATAAGTAATATTGTTCTTAATATCACCTCATTTTTGTCACCATTTTCTGTTTTTTAAATATTCTATAATCTGCATAATCTCTATATTTTGAAAAATCATGAAAGGGAGCATATCACAATGATTTACTGGGAAAGTAGTAAGGTTTCTCAGATTCAGAATTCATTACTTTTTCTCTGCAGTCTTTTTTTCCTCTTATAAATGAGTTAAGTGATTATCTTTAAAATCCAACATGTTTTATATGCATATCAATGAGATGGATGAATATAGAGTAATTGACATAATGGGTTTTCCTCCTTTGCTTATTCTTGTTTATCACTCCAAAAGGAATGAATTGTCATTAAATCAACTTTACATTTAACCACCAGGTTAATGTATTTTGGTTCCCCCTCCCTCCTTCCCCATTGAAATTCCCCAAACTATAGCATTCTCTTCAGTTTCCCTTCCAAATAGAGGTTTACAGTTGAAAGGGATCACATTCACCATTAGGTTCAATATTTTTCCACTTACAGAGGAGACCACTGGATCCCAGATAAATAAAGTTGTTTTTGGCAGAGCCAGGAATAGATCCTGAGTATTCTCAATCTTAGATCAATACTCAGCACCCAAACTTTAAGTAATGAGAAATTGATACTAAGTTCGAAAGACACAATATTATTGTTGTTCCTATTTTTGTTTTTAAGTCCATATTTATGATTTTTGGAGGTATAAGAAATCCCCGATGACAAAAACCTCTTTATCAATGCTGTATATACTTTTACCCAGCAATACCACTATTAGATCTGTTTCCAAAGATGATCAAGGGAAAAAGAAAAGAAACTATATGTTCTAAAATATTTATAGCAACTCTCTTTTTGGTGACAAAGAACTGGCAATTATGGGGATACCCATCAACTGGGGAATGACTTAACAAGTTGTGGTATGTGATCATGATGAATACTACTGTACTATAAGAAATAATGAGATCTATGATTTTTAGAAAACAGTGGATAGACTTACATGAAATAAAGAAGAGTGAAATGAGCAGAACCAAGAGATTTAGTATTTTTCCTTGTATTAAGTCTCTCAAAGACAGACTTGGCTCTCTTTATGTTGGCCATAGAAATTTCCATGTAACTGAGTTCTTTCTATGGCATAGATTTCAGTATTCATCATAATTCTGGAAATACTACCTTTCTGTATCTATTTTATTATAGGCAGGGAAAAGCAAAACAAAAATACTGAAATCTATGACATGTAAAGGCCTCAGCTACATGGATAGATACTTAAAAATTAGGACTATTTTTACATTAGAAATAGTTCTGGATTTAGTGTCTGAGCACTTGTGTTAAAATCCTAATTTTGCCAATTAAAGCCTGTGTGACTATTAACACTTACCCTCCCTGAGTCTTTGTTTCTCTTATTTGTAAGATGAGGAAATCAGTTTAGATAACCAGTGGGGTTCCTTCCAACTCAACATATATGATACTATACCTAAAATGTTAGTGGGTTCTACATTCAGTAGAGGTCTCTGAGACATACATACATACAGACATACCACTTGTCATTTTTTGGTTTTAGTGGAAATTCTTGCTTAGATTTGAGATGGCTGTTTAGGTCTCATCAATACCTAAGATTCTGTGATTTTTGAGATAATAATGTTGACACTATCTGCCCTCCAGGGTAGATTATTATATAGATCAAGTTTGATAAAGCTTATAAGGACCAAAATGTTAGAGGAAATGAAGAGTGTATATAGCCAGATTGCCTGTGGGAACATGGGTACATGACTTCTAATGATTCCAAACATTATCCTTGCCTAAATAAAACAAAGCAAACTAATTAACACATTAATTGATGTACACACTAACCACAAAATATCCCATCTTTTCAGTAATAATACTCTCTTAGGAATGTCATATGATTGCAAAGTACCACAATTTGAAAGGAAATAAAAATCAACACTGCAGTGAATCAAAGGCCAAGAATAAGAGGTCTAGTTCAGAGAACCAAAGGATCATTGAGGAAAATTAACACTGTGTTGTATTATAATAATCTGAAATCCAGTCCTTTCTCTGGTTTGTTGAACCTGACTCCCCAGTATCCAGGGCAGTTTCTGAAGGACTTGATGGAGTAATGTTATCACTCCCAGGCCTCCATCTGCTTTTCAAACAGTTTGGTTTGGGACCCTCACAAGTGAGACCCCTGCTTCAGTTTACCCAGTTAATAGAGAACCAGCTTGTCTTGACTCTCCACAGGGGACAACTCACCTGTGTTTGATTTTCCTCATCAAAGATAGGGGTGACTTTGTCTCCAAGAAGAAGGCCTCTTATTGGGAACCTGATGGAGATTGCTTTTGCTTTTTTTTTTGCTAAGATACTTAGAATCAGGTGGGTATCAAAACAGTATTTCTTAAGAGTCTGAGAGGGACTTAATTAGCTACACCTGAAGGCCAACCCACTTTCCTCAGTTGTAAACTAATCCTATCACCTGAGGATTACACTTGTCCCATGAGAAGGATGTAATAGGGGGAGCTGAGAACTATTAATAAAGTCTATCAATTGGGATTACCTTGCCCTTGCATGGGGAGGTCCAAATGCTGTACTGTCAGGCTGTAAAACAGGTAAACACACAGGAGTACTGCTAGATCTGGTCAGACAGGAAGGTCAGGAAGATAGCTTCAGAGGGGTTAACAATCTTATTTTATTCTAGTCTACTCTTCTCAAAGGGGGTTTACTGATAATGGGAGCACCAACTCCAAAAACATTCCCCAATCACCCTTCTCACATGGATTAGTGTGAGGGGGTACAACTACCCCTATATCTTGATGAGGTCAATCAAGATAGGCACAGCTTGTGCACTCCCCTAAGTCTCCCCAAGCCTTGATGAGGGTTGATCAAGGAACACACAGCATTCCAGTGTGTGCATTCAACCCTAAAGGGTTCCCCACTTGATGACCATTGCCCATCTTTTTATAGGGGAATAGATAAAGAAGGAATATTGCCAGCAATAGCCTCACAAGTTTACATCTCAAAAGTCATATTTCACTGTGCAGTCACAGTGGATATTTATAATTTTAAGCACAAATGTTTATATTATTATTCATTTTATAATGCTGCACAAATATGTGTAATGCCAAGCAAAGGCAACTTTTCAAGGTTCAAAATACCAGCATAGGTGCTCTCCATTTTATTCAGTGACAAATTAAGAACAGAGAGAATCAAAATATAGCATAATTCAAAATACAGCCATTTACCAAGTGTAATTCAATTATCTCCAAGTATTACCCCACCCCTCCACATTACATTCATTTAATCAATCACAAAGCCCCTCTTCTCAAATGGAGATTAGTTTCCAATCATAGGTAAAGTACATTCATTTGTTCAATCACAGAGCACAAAAAAGCCAAAAGTTCCCCACCCTTGGATCACAATTGAATCTACCCCAGAGTTACAACAAGCTTAAGCATAGCATTTAATACCCAAAGAGAGTTCTTTTCTTCATCTTGACCCTAGGCAAGTTCTCAGCAATCTTTGTTCCTGGGGAGACAAAGCTTAGCAAGGCCACAAGATACATTGTCAGTGTCTTCATTAATTCATTCTCTGTCTACAGAACAGTCCCAGGACCCCTCAAAACAATAGCAAAACCCTCTTCCAGGATTTCTGTAAACATACAACAAGAAAATACTTCTTCAGGGCTTCTGAACCAACAGCAAGGTTCCAAGAATTATGCAACAACAGCACTGTCCTTCACCGGTGGACAGAATTCACTCTCTGTCTGCAGAACAGTCTCAAGAGCTCTGAACCAACAGCAAGGTTCCAGGACCTCTGCAACAACAGGACTGTCTTTCACCAGTGAACATATCTGGCAAAACAACATCAAAACAGACAAAGTACCAGCATACCAGCCACGTCTCCTCAGTCCTTGGCAGCTCTGTGTGGCAGCTCTCAAAAGTCCTGGGCAATTCAAACTGGCCCTCAACAATCCTCTCCATCTCTCTCTGCCTCCAAGATGCTGCTTCCAAAAAGTTCTTCTGCCTCTCTATCTCCTTGTGTCTCTCTAAATTTATGTCACTAGCTCCTCCCAGTTCAGCCCTCTCTTTTCACGTCAACAAGTCCATCCCACAAGTGGCATTCACAAGCTCTGGGTTTTAACACAATCAAACCAAAAACCAAGCCAATACGGGGGGATCTTTAAATTCCATTACTATTACAACATGGTGGATATGTTTTGAACTATGTTCATGAGAACTCATATCTAATACCTGGGAATGAGAGATTGTTATGGCTATGCATCCTGAGAACTAAACTATAAGAAAGAATAACAAAATTCACCTCACATACACAGGTCAATCAAAAGTAAGACTCACACTGTTCAAAAGGCCCTGTTGTCTTTCATTCCATGTCTTTGGTCATTGAGAGAGACCACTGATTTAATTTATTGGTTACTTTTGATTTAATAAATTGATCATACTCAAGTCCCTAGCATTTTGATTTTACTGAGGTTCCAGTATGACCATTTTACCAATAATATATGGGTCACTATTATTAAAACCGTATCCTGTGCTGGAGAAGACAACTTCAATATTTTTTTTTTTTTGCTCTCTACATCATCAATGCAGATCTTGTAAGACTGTGTACAATTTCCTCATTTTATGTATGTGGAAACCAAGACACAAAGAGATTAAATGACTTTCCCTAGATCACACATGTTAGTGTCTGAATTGTTCTCTGATCCTATGCCTTCCAGATTCCAGGGAAAGTGCCTTATCCACTATTAATAGGCTATAACCTAGTGATATCATTGACTTGTTCAGAAGAAGTAGTATTTAAAAAACAACAGCATTAAGGTTATCTGTGGTATCACAGAATGAATGAAAAAATGTATTTGGGTTCAAATCCTGGTTCTACTTACAACATGTGTAAAAATGTGCAACTCATATAACCTCTCTGACTTATTATCTTCCTTTAGACAATGGTTGGCTTCAGTGATATCCAAGGTCCCTCTAAGCTCTAAATATGTGATCTTGAGTAAAGGAGGTTGTTAGTTCTTGTAGTGAGATATAGGGGTTAGAGATGGATTGACTAAGTATTGCCCTGGAATCCCATGTGTACTGTAATGCCAAGCAAAGGCAACTCCCAAGGTTCAAAATACCAGCATAGGTGCTCTCTATTTTATTCAGTGACAAACCAAGAACAGAGAAGATCAAAACATGACATCATTCAAAATACAGCATTTACTAAGTGTGATTAAATAATCTCCAAGTACTACCCCACCCCAGGACCTTCCATTCATTCAATCAATTACAAAGTCCCTGTTCTAAATACTACTCCACCCCTAGGCTGTACCTTCATTTAGTCCACCACAAAGCTCCTCTTCTCAAATGGAGATTTGTTTCCAAACATAAGTAAAGTACATTCATTTGTTCAACCATAGAACACAAAAAGGTCAAAAGTTCCCCACCCCTGGATCACAATTGAATCTACCCCAGAGTTACAACAAGTTTAAGCACAGCACTTAATACCCAAATGGAGGTCTTTTCTTCATCTTGACAGGAGGCAGGTTCTCAGCAATCTTAGTTCCTGGGGAGATAAGGCTTAGCAAGGCCACAAGATACATTGCCAGTCTCTTCATTAATTCATCCTCTGTCTGCAGAACAGTCCCAGAACCCCTGAAAACATTAGCAAAACCCTCTCCCAGGATTTCTGTAAACATACAACAAGAAAATCCTTCTTCAGGGCTTCAGAACCAACAGAAAGGTTCCCAGACCCCTGCAACAACAGCACTGTCCTTCACCAGTGGACAGTATTCACTCTCTGTCTGCAAGACAGTCTCAGTAGCTCTGAACCAACAGAAAGGTTCCCAGACCCCTGCAACAACAGCACTGTCCTTCACTAGTGGACAGTATTCACTCTCTGTCTGCAGGACAGTCTCAGGAGCTCTTAGCCAACAGCCAGGTCCCAGGACTTCTTCAACAGGACTGTCTTTCACCAGTGGACAAATCTGGCAAAACAATGTCAAAACAGACAGACAGATTACCAGCAAAAGATCCATGTCTCCTCAGTCCTTGGCAGCTCTGGGGGCAGGTCTCAAAAGTCCAGGGCAATTCAAAGTGGCCCTCAGCAATCCTCTCAGTCTCTCTCTGCCTTCACGAGGGTGCTTCTTCCAAAAAGTTCTTCTGCCTCTCTCTTGTCTCTCCAAATCTACGTCACCAGCTCCTCCCAGTTCAGGACTTTCTTTTCACATCAACAAGTCCATCCCACAGGTGGGATTAACAAGCTCTGGGTTTTAACACAATCAAACCAAAAACCAAGCCAATACAGGGGGATCTTTATATTCCATTACTATCACACCATGGTAAAAATAATGGGAAGGTCTGAGTATAGTCTCATATGGACTAGAAGCATCCTGCATGAGAAGGTATCAAAAGTTTTTAGCTCCACCATTGATGGGAGGACTCTAATCAAGATTAAGCATTCATCAAAGTAAGCACTGAAATTATTATGACTAATACCCATAGTTGTAACCTCCTTGATAGTGTCTTATAAGAACAGAGGTCACTGGGACAATAACCATGCTCATCTGGGAAGTGAAGGTACTACTAAAGCAGCCTTAGATCAAATGAGTTTTATTTACCACCATGCTATACTATTAACTCAATATACTACAAACAAACAAAATTAAACACACATACACAACACAAACAAACACAAAAATATTACAGGATAGTTTTGGAGTCCTGTTCACATATTTATCCAGATTTTCTATTATATTCATGCCTGTTCTTGCCTCAAATACCTCCGATAATGGCAAATCTATCACCTCTCATCAAAAGGTATTCTGTTAGTAATTGTAATGTTTTCTTTATATACATATGTAACCGTGAGTGTATTTCCCACCAAAATTTTCTCTTTGTATTGTATTTTGTATTGTATTGATAAAAGTAAATTCACTTAAAACTGCCTTTTGAATGTACAAAAACCTAAAGATAGGATTTCTTTGTTTAAGTAACTATATCACCATCTGTGCCAGTTTGTAGAGAGAGATCAGGTTTCCATCTGATAGCTCATATTAATTCCACTTAATAGATCTGTATTCAATATCTACCATGTAATAGTCATTGGGTAAGACAAAGGCAAAAAACAAATAGCCTTTTTCTTTAATTAATCAAATTCTGTTAGACAATCACCTAAGTATTGCTAAAGCCAGAAATTCACTATGCAAGGTACTGGGAATGCAAAGATAAAAATTATAATGGTCACTGGATCATGCATGTGCAGCAAGAAGAGACTTCCAGACTGTCTGGTCCCAACCTCTGTCCTTGCAATTTACACTCTACAGAAGAGTGTGGGCATTATGCATGCACACAGACAAGCATACATAAAGTTAATCTGAGGGTAGAGAGAATACTATCAACCAGGGGTATTAAGAAAGACTTCTCCTAAGATATGGTACCTTCCTGTGAAGAAATAAATATTGTGAAAAAGACAGATGAAAAGGATGTGATTTCTATGTATGGGAGACAGCTTGTACTAATATATGAAGTTGGCCATTAAACAAACAAACAAAAAGACCAAGTCCAGGAAAGTGCAAATAGGTTAGCTTTCCTGGAATAAATGAATGGGGGAAAATGAAATGCATCTTAAAAAAAAAAGGTAAAACAAATTTTGGATGCAGATAAACTTGAGGCAGAGATGTTTTTATTTAATCCTATAAGGTAGGAGGAGTCCCTAAAGTTCCTTGAGAAAATGAGTGACAGAGTTGGACATGTTGTTTATCATTAATGTCTTAATTGTTATGTGGGGAAAGCATTAGTGAGTGGAGAGATTAGAAAGAAATGAATCAATTAGGAGACAACAAAAATATTCAAAAGAACTTATGATGAGGTCATGAACTAATTATTCAATCAAACACACACACACACACACACACAAACATGTTAAGCCGATAAGATGTGGAAGGTGTTGTCCCAGATACTGAGCATATCTTTCTTTGTAGAAATGTCTAGTAGGTATTAAATTATATAAGACTTAATTTAGGAAACAGTGAGTTTTTTATTGTATATACAATCATCTTTGTAGTGATTATAATTAAAATTGTAGTGGCTAATGAGATCAACAAGTCAGAGTATATAGAGAGAGGAGGCCCGAAGACAAAGCCCTGAAAATGTTCACACTTTGAAGAAAGGAAATATTGATGATCCAGACAACAACCAACAACAAATTAGAAAGGTCAGTGAGGTCAGAGGCTATCCAGGTCTTGAAAGCCAGGAGGATTTGAGAGGGAACAGATTCTGAAGTACCTTGGGTGAAGAGGTAGCTAAATGAATGGGATCACTGCTCCACAACAGGAACAAATTAAGAATGACTGCCATTCATAGAGAACATTAGAATTTACAAAATTCTGGATAGGAATAGAATGAGGGAGAAAATATCTTAAATAATCTTAATTATTTATCTTAAATATCTTTTAAAAGTGGTGACAATTCTTCCTCCAGGTAAGCTTTGATCAAATAACTACTGATTTCTCAATACAAACATTCTACAAGTTCCTGATCTATCGAATTGTACTTTCATCTGGTACATACCTCTATATTTCTCTATTAAATCAAGAATGTTTTGTAATGCCTTAACAGAAATACAGGCTACCATTCTAACATTTATATATTTTGAGAGTGGATAATCTCAAGTGTTTTTCTGAAATCTTATACTGCCATGGTTTTCAATTCAAGTAAATCTTTGTGAAAATTGTTGTAGCTGCAACAATTGTAATTCTGAGGCAAATCTAGTGATGGGCCATTCTGAAATTTTCAAGGTCATTCTTTGGAAAACAGAGGTTTCTTTCAAGGATCATACATACTAGGATTTGCCAGAGCTTGTACTTTCCCTCCACAATCTTAAGAATCTGAATTTAATACCACATTATGATGAGGCATCACAGTTGGATTTTATTGGAGGTACCATGATTTTGTTAAATCTAAATTGAATAAGGAATTCTTTGTTCAGTTATAGCCAGTTACTTTGGGAGTCCCTTCCTTGTGTTCCTAATCAGAATTATGTGTGTATACTCTTAGTCCTTGAGTTCCAGTAAGTCAACAAACATTTATTAAGGACACACTATATACCTCATCAGTTTCTACTCTCAAAGAGCTCTGGCGAAGAAGGAAACATGTAGATAAATATATACAAAAAGACATACACTGAATAAATTAGAAATATTCTACTATGAAAATTACTAGCATTAAGAGAGACTGGAAAATATTTCTTGTAGAATATGGAACATTAGTTGGGGCTTGAAGGAAGGCAGATAGAAAAGGAGATGGAGATGAAGAGAGAGAAAATATCAGAGATAGAGGATAGCCCCTAAATAATTTGTAAGATTCCATCCTTAATGATTGTGAATTCTAAGTTTTAGACATGTTTCATGGCTCCACTTTTTAAAGTTCAGAAACAAGGACTTCATTGTGGTTTAAAAATGAATCCATGACAGTAATTAGCATCATCTCTCTTTTCTACCTTTTGAAGAGTGAAGTGATCAGGAAAGAAAATTAAGATTTTATCAACTGTTATATATTTGGTAGATAAGAATTTTACCAGGTATCCTAAAGGTTTTCCATTGTTTCATCATGTTTATGACAGTATTGTGATGTCTACAGAAATCATCATTTTGATTTGTAGCATAGTTCTCCCAAAGATTCATTTCTGTTTCTCCCTCTGTCGGTCTTTAACAAAATGTTTCCCCTTCCTTTCCAATTCATGGATTTCTTCACAGGATTGTATATTCATGCTATAAAATGCTACAGTATCAGTAATTTTTATTGAATTTCTCCCCTTCTTTTTAGAATATGGTATAACCTTTTGTAGCCCATGTTACATTCATAAATCATATACCATCAGGTCTCAATAATAATACCTATATGATCACATTTAATTCCTTGGAACACAATTTCTAGTTCATTTTGCTTATTCTACACATATTGTGTATTTGATTATATCCCAAAGCATTGGAAAAAAACATAAAACATTAAATTAGGATGGAACCATAAAAGTCATTTTTTACCTCCCCCTCCATAATTTTACAGAGGTGGAATGGAGACAAAGAGAAGGGGAATGAATTCCTTGAGGTTTGAAAGGTAATGGTAGAAGTGGGAGAGAACCCAAGATTTTTTTTCCCTTTGGGCTTGTGTTCTTTCCATGAAAGCATGCTACCTGTTATCCCTTGGATAAAATTCACATGAAAACCACACATATGACTAATTTGGACTTGTTACAGAGATTGTCCATTTGGAATGAAACCTGACAGACATTTTATCTTTCC
The DNA here is from genome assembly GCF_028583685.1 of Petaurus breviceps papuanus. Classification (NCBI taxonomy): domain Eukaryota; kingdom Metazoa; phylum Chordata; class Mammalia; order Diprotodontia; family Petauridae; genus Petaurus; species Petaurus breviceps. The sequence goes on from NW_027187352.1 coordinate 12,786,033, forward strand.
TTCAATACTGTAAATGGTCATACTATGCTAAATGTTGAGAGTTCATAGAGAACGACAAAATCAAAGATGTTTTAAGAACTCTGAGGGACCTTAGAATATATCATGTTTTAAGAGGAAGAGGTCATAGAAATCATAAAGTCCAAACTCCTCATTAGAGAGATGAAGAAACATATGGAAATGGAGATAGTAGTGGAAAGATGAAATGATCAAGGCCATGTAATTACTTGCTGAAAAAGGTAGAAATAGAAAGTCTTAATTTTAGGCAGTATGCTAACATATTGAAAGTAAAGTTAATTCTGAGATTTTTTTTTTGTCTTGTATGTGCGTGAAGAATATCATTTACAGTACCCTATATTTGTTATAACAAAATAATTTGAATTCTGAGATTTTTTTTGATACAATCCTATAGCACTTATAGGTATTTATTATTCCTTATACAAAATCTCATTTGATTCACTAAACTTATCCTAAATGTCCATAGTGTTTAGTAACTCCAAGTTTGGTACTTTTTAAATAAGCACATTAGAGTTATTGGTTGATGAAAGATTTGGCAAGGCTGACTCACAATTGCCAGATCTGTACACATTTTGTATTGATTTTCCTCCCTTAAACTATATTCCCCTCCATTTGCCATTATAGTTTGGAGAAGCTCAGTGATGTGGATACTTGGGTGTGAAGGAGATCTTAGAAGCCATTGAGTTCATTTTTCTATCTAATATTTCCAAAGAGAGATCACTATCCTGAGGCTTTAAAGGGTAAGAAGTAAAAGTGAACTACAAGGGCAGTGACCTACTTAGAAAACTCATTTTAACAATACTACATCACAACTATCCAGATCTGAGAATTCTCGAACTATTTTCACATAAATATTTTTTCTTATTTTCACAGCTCTGTGAAGCTGGGAGATTAGTATTGATAACATGATTTAATTAATAAAAATGAAAAGGAAAATAGTATATAGCTCAGAAAGTTCTTTATACATTGTGTAATTTTTATATATTACATATAATATATAATTATTCACACACATATGTACATGTATATATATTTGCACACACACATATATAAATATAGATATACCAGAAGACACCCTGTGTACTGCCCTGATAACTACCCACATAATGTTTCCAGGGATACATGAGAGACCCCAGTATGTTGTGTGGAAACTCTATACAAGCTTTAACTAGAGGCTATGAATAAGAGTTGTAAAGAGAAAGATAAAAAAATATAGACAGGTTGCAACCACACCACTGAAACAGGAGTTCACAATGTTGAGATCACAGATCCATCAAAATCCAAACGAATTCATAGCAGTGTTGATAATCATGTTACTAGCACCTCTTTCTATTAATGATGATGATGAAAGTTGTGGCTTTCTGCAACTTGAGAGCAGATTTTTTTTTATTCCCTTGAAGCAACCTAGTAAAGGAGATTGAATAGTATTGTAATTATCATACCTTCGGGGTTTCCAAATAAGTCCTCTTGGTGATCTTGTAGGGATTTAGAATAAACCGTATATGGAAAACAGCCAAGGAAGTCTTGGAATGGCCCTAAAATGATAAAATCTTCAACAGACTCTGTTCACCCTACTCCCCCATAATATTATATGGAACCAAAATACTCTCGTAGAACCAAAGGTGTCCACGAAAGGAAAAACATAGCCAGAAAACCCTGATTCCATGATTACTTTTGTGTGCTAATCAGTACACTGGAGAAGAAACATAAAAACATGCTGATGTTATTGATATTTCCTAAGAGTAATACAAAATAAGCCTGGATCTTTAACAGATCCTAAATTTTAGATGTCTATGATTTTTGCTCTTTAGCTGTCCCAAATTGCCTAAGGCATGGATTCTTAACTCTCTCTCTCTCTCTCTCTCTCTCTCTCTCTCTCTCTCTCTCTCTCTCTCT
>NW_027187352.1:12787953-12880723 GCF_028583685.1 Petaurus breviceps papuanus
TCTCTCTCTCTCTCTCTCTCTCTCTCTCTCTCTCTCTCTCTCTCTCTTTCTCTCTCTCTCTCTCTGTTGGTCTTCCATTGTGAAATTTTTAGAAGTCTGATAAATTCTATGGATCACTTATCAGAATGGTTTTAAGTATATAAAATAAAATACATAGGATTACAAAGGGAAACGATTGCAATGTGATATAGTCATATATATAATATACATGTATGGGTGTGTATATATGCATATATGTGTGTTTATATATGTGCATATATATATATATATCTTTGTGTATAGATATATGTGTATGAGTGTGTATATATATATATATATATATACATATATATTTAAAATAATTCAAGTTAAGTTCATTCAAGTTAAGAATTTCTACTTTAACATAACCAAGTTGCACCTTATAAGTTAACACATCTAGGAATAATTCTTTCCATGGTCCATGTGATGCCAGAATGATAATCCAATTAATCACATAGTATTTTACCTATTATTTTCTTTTTCCTTCCCACCCTCAACTTTTCTTCTTATAGAAATGTATCCTTTCCCATCATGCATCCTTTCACTGGGTTCTGTTTTAGACTCTCTGATAATATCATAAATAAAAAAAAGGGGGGGGGGCGGCCAGGTGGTTCAGCGAGTAAGAGCACTGGCTCCAGTGTCGGGATGACCCGGGGATCAAATCTGGGCTCAGATACTTAGCACCACACCCAGAAATAACTGGCCGTGTAACCTTGAGCAAGTTTCTTAACACCGATTGCTTAAAAAAAAAAAAAAAAGTAAAATTTTGGTTGAATAGGTGTTGCATAGAATCATCTCTCTAGCCTCAATGATAGAGGAAGATCTGATAGGCTGTTTTCATGAAAAAAATCAAGAGGATTAATTTTTCAAGACTATATGTACAGTGTCCAAACGAAACTAATAACAATATACTTGATAAGGTATTTCAGATACAGTTTGTTAAAGGTTTTAAATACCAATCAAAAGAATTTGCCCAATTGATCTGATATGTATAGAACAAATTCTTCTTGACTGAATCATGCACCATCATTTAAAAAAAAACAGACAAACAAAAAAAAACCCTAAAATATATTATAAGTTGCCCAAAGAACAATGAAAAGATGCACAGAAATTTGCAGCATATGATCCACAATAACTATTTTTTGAAAACTTATACCAATGGCATCTTTTAGGATGTCCCAATCATGGAAGAGAATATGGGGTTTATTGGTAAAATTGGAAATGCTAGTATGTCTGCTTAGTAAATATCCTTTCTAAAATAATTTAACTTTGACTAGCAGTTGCTGAGGAGCTCAGTGGATGGGGACTTATGAGCAACAGAATTAAAAACTCACAATTCATCAGGGTTACTTCTAGAATTAAGAGGGGAGATGTAATAGTCAGTCTCTGGTCTGGTAATCAGTCTACCAGGGCAAGTAATTGTTAGGGAAGAATTGCTGAAGGATACAGAGAAAAGTTGCTAGCATATGGACTTGAAAATCTATGGTGAATTTGTATGAATTTAAATAAGTATAGTCACCAACAACAGGTTATGGAGAGGTGATTTTCTATGCTAGATGTAAAAATACATCAATGAGATGCAACAAAGTATTTGTGGTTGAATGCTTTATGACAAGGCAAGATAATAAGCAATTATTAAGCACTTATTATATGCCATTCATTGGGCTAAGCAAAAAGAGACAAAGAAAACATTAAAAAAAAGACATCTACTGACCTCAAGAATTTTATATTCCAATGGTGGAAAATAGAACAGAGAAAGAAGATGCAAAAGAAGCAATGGGATAGGATTGAAGCTATTGCTTCAGGGGAATTCTTTTGAAAGTTAGAAAATCAGAACTACAATCAAGGAAGGATTAAAACCTGGATAACTTGAGTCCCTCCTCAACATGGAACTCTCTGGAGATACTAACTGATGGGAGAAAGGGGCCAGTATGAAGAAGAATGTTCTAGGGTTAAAAGACTTCAGGGGAACATCAATATTTCTAGGATAGAAAGCCTCAAGCAATAATTGAAATTTCAGGGTGAGATGGTAGCTAAGGAATAATAGCAAAATTCAGAAAGTCAGAAGCAGATCTGGAAAGGGAATGTTCCTGGGAAGTGGTAACACTGATTTATATACATTTTCTTCACCTTTTTTTTTACTTTCATCAAATACACACACAGACATTATATACTGTATATACTATATACACACTCTCTCTCTATGTGTGTGTGTGTGTGTGTGTGTGTGTGTGTGTGTGTGTGTGTGTGTGTATTACACGCACACTCCAGGAAGTGCTGAAATAGAACTTTTTATGCCAAAATCTTTGACAGCATAACATTATTTATGTGGATAGGTATGGGTAAGTAAGCAAGTTAATGTTGCAGTATTTTAAGAAGCCAGCTGTTCGCAAACCAGGAATATTTCTGAGTGTCGCAAATGATCAATTGCCAAAAATAGGTTGGAAATTTGCAACTTTCCAAACAAAATGTTAAATTTAAAGAGTTGGTTTTCTTCCTCAAGTTTGCTAGATTACTTCACTGCAGCCCCCAAATTGTGGTTTTATCATTTTGAGCTGAGCTATTTACTGTGGATCAGTTGTTGAGATATGTTTTTCTTACCCCCAAGTGCCTCTAAACTGCAAATGTCATAACCCTCAGGAACACGTGAGAATTGCACATTACACCACATCTGCTTTACATTTGATCCTGGTGGGCCTGGTATTTCCCCAAATTGCTGTGTAGAAAAGCCAATTTAATTTGATTGAAGTATGAACTACAACTTCTCAGCAAAATATAATAGTCATTTTAAGGCTGAAAGCTGAAACTTTGCATTTTATCATCCTATCTAAAATTAATTCTCAAAGTTTCATGATCTTTGTCATTCTCATCTCCCTAACACCACTCAAAACTCTACTCATAGTACACTTGTGGTCCAAGCCCTACCATCTCCACAGGGCCTTGCCTTCTCATTCTATAGTGTTCTCCTTTTGAAAATGATGGAACGTTTTTGTATTATAAAATCATAAATTTAGAGATGGGAGGACAGTTAAAAGATATCAAGTTCAGCTCCTTCATTTTATGCATGAAGAAATTGATTCCTAGAGAAATGAAGTAACCTTCCCAGGGTCACATAGCCAATAAGTGTCTGAGAAAGTATTAGCTGATATAAGTACTATTATCCCCATGCTGTAGGTCCTCATATGTAAATTATCCACATTTTACAGGTTCTCATTCATTGGAAACCATTGAGTAATTTTACTCAGAGAGTAAACTCATTTATCAAAGTTCTCCAAGTTTGTAAATTTTGAAGGTGGATTAGCATCTAATTTTTCTTACTTCCTTTATAGCATGTTTTCTCATTTATTGCTGTGACAAATAGTTCACTTCTACTAGGAGAATTCTGGTGATAGGAGCTCATTACCCCCGAGGCAGATCAGGGAATTTTTAGATATTTCTAAAACTTAGGAAGTCTTTTAATTTACATGATGCCTAAATCTACTTCACTATGAATTTTGCCCTTGTTTCAAATCCTATTCTTTGAGTCTCAAAAGACAAAATCTACTCCCTCTCATATATGACGGACATTCAAAGGTTTGAGGATAGTGACCATTTCCACACTCTAATCATAATGGATTTTATTCCAAATACTCTGCATTTACAATCAAGACTAAAGAGTTTGTCTACTTCATCAAATAGTAGGTGGTATAGGGTTATGAAAAGAATTTTAAAGGAATAATCAGAAGGCTTGTTTTTTAAATGATGGTTATATTATTATTTGGTCATTTTCTGACCTCTAGAAATCACCTTATGCTTGTTTGTTATGCTTGTTTCTCTGTTAAATAAGCACATTTGACCTGATAATCTCTGAAGTACCTTTCAGCCCGTTACCTTCTGTGGTTTTGTGAGATGATCTCTTATTATCCCTTCCAGCATAAGGCTTCCGTGATTCTAATTGTGACAGTTTAATTGTCATTTACTGGTGTCTTTTTCCTCCCTCAAACTAAGTTTAAATTAAAGGCTCAGAAAAGTATGCCTTAATATACCAAAATGCATTTTGAATACAATGTAAATAAATGCTAAGAGGAGGATGCAGACTGAAAATGTTGGTATTTTAGAAGAAGATGGAATATATTCCAATACATCAACTATCTGATCATTTTTCCTTTCTCCCTTAGGTTCCTCAGGGAAGACCATCAGATTACATTCAGCACAATCTCTTCTGTGGAAGGGGATATGTGTTTCACTGATAAGCAATACTGAGTTACAAGTACCCCATTGTTGGATACATTTCTCTGGGGTGTCAGCTACCGTGTTTCCCCGATAATAAGACACTGTCTTATTAATTTTTTTGGACAGAAAACACCAGAGGGCTTATTTTCAGGGGAGGGCTTAGTTTAATGAACATTGACAGCAATTTTAATAAACAGGTAAATGTGAACAAAAAAATGTACCAGCAAGCAAATCACTGGGGAAGAACAGGATGACGCGCTCACTGCTGCAGCTCTGATTGGATGCAGCTTGGAGCATGGCATGAGTTTGGGGGGGGGGACGGGACGGTGCATACAGAGGGTACCGTAATGTAGCGTGTAGCGCAGGGGATCACCTTCACTACAGTAGCAATCTCAATAGGGCTTATTTTCGGGGGAGGGCTTATTTTAGAGGAATCTTACACAGTAAGGGGAGGGCCTATTTTCGGGATAGATCTTATTATTGGGGAAACACGGTACTTATTTTACTTCCACTTCAACTGGGCAAGGATATTTGTGAATTTTTTTTGGATACTGAAATGGATCCCTTTGAAATATAATGAATCGGGGCGGCCAGGTAGCACAGGGAGTAAGAGCACTGGCTCCAGTGTCAGAACGACCTGGAGATCGAATCCTGGGCTCGGACACTTAGCACCCACCCAGAAACACCTGGCTGTGTAACCTTGAGCAAGTTACTTAACCCCAATTGCTTAGGAGCGGCCAGGTGGCTCAGCGAGTAAGAGAACCTCCAGTGTCGTGATGACCTGGATCAAATCCGGCCTCTGATACTCAGTACCACACCCAGAAATAACTGGCCGTGTAACCTTGAGCAAGTTATTTAACCCCAATTGCTTAAAAAAAAAAAGGAAATATAATGAATCTGTAACAAGGGTGAAAGCCCTGGTAAATGAGACTACCTTGTTATAGTGTCAAAGAACTGCTTGGCATGGGTGGAATTTCTTAAGGAAATTATCTATTAATTAAGTGATTTGAATCTACCTGTGACATTTTGCCAAATGAAGAAGTAAATGAATCAAGTGTCAACTATCATGTCCTTTTCCCTTAAGTGAAATATTAGGAACATTGAATAACAACAACAAAAGACATTGAATTAATTATTGAGTATACATATTGTTGTTGTTCAATTGTTTCAGTCATAACAACTCTTCAAGACCCCATTTGGGGTTTTCTTGGCAAAAATATTAGAGTGGTTTGCCATTTCCTTCTCCAGCTCATTTTACAGATGAGAAAAATGAAGCAAACAGAGTTAAGTGACTTTCCAAAGGTCACACAACTCGTAAGTGTCTGAGGCTAGATTTGAATTCAGGAAGAGAGGTGTTCCTGACTCCAGGTCTAACACTCCATTGACAGAACCAAAGGTTAAAAAACATCACCATGTACTCGTAGTTAACTATTAAAAATCATATTTTTATTTGGCCTCTCAAATGCATATCTTGTGAAATAATTTTGTCTTGTTTTAATCTATAAAACAAGGAAATTTGAGTTAGAGATTCAAGACCCTGAATCCTTGAACTTTAATTTTTTTTGATAACTGTTTTATAATTTATTTGCTCCATAGTATTATGTACTAATGTTAAAAACAGGAATCTCATGATACTGTAAAATCACCTCAGCCTTGGTATTCACACCTTACAAATACTTTCTACCATTGGGACCTCTTTGATTGAAGGGCAAATCAGGGAGCTCCTCTTAAAAACTCCATCTAAGGAGGGTACTCAGGCCATTCTTCTCTTCATATACTAGCGAGTGGCAAAGAAGTTCTACTTTTGGACTTCTCCATCAAGCTCCCACAATGGGTATTTCACGTCCATCCATTTTTTCATGTTCCTTTTGTGCTTTCATGTGTTGTCTTCCCCATTATATTCAAAAGTTATTTTTCCTTGATTCTTAATTTTTGTAAGCAAGAACTGTTGGGCTTTTGAAAAGATAAAGAAAAAGAAGGAAATTTCAGAGAACCACAAATCAAGAAGAGGTGCACAAACAAAAATCTCAAGTGAAATTAGAAAGTTGGGTTTCAGAGAAGCAAAAGAAAAAAAAAGCTATTTTACCTGTGCTAAATATATTAAGCTTTAGAGAAAAGCCAGTGACTCACTTTGGGGGAGTGGAGATGAAATCATTCATGCTTTTACTGAGTTGGAAGAAAGAATTTATTAATGTATTTTGTCATCCCTCTACCTCAACCTGCATTTGTTCTTCTGTAAAATCATGGTATTAGACGAAATGATCCTTATTAATTCCAAGACTCACATTTTAATAACGACATTCAAAGTTTCTTATGGGGTCAATATTTTATTTTTTAAGTTCTGTAATGGTAATGGAAATTTGAAGATCTTCCCTGCTCCTTAAGAGTCCTAAGGGAATTTGAAGAACTTCCCTGCCCCCTAATAGATCAAATATAATCACATCGTGCCTGTGGTGGGAGAAGTTTGCTGAAGGGTGGAACAGAGCCCACAGTAAGATGGGAGACAGTGCAGTTGGCAAGGTGGGAGAGAGAGGACACAGGCAAGCAGACAGCTAGACTTGTGAGTGTTTTTTTTTTTTTTGTGGGAAGGATAAAGAATGTTGTGGTTCCCTGCTGTGTTATGGTGTATTAACTTCTTTGTTGCTATGACAGCGTTGGTTTCCTGGTGTTGGGATTTGACTTTCTGGTGTGTGAATAATGTTTTGCATCTGGCTTCTGTACAGAGAGTCTATTATATTTTGCTACTTTGAACTTTGCTGGCATAGTCATAGTTGCTGTCAGTGCTGTGTATGTTGCGTTGGCACTAGAGGTTCTTAGTCTCTTTTGCTGGATATTTATCCAGGTTATACCCACAAATCATGCATGAACACAAATGCTCTATCCTGGGCCGTCTTCTCTTTCTACATTATCTTCTTTGATGGTATCATCAGATCCTTAGGGTTTAATTACAGTTTATATAGGTTTCATTCTCAGATCTGTATATCTATCGCTAACATCTCTCCTGAGCTCTAGTCTCACATGACAAATCCTTTTTTTGCTATCTCAGGTTGGGCATTCTGGGAACACCTGAAACTTAACATTCCCAAAGAAGGATTCATATTTTCCTCTAATGCTTTTCCCTCTTTCTGTTTCTACTTTTACTTTCTAGGATACGACCATTTTCCCTGTCATTCAGGATCAGAACCTTGGAATCATCTTTGGCTCTTCTTACACAGTTACACTCAATTCAATCTATTTCCAAGTTTTGCTGTTGTTCTTGTCACAACATCTCTTATATATGTCCCCTTCTCCCCATTCATAGTCATCATCCTGAAGCAAGCTTTCATTTTCCCATATCTAGGATATCACCACAGGCTATTATTTTATCTCCCTACCTCAAGTCTCTTTATTTAATACATCTTCCATCTATCTGCCCAAATATATATATATATATATATATATATATATATATTTAAGTGCAGGTTTGATTTAGCCAATCCCTTGATCACTAATTTGGCTCTGACCAGAAGAAAATATAAAATGTTATGCTTGGTTTTGAAAGCCCTTTACAACCAAACACTTTCTACTTCCACTTCTTTCTCATTCAAATATTCTACAATCTAATGATACTGGCCTTTTTTGCAGTTCCTGGTACAGGATACTTCATCTCATTATCTTTTTTATAGGTTTTCTCATATCAGTGACATGCTCTCCTTCATAACCTTTGCCTCCTGACTCTGAGGTTTCATTTAAGGCTCTGCTTAACACACACACACACACACACACACACACACACACACAAACATGCACTACATTTGATGTTTTCCTTTTGAAATTACTTCCCATTTATCCTTTAGATACCTTGTGCACGCAGCTATTTGCAATGCTTATATCTCCCACTAAAATGGGAACTTCTTGAGGGAAGGACATGCATTTTTGTCTTTCTTTTACTCCTTCCATCCATCTTTCACACAGGTTCAACATAGTCCCTACCTAGCCCATAGTCTGTGTTAATAAATATTTGTTGACTGACTAACTGCTGTACCTCTCCATTGTCTTAGGTGCCATCTGAACCTGACATTCTTTTACTTTTATGATTTATAGTGGTTTGAATTTAGGAGCACTAAAAATGACCTTTACTCATATATCCTAACACCATCCCCCAAAATAAACATATTGCATCTGCTTTCCATTAGCTTTTGTTATTGTTGTTTTTCAACCATGTACAACTTTTTGTGACTTAATTTGGTGTTTTCTTGGCAAAAATACTGGAGTGGTTTGCCATTTCATTAGAAATGAGGAAGTGAGGCAGACAGGGTACAGTGGTTTGCCCAGGTTATACATCTAGAAAGAGTCTGCTGCCAGATATGAATTGAGGTCCTCCTGACTCCTAGGCCAGCACTTCATTCATTGTACTACCTAGCTGCTCCACATCTAATATTTTAATTTCCTTTAATTAATACTTCTGGCAGATGTGAGATAATGATAAATTGAGGAGTTATTCGGGTTAATGAAAGTGAATCTTGAAAATACTAAGTGCTGGGTGTAAGCACAGCAGCAGCCCTTCTTTCTCCACAGCATTCAGCCAAGACCCCCAACTCCCCAGCAACCATGTTGAAGGGGTCCACATTTGGCACTGATCTTGGCATCACTTATTCTTGTGTGGAAGTCCTCCAACATGGGAAAGTGGAAATCATTGCTAATGACCAAAGAAAGTGGACCACCCAAAGCTACATTGCCTTCCCTGACACAGAACATTTACTCAGTGATGGTGCAAAGAATCAAGTTGTAATGAACTCCACCACCACAGTTTTTGATGCTGAACATCTGATTGGTCGCAGATGTGATGATGCAGTTGTACAATCAGACACGGAGCATTGACCTTTTGGAATGATGGATGATACAGACAGGCGTCAAGTCCAAGTGAAGTACAAAGGAGAGACTAAAAGTTTCTATCCAGAAGAAGTATCTTCTATAGTCTTGACAAGATGAAAGAAATTGTAGAATTTTTCCTTGTGAAGACTATCACAAATGCTGTGATCACAGTACCAGCCTATTTCAGTGATCCCAATGTTAAGTATGTTAAGTCACAAAAGACGTTAGAACCATTGTTGGTCTTGATGTGCTTTAAATCTCCAGTGAGTCAATTGTTTCTGCTATAGTTTATGGCTTTCACAAAAAAAGTTGGTGCTGAGAGAAATGTGTTAATCTTTGACCTTGAAGGTAGCACTTTCAAAGGTTCCCTTCTTACCATTAAAGATGGCATCTTTGAGGTCAAGTCCACAGCTGGGGACATTCACTTGGGTGGAGATGACTTTGACAACTGCATGGTCAACCATTTCATTGCCAAATTATAGTGAAAGCACAAGAAGGACATCAGTGATAAGAGGTTTTTTTTTTTTTTTTGTCATCTGAGCACTCTTGTGAATGTGCAAAGTGTATACTCCCTTCTAGTACTCATAGGATTGTTGAGATTGACTCCCTTGATGGAGGTATCGACTTCTATACCTAAATCACCCAAGTCCATTTTGAAGAGCTGAATGCTGATCTCTTCTGTGGCACACTGGATCCTGTGGAGAAGGACTTAAGAGATGCCAAGCTAGATAAATCAGATTCCTGACATCATTCTTGTGGATGGTTCCACTTGGATTCCCCAAATATAGAAGCTTCTGCAAGACTTCTTGAGTAGCAAGGAGCTCAATAAGAGTATCAGTCCTGATGAGGCTATTGCCTATAGTACAGCTGTACAGGTTGCCATTTTGTTTGGAGATAAATCTGAGAATGTATAGGACTTGTTGTCCTCTTTCCTTTGAAATAGAGACTTCTGATGGAGTTACACAGTTTTGATCAAAACTGATAGCACCATCCCCACCAAGCAAACACAGGCTTTTGCTACCTATTTCTAAAATCAGCCTGGTGTGCTTATTCAGATTTATGAAGGTAGGAGAGCAACGGCAAAGGATTGCAACCGGCTTGGCAAGTTTCGAACTCATAGAAAGCCCCTCAGTATCCAGGGGTGTCCCTCAGACTGAAGTAACATTTGACATTGATGCAAGTGGCATCTTCAATGTTCCTGCTGTGAATAAGAGTGCAGTCAAGGAGAACACGATCACCATCACCAATGATAAAGGATGTCTGAGCAAAGAAGACATTGAGCCTATGGTCTAAGATGGTGAGAAATACAAGGCTGAGGATGAGAAACAAGGTGTCAAGGTATCTTCCCAAAATTCTCTTGAATATTATGCTTTCAACATGAAGGCTGCTATAGAGGATGAAAAACTGCAAGGCAAAATTGGTGATGAAGAAAAACAGAAGATCCTTTACAAATGTAATGAAATAATCAACTGGCTAGACAAGAACCAGACTGCTAAGAAGGAAGAATCTTAGTGTCAGTAGAAAGAATTGGAGAAGATCCGCAACCCCATCTTTACTTAGGTGTACCAGAGAGCAGGGAGCATGTCAGGAGGCATGCCTGGGGGATTCCCAGGGGATGGCGCAGTCCCATATGCAGGTGCTTCTTCTGTAACCACTATTGAAGAGATTAACTAAATGAACCAGAAGAATATTTCACCCAGCTTTCCAAAAACTGAAGGACTAAAATATGTAACCAAGGCAGCAGCAGTTAAAAATAACATTAAACTATTGCATAAACCTGGGTATTCTGAATTCTTGAATGTGTGCAGAGGGATAGGAGCGAATAACATTGTACTTTATCAGTACTGTAAACAAGTGGAAATGAAATTCTTGTCGTGGACAATAAAATCTATTTAAAACTTTAGGGAAAAAAGAAAAGGAAAAGAAAACACTGAATGCTGAGGTAAATGGGAAGAAAATGCAAATGAACCAATTTTCTTTCCAATCCCAATCTCTTAACTCTAACTTTATTAGGAATTACAGTTTGGGGACCTTTGCGAGCTCAGCCTCCTGAACAGCAGTTATGTTATTATTAAGCTTCTTTGGCCTTCATGACACTTTTGAACTTATGTAGAATGCCTAAACAAATTGAATAAAACAATATATATGACACCTACAACAAAATAATTTAAAAGACAAACAGTAGCATCCTTAAAAAAAACCAAATGCTCGGGTGGAGACTAGTTCCGGAATATTACATTGTCAGAAAGGTTTGATGTGTTAGTTTTCCTGTTTATTTTTGTATTTTTCTTTACATTTTCATCATTCATTATGAGGAATGGCTACTTGAGTAGTAAAGAAAAGGAGGAGGCATTAGCAAATGAAGGTAATATAAAAATAAATACTACCAATAACAGTTTTTCTAAGGAAGAAAAACAATTTAAACCAAGAAGATTATACAGTGCATTTCCCTCATTTTACAAATGAAGACTAAGAATCAGAAATGATTTGCTATTTGCTATGGGACTTTTTCATGAGAGGATAAATGCACTCCCTTCCCTGAATAAGCCTCTATAAAATTAATGTATATTAAGACAATAAACAAGTTAGTTGAGTGTTAAGAAATATGGAAGACTTGTTTCAATAAGAAAAGACCTCCTGATGGGCTTTGAATTCAGTTAAAAATATAGATTGGGGTAATTGTTTTGTTTGACTATGCATATTTGTTATAAGAATTTTTTAATGATATGGGGGTAAGGGGGAGAGAAAATAAATGCCTATTCATTTTAAAAATAGAGAGTTGGGGGAGGTACTCCAGATGTGAAATATTTTATGTACTTTGGATGAGATTGTTATATTATTTGTTTTACTTAATTGTTTTGCCTTCTTAAAAGAGAACTCTTGCAAGTGGGAGTAATCTGTAAATGTATGTACTGTAAAAACAAAGCCCATCAATAAAACTGAAAGTGACAAAAAAGGCTAAAAGAATGAGCAATTTCACAGACTTGTTGGAAATTCAAGTGGCAGATTTTCATCAATCTATGGTTCACTAAATGACAAAGAAAACACGAAACACTGTTTTATGTATTTTTTTCTTTAGAGTCTGGTGATCCTGTTGAGCCCCCAAGATACTGTAATGCCTTCCTTTCAATGTCAAACTCTAGAAAGGCAAGCATAAATATTATGTTTTCTCCCTCTCCCTCTTTCTATTACATTCTGGTTTTAATTCTCCAAGGTCACTGATGATCTCTTGATTGTTATAGCTAATATCCTTTTCACAGTTCTTCTCTTTCCTTTTCATCAGTAAATGTTGGTATTAGCTATCCTGTCCTTGCTAGTGTCTCCTGTCTTCTGTTTTGTAACATAATTTACTCTGGACACATTCCTCATCACCCTCTCAGATACCTAGCAGCTATGGGACCCTGGACAACACATTTACTCTTATCTGGCTATGTTTCCTCATCATGGAAATGGGGAAAAGGATGTTTTTTATCTCTCAGGGTTGTTGTGATGATGAAATGAGATAATATTTGTGAAAAGTAAAGTCTAGTGCTTGGAATGCATTAGGCACTTAATAAATGTGTGCTCTCTTATGTACCCACCATCTTTTCCAATTTTGTTACAAATATATCCAATGTTCAGTTATTTTTAGTCATGTCTAGCGCTTCATGACAACATTTGGAATTTTCTTGGCAAAGACATTGGAGTGGTTTGCCGTTTCCTGCTCCAGGTCATTTTGTAGGGTCGAAATAGAGACAGTTAAGTGACTTGTCCAGGGTAGTAGCTAGTAAATGTCTGAGGCCAGATTTGAATTTAGGAAGATGAGTTTTCCTCACCCCAGGTCCTGCACTCTATATACTGCTCCATCTACCTGCTCTATCAGAGATCTTTGTAGTTTAACCTAATTGTATAGCTTTTCTTTGGGAAAAGCAAACAATCTCTTTCACAATAACCTAAGAAAATTCCAACAGACACATTATGAAAGATACTATCCACCTCTAAGAGAAAACTGATGAACTCTAAATGCAGAGTAAAGAAGACTTTTTTTTAAAAATGTCTTTATTTTTATGGCTTTATCTTGTTTATGTTTTCTTTTACAATATTGCTAATATGGAAATGCTTGATATAACTTCACATATATAATTGGTGTAAAATGACTTGCCTTCTCAAGGAGGAGAAGGAAAGAATTTTAACTCAAAATGAAAAAAAAAGATTGTCAATTTTTATAACTGGGAAATATTTAATAAAATCAGTAAAAAAGAAAAGAAAAGTACATATTTGATAAAAAGGCGGAGCTATATAGATAATTTGAGATTCAAATACTAGACTAGAGAAATGAAAAATGTAAACATGAAAGAGAAATCAGAAGGGACTAAAGAAGGTCAAACTATTTATATTCCTATATGGAAAGATGATATATGTAACTCCTAAGAAGTTTATCATCTTAGGGTAGCTAGAAAAAAAGTCTACATAGACAGAGAACAGGAATACGAGCCGATTACATTAGGGTGATCTCCAAAAAAAGAATGAAAGTGTGAGAAAGAGAGATGCTCTGGGAGAAGGAAGAAGGGAGAGGTAAAACATCAAAAAAATTTTTTTTAATAAAAGAGGCATGTAAGAAAGAACTTTCAGAGTAGAGCAGAAAATGGGGGGCATTTCTTGAACCTCATTCTCATCGGAATTGGTTCAAATAGAGAAGAATATTTATACACACTCAATTGGGTAAAGACAGTTGAATTAATAGGGAAATAGAAGGGGAAACAGAAAGAGAAGGGATTATTTTACTTATTTTCTTATATACCTAGAACCTACAAAAATGGTGGTGCACATAAATGGTGCTTTATAAATGATTGTTGAATGATTCAGTATATCAACTTTTTCTCCCTTCCTGATTTTTCTTTGTTCTGTACCACTCAATTGTGGGTAGCTCCCTAGCCTCTGCCCTTACAAGTCCTTTGATGATCTTATAAGAGAGCCCGACTTCAATTATCAACTTTTAAATAAGGATAATAATAATACCTACCTCCTAGATTGTGAGGATCAAGTGAGATAATATGTGTAAAGTATTTCACACAATGTCTCACATATAGGAGGACATTAGCAAATGTCCTTTCTCTTATATCTTCAGCCCTCATCTCTCCTATGAGTGTCGGTCACACATTTCTATAACTACCAGATAGTTCTGTTTGGATATGGTGCTAAAACTAAATCTACCCTGTCTGAAAAAAAAATCAAAACCAAACCAAACCAAAATCAAATTACATTTACCTTTCAAAATTCTCTTTCCTTTGAACTTTCCTGTTTCTCTTAAATGGCAGCACCATTCTCCTATTCATCCAACTTTAAAAGCTCAAAGACATCTTTTTTTTCTTTGCCTTTTCTGTCACAAAAAATCTATCAATAATTCTTATCAATTTTAACTGCAATATTTTTCTCTTCTGTGTTCTCCTTTCCGTTTCTACTAACACTTGTTTAATTCAGGCATTCACAACTTTGAAAAATATGTGTAATAATTATCATATGGGCTTCTTTTCTTTAGTCTTTTCCCTCCGAAATGTATCTCTCAAGCTTTAATTCAACTCATTTGTTTAAACTACTAACATTGACTTTCTCCTGACTATGTGTAAGGTGCAATGAGAGGCTTTAGAGATACACAGGTGGAAAGTGACATAGATCCTGTTGTTTACATCTAATGAGGATATGGGTAAGGAAAACAACATATGCACAAATAATTAAGTTACAAGGTTAAATATGATATGGTCAAAGAAGAGCTAGGTGGTACTAATGAAATCAGGTCATGAAGATCAGAGTTTAAATTTTACTTTAGATACTTACTAGCTGTGTGGCACCAGGCACAATTCAGTTAAATTTAGTAAACATTTATTAAGCACCTGAT
Source organism: Petaurus breviceps papuanus (assembly GCF_028583685.1). Taxonomy (NCBI): domain Eukaryota; kingdom Metazoa; phylum Chordata; class Mammalia; order Diprotodontia; family Petauridae; genus Petaurus; species Petaurus breviceps. The sequence continues at coordinate 12,802,913 of NW_027187352.1, forward strand.
ATGTGCAAGGCACTTTGCTAAGTTCTGGGGATAAAAATGAGAAAAGAAAAAGATACAGTTCCTGCTGCAAAAGAGCTTACAGTGAAATGGAGGAAGACAATATGCAAAATGAAATTGAAAAGCTGGGGCATCTCTGTTTTCCCTAGTTTATTCAATAACAAAATGGGAATAATAATACCAACTATATCCCAGGGTGCCTGTGAGGATCAAATCAGATTGCATTTGTAAAGCACCTAGCACACTACTACTACAAGTTTATAACATAAAAAAATGCCTGTTTCCTTGGTTCCTTGAGAAATTTATGTTCTGAAAATAATTTCAGAATTATAGGACCATAGATTTAAATTTGAAAGAGATCTTAGAAGCTTATCTAGTCTAATAGTCTCATTTTAAAATGAGAAAATTGAAACCTACTAATTTCAGTTGCCCGAGGTAATACAGGTAGTACCTTTCAGAGGTAGGCCTTGAACCTGATGCCCTCTCTCTCCCCCTCTCCCACCTCTTCTCCCTCTCCCTTTCCTTTCTGTCCTTACCTGGGGATGCTCTGCCCAGGGTACAGTACATTTTGATGGTCAAAAGCTGCCTTTTTTTCCTTTGGGTTGACTGGCTAGATTTCTTTCTGAAAGTTCAAGCCTTAAACCCAATTCACTCTGGAGCTCATAGATTGAACAATGGGTCCCATAGCAAAAAGTGAATTTAAATACTAAATACTAACTTTTTCTTTTTTGGCCAGTTTGATTTTTTTTTTTATTAAAGGGGCCCAGCCCCTGATTAATTTATGTTTGAGAGGGGAAGTCAAGGCAGTTGGGGTTAAGTGACTTGCTCAAGGTCACACAGCTAGTTAAGTGTCATGTGTCTGACTCTGGATTTGAACTCAGGTCTAAACAGGCCTATTCACTGAATGGGCATTACCTCACTCAAAGTGAGAACACAAAAAGACCTTAGCATACAAGGGCCAGGGTCTCCCAATGCATCCCGGATCATATCCAGTACTCCTAAAGTATATCTGGCCACTGGATCCAGATGACTGGAGGAGATAGTGAGGCTGGTGACCTTGCACAGCCCTCCCTCACTCCAATCCAAGTCAACTACAAGTCATGTCATCCTTTCCCTGATGTCATGGTCCTCCTCGAGAAGGGAGGACAAAAGCAACAAGGTTTTGAACCTGTGCTTTCATTTCAAAGCTAGGACTCTTTCTACTGTACTACAATTTTGATCCCAACATTCCCTTGCTTAAAATCTTCAGAGGATCCTCATTGCTTACCAGACAGAAGGCATAGAACCCTGAGGGGAGGGACTGTCAGTTTTTCACCTTTTTTTTCTTGAACGAAGCAGGTACTTTGTTATGTCTTATGTTGAATTCTGTTGGTCTTCAATATCTCCCAGGGTAATTTCAACCTACCTTTCCAGGCTTCTCATGGTCTCTTTCACCTTTTGAACATATATTTTATTCTATTTGATCAGCTAGCATTTCTTGCTCTACTTTATTCCACATGTACCCCTTTACTGTTTATCATCATCAGCAATGCTTCCTTGGCTGTCACTCCATGGAACATGATGCCCCTGCTTTTCAGCATCATTTTGTATGTTGTCTTTCTCCATTAGACCATTAGTTCTTTTAGAGTAGGAACTTTCTTTTTTTTCTTATTTTTATCCCCAGATCTTAACACAGTGCCTTGTACATAGCAGGTGCTTAATAAATGTTTACTTAATTTAACTGAATTGCTTAATCCATTCTTCATGCTTGAACTAGCCTCCTTTAGTATATTCACCAAACAAAATTATCACTTTCTTTCCTATCTTAGATACACAAATTATATTTAATAAAGACATTCTAGATGCTTTCAGCTATAAATGAATTTAGGCCCCTCTCTGATCACATTTTCTATATTATTACATTTGACCTCTCCTGTATACTTATAACATTTTACTTATATTACCATTGTTTGAATATATTTAGAGTCCGTATACTTGGTTCCATCACTTACTTGTGTCTATCTGGGAAAGAATTTTAACCTCTCTGAGACTCAGTTTCCTCAGTTATAAAGCAGGGCTAATCATATCCTCACCTTAGTTCATGTTGTTGTTATGATGAGAATATTATGTAAATCTTAGAGCATTATGCAGTGATTCATCTCATTTTATGTCTGATCCCCCTGTTAGAGACTGCAATTATGTTCTCCATATTTCGATCTTCAAGGCTTAACATGGAGCTTGACATATAGTTGGCCCTTAATAAATGTTTGTTTAATTTGAATCTTAATTAATTGGAGGGGGATAACAAAGGGATGAGGTTGACAATCCTCCAAAAAAAAAAAAGAAAAGAAAAATAAAGCAAGTATGAGTTGGGGAAAAAAAAGAATCTTTTTTGTGATTTTGCGTGCCAGGGTATCAAAATCCACTCCAAGGTTTAGGGTCATCATTATAAGAGTAATAACAACAACAACAAGAAGATATTGAAGTGTTTTCATTTTTAAAATTTTTTGCAATCACTCAATTGTCTTCAAGCAGTGGCTTAATTTTAATGACAGTGCCAGGAGACACGAAGAGGAGAATCATTTCTTTTTTTTAATGCAGTGTTTTGGGAATTTTGTGCAAATGTTATTTGTTGCCTTGTAGGTGGAGGGTCTGACAACTGTTAAACTAAAGTGCAAAGCTGGTCATAGGTTGTTAATTTTTGAATACTCATAATCCTATATTTTGTGATCGCTAATTTTTTTTTCACTCGCTCCCTTTGAGAATGTCATCTTTTAGGAGACATAGCCAGTATAACTCCTTAACAAAAAAGCAAAAGAAGTCATCAATGGCACCTTACTTTATCTCTCACTTTCATATCACCAAAGCCAGCAATCCCTTTGCCATTATATTTGCTTTCAATGGACAATAAGTTTGTTGGAGTCCCCTTTTCACCTTTCCCAGCCTTTTAGTTTCTTGTCTGAATGCACTTCATCATTTTCAGATTTTCCTTTTGGTGAATTCAACACCCAAATAACTATTACTTTGCAATGCACACACTATAACTCCAATTTACCATTAATTTAATTTTTTTTTCAATTTCTGAAGAAAATTGTGCTTCATTACAGTTCTATTCAACTGTGAGCTAGGTGGACTCCAGTGCTATTCCAGGCTTGGTTGAGTCCCATTTTATTTTGTTTGGATGAGAGCAGGGGAAAGAAGTTTGAGGACCTTCATGATGTATATTCGTTTTACCAGCATACTTGTTCTCTAATGTTCCCATAATGGAAATGTCATATTTAAAATTTGAATTTTGAATTTTTTATATTTTTTTTAGGTTCAGACTTACTGCTGCTGTTACTTCATATCTAGCCTCCTTAGGTAAGAAGATTTCAAACCATGAGTACATTACTCATCTCCTAAGGAAAGGTTGCTAGGGCCAGGCAGGCATCTTACATTTGCCCTAAAGCAATCATTTCCTGTATAGCATCACCAGGCATCTTCCACCTTCTGATGTAAGTCCAGTCCCCCAACTGGGATATTATAAAGAACCTTTGGTGCAAAGAAGAACAACCCTACCTTTGACTTCAGGCCTCCCAATTCCTGCTGTAACAATCCTTTGAGTGTAATGATGACTATTCTCATACCTGGTCATACTTTTCATATCCCAAAGACTTTGAACTCTTGAAGGTCATCCCATGCCTCCTGCCACCTATTTCTTCATTCCCATTCCCAGTAACCGTCAGACCCCAGAGGTTCATCTTAACTCCACCTTGTTCTTCCACTGTGTCTTCTGGAATGCTTCTTTCCTAGGAAACAAACTTCCTTTCATCTTAATTCTTTTCCTCTTCCACTCTTTCTGTCTAATATCTCTTACTAAAACCTTGTTTCCTACTGATGACACAGCTTCTCTGACCAGTCTTTCTAGTACTACTTGTACCTTCACTAATTCTCCTAAACTCATTAGCTAAAGTAGAAGAGTTGGCATACTCCTTGCTCCCCACTGTCATCTCCAGTTTCTTCCTCTTCCTCCATCACTAACCTTCTCTTCTTTGGACGTTCATATTATTCATATCTACCACCTACTGAAATCTTCGCAGCTATTGTCTAAAGACTCTCAGGTCCCTCCATTTTAATTTTTTTTTACAACTTTTCTCTCCTCCCCAATTCTTGTCCTCATACTAGATGACTTTAGCATACATATTGTTTCCTCCTAAACTAGCTACTCAGTTCCTCATCCTACTCACCTCCTATGAACTATTCCTCCATGCAACCATCAGCCACACACAAAGATGTTCATACACTTGATCTTGCCATATACTAAAGAATTAAAAATTCAGAAATCTCCTTATGTGACCACATTCTACTGACTTTTCATCTCTCCCTCTTCCTCTCCTCACATAATTCTACTCTTCATAGACTCAAGGATACCTTTGATCCCTCAATTCTCTTTCAGACCATCTCCCCTCTACTAGCTACTTCTCTAAGCTTCACTCCTTAGTGAACCAATTCAACTTTACACTGTGCTCATCTCTTGAATCCCTTACCCCCTTAACATATTGCTGATTATGCCTAGCTAAGCCTCAGTCTTGGATTACTTCCACTATTCATCACCTTCACTCATATACATGTATTATTAATGAAGATAGAGGAAATCATGCAACAATTCTGTCTGGGTTCACTATAAATTTATGTTACATACCTTAACTAGGCCCTCAGTGCTGCTAAGGAATCCTACCTTACCTCTCTTATCAAACTCACTCTCCCACTCTCCACATTGACTCTTTTTTTTTTGAATTTTATTTATTTTTTTTAATGCTTTATTAACTTTTGATTTACATCATTCATTTCCGCCAGATTTTGAGTTACAAATTTTCTCTCCATTTTTCCCCTACCCACCGTCCCAAAATAGCAGTCCCACAGGATATCCCCTCCTCCAATCTGCTATCTCCCATATTTTCTCCCATACCCTTTTCAACCTTTCCAGTGGATCTCTATGCCTCAGTGCCTGTATATCTTATTTCCCAATTACATGTAAGATGGTATTAATAATAGTATATATGTACATACACACACACATATATATATACATATATATTTGAATATTTGATTTTAAAACTTTCAATTCAAGATTCATTCCCTTCCTTCCTTGTCACCCACCCTTACTGGGAAGATAAGTAGTTCAGTATAGGTTGTACATGTGCAGCTAATGCAAAACAATAACAGAGTAGATATATTGTAAAAGACTGACTATATTTCCCTCCCTCCTATCCCACCTCCTACTTGTTCTATTCTCTACTTTGATCCCGTCCCTTTTCAAAAGTGGGTGCTTCCAACTTCCCTCCCCCCCCCAGCCTGCCCTCCCTTCCATCATCTCCCCTCTCATCCCCTTACCTCCCCTATTCTCCTGGAGGGTGAGATACCCTATTTAGTGTGTATTTCACTCCCTCCTCAAGCCAGATTCAAAGGGAATAAGGTTGACCCATTCCCTTTTGCCTTTCTATTCTTCCCCTCCATTGTAACCATTTTCCCATGCCTCTTTTGTATGATACAGTTTACCCCAATCTGTCTCTCCCCATCTCCTCTCATTATATTCCTCTCACCTCTTAATTTCACCTTTTATGTATCATCCCTTCCTGTTAAACTGGTCCTGTGCCCTCTATCTATGTATATATGTAAACATATATACACACATTCACATATGTATTCATATGCCCATATACATATATATATATATATATATATATATATATATATTTCTAATCCCTTCAATTACTGAGAAAAGTTTCATAAGTTACAATTATTGTTTTTCCATGTAGGAATGTTAATAGTTCAACTTTGACAAGTTCCTTATGATTTCTTTTCCCTGTTTAACTTCTAATGCTTCTCTTGCTTCTTGTATCTGAATGTCAAATTTTCTATTTAACCTTGGTTTTTCAGCAAGAATGCTTGAAAGTCCTCTATTCCACTGAATGACCATATTTTCCCCTGAAACATGATACTCAGTTTTGCTGGGTAGGTGACTCTTGTTTATCAGGGTGAAGTAACTTGCTCAAGGTTACATGGGCAGTTATTTCTGGGTGTGGTGCTAAGTATCTGAGCCCAGATTTGATCCCCAGGTCATCCTGACACTGGAGCCAGTGCTCTTACTCGCTGTGCTACCTGGCCACCCCTGTGACTCTTGGTTTTAATCCCAGCTCCCTTGACCTCCAGAATATCACATTCCAAGCCCTTCGATCCCTCAGTGTAAAAGCTGACAGATCCTGGGTTATCCTGATGGTTTTTCCACAATATTCAAATTGTTTCTTCCTGGCTGCTTGTAATATTCTCTCCTTAATCTGGGAATTCCGGAACCTGGCTATAATATTCCTAGGAGTTTTCTTTTGGGGATTTTTTCAGGAGGTGATTGGTGGATTCTTTCAACCTCTATTTTGCCCTCTCGTTCTAAAGCATCAGGGCAGTTTTCTTTGAGAACTTCCTGGAGGATGCTTTCCAGGCTCTTACTTTGGTCATGGCTCTCAGGCAGTCCAATAATTTTTAAATTATCTCTCCTGGATCTATTTTCCATGTCAGTGGTTTTTTGCATGATATATTTCACATTGCCTTCTATTCTTTCATTTGTTTGTATCTGTTTAACAGCATCTTGATTTCTCATAAAGTCATTAGCTTCCATGTGCTCTAATCTAATTCTGAAGCAATGATTCTCCTCATTGAGCTTTTGAGATTCTTTTTCCATCTGTCAAATTCGGCTTTTTAAGGAATTCTTCTCTTCGTGGCCTTTTTGAGCCTCTTTTGCCATTTGAGTCAGTCTGTTTTTTAAGGTATTATTTTCCTCAGTCAGGCTGTTGACTCTCATTTCACAATTTTCTTGCATTGTTCTCATTTCTCTTCCCAATTTTTCCTCCACTTCTCTTATCTGCTTCTTAAAGACCTCTATGTCCTGTAACCAGCTTGTATTTTCCTTTGAAGCTTTTGGTGCAGGAGTTCTGACTTCACTGTCTTCCTCCTGTTCCATGCCTTGCTCCTTCTTGTCCCCAAAATAGGTGTGTAACTTTGGAATCTTCTGTCTGCTTTGTTTCCTTTGCCTGCTCATTTTGCCACTCAATTACTTGACTTTGGGGCTTTTTGCCACAGTAGGATTCTGCCACCAGACAGGGGAGCTTTTGTCCCAAATGCTGGGGTTTTCTCACCTGCTGGAGGTATTAGATGGGTGCCCTCTCTGAGGTCTTCACACGCTCTGGCAAGCTGGACACACACCCCAGGACCTCCACCCTAGACTGCGATCCAGATCCAAGCAGGTTAAAGCAAGAGGGATTACCCCTCAGACTGGTGCTTGGTCCCCCTACACACTGCAGGCCAGGAGCTGAAGCTGCCATGTGGCACTGGCTGTGCCAGTGTCTCAGTGGCTTCTCACCCAAGGGGGTAAAAGCCACACACTCCCACTTACTGCTCCCAAAATCCAGACTGCACTGGCCTCTCACCTTGTCCTTTGCATCTATGTGTTGATAAATCTGGAAATGGCCACAGCTGCTGCTGATCTGGAGTCCCTCTGGGTGGCGGCTGGTCAGGCCTGCCCTGGGGCTAAAGCCTTGGCGTGGGTCTGGCTGGGCTCCCAGAGTGCTATGCTGGCCAATTCCTGCTGGCCTGCCAGGCTGTCCTCAGAGGGAGGTTAGCTTCTCTGTGTCATTTTATGGGTTCTGCAGCTCCAAAGTTTGTCTGGAGTCCCCTTTTTACATGGATTGGGGAAGGTGGAAGCCGGAGACGAGGGAAGGTCATGCTTCTACCTCCACATTGATTCTTAAAAACTTTTTCATCCCTTCTCAAATTGCCCATGGTTTCCCCTCCCTCAGCTTTTGGCTGAAAAACTTGCTTTATAATTTACAGACAAAAATGAGGTAATTCATTATAAAAACTCCCTTTCCTAACATTTTTCTCATTTATTACTCAGGTGCCTTCTACTGCTTTCTCTTCTTTAACCCCTGTCCCATGTAATAAAGTGACGATGCTCCTTATAAAAGCTATCCCCTCTGCTTGCTCAAGTGATGCATGTCAATACCATCTCCTCCAACAGACTGTCTTTTCTGTCCTTTTCACTTTTTTATTTATTTTCAATTTCTCTCTATTGGCTCATTTCCTACTGCCTACAAATATGCTCATGTGTTCACAATCCTGAAAAAAGAAACAATAATAGTTTTTTAAAATGTAGTTGATCCTTCTATCCCTGCTATCATTCTGTATTGCTTCTTCCCTTTGTAGCTAAATTCCTTAGAAAGACTAAGTAAATAAGTGCCTGTACTTTTTCTCCTCTCAGTTTTTTCTTAACCCCTTATAACTGTTCTTCAACTTTATCATTCCCCTGAAACTTCTCTCTCTAAAAATCCTAATGATTTTTTAACTGCCAAATCCAATAATCTTTTCTCAATTTTCATTCTTCTTGATTTCTCTGTGGCATCTAACAACACTGATCATTCTCTTGTTCTTGATACTCTCTTCTCTCTAGACATTTGGGACACTCGTGTCTCATTTTCCTCTTACCTATCTGATTACTCCCCTGAATTCTCCTCCAGATCACTTCCTCTAACCATGAGTGGTATCCCTCAGAATTCTGTCTTGGGCTCTCTTCTCCCTCTATACTCCTTCACTTGGTGATCTCATCAACTCCCATGGATTTAAGTAACATTTTCATGCTGTTGATTCTCATATCTACTTATTCTGCCCAGTCTCTCTACTGAACTCAAATCTTACATTTGTAACTGTCTTTCAGCCATTTCAAACTGAATGTCCAATAGACATCTTAAACTAAATGCATCCGAAATAGAAGCCTTTATCTTTCCCACTAAACTCTCTCACCCCTTCCCATATTCCCTATTACTATAGAAGACAGCACTATCTTCCCAGTTCATCAGGCTTACAACCCAGGAGTCATCCTGAATCTCTCACTATCTCTTACCCCTCAAATCCAAACTGTTGTCAAGGCCTGCTTATTTCACCTTTGCAACATTTCTCGAATACTTCCTTTTCTCCCCTCTGACATTGCCATAACTCTAGTGCAAGACTTTATTTACTCCCACCTGGATTATTACAATAGCCTGCTGGTGGATCTACCTGCTTCTGGTCTCTCCCCACTCCAATCTGTATTCCATTCAGCCACTAAAGTGATTTTCCTGAAACACAGGTATGATCAGAGAACACCCCACCCTACCCTCATTCAATAAATTTCATTGGCTTCCTATTATTTCCAGGAACAAATACAAAATGCTCCATTTAGTATTCAAAGCCCTTCATAAACTTGTCCACTCATACCTTTCTAGTCTTCTTATACCTTACTCCCCAACATATATTCTCCCATCTAGTGACACTGGTCTTATGGCTATTCCAATAACAAGACCTTTCATATCTTGGGTCACAGCATTCTCTCTGATCATCCCCTGTGACCAGAACAGTCTCCCTCTTCACTCAGCTTATTCATCTCTCTGCATATATTCATAGAATGTTATAGATGGAATTGAACTTTGAATATAAGGGTCAGAACTAGACAGGATCTCTAAACAACAGATACAGAGACACACAAATGCACCTCAGATGAATCTGTCTATATCTACCAAACTAGATACTATTGAAAATACCCTATAGGAAAAATTGAGATACTTTTATGTAAACAGTGCAGAAAATACAAGAACAAGCAATAAAAACCAGGGTTTCAGGTGACAATCCCCCTGTATTTTCAGGTGTATCAAGTGAGGATAAGAGAGAGATAACTAAGGATCACAATGTAAAGAAGTAATTTTGAACTCCTAGGCCTTAAGATGATTTGATGGCATGATAGCCACGATTGGAATATAACTCTTGAAGGATTTTTTTTATTCAAAAGAGATAAGAGTATATATTTAAGCAAAAAGAAATAGTCATGTGCAAACCTCCAGAATTTAGAAGCTATAAATAGTAGAAAAACAATTGAAGAATTGAAAGAAGATAAATGTAAGCCAAAAGCAAAAAAGAAAGAAAGAAGTGATATTGTCATCAGAATATTTTACAGACCATCTGGGCAGTAAGAAGAAACAGATATAGAAAGTGTCATGCAGATCATAAGCCTGGCATAGAGGGATCTTCCAATAGTGATGGTAGGATTCAATTATCTGAGCACCTGCCAAAATTCTCTCACTGACAAAAAGAAGAGCAGCTCCTTAATTTTTTACTTATTTTAAAGGTAATCTATCTCATACTCCCAAATATGGGACAACTAACAATGGAGCATTCAATTTTGGACTGGATTTTCATCAATAATTATTTACATTTATTTTGATAAAGACAGAATATCTAGGCAATATCTGAAGTTTGCCCTGGAGTTCCAAAGACTAGATTTCAAAGAACTCAGAGAAAAGTTGATTACTAGACATTTAGATTTACAAATCATCTTAGAATAGTCAATAGTCAACAAATATTTATTGCTCACCTACTATGTGTCAAATAGTGCTAAGCACAGGGGATATAAAGAAAGGAAAATGATACTCTCATTTCTCAAGAATTTCACAGACTTATCAGACAGATAATGTTGATAAATATGTACAATCAAGCTACAAACAAGATAAATTGGAAATAATCAGCAGAGGGAAGGCATTGGATTTTTATGAGATTTAGAAAGGCTTCCTATACAAGGCAGAACTTAGATGAAGCTTGAAGGAAGCCAGGGAATCTAGGGGTGGAGATGAGGAAGGAGAAAATTCCAGGTTTAGGGGATATTCAAAGAATCTGCCTGGAGTCAGAATGTCTTTTGCAAGGAAAGCAGTGGGGTCAGTTTCACAGGGTCATAGAATATGTAATGAGATAAAAGGTATAAAGTAGCAAAGTAGGAAGAGGCCAGGTTATAAAGGAACTTAAAAGTCAAACAAAAATTTTGATCCTGGTGTTTATAGGGAGCCACTGGAGTTTGCTGAGTATTGGTTATGACATTGTTAGCCTTCTGATTTCAGAAAATAATTTGGACAGAATATCAGAGATTAGAGGCATTTTACAAAATAGGATGACAGAATACAGAATATAGTGTTAGAAAGGGTCCTTGGCCTACAAAATATTAGAGTGGAGGAGATTTAATTAGAGAAAACTCTCAGGAAAATGATCATTAGAATTAATCAGTCAACAAACATAGATTAAGCTCCTACTATATGTCAGGCACTGTGCTAAGTGCTGGGGATATCAAAAGACAATCCCTTCCATCAAGAAACTTACAAACTAATGAGAAAAAACAACATGCAAACAAATATATGCAAAACGAGTCATATAGAAGATAAATAGGAAATAATTAACAGAGAGAAGGCCCTGGAGTTGAAGGTTGAGAAATGTACAACATTAGAGCTGAAAGTTATTTTTGAACAAAGAACTGTCAAAGATGGAAGGACCTTAAACAAAGTGTGAGAACAAGTATATAGAATTTTAGTGAACAAAGGAGCTATTCCTACCTTCTCAATTAGCATATAAGAAACTTGAATAAGAGACAGAGAATTTTAGAGACAGAAGGTGTTAACTTACAAAGTAGGATTTTTTTTTTGTTTTTTTTTTTTCTGGATTTACTTTTAGCCAATCAAGTGCCTTTGATTGAGTCTTGCCTTTGATTGAATCAAGAGTCTTTGATTGGAAACAGTATATATTGTATTGCTTGGAGGGAGAGGGAATGGTAGAGAGAGAAGCAGAGCTGAGAGAGCCAAGCAAGTGTGAGCAGGCTAGGTGAACTTGCTTGTGAGGAGGCCTAACAGAAAGAATATTTGTGATGTTGGTGCTCCCTCTGTGAATCTGTGTTAATTTCTCAGACAGAAGTCCTGTCTGTCAATCGATGTTGTCAAACAGAAGTCTGTTTATATGTATGGGTGTACACACATGTATAATGCGCACATATATCATGTATGTATATATTTATACATGGATAGGTACACATATATGTAGACATGTCTGTGTATGCACATATATGTGTATATATGCACGGTGTATGTATGTGCATGTATGTATACATGTGGTATATGTGTGTGTGTGTGTGTACAGATATAGATATATACCCTTAAAGTTATTCACAGCAGCAGTCCACAAACAGTGTGCTACCGTGATTGGCATTACACTTACCCATGGTGACATTGTAAAATATGCAGGAAAATTCAAGTCTACTGCCTACTGACACTTTTTACTTTGTATCACAATCTACTACCTTCATCCACTACCTTCCCCAGTCCCTGAAAGTCTTTTATTTTTTCTTCAACATGAAAGGACATTGGGCAAATACTTGTCTCATATATGTGTTAGTTTCATACCACCGTGGTCATTCTCTTCACCCTCCCACTCCACCCCTATCCCCTGCCTACATTTCCCTGTACTTTTTTCATAGCTGAAAAAGTAGTAGCTTTTTCCATTGATTCCAGGGAATGTTCCTAGAAAGCAGCTATTAGGGTGACAACTCATTGTGTTTGTTTTCCAGACAAGCGAATAGCTTCCTCGCTTGAATTTTAAGTGTGAAGTACATGCCTAAATAAATATGAGGGCTTAAGGAAGCAACTACTTAGTAAGCAAACAATGATCCAACCTTAACTAGATTTCCAGAAAGCTGCTGTAAACACAGAGAAAGAGACAACTCAGCAGCTAAGATGTTTTTGCTTTAAGGAAGGAAACGGAGGCAAGTAATTTATGAAGCATCTTAACTCTAAAGGGTGCTCAAATTCTCAGTAAAAAGTCTTGTGTTGGTTTAAAAGCTCTGCTACTCAATGAATTTAGGCCAGGGTGAATGATACCTCAATATTTCATATTATAAGAGAGTGGGAAGAGTGCCTACTGAAACCAAGAATACTCATTAATCCATTTAATATTTTTCATCTTTATAGATGGATGGTTTCAGAAAAGACTCAAATCACAAAGAAGCAAATGCATGGACAGATGTGGCTTAAAAAGGGGTGGGGTGACATAGGGTTGGAAATATGGAATAGATCTTCACCAGAGAATAAACATGTCAATATTTATCCCCTGGATCCATCAACCTTATTGAAAAGGAAGGTAACAAAGGGAATAAACACTTATATAGCACCTACTGTGTTCTAGCTACTGTGCTAAGCTGAAGGTCTTCCCAAACAGGAAGAAAAAAAGTGCTCAATGTAGGAGATAGATCAGGTATAATATAGCTATATATTTCATCCACACAAAGCAAATGTAACAAGCCACAAATGTATCACATTGATAAGGATTTAAATTTGGTTCCATAAACAGTAATTGCTCTTATACTCTTTCAGAGTATTGATGTTTATTTCATTTTTGTTGTTGTTTTTGGTTATTTTATTTCTTTTTGGATGGGGTTAGGCAGAGCAGTTGGGGTTAAGTGATTTGCCCAAGGTCACATGGCTAGTAAGTGTTAAGTGTCTGAAGCTGGATTTGAACTCATGTCCTCCTTACTCCAGGGATAGTGCTCTATTCACTGTACCACCTAGCCGCCTCCATTGATGTTTATTTCACTATTTCTAACACCTACTTTTGCAATGCCCAAACAACTTCCTCAAGGCCCTTATCTTCTTCCAACCAGGCCAGGGTTTACTCTCATTCCCTCATGGTTTTCTTCTGTAAGAACCTTCCTTCTCCAGCTATTAAGTACCAACTGAAGAATTAAAGATTTCCCCACCTCTAAGAGTCATGAGGTTGCCTCCAAGAAAGGAGATAATCATCTCAGGGTCATTGTTTTGTCTTCTATACTAAGAGAAAGAATCATAAGCAGAAAAATCAGCCAGGGCCTTAAGTGTCAGGCTTAGACTCACCTGTGCAGTTCACATATAAGTAACTACCATAGCTGAGGGAATTCTCCCCACTGCCTGAAAGGGAGAAACAGGGGAAGTCAATTATGCCTTTCAAGTACGATAAAGTATTTTTTTTTTTTGCTCATTCAACAATCCTATTTGACAAAGCGTTCCATTGTTGTGATCACAGTACCAAGGGAGTGCTATATCCTTGGAAAAAATTAAATACTTAAAAACAGAGCCCCAAATGAGATCCCTTTGAAGCATCAAATATTTCCACAGATTAGGGGCTTATTTGAGAACTTCTAAAAACACACATATACATACACATGTGAATTTGTTATAAAGTGTATATATATATATATATATATATATATATAAGTACATATATGGATATAGACACATATACAACAAAGTAACATGTTGCAAAATAATTTATATATGATACAAAGTGATTTTATATATGCTAGAGTTTATACCATAGATATGTATGTATGTATATGTGTATAATGCACAGAGAGACAGAAAAAAGAGAGAGCAAAGTAATTTTGGAGGGAAGGGCATTAGCAAGTCAGAGATCAGTAAGGTTTTATGTAGAAGGTGAAATAAATTTTAAATATGACAACAATATCTTAATAATGCATGACTATATATTCATTTGCCTTAGCTATTATTGTCACTGAAGTCAGATAAGAGCTGCCCATTACGAGAAACAAATATCTGCCAATATTGATCATCATTGTGGTCTATAGATAATATTGGGCATTTAAAAGTTGTACAATTCAAGCACAGGCTCTGAAAAAGTCTAAGTAAGTAGGAAAATCCAAACCAAACAAGAAAACCTTGAGCCCCAGCCCTAGAATATGTTCAGGAAAGTGATCATTGAAATTTTTACCCCCCCCCCCCAGATTATAGTTTTTTCTCTTTTTGGGGAGGGGCATGAGATGGAAGCTACATAGGCTTTCAATTCAATTATAATTCAATACTAGAAAGTGAACTAGACGAGCAAGAAAGACATCTCTTTTTTTATACTACTAACAGGTCAAGGAGGTGTGACTTTGACAGAGTAGGGTAACTTAGGTATGAGGATTTCCTTCACCAGCAGCTTGAAAACCTTTCCTGAGACATATACAGTTCTATCTTATAGTGCTGCTTTATAGACAAGAACGAGATACATGCAAACTATATATAAGCTATAAAGTTTGATATAAATCTAAATTACTATAAACACTATCATGTATTAATAGTTGGAGAGCCATTCTGTCCTTGTTGTCTCCATCAGCATTATCACTCTCTTATTATGAGATGAATTTTAGCTACATATCTTCCAGTCACATTTAGAAAGTTCCTAGTTCAATTTTTAGATGTCTCAATGAATAGAGTGCTGGGCCTGGAGACATAAAAACTCCTTTTCCTGAGTTCAAGTTAGGCCTCGGACATTTACTAGTTATGTGACACTGGGCAAGACATTTAAACCTGTTTTCTTGGTTTCCTCATCTCTAAAATGAGCTGGGGAAAGAAATGGCAAACCACTCCAATATCTTTGCTAAGAAAACTTCAAATGGGGTCATGAAAAGTCAGACATAAGTAAACAATAATACAGTGTATTGCAATGGAAATTAAAACAATAATAATAATAATAATAATAATAATGACAAAACAACAAGTCATTCAGAGTTTCAGTTTAATCTAAACTGGAAAGAACTTGAATTACATATATATATGCATATATATATATGTATATCCACCAACCATCCCAATATTCACTGCTCTGTTATTCTCACTCCCTAGCCAGCAATGTTTACTAAAGAAATTTGAGGAAGCCAGATACATTTTGTTATTTTTATTTTCTTATTATAAAGAATAATTCAGTCTGAAGATCAACATAGCCTAAAGAACTGGAAATGTGACTCATCCAACCACCATTGAAACAAGGCCACATCTGAAGGGCAAATTGGTCAGTCATCTAACAGAGAAGAGCCACACCATGTAAATGAACAGGAGAATTATACCTTCCCTCCCAATAAACCATTCCCCTTCCATTTTCATTTCCATGAAAGAATATATTTGAATATTGGACCTTGATCTAGTCTGTCCTTAATACGTTAACAATGTCTGAATTGTATTACTGAAAAGACACAAACTAATAATTGAAGTAAATCTTAAACAAACAAGGAATTATAGTGTTAATAGGGGCCTGATCTGCCAAACTTCCTTACATTATGAGGAAACTGATGACAGTGAGATGGACAATCTCTTCTAACTCCACATTGTAGACTCCACAATTCAGTCTGGATGGGGCAGGACAATTTTATGAGATTTGCCTACAAAAAAGACAGGTCAGCTCATGAAAGATGGTGGATATGAACATGAAGCTAAGGAGTTTGGGATTTAAGTTAAATAATGAAGAAACATTGAAGGTAATTGAGAATTGTCAAAGCCACAATTTAAGAATGTAGATCAAGTTACTAACGTAGGTTAGATGGGATGGGGGGCGGGGGTGGTGGTGTATAGAGAATGGCATTAGCTAGAGCATAGGTGGAGTAGTCCAGGCTGGGGGTAGTGAGGGCTTCAACAAAGTCAGTGGAAGTAGGATATGAAAGGAGGCCTTGGATTTGAGATACATCAACATATGCTACAACCTTCAAAATCCTTCCTGGACTCTGTGTCTACTTGATTAAAAACATAAAATGTAATTTAAAAAATATTTTCCTGAGACCCCATATAGAAGTTCAATTTATAACTGGTTAACTTTACTGACTTCCACGCCTGTTAGGAAGAAAATACTTTGCAAACTTCACAACATTATATATACATGAATAATTATATACGTATGAATAGTCAACACCATCTAATTCTTTTCACCTTTTTCAATGTAGTTCAGATACAAATAGCCTGAAACTAATTGTCACCAAACATCTAGGTTTTCACTCTCCAGACTTTTTGAACTTCTCAGCATCCTACTTTTTCTGGAGTTTTTTCACCCTCTTTTTAAATCAATGATAATTAATTAATGAGTCATTTTAATTAATGAGTCCTTATCCTTAATGACCAAATCATGAGAGGTCATTCTTTGGACTTTTCTACCCACTCTCCAGAAATCTTTTCTCCATCCTTCCAGTATCATTTTATCCAAATATCTTTTCTATGTCATCTTCCCTAGTAAGTTTGGAAGATCCTTGAGAATTGAGACTCTCTCATTTCTCGTATTTGTATTCCTAGCTGTTGGCACAATTTCTAGCACATAGAAAGCACTTAATAAATGTTGAATTTCTATCTCTCTATCAGTCACTTAGATTTAATTTCCTATGTACTTGTGTACAACTAGATAAAATAATCTTCTTGGGTAGCATAATTGATTAAATAGAATGTAAGTTCACATGATTATTTACTATTAACTCTATCATGCACATATGTACATACCGCTTCATTTTTCTGATATTGTGTCTTGCGTCTGACACATGGTAGGTGCTTTAACAAATGTCTGTTGATTGGTTGATTGATTTCTATTATCTGTGTTGCTAAATTATTCATCATTATGCTGTAAGTTCCTTGTGGGCCGTACTTTATCTAGACTTTGTATTTCTCTCAGTGTTAAGTACAGAGATTTATAGTACTTAGTACAGAGTTTAGGTACTTAGTAAATACATGCTGTACTTGACTTTGCATAGTCTATCTTTGTGGCAAAAGAAAAACTGCTGCTTGTGTCACTAAAATAGCAAGTGCTTCACATTGCAATAAGAACCACTGTTCAGGTTCTCAAAGAATCTAATCTAGTTCAGTATAAAGGATAAACCACGTAATTTTCAACAAATTAATTTAACTGTTACCACAATAGCAAGAGGGAGGAAGTCTCCACATCTCAATGTTCCCCTGGGAATAGTACTAAAAGTCTTTTAGGCAGCATACAAGAATTTTAGTGCAGATTATGTTTCTGCAGAATCCTGTGCTTATTATATTCCATAATTACAATGGTAATTTCACCTCCTGTATTGTCTTGCTTTCTGTCTCTTAAAAGAACTATATACTTCCAGAATGTACACAATCAGAGAGGATATTCTCTATTCATAACAAGAAATAATAGTAACTCGACAATACCAAATTATTAATGAAACTGATTCCCCTTCCAACCTGTTCATTTGAAAATAATGCATGGCATAGACATAGGTCCATGTAATTTTATTTTATTCTAAAGAAACTTACTGACAGAAGGCTCTTTGAGATGTGATCTAATCTAGCTAATTTGTTCATGTTTTTATTTTGTTTTTTCTGTGTTTAATAAATACAAACAAATGGACATTTTCATATATAAAGAAGAATGGAAAATAACAATTGCATTTAAAACTACATACCAATAGAGTATGTCTTGATTATTATAATTTATGATAAATTCCACATAGTAGTTCCAGAGCTATTTTGATTCTCTGTATTTTTACTTTCTCCTCCCTTCTGTTCTCTTTTGCTCATTAAATGCTTCATTAGTAGTTTTCTCTGGTTCCTTTTCTTTTTACATCAATATCACCCCTTACACTTCCACCACAACAAATAAATAAAAAACAAACAAATAAAAAAACATCCTGACAAATATACATTTTAAAACAACATATCTATACACCGTATGGAAAGTACTTCTCAATTTGCAGGGGCAAACTACATCTCATCTACTGAGACATGGGAAACATTCTTCATTACTAGTTATCGTGAAAGGGGGTGGTTTCATTCTCTTTGCTTGCATTTCCAGCACCTGGCACAGTGTCTCTCAAACAGAAATCACTTAAAGATAATTGTTGATTGACCAAATGTTTGATCCTCTGGATTTGTGGTTGGTCATTGAAAATGTTGCTGCCCCAAATTCTCTTATTTTTTCACAATATTATAATAATAACAGAAATATTTCTTCTGGTTCTTCTTCCTTATCACTATACCAATTCATGTAAATATTTTTATGATTCTAAATCCATTCTTTCATTACTTTTTATGGCACAATAATTTTGTATTATATTACCCTCATATACCATAACATATTCAGTCATTTCACAATAGGACACCATCATATTTTTTAATGTATTTTCTTTTAAAAATGCTAATATGGATTTTTTTGTGTGTATGTATCACTTTTTTTCTTCTTTTGAATATGTATTTAGTTGTATTGTTGGATCAGATATACAGTTTCACAACTTCCTCAACAAAGCATTAGTATACCTATCCTCCTACATCTCTTCCACCAATAGCCATTTTTCCTCTGTCATCTTTGTCAATCTGATAATTGTGAGGTAATGTCTCAGAAATATTCATTTCTCTTAATGCTTATGATTTGGAGCGATTTTCTTATGTTTGTTGATAATTTGCTTTTCTTATTTTGAGAAATTCCTATTCATATCACATATTGTATGACATTTTGTATGATTGTATGATTCTGTCAGAAATATTGGCATGTGTATGCATGCGTGTAAATATGAGACATTGCTATGTATATAAATATGTGCACGTATATGTGCACATACATGTATATAAATATATGTATGTATATGCATTATGCGTGTCAGTCCTTCATCAGAATAACTCTTGGAAAGTAAATTTCTTCCATTTAATGGTTTTCATTTCAATGTCAACTGAATTGATTCTGTTTGTACAATATTTTGGTGTTTTTTCAATTTATATAGTTAATTCTTTCCATGTTATCTAATATTTAAAATAGTAGTAATATCATTAATGATAATAATGGTAATAACAATAGTAGCTAATGCTTATATTGTACTTTAAGGTTTACAAAGCACTATATATATGTATATTATATTTTTTTTCTAATTTGATCCTTATAACAACACTGTGAGGTGGGTGCTATTATCTCCATTTTACATATGAGGAAATGGACTTGCTCAATGTCAGGAGGCTAGGAAGTCACTAAAGAAGGGTTTGAACTCAACTTCATGGCTCCAAATGTAACACTCTATTCATTGCAACACCTTTCTGCCTCTTCCTGTGAATCTTTTTGTCTCTTTTTTGTTCATGTTTATGAAAAGAATCCCCCCCCTTTTTTTTTTTTGCTGTTTTGATTTGTATATGATTTGACCATACGTTTTAAACAAGACCAGCTCAATTAAAACAGAGATGTCAAAGAGACTGCCACAGCATTCCTGAGTGTATCTAAGCTATATGAAAATGTAAATAAGAAACAGGTAACAAAATTAAAAAAAAATAGAATAAAGATAATGTTAATGTGTGTTTTAAAAGTTTTAATATGTTTGCATATTGACCCCATTTCTATTAGAATCTCATAACTCTGGAATAGAGACATGCCACTCTTCAAAATAACACTAAGTCATGAGTCCTCTTCATTCAACCAGTTCTAACTCCAGTGATTATAGAATGATATAGCTCACATTTCCCTGTTGTGTCCCCCAAAATGCCTTTGTAATACTTTGTTGAAATGTACATAAACTACATTTAAAATTTTTTCTAGCTTTCTGTTAAAAAATAAAAGCAATAACATTTTTTTAATGATCTGTTGATAAAGAAGCAACACTAGGTTCTTGTAATTACCACCTTCATTCAAATTTTTTTCTTTTTATTATTTATTTATTTTTAAAGCAATCAGGGTTAAGTAACTTGCTCAAGGTTAGATGGCCAGTTATTTCTGGGTGTGGTGCTGAGTATCTGAGCCCAGATTTGATCCCTAGGTCATCCTGACACTGGAGCCGGTGCTCTTACTCCCTGAGCCACCTGGCTGCCCCTAAGCAATTGGGGTTAAGTAACTTGCTCAAGGTTACATGGCCAGGTGTTTCTGGGTGGGTGCTAAGTGTCTGAGCCCAGGATTTTATCCCCAGGTCATCCTGACACTGGAGCTGGTTCTCTTACTCACTGTGCTACCTGGCCACCCCAATTCTAAATTTTCATAAAACGCACCTCCAATAAATGTATAAAGATTTCACTTGGGAACAAAAATCTATCTCATCAGTTTTTTAAAAATCTACTTTTATTTCTATTTTTCAAAATCAGTAGATTTGTAGCTTTTTCACATTCCAAATATAAAACCAATCTTCTTGTATCTAGTTGCGATTTCCACCATTTTTTTCCCCTGGGGGCAGCAAGGTGGCATAGGAGATAGAGCACTGGGCTTTGAATCAGGAAGACTCATCTTCATGAGTTTGAATCCACTCTTAGGAACTTACTAGCTGTGTGACCCCTGGCAAGTCACTTAACCCTGTTTTCCTCAGTTCTTCATCTAGAAAATTAGCTGGAGAAGGAAGTAGCAAACCACTCTAGTATCTTTGTCAAGGAAACCCCAAATGGGGTCATGAAGAGTCAGGCACAACTGAAAGAACTCAACAATGTTTTTACTTCATTTAGACCCCTATAAGGCATATCACTTACCATGTCATTTCCTTGTTTAAAAATCTTCAATTGTTCCCTACTATCTCTAGGATGAAATTCAACCTTTAAAATTTATAGCCTGTAGTGTCAAGACCCATTCGATAGCCCTCAAAAATCTGGCTCCAATCTACATTTCCAGATGTCTTTCAGAATACTTCCCTTTATATACTCTACTACATAACTAAAATGGAGAAGTCTATTTCTTGAGCTAAATATTATGACTTCTCTTCTTATATATTTATAAAACATTTTTTTCTTGTCATGGAATGGATTACTTAATAATTCTTTTTTTTTGCCTGCCAGAATACGAATTTTTCATCAAAGCTCTGCTGAGATGCCACTCTTGTATGAAACCTTCCTTAAAAAAATATATTCCTAATTGATGATACTCTGGATCTCCAAATTACTTTGTACTTGAGAAGGTATAAGCATATAATCTCAAATATGGATTGTTTACCTCCCTTTAAGTGTCCCACTTAAAAAAAAAACTTAAGTAAATAGTTTATCTTGACCAAAATCAGGTCCCAGAATGAGTTTCCTTTGTAACTTCATCTACTTTTGAAGAATTAAATTATCATTAAGGCAGAGACAGATTTCTAGGAAATGTCTAGATGATTGCAGTCCTTATGCTCCATACCAGATTTGTTTTCTATTCTCTGATTTTTTTCTTCTAGTTCTTCATTCTGTCCAGGTGATCTGTTACATATTCAGATCACAAATTTTGGTATTTGCAGCAGGCTTCACAAAATAATCATACAAAGCAGCAAATTAGAAAACAGTAGGATCTCATGTTAACATGTTCTCACTCAAATAAGGGAAGATTCATTGTCAAATTCAGACATTTATGGTGGGAGAGTGGAAGTAAAAGGAAATAAAAATTAGGAAGTCACCTGGCCTCATTGATCTTGGAGTTACAATCAGCAGAAAAAGAAACCCAGCAATAATATCCTGGAGGGCTTATCCCTGAACTTGACATGTCAAAGTTTTTAATCTTTCCTTCACTACTCCCAATTGATATATGAGACAGAAAATGATCTTACTTCTTTCATCACAGAATAGTTTATCTAAGCAAGTGAGGATCATGAGTTTGACATGGAGAAATAGGTCCTCACTTTTCTTTATATCCGGTTGCTATTCCACCTTTCATGTAATGGGCAAGGAGAGGTTCAGGACTGGAATGAAAGTACTTTGCTTTTTTCATTTGAAATTTTATTTTATGTCTAATTCATGGAATAAAACCAGCATTTCTATAAAATAGTATAATAAAAAATGATTGGACATGAAACTGAAAATCTATGATGTATAATTTTTAATCCTTTTAAATATTTAATAAAATTATCATTTTTTTCCTGTTTTCTTCCCTTCCCCATCCTAGGGATGGCTACCATTAGACACAAATGAGTATGTATATATGTAAATATGTGTATGTGTACATATTTATATGTGAACATATGTGTATATATAATGAATATGTAAGATCGTTCTATACATACTTGTATTTATTAGTTATTTCTCTTGACACAGATAGCTGTTTTCCTTCCTGTGTCCTTTGTAGTTAATTTGGGTATATATAATAGTCAAAATGTCCTTGTCATTCATAGTTGTTCTTAAAACAACATTGCTATTACTTTATATAACTTTTTCTTGTTTCTGCTCATTCTGCTCTATATTATTTTCTGCAAGTTTTTCAAAGATCATCGAACTCATCATTTATTATAGCACAGTAGTATTCTGGGTCATCAGATTCTCATGATCTATGGAAATTAACAGGAAAGAGCAGGATTGGCTTAGTTAAAGGGCAGTTTACTATTAGAAATTAGAGTAGGAGTTCTTAACCAGGCATATGTAAACATGCACACACATGTATGCATGCACACATATATTCACAAATGTATGTATATGTGCACACATAGACATATGTGTATGTTCAGACACGCATGTGTATGCATATGCATTGTGTAAACGTGTATATGGGCATGTGCATATGTGCACATGTACATACACATCTATGTATATACATGAACATTACATGTATGCATTACATGTGTATAGGCATACAAAGATATAAATATACATTATATGCATGCCTATGTATACACACCTGCATTTTAGTATATTGGTTTTCTTTCATTTTCACTATATTTTATTTTATGCATTTAAAATATTATTGTGTGGAGTCCCTAGAATTTTCCAGACTATGCAAGGTAAAGAAAAAGAAATTTAAAACTTCCAAATTAACACCACTTCTTTCCCTTCTGTCCAAAAATAAAGATTTTGTATTATATCCCTTTTATTTCTGCCTCCATTGGTCTTCCTGTGGATATTGTCCACTATGGTTTCACTTTCTAGTTCCTGAACTTCCATATTTGAGAATCTTTCCTTAATATAAAAAGTGTTTCATTCAAGCTCTCATGCTAATCTTCCTTTTGAATGAGTTATAATGAGGTATAATCTTTCAGAGACTCCCCATTGTACCAGGTCTTAGTTATAGGGGAGGTAAAATTTCTCACCTTAACATAAGATCTCTAGTTCACCTTGTTCATCATCTATACGTTGTATATTTGTGTATATAAATTTAGTTCTATGACTTTTATCACTGGACCCTTAATAGATTTTGTCTCCTGTGAATCACAATTCACTGTGGCTGTCATCAGTCATATTTCCTTTTTCATATTAAATTCATCTTAACCAGATGTGCAAGCTTCAAGGCAAGTGTATTTTATGAAGAACTCTTAGGTGTCCTCTATTTCTGGCTAAGTATTCATGATTCCTATATTTTTACCATAATTTAGAAATCTATATCCTATTCCCTGTGCTAACTTCTTTCTCAGTTATTCAGTCAATGAATGCATTTTCCTTGAAGTCTTATACTCTCATTTTCTTTTTTTTATAAATTTATATCCCTAGTTTCTGCCATATATAGTAGGTAGTTAATAAATTCCTGTTTGATTAATTTCCTAATATACTTGTTCCTTTTGAATCCCCTATCTTTTGTCTACAGCAGCAATGAAAATATTATCTTTGCCCTTAAGGCATTCAGTTCTCACTCAGGACATTATGATCTCGAGGAAATGCAAATATCAAATTTAAAGAGTTTTCAGGAAATATAACCTATGTTAATTATGTAACAGCCCACAGCTTGAATTAGACAAAATCATACAAGTGGTATAGGTGATCATTTGTAAATGTCCCCTGGAAGAAGAGTTGGGAATAGAAGGTTAAGTCTCAGCCCTCTTGGATACTCAGGTAACAAAAGATTGAGCTAAATTTCTGTTATTATTGAGCAAAGTAATTTTTTGAGTCTGAGATAATTTCAGATGCTGTGAAGGACAACAAGGCCTTATTAGATTCAAGAAAATGTTTACAACTTTTAGAATTGCTTGAGCAAACACATATGCAGAAATAACATACACATGCGCAGACATCACATACACACGCACACACACACAGATATCACATACTATATCCCCAAACTTCTCTTAGTCATATCAAACAAGTTCTTAAGTCCTGTCCATTCTCCCCCTGTAGGATTTCTTTTGTCTAGATCCTCATCTCTATTTCCACTGCTCCAATTCAACTGGACTTCATTAAACTCTGTACAGATCTTTATGCCTCAGCTCATCCCACCCTTTCTAATTTCTTCTTCATACCACTATCAGATCATGCATCCTATGCATAGATCCACTCCTATCACACACACACACACACACACACACAAACACACACACACAATCTTATTTATTATCTATCCCCTAATACTTACCAAGAAAATTTGAGATTCCCTTGCAAGAACTACAAAGCTCTTGAGATTCTGTTACCTTCTGACTTTCCAGCTTGACTTCATATTATACACACTCAATGTCCTATGTGCTCCATGGAATTTTTACTCCCTCTTCCTCTGAGATACTCTTAGTTCTTCTTCCTCTGTGTCTTTTTTCATAATCTTCCTAATGTCTGGAATGTTCTCCCTCCCCATCTTCACCTATCATGCATGCTGTTATCAACTGTTTAACTCAACTCAAATTGTTCCATTCTATATGGAACTTTCCCTACCTCCCACTACTTCTAAGGATATTTCCATCTCCAATCCCACAAATTACTCTGTTTCATAATTTTCTAAAATACTTATCTATTCAATTCTTAATTCCTTCAATAAATGATGGTTAAGTCCTAACTTTAAGTAGAAGATTATACAAGGTATTTAGGAAAATGAAAAGTTTAGATAAGGCAAGGTCCCTGGATTTCTGTGGTAAAATTTATAGTCTATTAGATGGATAAAATAGTTGGACATATAACTAATAACACAATATTTCATGCTAAATATTCTTGGAAAGTGTGAAATAATAGACAATTTGAATATTTTGGGAGACAGTGTATACAAAGGTGAAAGATGACTGTTTGCCACACTTTCAAAATTATAAATCTTTACCAATCTTTATGTATAAATCTTCAAATAAATAACTTTTGACAAGTTATTAATTATATTAGCATTAATAGTATTAGCAACAATCTTCATTGTTTCTGAAAACTTTCTAGGTAGACTATCCTTATTTTTTAGGCTTCTGATCAAAATATTTTCCTTAACATATAAACTATAAAATGCATACAAAATAGAATCTAGTGTTTTAAAATACAATTTGAAATGCATTTGATTTAATAATATAAAATTCTGAATTGCCAAAAAATTCTGTTTTTTTTATAAAAAAAGATTGAATTGGGAGAAGAAAGAAGGAGAGACAGAGATGTAGACAGAAAGATGGATGGAGACAGAGGAAGAGACAGGCAAACAGAGAGAAAGAGAGACAGAGAGAGAGAGAGAGAGAGAGAGAGAGAGAGAGAGAGAGAGAGAGAATTTTCATAAAAAAAGAATCACTAGTCTGTAGGTATTAATACAAGCAACTTTCCCAAAAGACTGAAGATCAAATTCACGAGGTATCATGGTAACTTGGAAAGACCTGGAAGTCATCTATATGGTAGGGGAAAGAATCCTGGATTCACAAGCACAAGACTTGAGTTCAAATCTCAGTTTTGCCTCTTGTTACCTGTATGATTACCACAAATTACTTATTCCCTCTAGACCTAAGTTGCTGATTTGTAAAATTAGAGGATTTCTACCCTAGAAAGCAGCTAATGTTCCTTTCATCTTTAGATCCATGAGCTATGATTCTAGGTTATCTATTCAAAAGATGATTTTAGTCTTAACTCTACCACTTAAAACCTGCATTAACTTGAGTAAATCACCTACCTGTGGCTCAGATTCCCCATCTGGAAAATGGGTATAGTGTTACTAGCATTACATATCCACCAGGGTATTGAAGGGATCAAATGAGATAATGAACATGAAAGCCCCTCTCCCTTTTTTGGTCACTAAAATGCAATAAGGATATGAGGTCTTGAATTTCTACGTTTTCAAAGAGTGCAGCATTAATGTCCCTCCTAGAAATTACATGCTCGGATAAGTAGATTTTTGAAAAGTCAAGTAATATAGTGATCAGCAATAACACGTGTATGAGTAGGAGGAGTAACAAATTCGATATGAAATAACTAAGAGCTTGGATTTTAATTAAAAAAACAATTGCTAATTGTCTTATGAAATTTACATTGAACTATAAAACTCGAGGTGAGATAGAAAATCAAAATATGAAGAAAAGTGCTATGCACAAATATCCCTATCATCATGAGGCAAAATTAGTAATCAAGTACTATTCACTTAAATGATTAACATACTCTATAAGGCTTAAAGTGTTTAATTTGGAAAATATTTAGATTATGTCTTTTCTTTCTTTCTTTTTTATTTTTAAGCAATCGGGGTTAAGTAACTTGCTTAAGGTTACACGGCCAGGTGTTTCTGGGTGGGTGCTAAGTGTCTGAGCCCGGGATTCGATCCCCAGGTCATTCTGACACTGGAGCCCGTGCTCTTACTCACTGTGCTACCTGGCTGCCCCAACTATGCCTTTTCTTAATTAGTGGGTAAGCTAGATACTTGTATCTATCCAAATGCAGATATCAAATTCTCTCAATAGCCAATAGAATACTTCGATAATACTATGCTTGGGCATCATGCCATTGGGTCCACCCTTAGTCTAGGTTTCCTGATTTATAAATCATTTTTGTATTTCTATTATTCCTATCCTATAAAAGCCTTACTTTTGTTAGTAGCTTGTAAATTCTATGAGGTTAGGAACTGCACATCATCTAAATGTTGTATTTTCCTAGAACTTTGCACAATGATCTATACAGAGTAAATGCTTAGATCTTTTACTTTTTACATTGGACAAGTTTCCTTAGGCAATTAACTTTTTCTGGTCCTTAGTTTCCTCATTTTCAAAATAAGTGGTAAGACTAGATTACCTTGGAAGTTACTTCTACATCTAAATCTTCAAATTCTGTAATAAATGCCTACTGCTTTAGATTGATTAAGTGAAATTCATTTGCTATTAAAATTAATAATGGAGTTAGTGAAAATATCTGTTGCATACCTATTGTTTTCTAGATAATGAATAATGCTATAAAATTTCCCATTCTTCACCTTGGGTACATCTTCTATATGTTTAAATTATTTGAGTATTCAGCTAGGTGGTGAAATAAAAAGAGTGTTTGACCTGAAGTCAGGAAAACATGAGTTCAAATTGGGTTTTAGACACTAGCTGTGCGACCCTGGGAAAATCACTTAATTTTGTTTGCCTCAATTCCTCATTTGTAAAAGGAGGTAGAGAAGGAATACCAAACTACTCCAGTATCTTTGCCAAGAAAATTAAAAATGGAGTCATGAAGAATTGGACATGACTGAAAAATGACTCCACGATAACAACTTTATAACTGCTGGTGTTCTTATTTTCCCAATGAGGCTTAAAAAGCATTTTGTATATACAATTATATCTTTGTAGTAATGCAGGGAAATATGTAGTATGGATAGTATTATCCCAAAACTATAAATGAGAATACTGGGTTCAAAGAGGTAAAGAAATTTTATATAATCTCAAGTTTTGCATGGATTTTCAGGATTATTTAGTACAGTATTCACCTGACCCTAAACCCTTTTCCAAACATCTTCTTAAATAGGACATTTAGTCCCAGTTTAAAAACTTCCATTCATGGGGAGTGATTATATATTGGAAGTAGTTAGGTGGCTTAATAGATAGCATGACGGATTTGGAGTCAGGAAGTGATGAATTTGATTATTACTTCAGACAATTATTAGCTAGGTGACTCTGGGTGACTAGTCATTAACTTCTCTCATCTTCAGTGTCTTCATCTGCAAAATGGGAATCATAATAATAATACCTACCTCACTGGA
The DNA here is from genome assembly GCF_028583685.1 of Petaurus breviceps papuanus. NCBI lineage: Eukaryota > Metazoa > Chordata > Mammalia > Diprotodontia > Petauridae > Petaurus > Petaurus breviceps. Next base: position 12,831,296 of record NW_027187352.1, read on the forward strand.
TTTTTGTTAGGGTGAAATGAGATAAAACATATAAAATACTTTGTAAACCTGGCAGTGGTGCTTGTTGTCATTATTGTTGCTGTCATCATCACTGTTAAAGTCCTAATTATTATCCATCTTGTTTATTATATCTGGAACACTCCCATTGCACTTTGGGACAGCTCTCATTGTTAAGAAGTACTTTCTTATGCCAAGCCTCAATACACTATTCTAAAAATTCCACCTATTGTATCTAGTTTGGTACTTTGGAATTTAACAGAATGATTCATCACAGAATTTTGATATTTCATGGAAATTCAAAGGTTTTCCAACCTAACCTATATCTAAAGAATGTACTTACTCTTCTGTATTCTGAGAGGGAAAAAAAGTGGTCATCCTATCTCTACTTGGATCCCAACAATGAAAGAGATCTTGCTTCATAAGACATCTCATTTTACTACAAGATAACTCTATTATCTAATTGTTAGGAAGTTGTACCTTGTGTTGCAATTAAAGATGCCCCTGCCATTTCCCAAACTTCTTGTTCTGCTCTCTGGATCCAAGAAGAACAAACATAATAATTCTTCCATTACAGACATCATCAAAAACTTAAACAAAATTAATCAACATAATCCTAAATCATGTCTGCAGGCTAAATATTCTCAGTTCCTTCAAAAATGAAGAACAAGGAAAGTAGTTGTACATATCATACTAAACCACATATCATCTGGAAAAATGATATTAAGCTAGAAAAGGAGGGGAAAACCCATAACCAATAGATACCAATATCTCTCTTCTAAGTGCATGTCAAATATTTAAAGCTAACTATTATTGCCCACCTGACTTTTGAAGAGATTCTTTCTTTAGGTTAAGTCTCCCCTGTTATTTAATGACTTACCTGTGATGGATGTAGTTGCAAGTTATTGAACAACTTGTGGATCTGCTGGGTGCTCTTCAGTTTATAACATGTGTTGGTTTATTTGATTTTCTTATAATGAATATTTGTCAGAACACTGCAGATACAGTCTTGCTTAAGATGGCACAACTAGGGGCAGAACGAGAACTCAAATCCAGCACTTATGAATCAAGATTCAGTAATACGTGTGTTGGAATTCTCAGGTACTTTGATGATGACTACAGGCAGTATTATTATTGTGTATCATCTCCTGATGCTTTGTCATGGCCCGGGGGTGACTGCCTTCTAAAAATCGTTCTTACCAAGATTCAAGTTCTTAGGGATTTTGCAATTGGAAAAGTCTAAAATCAAGTACAATTATGAAATGTGAATCTATTTCCAAAGGACTCGCCCAGTTTGGAGAGTTTCATGAACATAGGAAAAGATCCTGCAGTAAATATTTTGACTTTTCAAATCCCTGAAGCTCTCAGCTAATAAGGTATAGAAGTTTTTTGTTTAGCATCCATGGAGGAAGTAGACACAGCAATAAGACTGAAGAACTTGGCAGAGCTTTTCATTTTAAATTTCTATTATATTATAATGTCCCTTTCCCCAATAAAAAACTAACAGGAAAAATAATAAGTAAATGACATGAAACAATAGGGTAAAATAACACGTCTTAAGGTATTGTTAATGCCCTCCTATCATTTCCCTTGCTAGTTAGTTATCCAATGAATATTTATTAACTACTTACTATGTGCCAGGTAGGCACTCTGCTAAACACTTGAAATACAAAAAAGGAAAGAGATAGTCCCTGCTCTCAAGGAATTCAAAGTCTCATGAGAGAGACAATATGAAAACAACTATGTACAAAAAAGAATTAAACAGGATAAATTGGAAGTAATCCCAAGAGGGAAGGCACTGGTATTGAAGAGGCCTGAGAAAGGTTTTCTGTAGAGGGTGAGATTTTAAAAATACTTTCTATTTTATCTCTCTTCTGTAATTGCCTATGTGTGCACATGCTGTTTTCCTGAGTTCATGTAAGTTCATAGAAGCTATAAGGTATTTCATATGTGTGTATGTGTGTGTATTTATATTTATCATTCTAGCAACTCACAGAATGCCTGGAATATATGGAAAAACAGATACTAGATCTATCTCTTCTTTGGTATAGGGAACTTCTGGATGAGATATTTTCCTCTGCCACTGTGAGTTGGTAAGCTTCTTGGTAACTGTTTCAGTGATTTGTCTAGAGAGCTCTGAGAGATTAAGAGTCTTGTTCAGAGGCAAACAGTCTATGTGTCACAGGTGAGACATGGGATATATTTAGGGCTTAGCAAATGTTTCTTGAAAAAATAAATTGAGATAGAGACCACTTCTGTCCCTAGAGAAGGAACAAGGGAATTCACCTTCCTTTCTTCTTTCCAGTGACCATGTGATCTTAGATTTAGAACTAGAGGAGACCTCAGTGCCATCTAGTCTAACTCACTTCTTTTACAGGTGAGGAAACTGAGACCCAGAGAGGTTAAATACCAGTGGAATATTGCAGTGATTATTACACTTGTTTAATATGTTGGCTAGTTTTCCTTGAACTGCTTTCTTTTTTTTTTAATTCTCTGTTTTTATTTGTTAGTTGCAAGGATGGCTTTCAGGGAGGATAGGAAAGAGGAAGGATATATGCAGGGATAAAGGTGATGTAAAAACAAAAGGTTCCAAAACAAATTGTAAATAAATTAAAATGTGAATGAATGAATACATAACTAATTAAATAAATAAATAGGTGAATGAATGACACAATACAATGAAAGTGCACTGTATTTGGAAACAGGGGACCTTGTTTTCAAATATGACCTCTAACTTTTACTGTGTGGTTTTTAGCCAGTCATTTCAGTTCCTTACATCTCATGTTCCTTATATGTGAAACAGGTTAGAATAAATGCCATAAAGATTCTTTATTGCTACAAAATCTATGATCCTATGACTCTAACTCCTTTGACTTTTACTGAAGTTAGGAAAATTTATTTAAAATCCTTTGGAAATGAAAAATTCAGTGAAAGTCATACTTCTGTACATAAACTTGACTGGTCCCTGAGCTAAGTATGTTTTCTTTTACAGAAATGTCAAAGAGTTTTTGTTTGGGGAAAGGTCTTCTCTGGCCAATACTATTAAACATACCCTCTTTGGGTCCTGCCTCATCCCCTTTCATGTTTAACAAAATGACAGAAGTGGTAATGCATTCTCTCAAATGTTGTTACCTAATGCTAATGAACAATTAATTGCTTGGCAACTGGAGAAATAGCATTTATGACAGTGAAGAGAGAACCTATTCTGGTTAGTGGTTGTGTATGAGTTTATTTTGTATAAGTGTGAGTGTGTGTGTGTGTTAGTGTGTGTGTGTGTGTGTGTGGTGTGTGTGCACTTGTTATTAATGGAGGAGATAGATCCATTATCAGATATGAAATTGTGTCTAAGTCTATGAGGATGGTTAGCATTATAGCATAAATAGCAACTGTATCAATCTTTGCTGTCTTCAATGGAAGCAGAAACAAAACAAAACATAAAGCAACATTCCCTCCAACAAAGCAAAACAAACAAATGAAGAAAGACAACATTTTTTTTTAAAGCCAAGAATAAGAATCTCAAAGAGGCTACCTGTCCCTTAGTTCCCTCAGTGAATACCGAATCAACAGGCAACATAAATCAGTAGTTGAGGAAGTAACAATACCATCAAGATGATTATTAATAGTAATGCTACCCTGAAAGTGTTTTGCAATTTCTGAAGCATTTCTACATCTATCTTCTTACAACACTGGTCACAAAATAGGAAAGTTAGGTGAAACTAGCTCTGTCTGGCCCAGAGTGCAAAATCAGGAACTTTGGGCAATTTGACATAGTTAGCAGGGCACTAGAATATGCTCAGGAGAGTTTTTTGTGTTTTTTCAAATCTCACCTCAAGAATTCTGTGCCTCAGTTTCTTCATTTACAAGGTGAAGGGGTTAGATTTGATGACTCCTATATCTCTTCATCCTCTTATTAGTAATAACTGATTAAGTTGAGAAATTTCAATTTTAAGTGAAAATTAAGAAAATATTACCTTACAATTGGAACTGCCACAAAGTGTCCTGGCCTTCCCTAGGTAGTGGTGGCCTGCTTCTTGTGAGATTTTCAAGGAAAAGCTGGATGATCATTTGTCAGGGAAGCTTTTCTGTGCAATGCATAATTTGGAATAAAACAGGAGCTCTTAATTTTTTTTTTTTACTTTTCACAGACTTCCATGGCAGCCTGGTGAAGCTGATAGACCTCTTCTAAGAATTATGGTTTTAAATATATAAAAATACGTAGGAAACCAATAAAAATATTGAAATATGTCAATCAGAAAAGAAAAAAATTAAGTTCCTTGATTTCAGAAAAGAGTACTGCTTGACTGTCTTCCCTGTGCATTTTGTGATTTTCTGTGTGTTTGCATGTATATTTGTGTGATTATATGGTGCTGGAGGTCCAGATGGTTAGAATATTTCACTTGCCAATCTGTTGTTGGGTTGCATGAAAACAAAGCTTTTTTTTTTTCTATCCTCACTCTATCTATGAACTTTCTTTTACCTTTTAGAAGTCACTTCAGTTTTCTCTGTGTCAGCTTTCTCAACTGTAACACAGTTTAAAAAATAGAAATCCACTTCATCGCATGACACCAGCAAGAGCTAAAACCTATCATGAAAGACTTAGTGAATTTAAAGGGTCCCCATAAAGTCTCATCGGTTCTACTGCTGCTTTCATTTCTAAAGCTTTATAGGATGAATTGGGAATAAAATTGTTGGAAAACCTAGTTCAAAAAAAAATCGAGTTTTCTTGGGTGTCTATGACTCTTTAGAGATGATCCTAATTGGAAATACTGCCAGCATTTACCTCGCTTAACAACAACCTACAACATCCTACATTTCCAATTTCAAAAGGTTTTTGGGTATGTGTGTACCTATATGTACATATAAACAGGCATAGGTACATACATAAATATATGCATGTATGTAGATATATGTTTGTGTGTACATATATGCACATATATTTCATATTCATATTTAATTTTAGCCTTGTTGAGGGGGGGTAGGAAGGGAGAGAGAGAAAAAATAAAGTGCATAGCAGAGAACAAAAGAAAACTTAGAAGGGAGCAAATAAAAGCTAGGTAGCTTTGAAAAAATGTTTAGTATTTATTATAAAGGTTTTCAAAAAGGTAAAGAGATTGAAATGGAAATTTACTGCTATATATTGAATTGTCTATGTTCTTATACATACATGGAAATTGTCTTTTTTCTCATTTTATATTTAAGTTTAAAATCAAATTAAAATGTTTGAGAGTATTTATGTTTTGGAAAATTAACATGACAGCAGGAGTATTGGAATAGATACTAAACTCAGGTTCAAGGTCCAGTTCTGTCATCTTTAAGTCATGTGAGTCCTGGGAAATCATTTCCCATCTTAGAGATTCAGCTTCCTTATGAGTAAAATGAGGAAGTCAGACTAAATGATCGCTAAGGTTATTTTCAGCTTTAATATTCTGTGATTCTCATTCAGACTTTGATAGGAAAATAGGATAAAAGCTGCTTCCATTCATCTACTTAAAAAAAAAAACTTGGAAAAATGAAGAGGGTGGTAGGAGGAAAGATAGCTTATTTTTTTTTCCTTAGCATTTGATATCATGTGGCATGGAAGAGTCATTAAACTTCTAGTTTGACCCCAGATTGCAGAAGTATGAGGAATGAGAATTTAGAGGCTACAAAAAATTTCTGGCTAAATATAAGGAAAAATAAAGTATTTTAAATATTTATTAAATGTTTTGATTTTATCATTTATTATAATAAAAATTATATATTATATAATAAATAATTATAATTAATTATTTATTAATATTAAATTAAGATATGTAGAACACTGTGTTGTGATGGGAAAAATAAAGAGTTAGATTTAACATAGAGGCTACCTTTTATTTTAGATGATATTTACACAATTCTTAAACAGCTGGGTGGCACAGTGGATAGAACACTAAGCTTGGAATCAATAAAACTCATCTTCCTGACTTCAAATTCATTTTTAGATGATTACAACTGTATGAACCTAGGCAAGTCACTAAACCCTGGTTGCCTCGGCTTCTTCATTTGTAAAATGAGCTGGAGAAGGAAATGGCAAATCACGCCAGTATCCCTGCCAAGAAAGTCCCAAATGGGGTCATAAAGTCAGACATGACTGGAAGGACTCAACAATAAAACACCATACTTTAAACTTTACAAAGGTATATAATACACATATGTAGGTATATACATGTACTATATGTATATATACAACACATGTTTATATATATATATATGTATGAGAGAGAGAAGAGAGAGAGAGAGAGAGAGAGAGAGAGAGAGAGAGAGAGAGAGAGAGAGAGAGAGAGAGAGAGAGAGAGAGAGAGAATTTAGTGGGTAGTCCGTGGTCACACAGCTAGTATAAAAAGTGGGACATGTCCATTTCTTTGTGACTTCACGACTAATATATTTATTATTCTACTACATCATGCTGTCAAATTCTGAGAAATCTCTGAAATACTCAGATAAATCTGTAAGCTCACCTTTTTAAAGATTCCTCTAAAAATGCTGATCTAAAGTTATTCATGCCTTCCTTTCATGTGCAAATCTCATCCTCATTCTCCAAAATTTCTACCACTCGGATTTTACACAATGTGCTAGAGGTTTTCTTTATTTTCTACCCATATCTCAAAGCACCCAGTGGGACACTCCATCCATTTCTCTCACCTCCCTCTCTTTAAATGAACAATTCACCTTCTCTATTATACAATCCTCTGATGGCATCCTTTACTTCTGCTCCTTGGAATTATGTTTTGTTTATATGTTATAAACTTTCAATACCCAGCATGTATCCTTCCATTGCCCATTGTGTGTTATTCATCCTTAATCCTGCTTTATTCTGAAACTCCCCTCCACCCATGGGACCCCTTTACCCTGGATTATTCCTGTGGCCTGCTCACTATGGGCTAGTCCTTTCCAGGTCCCCTTGTCTCAAGGGTGAGTTCTTCTTGCAGCCTTCATTTCATTGGGGGCAGGGGGAAGTCTGGGTTTCCTTCTTTTCCTTCTTGATCATGTTGCTTAATTTATGGACTTAAAAATTATTTCATTAGCATTTAGCATAGTAAATAAGACATAGTACATACTTAATAAATATCTTCCTCCTTCTCTCCCTTCCTTCCTTTCTCCCTTCCTTCCTTCTTTCTTTCCAATACTGAATCCTAATAAAAGCTTTTTAGGTATATAAAGATGCAGTAGAAATGACACTAAATAGAATAAAAATATAAAAGGATCTGAGATGGATCAATTTCCTTCCAGCAACACATTGAACTTTGTTGGACCTTTTCATCATTCCTCCCTTGCCTAAGAAACTCATCTTTTGGAAATATCATTATTCTGTAAAATTGAATTTGCTTGGTGCTCACAATCACTACCATCTGCCCCTCTGATTGGACCCACTGAAAAGAGGGTATAAACTTAGGTTCAAGGGTCTCTATTCAAGAAGGGAGCTCAGCACCATTTTCTCTTCATTTTTCTTCAGCTATACTACATTTAGACTTTGGACTTGTCCATTTTATCTTCCCTCACCCAATTCTTCATTTTATTTTTGTGCATTGTCTTGCCCATTAGATTGGAAGCCCCTTAAAGGAAGAGAATATCTTTATTTTTTACTTATATCCTCAACATTTAGCATACCGTTCTGCTTTATCTTTTTCATTACTATCTTACTCTTCATGACCCCATTTGGACTTTTCTGGTAAAGAACTGAAATAGTTTGCCATTTCCTTTTCCAAATCATTCTTATAGATGATCAAACTGAGTCAAATATGGTTAAGTGATTTTCTTATGGTCACAAAGCTAGTAAGTATCTGAAGTCAGATCTGAACTGAGGAATAGGAGATTTCCTGAGTACAGGTCTGGAGCCCTATCCAATGTGCAATCTAGTCGCCTGACATATAATAGGTACTTAATATATGCTTACTGACTGACTGAATGACCAAAGTATATCCAGAGACAATCTGTGTTGGGGGTTATAAAATTATGAGAAGGAGATGAAAATACCAAAGGTATGGGAAATATCAGGCCTTATTTATAGATTATTTTTAAAAGAAAAGAGAGAACCTAAACAGAATTCCAATAAATTAGGATGAGATTATGTTTCACATACATACAGTGAAAGTAGAGACATAAATACAGAGAGTAATTTCATTTTTTTAATTGAAATGCCTCATCAATTAAAATAGCCAGCTAAATCCATCACAACGTCACTGAAGACAAATTGATAGAATTTGCTAGTCAGTTTAGTCAGGAAAGTTGATCCCATTGCCCTGTATAGAAATAGCTTAAGTAACTAGGGTAAGAGGAGTCTTTATATGGGTATTGTCTTAACTAAGAAATTGATACAATTGACTCAATCTTCTTCAGAAATGTTTAACAAGAAGGAAACAGGAGCAATTCAAAGCCCAATCATGACTTTCTCCCATGGTGGTTGTATCTGAATGTGGTGAGATGTAAAATCTTTGACAAAGCAGGATGAACATCTGTTCTCCAGCTCCACAGAGGGCCATGGAGGAGAAACTGTGATTCAGTTGTGTATATGAGAGAGAGACTAGAGATGAGACAATTTCTGTTAGTTGGAGGAGCTGAGTATTGGAGTTGGATCTGACAGGAATAGGAAGGAGTAATCAAGATAATTATTCATCAGGGATATTGTGGAGGGTGTTTATGCTTTACATTAAGTATTAATCTCAATAATTTTCAAAGTCCCTTCCTTTTCTGAGAATTTATGAATATATCATAACCGATTCTCTTTGGATTTTCTTCCAGGACCCTGTCCCCACTTCCTACCATCAGTCAGAAGGTGATTTTTCTCCCCTAGTAGATGAAGTAACTTAGACAGAAAGAGGGGAAGTGACTTGACCAAGGTGATAATAGCTTAGAATATACATTATATATTATATCCAAGATCATTTTAAAGGAAATCATGGATATATTTGTTGTGTGATACTGAACTAACTTAAGACTGGTATGAAAGCAAAGTTGGAATTTGAGCAATAGTCTAATGACTCCTGGGTCAGTGCACTTTTTGATGTTTGATATACTATTTCCTTGATTTCAGGGCATGCTCCTAATATTTAGCTCTGTGGATCACCAAGTAGCTAGAACAGAAGAAGGTATTCATAGCTGTTTAATGAATTAAATTATGAACAAACCAAGCTGAATATAATAATATATTTTAAAAATACCTAGATTACCAAAGGGACTTAAACATAAATTTAATTTTGTCTCACCTTTTCAGAAGGGAAAAACACTCCATGATTTTTAAAATTTCTTTCCTTTCAACAAGAAGAGAAAATTTCTATCTCTACTCCTGTCCACAGGGACCTATATATATCCTTTCTGGGATGATTAAGTATATAACAGACCAAGGTAAATAATAAGGACTACGAAAGATAGCATTATAAATGGCATAGATAGTTTCCTATACTTCTGCCTATCATCACTATATGCTTTAAAAATAATATTTAATTAGATTTTTTGAGAGGTCAGCCTTGGAGGTCAAAGGGGTATCTGAAGATCAGAGCTATATGAAATATTAATAATTAGTAAAAAATTCAGAAATATCTACACACAATTGAAAATTCACTTAGACTGTATTTAAGAGAGTTGGGGGTTTAAAGGCATCGTGAATTAGAAAGATGTAAATGGAAAAAGATATGAATTTGAATCCTGTCTCTTCTCACTTACTAATCTTAAGATCACTGTCCAACAGGATGTCTTCCATGATTCCCCTGGTTGATCATGACTTTCCTCCTCTTTCAAATCACTTGCTACCTTGTTTTGCATCTCTCAATTGTCCTTATCATATGTTGAAATATTTTATAATTATTTGTGCCCTCTCTGCTCTTCCTGATTTTCATCTGCAGAAGAGTAAGGATGGGGTCTTATTGGTCCCTTCTTTGTTCCTCAGGTTCTAGTATAACTCTCTACATACAACAATACCTAAGATGTGTCAGTGGAATTTGTTTTTGAACCTTTTAGGTTAGGCATATAAATATTATTATCATAGAATAATAATGAAAGTAATTAGAACAATAGCATCAATTTTTTTTAAGCAATTGGGGTTAAGTAACTTGCTCAAGGTTACACGGCCAGTTATTTCTGGGTGTTGTGCTGAGTGTCTGAGCCCGGGATTCGATCTCCAGGTTATCCTGACACTGGAGCTGGTGCTCTTACTCGCTGTGCTACCTGGCCGCCCCTACAATAGCATCTATTATGACACGACATTTCTTTATCATGTTCAGATTTACAAAGCATTTTATATACATTATATCACATAATTTCCATATGAGAAGCAGCATGGTATAGTGACTAGAGAACTAGATGAGCTAGGAGGAAATCTGGGTTCAAAGTATAGCTCTACTATTTAGTATCTGTGTGACAGTGGGCTAGTCATTTTTTCTTCCTCTACCTAGATATTCTCATCAGTAAAATGTGTTTCATCTTATCTATAGGACCCAAATGACAGGGATGTTTGAGGCTCAGGTGAATTATTGTATGAAACCCCTTGCAAATAGTAAACCTATATATATATATATAAATAATTGTAATTATAAAAGGAGATTTTATATATATATATATATATATATATGTATGTATATATATATAGATGCATTAGGAAGTGGATTACTACCATGCCACCTAGGTTCACATGTAACTCTAAAGTAAATTTTATTCAAGAAGCATTTATTAAGTGTATACTGTAAGTTAGACAATATGCCTAAGCCTTTGATATGACTCAAGAAGATTATCTTTCACCATGTTTTCTATTAAAACTATATATTTTTAAAGCAATTGGGATTAAGTAACTTGCTCAAGGTTACACAGCCAGTTATTTCTGGGTGTGGTGCTAAGTATCTAAGCCCAGATTTGATCCCAGGTCATCCCAACTCTGGGGTCAGTGCTCTTACTCACTGAGCCACCTGGCCGCCCCATTAACAATATTTTATAAAGTCCTGCTATGTGGAGAGAAGGATATTAAGCATAGGACATATATAGCTTAAAACCTGTCCACTCTCTACCTTCAAAGAACTTATATCCTCTAATGTAATATTGAATCTTCCCTGGAAGAAATTATTACCCTGAGGAGGCATGAGGATGAAAGGTGAGTCAAGATGGATTAAAAACAAGTAATCTATTTATTTAGGAGTCACACAGGGTAGTGAGAACAAAGTGAAAGCTATTCATCAACATCTGTATATTAAAAGAATATACCAAGTACCAAGAAAGTGATATAAATGTATTTCCTTTCTTGTATGGATCTGGGTATCCTGGGATATGATCATTTGCTATGAAACTCTTATTCTATAAAACCTCTAAATATTTCTAAAGAGTAATATTTGAGTATCAGGTCTTAGGAAATAATATTTTTCAGCTTCTTGAATGAATCACGGATGATTATCAGGGAAAACAGGGAATCTGGATGAAATCAATTTTTAAAAATCTTATTTTCAAGAAGGTATAAACCAATCCTCCATTCACGTGCTAATTTTCTGTTTTACTTTTATGTGATAATCACCCTACGATTCAAAAAGTTATACTCAGCAGAAAAAGAAACTTGCCAAGGGAAACTTTGACTAAAAACAAGAAAGGAATGATAAAAGATGTGATTGGAGACAATGTGCCTTCAGAAATGGCCATGAAGCATACAAATTGGAGCCCTCCTTAGCAGTGGAGGAGTCCAGCATCCTGAAAGAAGAAGAGAATTCTCCCAAAGAAGCCACTGTACTCAACAGCATGTCATAAACGGAACGTGCTAGTGTACATTTCTTTTACATTACATTTTGCAATAGTGCTCATACACCTTGCCAAAGATGGGATATGGATCTCCAGTCTTGACACCACACTTTCAGTTGTTCCATTTGGAATATAAATAGAGGAGAGATCCTGAAAAAATCATATGTTAAAGCATTCTTTGACATCCACTGTGTTATAAATATATCATAAGATGTGCCTTGAGATAATATATGTAACATTAAAAAGAATTCCTAGCTATAGGAAATATTATTTTGTTTTCAAAATATGGGAGGGATGGGGGGTTGGGGGGATCCCTAATGTAATATTCTTTATGTAAGCATTAACTGCTTTTGTTACCTTTTTCATCATATGTAACCACTTCTTCACCTGAGGAAAACTAGAACTAAATGGAGTCTAAAGCATTTTGCACCAAATTGTAATTTTTCCCTTAGTTTAGTCTGGAAACTGGTCTGTTTTAATACATGATTTTTTTAGATGCTGTATGTAGAGGAAAAGCTGCAAATCACTGGAATATATTTGTTAAATTCTAAAACTGCAGAGACACTGGGTGATATTGTCAGTGACTGTTCTTCATTAAGGTTTTGTTTGGTTTATTTATTAATCTGTGGAGTATTTAAAAATCAAACATAGCTTTAGCTAAAATACTAAGCTGAATTAGGATGTTCATTCAGATGTAACCTGAAGTACCGAAAAGACCAATTTCCAAAAGGTTTAGTCTGTATAAACTATGTATGTTAGGTTGTTTGATGTGCAATATGGTTTTGCATGTAGGTAGTAAAAAATAAACTTTGATCTTCCAAAGAAAAAAAGAAAAGGTCTACTCAGGTATGATAATGTCTGGAAAATCTTGCCAGACTAGCAAGGCTAACACCCAATTGCCCATCCAGTTCTTACTTTCACAACCCTTTCACCAACTGGCATTACAGCATGGTCAATTGTTTCCAGGTATTGCTCCCCTTATTCATTCTGAAGCTCATTTTAGTTTTGTTTCAATATTTTGTCTTAATTATTTTTTAACAAAATCTGTGTATACCAAAGCAGGAAGCATTGTACATTGTCAAAAACACTGATCATGCAGCCAAGAAAGGTAGTTTCAATGCCCATCACTGCTACTTCTTGTGTAAGCTTGGATGAATTCTCTAACTCTATGAAACTTAGATTCCTTACATGCAAAATAGAGAAAATAATACTTGATCTGCTTCCTTGCAAGTATTATTGTAAGAAATAAATGAAGCAGGATGGTGAGGTAGAAAGGGTAGTAAGATTGCAAAGCTTCAGAATCTGGGTTCAAATCCCAAAGCTGCCAATGATGACTCTAATTTTTGGCCCATTTCACTGTCTTTTTCTAGCCCTCACTTATCTCCTTTGCAAAATGATATCTTATTACCCTGACAGCAGCTAAATCCCTGGGTAATAAACACATAATATGACTGCTGTTATTCTAGACTATTACATATATACAAGAATTTCCATATTACTAGGACGCTACATCTCAAGGTGAATAGTGTAGACTAAAAGTCAGAAAGATCTGGCTTCAAAGCTTGCCTCAAAATCTTACTAGATTTAAGACAACTTAATCACTTTCAATCTCACTTTGCTGATTTGTAAAATGGGGATAATAATAGCAATTATCTCACAGGGTTTACTGAGGAACAAATGCAATATTAACATGTAAAAGGAATCTTAAGACATTTTGTAAATGTTAAGAGAAGGGACTAGATTGTATTTCCTTTGCAAGATTGATCTCCAAGTTGAGAAAACTTCATCTACCAATACAAGTGGCATCTTTTGGTGCAGCACAGGAGGGTTTCCTAGTAGAGTGAGAGGTTCAATGACCTTACTAGGTAATAGAGACATTATATCTTAGAGGGAGATCTGGAACCTAGGATTTCCCGGATCAACAGTTGATATTACCATATCATGGTAATATCATGGTCTATTACCATAGACCATGCTTCTTCTCATATAAATGATAGGTGTTACTATGAATACTGTGAGAATGAAGAAAAGGCAGTGAGGTGTAGCAAAAAGAGAGAATTATCTTTGCACTCAGGAGACCGGGGCTTTAGTCCTGGCTATGTTGTGTGACCTTGGTTAAGTTGATAAGCTTTTCCGGGTCTCATTTTCCTCACTTATCACATGCTGAAAGTTGGATTAGAAGGCTTCAAAATACCTTTTATTTTTCATAATCTATCTTAAAATAAATGACCCTCTAGATCTAACATTTTTAATTTTCAGCATCCTTAATGATTTTAACATTCCATGTTTTAAAGTTATTTCTAGATTTGATATTGTATATTCCAACAGCCTATATTCTGAGGTACTTTTTGGTTCTAATAGTCTAAGTTGTAGGGTCCGTACCATCTCTAACATTCCATGACTTTATGAGGTGTGATACATTGACTGATACATTTCTGGGCTCTTTCAGGAACCTAATAAAGGCAAACTATTGCAGTTCAATTTCATGGCTTTGGACAATTTCTATCAATTACCAATTTAAGTTGCAGAGTAAGAGCCAATTCTCAGGAAATAAAAATGTGGCTTTGAAGAGAGTTCTCTTTCTCCCTTGGTGGCAGCTGCTTGCTGCACAGGGCTAGGCATATTACAAGGCTCATGGAACAATATCCCTCAAAGGCAATCTGACCCTTGCAAACATATTGGTCTGATTGGCTAGACCTTGCCATGGTGCAAATCAAGAGCACTGCAGCAGAAATAAACCATTTGGGGTCTTTTGAAGCGTCAAGCACATAGGAGATAATAATGAAAACATACATCACCCGTAACCTTTGAAGCTAGCAAGGCTATTGAACACAGCAGAAATGTAATGCTTTGCCTGATGTCTCCAAAATTCTCCACCCAGACTTACCAGGTTGTTCATCAAACAGGACTAGGCAATACCATCAGTCTGTGTATACACACAAAATTGTAATGCATGTAAGTATACACACAAAACACATTAACACATCACACACATGTGACACACATGTGTATGCACATATAGCTTTATCTACACATACTGTATATGTCTGTGCATATTACATCTGAATTTTTGTGTGAAAAGCTGCTGGACCCAAGAAAACTGTTTCCTCCTTTATAAAGCTTTGTCTTAGAGAATGGCAGAGCTCTTAAGGTTGGCATGAAATGATACAAATAAAACTTATCACACATCAGATATGCCCTGGCCCTGTGATCATAGGTAAGTGACTTCATCTCTCTGAGATTCCACTTTTAAATTAAAAAAAACTGTGATAATAATGCTTATAATACCTAAGTTACAAAGGAATTCTAAGGAAAATGCAATATAAAGCATGGTATCAGGATTGGACATAAGAGTCTTTAATAAAGGGGACCTTCCAGATAAGGACACTCTATTAATGAAGATTAGCAACTTCTTTGCAATTTAAAGTCTTAAAGAAGGAAAGAAACCATTATTTATTATGTACCTACTATGTGTCAGGAATTCTTCTAAAGCATTTAAAATATTATTTCATTTGATTCTCATATCAGCAGTAAGGAGGTATATGCTATTATTATTCCCAAATACAGTTGGAGAAACCAAATCAGACAGACATGAAGTGACTCACCCAGAGCTTACATGGCTAATGCATACCTGAGGTCTAGAGCAATGAGAATTTCAGTGAGTTAGCCAGTCATATACACTATATGCATTAGAGTCCTAGAGCTCTGAGTTTCAGTGAGTTGCCCAGAGTCCCATAGCCAGGGTTTCTGAACTTTCAAGCCAGCTTGTTAGTCACTCTGGAATATTTCCCTTCGTGTTGTAAAACAATGGTATAGAAATGTGACTCAGAAATGTAGATCCAGAAAGAACCTTAAAGCCTCACATTAATCACTATCTTGACCAAAACCTCCATGAAAAAAAAACAAAACAAAACGAAACATTAAGGGGCAGCTAGGTGGTTCAGTGAATAGAGCACTGGCCCTGGATTCAGGAGATCCTGAGTTCAAATCTGACCTCATACTCTTAACACTTCCTAGCCATGTGACCTTGGGCATGTCACTTAACCCCAACTGCCCTGCCTTACCCCTCCAAAAAGAAAAAAAAAACATTAAGAATTAGCAGTTAGGTGGCTCAGTGAATAGAGCACTGAGGTCAAATCCAGCTTGGGACACGTACTAGCTCTGTGACTGTGGGCAAATCACTTAACCTAGGTTGCCTCCAACCTACCCCCCAAAAATGCACAAAAGAACCTGTAAGCTACAGAACACCTTTCACTATTTGGAGGCATGTGTGACTTAGTAGAAAGTGAGTCATTAAGAAGAAAGGGAAGGCAAACCTTAGATTATCAAAGGGATACTTTAAGATGAAAAGTTATTTTAATACACCATTTTATTGCACTCTTAAGACAAGCCTGGGAGGTAGGCAAGAAGTATAAATATAATTATACTTACTTTGCAAGAAGGGAAAAATTAAGACACAGAGAAATAAAATGACTTGCCCAAGGTCACATAGACACAAAGAATGGGAGACAGAAAGAGAATAAAAAAAAAGTTTCTAAGAATAACCAACTGCATTTGAAACTACAATATACTACCCTACACAAAACAAAGAAAAACAAAAACAATAGCAATTAAGAGTTAGAGAATATTTAAAATACATGCATTTATTAGAGGCACATAGAGTAACTTCTTTAAGGCACATGCGGTATGGAAGTTTATACCCATTTTCTCAATGTGAAAACTGAGGCATATACACATACCATGTTATTGCTGTGAAGTACTTTGCAGATTATGTAATTTAGTTAACTATTTTTTTCCAGATGTGGAAGTTCAGGCTCAGAGATGGAAACTGAATTGCTTTCAGTCACAGAGCCAACCAGTAGTAGAGTCAGGATGTGGAAAATAGCACTCATTCTCCTATACTATACTGCCTCTCACAGGGTAGAAATGTTGTGAAAGGAACAAGAGAAGAAAAGTTTTCTTAGAAATAAACTGTTCCAGAGACTTCAAGGGGGAGAGGAAAATAAGAGCATTGCAATCTTCATTTGTTTTAGTGGCAGGCAGAGAAAATGTTGGTGGAATAGATGCATCAGAAAATCTCACACAAATTGAAGGCAACTACACATTCCATTATCCTGAACTCCCTCAGTAATGGGAAATGATTGTTAAAGACAGTTTCTAATATGTCACAGAAGCATGAAACTGTCTATGGGAACGAATATCCTCGATTATCAGTCTAGATAAGATAATTCTCTGATCAAAGCCTCACTACTCCTATTACTGTCTTTGCAAATGCTTTCATTAAAAGATATTAAAATGCACAAAAGATGTTTTTATCTATAGAACACATTTCTCAATTTGGAGGCATGCATGATTCAGTGGAAAGTGAATCATTAAGAAGAAAGGGAATGGGGTCAGTAAATAATGAAATCTTCTAAAATGTATTTATTTCATTTCATTTTTTTTTATAAAGCATGCCTACATTTGAAAATGACTCTTGGTTCTGTTCAAGGACAAATTCATTTCCAACAAAGTATCCCCAAACAGGACTCCACAAATTTACTTTTCCCTAAAAATATTAGAAGAGCAAAAGAGAAATTAAACTTAAATTCAGCCTATTTGATCTTTATACTAAAAAAAAAAATCCTTTTAGTGGATTGGAGTGAGGGGACCCAACTTCCTCGCTAACTATCTATGTGAAGTTAAAGAAGTCATTTCACATTTCTCATCTATGCAATAAGTCCATCTAACTACAATTCTTTTAATATTTATTATATATATTCATATATATGAACCTATATTTATTTGTATCAGGGAGTCAGAAAATAGAAGAATGACACATAGAGGAAGAAGATGAAAAAAAGTTATTGAGTAATGTAAACAAAAAAAGGAGAGACTTTCTGAAGAGAAGGAAGACAGACACTCTGAAGAACAAGAAGTTGCTTGTTTTGTAAAGAATAATAAAGAGAATTCAGAGGTTGTGAGAAGTGAGTGATCACCCGCTAAGGGTCAGAGGATGAAGTCATTGTGGTCAATGACTCCTTGCTTAGGTTTACTGAGGCAATTACTTGCCAATATAATAACAATATTGGGGAGATCAGTTGAGATCCTGGGTGTTTGCATCAGAGACATGACAGAAAATGCTGAGATTTTTGAAAACAGACGGCTACTTTCTACTTCTGACGACTCACATGGGAGTAGATGGCACTGCCAGAATGAGCCTAGAAAGCATTGCCAAATATTCTGAAATAATAGGCAAGAGATTAAAACAATGGTGACACAGGTGAAGTGCTGATCGATTCTGCTCAGTGAAAACAAAAGACAGAAGTTTGTGTTTTGTTTTGTTTGTGTGTTTGTTTGGTTTGGCTGACTTGGGGTTAGATGAAGCCAAAGAGTTTAAAGGAAGGATACATCCCATGTACTATAATTCTCAATCAGAAATCAAATAAGCAAAAATGAGAAGCTCTCCAGAATGAAGTTTTGAATACAAAGAGAAATAATGGAAGTGTGAACAGATAGCAAAGAACTGATACCAAAACATAACATCTAATGTAAAAATATATATTTTGAAAATAGTGAAGTATAGAATAAATTGAGATTGTAAAAGGAATCCAAGAATGATATTTTTCCCTTTTGTTTCAGGCTATGCTGTGTAAAAGAAGAGAATCAAGAATGTATAGACTGGTGTTTGTAAGGATTTGGGAGATGGTAGGCTGTGAGAGGTAAAGCATGGAGGACAGTGGCAATGAATCTCTGAATACTAGGAGGAAGTAACATTTAAGAAAACTGGAAAGGTAGCAAGGGGCTAAATGATGAAGGGATTTGAAAGAAAAAGAGAGGATTTACACATGATCCTGGATGAAATAGGTAGCTACTGTTCTTGGAATATCACTTTGATAGTTGTATGGAAGATACATTCAAGGGGAAAGAGACTTTTGGCAATTCCAGCAACAAGCAGACTATTGCAATAATCTAGGTGTGAGGTGATGAAAGTCTTCACCATGATAGTGTCAATGTGAGAGGGAAGAGGGTGTATTTGAAGTTTATGAAAATAACAGGACTTTACTACTAAATGAATGTATGTATGTGTGTGTGTTGGGGAGAATGAGGAGCTGAGAATAACACTGTTTTTAGAGACTGGGTCATATTCTCCACAGTAATAGGCAGTTTAGGAAGAAGGGCCAGTTGGGGGGAAATATTACATTTGTTGAATTTTGGATATGTTGATGTTAAGATGTCTACAAGTCAATCAATTTGAAATGTAGATATATAATGGGTATTTCCCCCTATTTCTTCTTAAAAATGCTCTGCAAATCTGGTTTCTGATATCATCATTCTACTGAACTTGCTCTCTCCAAAGTTACCAAATTTGTTCTAATTGTAAAATAAAATGCCTCCTTCTAAATCTTTATCCTTCTTTACTTTTGCAACATTTGATATAATCACCTTACCTTCCTGGATAACTTTTCTCTCTTGCTCTTATTTTGCCCTGTTTAACTGCTTCTTCTAAGTCTCCCCTATTTAAGAAACTGCTGCCAATTAAGGGCACTCTCAACCGACTGTTCTGGTCCCACTTCTCTTTTCTCTATATATTTTCTCACTTGGTTATCATATTGTCTTCCATGGGTGAAATTTTCAACTCTATGTAGGTGATTTCCAGGTGCAAGCAGGTATATGAGGCAGCTAAGTGATATGGTGAATGAACTGGATTTTTTGTTTGTTTGTTTTTGTTTTTTGCTTTTTGGAGGGGAGAAGGCAGGGCAATTGTGGTTAAGTTAATTGCCCAAGGTCACACGGCTAGTATGTGTTAAGTGTCTGAGGTCATATTTGAACTCAGATCTTTCTTACTCCAGGGCTGCTGGTCCATTCACTGCTCCATCTAGCCACCACCAAAATGAACTGTTGGTCATGGAGTAGGGAAGATCTGTGTTCAAATACTTCTGAAGTCACTCATGAACTGCATGGACCTGGACAGGTTTAACATCTGTAGTTATCTATTCTATAAAATAGGGATAATAATAACACTTACTTTGAAGTTTTGCTGAGATAAATGAGATAACTTATGGAAAGGCCTTTACAGACTTTAAAATATTGTACAAATTATAGTTGTGACAATAATGACATGCTCTCTGGCTTTTTCTCATGCCTGACATTCTCTTCTTCTCTGTCTGCCCATTAGGATGTAAGGTCTTTGAGGTCAGGGGCTATTTTTGAAAACAATGCTCCTCGGAGATTGTTGGGGGGAGCCAAGATGGCGGAGTAGAAGCACGACCCTCCCGCGGCTCTGGCTTCCACCCTCCCCAATCCATGTAAAAAGGGAACTCTAAACAAACTTTGGAGCTGCAGAACCCAAAAAATGACACAGAGAAGCTAACCTCCCACTGAGAACAGTCCGGCAGGCCGGCAGGAATCGGCCAGCCCAACGATCTGGGAGCCGAGCCCAGCACCGTGCTGAGGCTTTAGCCCCAGGGCGGGCCTGACCAGCCGCCAGCCAGAGCGACTCCAGATCAGCAGCAGCTGTGGCCTTTCCAGATTTATCAATACATAGATGTGAAGGACAAGGTGAGAGGCCAGTGCATTCTGGACTTTGGGACCCAGTAAGTGGGAGTGGGTGGCTTTTACCCCCGGGGCGAGAAACTGATGAGACACTGGCACAGCCTGCCAGCACCACATGGCGGCTTCAGCTCCTGGCCTGCAGAGTGTAGGGGGACCAAGCACCAGTCTGAGGTGTAATTGCTCTTGCTTTAACCTGCTTGGATCTGGATTGCAGTCTAGGGTAGAGGTCCTGGGGTGTGTGTCCAGCTTGCCAGAGCGTGTGGAGACCTCAGAGAGGGCACCCATCTAATACTTCCAGCAGCTGAGAAAACCCCAGCTTTTGGGACGAAAACTCCCCTGTCTGGTGGCAGAATCCTACTGTGGCAAAAAGCCCCAAAGTCAAGTAATTGAGTGGCAAAATGAGCAGGCAAAGGAAACAAAGCAGACAGAAGATTCCAACATTACACTCCTATTTTGGGGATAAGAAGGAGCAAGGCATGGAACAGGAGGAAATCAGTGAAGTCAGAACTCCTGCACCAAAAGCTTCAAAGGAAAATACAAGCTGGTTACAGGCCATAGAGGACCTTAAGAAGCAGATAAGAGAAGTGGAGGAAAAATTGGGAAGAGAAATGAGAACAATGCAAGAAAATTATGAAATGAGAGTCAACAGCCTGACTGAGGAAAATAATACCTTAAAAAACAGACTGACTCAAATGGCAAAGGAGACTCAAAAAGGCAATGAGGAGAAGAATGCCTTAAAAAGTCGAATTTGCCAGATGGAAAAAGAATCTCAAAAGCTCACTGAGGAGAATCCTTGCTTCAGAATTAGATTGGAGCAAATAGAAGCTAATGACTTTATGAGAAATCAAGATGCTGTTAAACAGATCCAAACAAATGAAAGAATAGAAGGCAATGTGAAATATATCATGCAAAAAACCACTGACCTGGAAAATAGATCCAGGAGAGATAATTTAAAAACTATTGGACTGCCTGAGAGCCATGACCAAAGTAAGAGCCTGGAAAGCATCCTCCAGGAAGTTCTCAAAGAAAACTGCCCTGATGTTTTAGAACGAGAGGGCAAAATAGAGGTTGAAAGAATCCACCGATCACCTCCTGAAAAAGATCCCAAAAAGAAAACTCCTAGGAATATTATAGCCAGGTTCCAGAATTCCCAGATTAAGGAGAGAATATTACAAGCAGCCAGGAAGAAACAATTTGAATATTGTGGAAACACAATCAGGATAACCCAGGATCTGGCAGCTTCTACACTGAGGGATCGAAGGGCCTGGAATGTGATATTCCGGAGGTCAAGGGAGCTGGGATTAAAACCAAGAGTCACCTACCCAGCAAAACTGAGTATCATGTTTCAGGGGAAAATATGGTCATTCAGTGGAATACAGGACTTTCAAGCATTCTTGCTGAAAAAACCAGAGTTGAATAGAAAATTTGACATTCAGATACAAGAAGCAAGAGAAGCATGAGAAGGTAAACAGGGAAAAGAAATCATAAGGAACTTATCAAAGTTGAACTATTTTTTTTTTTGGAGCAATCGGGGTTGAGTGGCTTGCTCGGGGTTGCATGGCCGGTTGTTGTTTCTGGGTGTGGTGCTGGGTGTCTGGGCCCGGATTTGATCCGGGTCATCCCGGCACTGGGGCCGGTGCTCTTGCTTGCTGAGCCACCTTGCCAAAGTTGAACTATTAACATTCCTACATGAAAAAACAATAATTGTAACTTATGAAAATTTTCTCAGTAGTTGAAGGGTTTAGAAATATATATATATATATATATATATATATATATATATATATATATATATATATATCTTTATATGAGGGTATGCGGACATATGAATACATGTGGGGGAAAAACGAGGAGAAAATATGTAACTCAAAATCTTGGAAACGAACGATGTAAATCAGAAGTTAATAAAGCATTAAAAAAATTAAAAAAAAAAGATAAAAAAAAGAAAAAAGAAAACAATGCTCCTCAGTCCATCAGACTTCTTTGGATGATCTATAATTGTATCAACCTGTGATCTGAAGCCATGCAAAATCGCATTTTTGTTTTAGTGTGCAGAGGGATACAGGGTAAGGGATAGCTCCTAGCTATCTGGATTTTTATCTGGATTATATCTGTGGTACAGGGAGTTCCTGGTGAGGAAATTGTTACCAACTCAATCCACAGTTCTTCTGCAATTCATAATCTAAAAAGAAAATAATTGCCTAGGGACATAGATAAATTAAGTGGGTTATCCAGAGACACAAAGAAAATCTGTGATAGAAATGGAATTTGATCCTAGGTTTTCTTAAATTCAATTTAAGCATTTTCTTCATTACATGATGCTACCTATATAGAAAATGGTAATATCAGTACCCCCAAAATACTATAATGGATTAAAGATGTCCATATTGAATAAGATCAGATTCTTTAGGTATAAATGCAAAGGCATGTTTAGGTGTAAAAAGCATTCTACTTCACAAACTAAGGAAGTGATGAGACATAATTTTTGTACATGGCCGTATTCTGGCTCCCCTGATCCCTTCCACCTCCCCTAATCAGTCATCTTTCCCTCCTTCATGGAAGTAAGCCAACTGCCAGATTTAGCCCTGCCTAGGAAAACCTGTGAACATGAAAATCAAAATATGTACTGACAAATTGTGGATTTTGGCTTCTGTAAGTTCCTGCTAAGCAATCCTCAACCTTTAGGCTTGTGGCTTGCCTTTATACTGATGCTTTGCCCTTGTTGGCTACTGTCCGATTTGGGTCTGGCCCTGAGAGGTCCCTTGGAATTATTAAAAGTCCACCACTTTCAATTTACCCTTGGGGGTCTCTTTCTCGTTCTTTTGGCATAACAAATTAAATCATAATATTTATCATTTATATAACTCCTACTATATGCCATGCACTGTTCTAAGTGCTTTGCAAACATTATCTTATTTGATCCTCACATTGATCCTGGAAGGTAGATTATTATCCTCATGTTGCAATTTGAGAAAACTAAGGCAGATAAAGTTTAAATGATTTGCTGGGGTCACACAAGTACTTAAATGTCTGAGGAAACATTAGAATTTGTGTCTTCATGACAGTGGGAGCAGTTTGTATAGAAATGAACTAATGGCTTAACTGAATATGAAACAACAATAAGATAGTGAATTCAAATAAACTGATGTAATTTTTGGATCATATTAATAAAAGCACAACCTCTAGCAAAATTGATTGGTCTGCTGTATTTTGAACAACTCAGATCACGTACGGAATATTGTGCTTAATTCTTGAAAATACACAAGCAGAGGGACATTGACAAAATGCAGTACATTCATAGGAGGATAGCTAGAATTCTAATAAACCTCAGTTTTATGATCTTTGATAATGAGTTGAAGAAACTGATGATTTTTCACTTTGGGGAACAAAAGATGAATGGGGGAGGGGAGGGCGGGATCATAGCTCTATCCCAGATATTTTCAAATTTACATGTAGTAGGATTTGACTTGCACTATTTGGTACTTGAAAGCAGACAAAGAAAGGTTGTAAAGCTATGAAGAGAAACATTTAGAAATAATAATAGAGGAGATGAAAATTCTAACAAAGTTATCCCAAAATAGAACAGAATACTTCAAAAGATAGTGGGTTTCTCTTTCCAGAGGTGATCCAGTATGGGTTGGTAAATTCCTCGTTATTTGCACCTTAGTGGAGATTCCTTTCCTAGTATGGCTTTGAATGAAGATCATTTTGAAGTCTCTTCCAAATGTTAAGGATTTTGAATTTCTCTTTTTTATTTTAAATTTAAATTATTGCGGCAGCCAGGTAGCACAGCGAGTAAGAGCACCGGCTCCAGTGTCAAGATGACCTGGGGATCGAATCCCGGGCTCAGACACTTAGCACCCACCCAGAAACACCTGGCCGTGTAACCTTGAGCAAGTTACTTAACCCCAATTGTTTAGGGGCGGCCAGGTGGCTCAGCAAGTAAAGCACTGGCCCCAGTGTCAGGATAACCTGGATCAAATCTGGGCTCAGATACTTAGCACCACACCCAGAAACTGCTTAAATAAATAAACTATTAATTAATTTATGTACTTGAACACACTATGAATCCATGATAATATTACTGGGTAAATCATTAATAACCCTACCTTTTTAGTGTATTATCATAAAAGTCATGTAGTCACTTACTCTCATTTCTACCTTGTTCTATTCCAGTGAAGAAACAAAAATTTCTGAATGCCCTGTGTAAGGAGTAATTTTTCACGTCTTTATTTACCAACTGAGGCATTACCAAATGTCCCTGATGTCTCTTCTGTATTTGTAGCCCATTCGTCCCTAATCCACCTCCCCCCCCAACAACTCCCTGCCATTTTGGAAAGCATATTGGAAATAGTTACAACAATCCTGTGAGCTTTGAAAGGTCAGAATGATGAGCTGCCCAAGTTGAGTGAGCCAGAAGTTCATGCTGGGATTTTCAGAAAACCATGTAATGAAGAGGAAAAGAATGAGCTACTTGCATTATGGAGCCCAGCTGTAGCTGAGATGTGGACTCATTCCCATAGTGATGTCTCATTTAGAGAAGAATTTGGGAGGGCAAATGCTATAAAGAAACTATTTTAACTTGCAGCCCAATCTCTCTAGAGCCCAAGGTGAGAAAAAAAAGAGTATGTCCCTAAGAGTGTGGGAGAAGGATATTTATGTTTCATTTCTTTGTAAATATCCTTTTTCAAAAGCTTAGAAAATGCTATCTGGTCTATCTTCTCTTCAAGTACACACTGCTTTCTACAATACTTTGCTTTAATTATATTAATTCAATTTCTTATTGACTGTTTCCAATAAGTGACTTCATATCCATCCCATTATTGTCAATTCTAATGTTTTAAAGTTATTTCTTATTTTGAGCAAAAAATATGCCTTTGCATAAGTTTTAACAAAGGACTATAATTTTGATCTTGATATCAACACAGAGGGAATATGTTACATCTTTTCCATGACCTGAAAACAACAGCCATAAATCCTTTTACTCTTTTCTATCATCGGTGAAAACAATATAATTTCCTTGAGTCTTTATAGAAGATGATCAAGTAACTGCTCTATTTTGGTTGCCCTTCTTTGAAGAAAGTATATTTTGAATTTCTAATTTAAAACTTTTTGCCCAGAATTGATCATAATAAGCTATATCTAGTCTAGTCTCAGCAGAACATATTTGTGGGATACTTCCCATGATTGAAATGCTTTATTTGAACTCATGAAGCCCAAGAGTGTCAACCATTTTAGTCATAAAGTAAACATATTAACAGTGTGATATGTTTAAAAAAGGGATGGGTTTTTTTCTTTTGTTTTTTTTGCTTTTTGGAGGGGGGGAGGCAGGGAAGTTGGGGTTAAGTGACTTACCAAAGGTCACAGGCCTGGAAAGTATTAAGGGTCTAAGGTCAAATTTGAACTCAGGTCCTCCTGACTCCAGGGCTAGTGATCTATTCACTGAGACACCTAGTTGCCCCAACAAGGGATCTTTAGACAGGAAAAGACTTAGATGGGCTCATATAAAAACTGTCATATGGAAGAATGCTAAGAATTGTTCTGCTTCACTGAAAAGAGCAGAATTAAGAACAATGCTTAGAAAAAATTAAAAGAGGAAAATTTAGACTTAATGTAAAAGATAGCTTCATAGCAGGAGTAGCTCTTTAGTAGTAAAATACATTAGGAGGTCATTGGTTCACATGGAGGTCTTCAGAAAAAAAAGGCAGGAAAACTTCAATTAAGATATGTTGTAAAGGTAATACTTATTCAGGAATCAGATAAACTGCAAATTTGCATATATTAAAGAGATATTGTAATTCTTCTTTTTTATTATTATGGCTATTTTATTTACTTCCTAACAAAAATATTCATTTACAAAATAAAGCTTAATATACATTAAAAGGAATGGTAAATAATATTACTGTTGAGCCCTTAATGTACAGTCTGTGCAAATATGTAGACAGATGGATATGATTTCTAAGACACTGTCACAATGGAAAAAATTTACAAGGTGAGGAAACTTAAGCATCATTTCTAATCCTTCTTCATAAATATAAACAATGTTGTTTTCAAACCATAGTTGGTTTTTTTTTTCTGTAATTGCTGATGAGACAGAGTGAGAGAGAGAGACAGACAGACAGAGACAGAGAGACAGAGAGAGTGAGAGAAATGGCTTTCAAAATATTCAGCTTCCTTTATAATCCTATATATTAATTTTTTTTAAGATGTGATCTTGAGGAAGGTTCCAGGATGATTATGATGTTCATAACCCACAAAATAGTAAAGAAAGGCGGGGAGGGCAGAGTCAAAATAGCTGAGGGAAGCCAGGAAATTGCCTGAGTTCTCCTTAGTTTCCTTCAGAAAAAAATGGTAAATCAAGCCTCTAAAATAATTCTGGAGTGACAGAAACAACAAAAAAGATGGAATGAAAAACTTTCAAGCCCAAGTTAACTTAGAAGGCTTCAGGAAAGTTCTTTCTCATGAGTAAAAATGGCACACAGCTCAGCATAGGTAGTGCCTGGGAGGCTTTTAGGCACAGCACAAATCCAGATTAGTAACAAGACCCAAAATTTCTGGTTCAGTAGGCCAGTGGCATGGCAAGTCAGCTGTAAGGCCTCCAGCCCCAGTGAGGCAGGCAAACTACCAGTCCTGGAACCCAGGACACAGCAGGCATGAATAGACTGAGCTACCCTAGCACAGTCAGCAAGCCACCAATCCCAAAGGCCCTGGTGCAGAAAGCCAGGTACTAAGCCCCTGGACCCAAGTAAAAGAAGCCTGTGATAGTGCTCCCTGTGACACAGTAACAGAGCTCCACTTTTTAAAATTAGCAAATCCAAAAGAGAGCCCTGACCACAGAAAATTACAATAATGACAGAGAAGATCCAAACACAAACTCCAGAGAGGCCAATAACGTTAAAATAACTACATGTGAAAACTCAAAATAGATTATAAAGTCGTCTTGAGAAAGCTCCATTTTTTCTTTTTTTTTTTTAAATCAGATAACAGAAGTAGAAGAAAAATTGGGAAAAGAAATGATAGTTAAGCAAAAGAATTATGGGGAGAAAAGGGTCAGTAGCTTGGGGAAAAATCATAGAAAGTGACTGATGAAAACAGCTATAATTGGGCAAATGGAAAAAAAGGGGTACAAAAGTTACCTGAAGAAAATAATTCCTAAAACATTAGAATTGATCAAGTAGAAGTTAATTTCTCTGAGAGACATTAAGAATCAGTCAAAGATACAGCAGTCAATGACTATAGTAATCTACTGTTTGATAAACACAGCTTCTGGGATAAGAGCTCACTATTTGACAAAAACTACTGGGAAAACTGGAAAGCAATATGACAGAAACTGGGCATAGACCAATATCTTTCATTGTGTACCAAAATAAAGTAAAAATGGGTTTATTATTTAAATATAGAGGCTGATACTAAAAGCAATCTGGGAGAGCAAGGAATAGTTTACCTGTTGGATTTATGGAGAAGGGAAGATTTTATAACCAAACAATGGATAGAGAGCATTACAAAATTCAAAATGGATGATTTTGATTACATTAGATTAAAAAGGTTTTCTATGAACAAATCCAATGCAACTAAGATCAGGGGGGAAGCAGAAAATTAGGAAAGGATTTTTACAGCCAGTATCTCTGATAAAGGTCTCATTTCTAAAATATACAGAGATCTGAATCAAATTTATAAGAATACAAATAATTCCCCAATTGATAGTTAAAGGATATGAGCAGGTAGTTTTCAGAGGAAGAGATTAAAAATATCTATAACGATATGAAAAAAATGCTCTAAATCACTATTGATTAGAGAAATGTAAGTCCAAACAACTCTCAGGTACAACATCTCACCTGTCAGATTGGCTAAGATGACAAAACAGGAAAATGATAAATGCTGGAGCAGACGTGGAAAAATAGGAACATTGATGCATTGCTGGTGGACTTGTGAACTGATCTTGCCATTCCAGGGAGCAATTTGTAATGATGCCCAAAGGACTGTAAAAATGTGCACACTCTTTGACCCAGCAATACCACTTCTAGGGCTGTATCCCAAAGAGATCATACAAGGGGAAAAGGGAACCATACATACACAAATATGTATAGTAGCTCCTTTTGTGGTGGCAAAGAATTGGAAATCAAGGTGATGTCCATCAATTGGAGAATGACTAAACAAGTCGTGGTATATTTATGTAATGTAATATGATTGTGCTATAAGAAATGAGGAGCAGATGGACTTCATCATAACCTGGAGAGACTTATGTAAACTGATGCTGTGTGAGGAGAGTAGAATCAGGAGAATTTTGTATACAGACACATCATATCTGTGAGGACTTATTCTGATAGACTAGGCTCCTCTCAGCAATGCAACACTATATGACAATTCCAAAAGACTCATGATGGAAAGGGATATCCAGAACCGGAGAAAGATCTATAGAGTCTGAATGCATATTGAAGCAAAATACTTGTTCTCTCTTTTTTTTTGTTTTGTTCCTTTTTTCTTGTTCATTCTACTGGTTATATTTCTTCTTTACAAATTGACTAATGTTTAAAGTGAAGGCATCTATAGGAACTATATCAGACTACATGCCACCATGGGGGGAGAGGGGAGAGGAGAGAGAGGAGGAGAAAATTTGGAACTCAAAAACTTGTACAAATGAATGTTGTAAACTAAAAGTAAATAAATAAAATTTTAAAAACAAAGCAAAAAGAAAAACCCACCAAGAACAGCAGCAACAACAACAACAAAAAGATTTACATGGATTGTTGCTAAGCAAAGTGAGCAGAACCAGGAGAACATTGCATACAGTAACAACAATATTGTATGATGAAGACCTGGGAATGATTTAGCTCATCTTGGCAATACAATGATCTAAGACAATTCCAAAAGATTCAAGATAGAAAATGCTATCCACATCGAGAGAAAGAACTATGGAGTCTAAATGCAGATCAAAGTGTACTATTTTATCTTTTTTTCTCATGGTTTTCTTTCCCTTTTGTTCTGATTATTCTTTCATAACACGACTAATGTGGAAATATGTTTAATATAATTGTACAGCCTATATCAGATTGCATGCCATCTTGGGGAGGGGGGGAATTTAAAACTCAAAATCTTATGGAAGTGAATGTTGAAAACTAAAAATAAATAAACAAATGAATAAAATAAAGTATTTTCTAAAAATAAATAAATAACCTCAATAGATTTATATAAACTGATGCTGAGTGAGGGGAGCAGAACCAGGAGAAGATTGTACACAAAGACACATTGGATCTGTGATGACTAACTTTGATAGTTATGCATCTCAGCAATGCAAGACTATAAGACAACTCCAAAAGACTCTTGATGGAAAAGACCATCACATCCAGAGAAAGAATTACAGAGTTTGAATGCAGATGGAAGCAAACTACTTGCTCTCCCTCTTTTGTTTTGTTTCTTCTTTCTCGTTGCTCATTCCATTGGTTATTATTCTTCTTTACAACTTGACTACTGTTGAATGTGAAAGTATATGTAAAACCTATATTGAATTGCATGCTGCTTTGGGGGGATGGGGAAAAGAAGAAGGGAGAGAAAATTTGGAATTCAGAAACTTGTGGAACTGAATGTTGTAAACTAAAAGTAAATACATTTAAAAGAAAAAAAAATCAGTCAAACACATCAAAAGAAGGAAGAAAACAAAAAGAAAATGTAAAATACCTCATTGGAGAAACATTGAATTGGACAATAGATTCAGGTGAAATAATGAAAGAATTATTGGACTACTTGAAAGTCAAGATTTAAAAAAAAGTATGGACAGCATTTTCCAAGAAATTATCAAGAAAAATGACCTGATATCCTAGAACTGGAGAGTAAAATAGTCAATGAATCTACTGATCACCTCCAAATGAGATCCCAAAATGAAAACTTCAAGGAATATTGAATTATTTTTCCAGAATTATCAGGTAAAGGAAAAAAAAAGATACTGCAAGCAGTCAGAAAGAAATGATTCAAATATTAAGAAACCACAGTCAAAATCACATAGGATTTAGCAGCTTCTTTATTAAAGGATCAGAAGGCTTGGAAAATGATATTTTGGAAAGCAAAGGAGCTTGGACTATAACCAAGAATCAACTACCCATTGAAGTTGAGCATAATCTTTCCGGGAAAATTATGGATATTCAATGAAAAAGGGAACATTTTAAAATTTCCTGCTAAACAGAAAAGAAATGATCTTTACATATAAGACTCAACAGAAGCATAAAAAAATTAACAGGAAAGAAAACAACAACAACATGATATTCAATAAGGTCAAACTGTTTACATCTCTACACAGGAAGATGATACATGCAACTTTTGAGAATTGGATCTTTATTAGGGCAGTTATAAGGGGTATATATAGACAGAGGGTATGGGTACAAGCTGACTTTGATCTGATGATATAAAAAAATTAAGGGATGAAATAAAGGAATGTATTAGAGAAGAGGAAAGGGGAGGCAAAATACTATAAATTACATCACATAAAAAGGCAGAAAAGAACAATTACAGTAGAGGGGAAAAAGGAAGGAGGTGACCATTGTTTTAACCTTACTCATTGGATGTGGCTCAAACAGGGAATAACATACACCCCCAGTTGGGCAGGTAAATCTACCTTACTTTAGAGAGAAGTAGGAGGGGAAACGGGAAAGAAAAAAGGGAGGTGGGACTGATAGAAGTGCGAATAGATTGGGGCAGGTGATTGTCAGAAGAAAAAACAATGGTGAAGGAAGAGAGGGTGAAAGGAGAGAGAAAAGTATGTAAAGTGGAGGAAATAGATGGAGGGAAATATGTAGTAATCATAATTGCAAATGTGAATGGGATAAACTTTCCCATAAAACAAAAGTGAATAGCAGAGTGGATTAAAAACCATAAACCTCCATTCCCCTGTTTATAAGAAACATAGGTGAAGCAGAAGGACACATGCAGAGGCTGGAGCAGAATATATTATGCTTCAGCTGAAGTTCAAAACAATAAAAAAAAGTGGGGTTAGCAATCCTGATCTCAGAAAACGCAAAAATAAATCTAATTAAAAGAGACAAGTAAAGAAACTAGATCTTGCTGGAAAGCCATCACAGAAAATGAAGTAATATCATTACTAAACATATAGACATCAAGTGGTATAGCATCCACATTCTTAGAGGAGAAGTTAAGTGAGTTATAGGAAGAAACAGACAGCAAAATTGTACCAATGTGGAGCCTCAATATTTTGCTCACAAAACTAGACAAATCTAGCCACAAAACAAAGAAGAAAGAAGTTAAGGAGGTGAATAGAATTTTAGAAAAGTTAGATATGACAAACCCCTAGAGAAAACTGTATGGTGATAGAAAGGAATATACCTGTTTCTCAGTAGGACTAAACACCCATACAAAAATAACTCCATTTCAGAAAAAAAAATTAAACAAATCATCAATGAACTCCCTAAGAAAAAAATCCCCAGGGCTGGATGTATTTATAAGTGAATTCTACCAAATATTTAAAGGACAATTAATTCAAATATTATATAAACCATTTGGAAAATTAGGCAAAGAAGGAGTTCTAACAAATTACTTTTTTGACACAAATATGGTGCTGACTCCCAAATCAGGGAGAGCCAAAACAGAGAAAGAAAATTGTAAACCACTT
Source organism: Petaurus breviceps papuanus (assembly GCF_028583685.1). NCBI lineage: Eukaryota > Metazoa > Chordata > Mammalia > Diprotodontia > Petauridae > Petaurus > Petaurus breviceps. The sequence goes on from NW_027187352.1 coordinate 12,863,175, forward strand.
TTCCTAATGAATATTCATGAAAAAACGTAAATAGAATATTTGTGAAGAGATTACAGCAATTTATTACTAGGTTAATACACTGTGACTAGGTGGGATTTACACCAGGAACGCAGGGCTAGTTCAATATTAGGAAAACTATTTGCATAATTGACCATATCCATAACAAAATCATCAGAATTCCTATGATTTTTTCAATAGATGCAGAAAAAGTTCTTGACAAAAATACAATATCCATTCCTATTAAAAACACTAGAGAGTGTAGGAATAAATGGAACTTTCCTTAAAATGGTAAGTAGTATCTATCTAAAACCATCAGTAAACATTATATTTAATGGGCATAAGCTAAGTGCCTTCCCCAATAGATCAAGGATGAAACAAAGATGCCTGCTATTATTCAATATTGCACTACATATGTTAGCTTTAGCAAAAATGGGAGAATAAATGGAAGGAATTAGACTAGGCAATGAGGAAACAATATTCTCCTCTTTGCAGATGATTTGATGGAATACTTAGAGAGTCCTGGAGAATCAACTTAAAAAAAATCTACTTGAAATAATTAAAAACTTTAGGAAAGTTAGAGCATATAAAATAAACCTACACAAATCTTCAGCATCTCTATATATTACCAACAAAGCCCAGCAAAAAGAGATAAAAAGAGAAATTCCTATTAAAATAACTATAGACAATATAAAATATTTAAGAACCTACTTGTCAAGAAAACCTAGGAAAACTATATATGTGTGTTTATATGTGTGCATACATACATACATACATATGCATATACATACTATATATTACATGAACACAATTACAAAACACTTTTCACACAAATAAAGTCAAATCGAAACATTTGGAAAAACTATTAGCTGCTTATGGGCAAGAAAACAAGGGGAACTTACCTTTCAAATCTATGGAGAAGGAAGAAGTTTTGACCAAACAAGAGATAAATAGCATTAAGAAATGCAAAATGAATAATTTTGATTACGTTAAAATTTTTTGCAACAACAAAATCAATGCAACAAAAATTTGAAGGGAAGCAGATGTGAAACAAAATTTACAGCCAATATCTCTGATAAAGACCTCTTTTCTCAAATATATAGGGAACTGATTCAAATTTATGAGAATACAATTAAATCCCCAATTGATAAATAGTCAAAACATATAAACAGGCAGTTTTCAGATGAAGAAATTAAAGTTACGTATAGTCATATGAAAAAATGCTCTAAATCACTATTGACTAGAGAAATAAAAATTAAAACAACATGAGGTACCATCTCACAATATTCATTTGATTAATATGACAGAAAAGGAAAATGATAATTTATGGAGATATGAGAGAATTTGAACACTAATGCACTTTTGATGTACTTGTTAACTGAAAAAAATAATTCGGGAGACTAAATTGTGACTATCCCCAAAGGACAATCAAATTGTACATACCATTTTATCCAGCACTACCACAACTTGGTCTATAACCCAAAGAGATCATAAAAAGGGGAAAGGACCTACGTGTACAAAAGTATTTAAAGCTGATTTTGTTTGTGTGTGTGTGTGTGTGTGTGTGTGTTGGTGAAGAATTAGATATTGTGCAGATGCCCATCAATTGGGAAATGGCTGAACAAGTCATGGTATATGAATGTAATGAAATACTAATATGATCTAAGCAATGATGAGCAGGCAGATTTCAGAAAAACCTGTAAAGACTTACATGAACTCATGCTGAGTAAAGTGAGTAGAACTAGGAGGACATTGTACACAGTAATAGCAACATAGTGCAATGATAAACAGTGACTGATTTAGCTCTTCTGAGCAATTCAATGATGCAAGACTATTCCAGAACACTCATGATAGAAAATGCTATCCACATCCAGAGAAAGTCTAAATGCAGCTAGAACTATACGATTTTCACTATTTTTTTGCATCTTTTCCCTGTTGTTCTGATCCTTCTTTCACAATATGACTAATGTTTACATGTTTATATGTTTACATGATTGTGCATGAATAACCTATATCAGACTGCTTGGTATCTTGGGTTGGGTAGATTGGCTGGAGGGAGAGAGAAAACAGTTGAAACTCAAAATCTTATAAAAATAAATTTTGAAAACTCTCAACAGGTAATTTGAAAAAAATATTTACAAAAAATATATAGAGTTAACTTTACATTTCACAAAGAGTTTTCTTTACAACAAACCAATGAGGAAGATGGGGAAGAATAATTGTCCCCAACATGCAGATGTTAAAACTGAGTTTTAGAGAAATTAAATAATCTTTACATAATTACATTATTATAATTATTATAATATAAATATAATAATATAATTGTGTTATCCAGATGTGTGATTTGAACCTCAATCTTCTGATGTTATATCCAACATTCCTTCTCATATTACTAACTCTTATATAGCAAGTTGTAATGAAAATAATAGTGATAAAGTAAAATAGTGATAAAGACAAAAATAAAGAAAACAATATTTTATACATTTATTACATTTAGGAAATAGCTGGCACAGTTGTTGGATCATTAGACTTGGAGTGCAAAGGACTAGAATTGATATTTGGCATCAGATACCTACTGGCTACAAGACCCTAAAGACATCACTTAACTCAGCTGAAGTTTCCTCACTTTGTAAAATTTAGTGTTATATAAATTATAGTATTGTTGTTATTATTATTACTGTCATTATTAATAGTAGCAGAAGTAGTAGTAATAATAGCAGTAGTACATTTATAGTAATTTGGCTTTAAAACTTTACATATGATTGTTTCAACAAATTTCACAAACATGAGATGAAAAGTACATAGTTTCTAAATTATCAGTGATGTAATAATCCTGTGGAATCAAAGAATTATTGAAAAATAATATTTGATAAAAAGGGATACTTTTTCTACAATTACAAAATAATATAATTTACATAATCTTCTAACTATGGACAAAGTTTGATTCACGCCAAAGAATAAAAACAATATTACCCACTTATCCTTCTATTTTTCAGTTAATCTTCGTTTCAAGTGACAACATTGCAGGAAATAATTCAGATTCTGATAGCCCTTATTCATTGTGCAAAAAAAGATTATCTCTTTTGAGCTTCAATGTGCATTATGGTGTAGAAAAAATCTTGTGCTTTTATGAAAATAACACTGTATCTTAGAGAAATATAAACCTGGAGGAAAATCATAGGAGTTTAATGAGAAAGAGACTTCATTGTGTTATTTTGTTTAATGACTTTATTTCACTAACACTCATTAAAATCCAAAGTTTATGTGTAGAGAAGGCGATTTGGGGGTGGTTTTTAATTTTATTTTGGAAACGTAGGCCAACGTACAGCATATATTCATTGGATAGTTATTAATAGAAACTATGGTGTTTATGGTCCTATTGTTCCAGTAGATTCTGCAGATATGAGCTAGTTTTATTTTTTTTCTCCTCTTTTTGTAGTAAGGGAAGCCTGAGGCATTTCAGAATGGAGAAGCTCCAGGCAAGCCCCAGGCCCAATTTTCTTGGTATGCCTTCTAAAATAAGGGAGCTGAGGGTGGAGGCAGACAGTTTCATAAAGAAGGGAGGGCTCTGCTAATTGTCTTCTGTATTTTCCCATGATTCAGACACAGCACACCTAGCTAGCAGGATTCTTGTCCTGAGAACATATAGCTCCTGTGATCTGTTGGTCAAACTTTGAGAGCAGCTCAACCAACTTAACAACATGGAGAACAGTGTTTCTAGCTGAAGCAGAGGACCATAGATTAAGCAGCTTGGGTAATTTTCTTTTCTTTTTTTAAGCAATTGGGGTTAAGTAAATTGCTCAAGGTTACACGGCCAGGTGTTTCTGGGTGGATGCTAAGTGTCTGAGCCCAGATTCGATCTCCAGGTCATCCCAACACTGGAGCCGGTGCTCTTACTCGCTGTGCTACTTGGCCGCCCCTGGTAATTTTCTATGATTCAGAGAATGTTTAAGGGGAAAATGGGTTAAAGACCATATTTTTGAAATCTCTCATTTTTCAAATGAGGAAACAGACTTAGAAAGGGTTAGTGACTCTTCCAAGATGGCAGAGTATCTTTGGAATAAGCTTCTCATGTGTCCAAAGCATTTAATATTCAAACATAAGGAATGAACAATAGCTTTTGAAGCTTGGCAAAGCTTCTGCCACAGCCCCTGGACTTATTCCCTTCATGGTCCTTTTCCTTAGTTTGAGTTCTTTTCATTTCTACCCCAAATTACACAATCCTATTATGTCAATTAAAAAAAAATCATTTAGGGTGGGTAGGTGGCACAGTGAGTAAAGCGCCAGCCCTTGAGTCAGGAGAACTCAAGAGGAGTTTGGTTCCAGCCTCAGACACTTAACACCCATTCACAAAAACTAGCTGTGTAACCTTGGGCAAGTTACTTAATCCCAACTGCCCTCTAAAAGGCAAAAAAAAAATCATCTCTATTGTTTATGAATTATCTTCTACTTCCCCTCTAATTTTCAAATACAAAACAGCTACCTTCTAGGTCTTTTATCTTCAAAGTCGAGACCAAGTCCACAAGGAACAATGACACAACCCAATGAGATGAGTGAACAACCTGTGAGAAGATGCATCATGTTCAATATTCGGAGGGACAACAATTCCAGGGCTTGTCTCCCACACAAACATACCATCCTTTCTGGCCCCTCTTTGCTCCCATATGCCACTAGTAGATGCCCCAATACAAACGGGCCTTATGTGGCTTTATGTGGGCCTCTCATGAAGGATGCAATCATGTCAACTTAAGAAGATGCCGCAGAAGTTGCTTCAAGTGCTGTTGGGGGGAAAAACAAAAGCAATGTAGCCACATTCTTCCTCTGGCTAGAAAGCCTTTTAGATGGATCTATACTAATGGACACTGAGTTCTCAATCTTTTTTTTTTTAACCCCCTGGGATAAAAAAGAATGTCACAGAATATGCATAAAAGGATGGTGTTGCAAATTGCATTGGAAATCTTATTACATCATTCTTTTCTCTTTCCTGTCCTCTATAAATCTCTTTTCAGAATGTCTCTATTCCCATCCAGTGTATCATCATCCTTCCAGTCACCCAAGTTCAGATCCTTTGATTCATTGCATTCCTCATTCTCATTCCATGTAGGAAATTGCCAAAGCTGGTCATTTCCTTTTCTATAATATCTGTTAACACCCCTTCCTTTTCTTTACTCAAACAGACACTGTAACAGGCCCTTCTCATTCCTTACCTGAATTATTTCAATAGCCTTGTAATTGACCTCCTTTCTTCTAGTTCATTTCTTTCTTCAATTCATGTTACAAATAGCTGCCAAAGTGATTTTCTAAAGTACAAGTTTGAGCATATCACTACCCTAGTCAAAACCTTGTGGCTCCCTAGTGATGCTAGTATCAAATATTATTTTATCTTTATTCCCATCTTTTAAAATTTATGTTTTTAAGTTTTTATTATCCAAAATGTACACCATAAAATTAATAAAGATCAAATTTTCATATGTCAGCTGCAATACTGGGTTGCTCAATAGAAGATGTTTTGTAATCACAACTCTTTATGATAATGATAAACAGACACTGTTGGGGCTTATATCCATAAAATCCTAAAAAAAAGGTCTTGGTTTGAGATTGTAATCCCTAGTTTAATTAAAGTTCCAAAGTTCCAGGATATTAGAGATATCCCTAATTCGGGGCTACAGTTTAAGTTAAGGTTTGCGGATTTTCTGGTCAAACGGGATTACAGTATAACAATCTGAATGCTTTGTTACTTCGGATAGGCTTTTCTGCCCTCCCTCCACCATCCTCAACCTTCTTAAACAAATTGAACTTATTTATTTATGACTCAATATTAGCTAATAGATATCAATCTTTATCATCTAGGTGTAGCAGCAAGTACCCCAAGCGTCCTCAGGGTTGCTGCTCACACAGGTTCCTGGATCTGCTTTGATAAAGGAAAGCAACTCAAAATGGGTTAACAAGCTTCCTTTAATCAGTCAAACATATTTCGTTTACCTCGTTCAGGGGAAAAAGGTCAGCACCCCGAACTTCAAAGTTGAAGATGGGAAAGTCATAGACAACAAAGGAAGTCTTTTGATAACAGCTACAATAAGGACCATTAGCTACTTTTTTCTTGTCCTTAATAAATAGAATTATAATCTGATTTCATTCCATCTTCCCTTTCACTGTATGAATCAAGAATTTCCAGACTTAGAAATGAACTACATTTATTTGAAGATTGCCAGACCTACAAGAGATTTTGGAACATAAAATTTAAGTGCTAGAAGGGACCTTAATACAAAGAACTTTAGAACTAGAAATCTTAGAACAGAGAATGTCATAGACAGAAGTAGAAAGACATTTTTAGAACATGTTCTTTAAAAGAAAGTCATTGTTTAGGTGGTAAAATGCCTCTTTTACTTTCAATTCTGATATTCTTTGATTCTATGTAGGGTAAGGTAGGGAAGGGAAGGGAAGGGAAGGAAAAAACCTTATAAGTAATTTAGTCCAATACAATTGATTGTACAGTTGAGAAGACTTAGGAAAAGGGGAAAATAATTGTTATGATCAAAAGTATGATGCTAATTTCTGATGGAATAAGTCATGGAACCCAGGTCTCCAGACTCTGTCTAGTGATTTTTACTTCTCACAATTTTTATCTTTCTGCTTCTATTCAACATTTGATCTGAAATGTCAATTACTATCCCCTGTGGCCTTGAATATTGTGCTAAGCATCTTATTCTGAAGTATTTTGTATGAACAAAATATTGCTTCTAAAATGGTGACCAAGAGGCTCCTATTTTATGACCTAGCGTAATGGGAATGTAAATTTTAAAGATCTTCCCTGCCCCTAGGCTAAAGTGCACTTGGAGCCTGGGGTGGGAGGCTTGTTTTTCAGTAGATATTTCTTGATTGGCCAGTGAGTCAATAAGGTTGTTACATTCTCTGAGCCAGGAGAAGGCTATATAAGCCCTGATGTGAGGCTTTGTTCTGGGGCTCACTTTGAGAAGTGTTCTGTGATTTGATATGGATTCTGGGAAGCCATTGTCCAGAGCCCCCCTGCTTTGAAAAACCCAGATGTTGAAACCCAGATGTTGATTTGGTATGGATGTAATGGTTGGACAATTTGGAAAGCTGTCTACTTGATCTGTTTCTGTCTTGATACTTCTGCCTGTATACTTTGAAGTTCGGGGTGCTGACCTTTTTCCCCTGAACGAGGTAAACGAAATATGTTTGACTGATTAAAGGAAGCTTGTTAACCCATTTTGAGTTGCTTTCCTTTATCAAAGCAGATCCAGGAACCTGTGTGAGCAGCAACCCTGAGGATGCTTGGGGTACTTGCTGCTACACCTAGATGATAAAGATTGATATCTATTAGCTAATATTGAGTCATAAAGTTTAATACACTAGATATTACATGTATCACAGTTTTCAAAAGTAAGTATTGAAGATGTTAGAGAGTAACAAGGGAAAATACCTTGTTATCTAGATCCCAGATGAGTAGCAATGATACTAAAGCTATTTTAAACTGCATAAATATTATGATGTGCCTTCAAAGAAGAAAATATAGCTGCGTATTACTGAGAAACAGTTGCTGACAAAGTAGACCAATATCCAATTCAGAAGCTGCAGATATGCAAATTTCATCTCAAAATAAGGAAATACCCCTCAATAATTAGAGCTGTATGAAAATATATTGCTATACTAGGAGAGAATGGACTGCCTTTTATTGGAGATCTTTAAATAAGATATGGCAAGACCATTTGTCAGGATTATTTTGTGCAGATATTTCTGCCCAGATAAAGGTTTGATTAAATTATCACTGACTCCCCTTTTACTTTCGATTATGACATTCTTAGGTTCTAAGGGGAGGGAAGGGAAAAGGGAAGGGAAGGGAAGTCTTCTTAAATAAAATCATAGCTGTTTAGAGCTGGAAGGAACCTTAAAGACATGTAGTATAATTCACCCATTTTATTAATAAATAAAGTGATACTCTGAGTAGTTAAATGATATGTTCAGTGTTTCACAGATACCTAGTGTCATCTGAGATTCCAAGCCAGGTATCTGGTTTTCCATTCTTTCTACTATAATGCTCACTCTCTTAACATCAAAGAAACTTTGAGTCTAGAAATTAAAATTACATTTTGGTGACATAAGGTCAAAACCTACTTCTCTACTAGAGGAGGGAACATAATACTGTATAGACAATGGACAAGGACACTGCAGTCAGAAGAACATGATTCAAATCCTGCCTCTAATGTTTATTTCCTATCTGACTTATATAACCCTGAGTAAGATAACTTCTGTGAGCTTCAGTTTCATCACATGCAAAATAAGGGAATTGGCCTATGTGTCACTGGGGTCCTTGTTCTCTAGAAAGAAATTATCATTGATGCTCTCAAGATTAAAATTAGTATAACAGAATTTTAGATATTCAAAGTCTAAGGGATCTTAGAAGTTATAGAATCGGGGCAGCCAGGTGGCTCAGTGAGTAAGAGCACTGGCTCCAGTGTCGGGATGACCTGGGGATTGAATCCCAGGCTCAGACACTCAGCACCACACCCAGAAATAACTGGCCGTGTAACCTTGAGCAAGTTACTTAACCCCAATTGCTTAAAAAAAAGTTATAGAATCCATTCCTTTTTTCTAACAGATTCACAAAATCATGTCTATAGCATCCATGAAATTTAGTCATTTAGCCTCTTATTGATTATTTATGTTGTCAAGGAACTAAAAAATTCCTACTCTATCGGTCATATTTCAAATTGTTAGAGTATCTTTCAAGAAACCTAGCTGTAATTGGGCTAGAGGAAGCCTTACTTTGATGCAAATACTGCTCTCTGGAGTCAAGAATAATTTATCTATCTGCCTATTATCCACCTATCTATCTCTCTATCAACTTACAATGCTTTATTTTTACTATTTTTTTCTTTTAATTTATACTTTGCCTCTTTTCATATCCATGGAGTCTCTAATTCCTATTAATTCTTACTTCTTGCTATTTCTTTGATCTATCCCTTCTTTTCCATTAGGTGCAGTCCAGTGCAATAGAGTTATTACTGGGCTTGGAATCAATGCAGATTTGAGTTCAAATTGTTCTGGAACCTTCTAGCTATATAATTTCTAAGGTCTTTTAAAATACAAGTATTCTGTGTTCCATAGTTTGAAAAGTTATGCTGTACCATGCCTTTTGTGATTCTGCAAAGATCCATCCACTGACTGAGATGTTTCTGAGAAGTCTCAGCATTGTAGTCCCTTTGAGGTTAAAGCATAGACGCTCACAACCTCCAATTTTAATATAGTATTGAGAAGGCATAACATATATCCAGAAACAAGCACTCTGAGTGAATGAGGACAGGTCAATTCAGAAGGAAATGAAATGGAATCTGATGATTCTGACACTCACCTATTAGTGTTTGGATATCCCCAATAAGAAGAGAAAAGTCTGTTTCCTCTCCCTTTCTTTAAATTTACTGAGCTATTCTGGTGTTTCAGGATGCTGAAATGTGTTCAAAAATGTGTTATTTATAGATAGACTAATTGGCAAAGCTGGGGAAGTAAAATTATGTCAGTCCCATTTTTGTGGAGCACATTGTTTTGGTCTTTGGAATTTGACAAGTTGGCATGCTTAAGGTTAATGAGAGAATTAATTTTAAGTGATATATTAGGCATTTAGAAAAGCTCAAGCCAAGTTAATAACTAATTGCTTGCTACCCACACTGCATATTCCTTGCATTTATCACTTAGAGCATGGACCATAGTCTTGCCTTACTATGTTCTAGCAATTTAGTGGAAAAGAAAATTGAAGCAATTCCTGAGACTTCTAAGGAGAAAAGTAGGTTTGCACTAATTAATATCGGATACAAGGTATCTTCTCAGAGACATCTTTATGTTCTGAGCTGAAGAGATCCAGAAGTAGACTGGAAAGGCTGTAAGAATAGTGGATTCCGTGTTAAGGGCATGGTGTTCAAACTGCAGCTTTGAAAATTGCTTTTTTGGTTTTAGTTAAATTATTTCTACTTCTGAGATGTAGTTTCCTCATCTATAAAATGGGTGTAATAATTAATTAAGGGTATTAATAACCCCATGTTCTTTATCATAGGATTTTTGGTGAGGAAAATAGTTTGTAAAATGTAGAATACTATAAAATGAAGATTATAATATTTAATTATTACTATTGATTTTTTCATAAACCTACCCATTACCTACTGATATCATTGAGAAGTCTTAAAGGTATCATTTACAGATCTTCATAGTGAGTTTAAATATATTACTTCCACACCAGTAAATGATCACTATTTAGCATCTAATATTTCTTTAAATGAGCAGTTGGGTGACACAGTGGATAGAGTATCAGGTCTAGAATCTAGAAGATTCATATTCCTAAAAAAGAAGAAGAGATCTTTTCTTTCTCATTTACTTATAACATTTGGCTGTCGCTCATAGCGCTTTAACATTCTGATTTATATACATATCCTAGTTCCTTGATTGTGTGATGAGCTCCTTTAGGATGTCTTCTTCTTTGTAACCCCCTAGAGTCCAATGCATAGTAGTATTCTAATAACCAGTAACTTATTACCCGTTGAGGTAATGGATTCCATTTTTGGATGATTCCAAGTTTTAGAAAACTTTCCTTCCCTCCTTCCTCCCTCCTTTTTGTATGATTTTCATCTATCGATACTAGTCTTTTCCTCAGTAAAGGTTTTCTGGAAGCATACAATCATATAAAGAACACTGGAAAAAAAAGCAGAAGAACGAGATTCAAAACTGAATTCAAAATTCAAAATTGCATTTCTTTTCTCCTGCGAGACCAGAAACAACTCACTTAATAGTCTTGGTCAATATTTCTTCATCTTTAAAATATGAGAATTTGACTAGTCAATCCCTTCAAGTTCTAAATCCTATGATCATATTGGGTCTTATATCAGGTCTTACACTTGAGCAGGGTCTTGATAAAAGGGGAAGAATTCAACAAGTTGATGGGGAAGTGGATTCTTTCCTAGATACAGATAAATTATTATTATATTAATTATGTAATATATTATTGATATACAATTATATATTGTGTAATATATAATTAATACTATTCATATTCTTTATTATTTTATGTAAATGGAAATAAGAAAGAAAAAGGGAAGGAAGAAAAAAAGGATAATGTGAAAAGGCATGGAGAAAGGGTCATGTAGAACAATTTCTACAAAATTTCAACCTTCCAGTTACCACAATAGTAAAGGCATTTAGCACATTTAGAGATCAGATTAACTCTGCTGTAATAGATGCCCTTCAAAGTTATACCAGAGAAGAACAAAGAGATAGAAATGAGTAACTGTTTGGAAATACCTATTTCCAACAGAAAACAAGTGGCATTAATGACCAGGGCCAGTCATCTGTTGATATTCTTATTTGCCACCAGGAAAAAGACCAAAACAGTGTATGGGAGAGGGACTATTGATTGTATTGGTTCTCATTTCCAGATTATTTAAAAATGAGGAGTAAACGGGAATTATGCAGTTAGGCAACCTGGGCACTAAGTAGCATTTACACTTTTTTTTTCTGGGTGCCATCTTTAAAATTAAATTTTTAATAACCTTTAAGTCTTGCAGCCTTGGGGGAATAATTTCCTTCACAGTAGTTCAAAGGTTTAATTTCACAGTAAAGCTTTTGAAATACAGTATTATCCCTTTTGTTCTAGAAAATTACTGTTAGAAAAAAATCGTATTTCAAAGTAATAATGGTAATGAGAAAAAGATATGGCCCAAACTTCAAAAGGGAAAAATGATAACTTCAGCTGCTTGGTCCTCTGATGAGCCTCTCCCCTGTGTATTCTCATTTGTGACTGTTCAAAAACCTGGGGAATCGTGAAATCTTGCCACTGTGATGATACTCAGGCTGTAGTTGCTGAGCAATTCCCTCTCATTTTGGGATGATATAGACATAATGGAAGACATTAAATTTCTCACATAAATAAAATCCAATCAGCCTGCACTCCCACCATGTGGGTTTTCTGGAACCAGATCCCCAAACCATATTATCTGTGGAATTGTGAAGTCATCTTCTTGGACATTAAAATACCCCATGCGATGTTGCACATGGAAAAAGAAAAAAAAAACACAAAGCTCAGCTTCCTTGCCCATTATTTTTGACAGGAGATGGCTTCCATGACCAGCTTTGAGTAAAGGGATTGTTTTCTAAGCAGAAGTGTTTATTTGTTAGTTTCTCCCTCTGGTCATAACCTAGCATGTGCTCAGTGCCTTATGTTGGGATGTAACCAGTACTGCAATATTCCCTGCAGCATTTCAATGGGAAATATATCAAAGACCAAAGATGATCAGTACATACACTGACAGGGAAAGATTTGCATGTTTTCATGGAAGTGTTGTCTACAGGACACACTAGGAAAATCTGAAGTATATAAATTCACATTAAGTGAGTTATTAGAAATTCCATTTTTGTAAAGGAAATTGGCACCCTAAGGCTGCAGCAATGAGAGCTGGATATGATGATGGAGGAGGTATGGGATATTGGAACAAAGGTAACAAGGCAGATAGAAGGATGAAAAGGAGACTTGTGTGCTTATGGACAGTGGTAATAATTCGATAGTTCCCTAAGGACAGTATAGCAGAGTGTGGAAAAGGTAAATTTGGAAAACAAAGAAACAACAGTTCACGTCCTGATTCTGATTAATTATTTATTAATTAATTACTAAGTGCACGACTAAAGATGTTACTTAACCTCTCTGAATATCAGACAACTCTCTGTCACAATATATTATAGGTGAGTTACAATTTGTAGTGGGGAGGCTCCTCTTCTGGAACTCCCCACAATAAATAAAATCACAAGGTGGAGGGAACAAAATTAATTTGGGCAGAGTCTTCATAGACTCCCTCCTTTTGCCAGCACTCTTATCAAACAGATATAGAAGAGCTACAGAAAGTGTTTAGATTGCTCTTGATCTAAAGGGATCAAGACAATTGGGGGAATGAGAACTAAAACCATAATTGAACAATATAATCAATGAAAAGTGACTATCAGGAAGCAATTTGTTTTTTAGAAAGAAGGAAAGCCTATGGAAAGAGAATACAGTAAATGAAGAAAAGATAAATATACAGATATAGATGTGAGTATACAGGAAGAATAATAAAGTTATATCTCTATGTATCTATAGAGACCTATTTCTGAGATATATACATATATTTATATATGCATATATAGTTATATGATCTCTATGTGTATATATATAGAGATACACAAATAATTTCATTTTAATTTCTTTTTATTTCATTTTCACTAACTCATACATTTATATAAATATGTATATGTGTGTATGTATACAGAGAGAGAGAGAGAGAGAGAGCGAGAGAGAGAGAGAGAGAGAGAGAGAGAGAGAGAGAGAGAGAGAGAATAGCAATTACATCAATTTGGCTAAATCATAGAATATAAGTGGTTAAAACAATAACACTAAAAGGTTGCCAAAGAGAGGAGTTTGTGAAAATTCTTAAAGTGTACATAGTATCTCTAAAGTTTGATTTTACATCTTTTTTTTGGGGGGGGGAACAACTATAAAGATGTTAGATTGTAGAAGGGAAAGACTGGAAGCAGGGAGTTAATTAAGAGACTCTTAAGAAATTCCAAGTCAAAAGGATGCAGTATTGAATTTGTGTGGTAGTTTGTGAGTGGAGAAGAGGTGATGGATGCAAAAGGTTTTTTTAAAATATAAAATGAACTAGACTTGAGGATATTGGATTGGTGGTTGTGATGGAGATAGGGGAATTGAGGATGACTCCTAGTTGACTAACCTGAATGATTCAAAGGAGAGTAGTCCATTAAAAAGATGTAAGAGGTAATTTCATTGGGGGGGGGTATTCTCAAGGCAAGATGGTGAGTTCTATTTAGAGTTGTTGCATTTAAGATGCCTAGTGGATACTGAGTTGAAATTGTTCAGCTCTTAAATAGGATTTGACTTTCAAGAGGAAGATGGCAGATGGATATAAGGATATGGCAGTCAACTGCATAAAGAAGATAAGTAAACCTAAAAAAATGATATGTTATCCTTAAGATTGACACACACACAGAGAAAAAATAATTTGGAAATAGTAGGGAGCAGGGCAGAGATAATGATCCAGCAAGGACAACTGAGTAGGAATAGTCTGACAATGAGATGAAAGTAACGTAGTAATGGCTCAAAAACCCAGTGAGGAGAGATTTTCTAGGACATGATGTTATACAATATGAAATGCTTAAGACATTTTGAGAAACAAAAATATTGTGTAAAAGTCACCGGGTTTAGTAATTAAGATATCGTTTTTAATCTTGAGGAAAGTAGTTTCAATTCAGTGGTAGATTCAGAGGACAAACTGCAAGGAGATGAGCAGTGAGGGTACCTTTTTCAACAGCATGTTTTCTCTCATGTATCATGAAATACATTGCAAAGCAATAGTTGGTCAATACGTATGGATGCAAAAGGTGAATTGTTATATAGAAAATAACACTACCCTGAGTGTCAGGGAGAAGCTAGACTTAAATCTCACCTTTCAAGTCAAGTCAATTCAAGAAGCATTTATTAAGTATCTACCATGTGCCAGGAACTATGCCAAGTGCTAAGGATACATAGAAAGGCAAAATAAAATTCCTATTCTCAACAATCTTGTACTCTAATAGGGAAGACAAGTTATAAATCTGTGATAATAGTTGTTTGACCATGGGAAAGTGGCTTAACTCCTCTGGCCTCAGTCTTCTCCTGTCTATAATATACGTAATACCTCTATCTCGCAGGGTTGTCATGAGGATCAAATAAGATGATATATGTAAAACACTTTCTAAATGTCAAAGTATTATATGAATGTCAGTTATTATTGTTTCAGATACTATACTTGGCAGAAGCAGAGGGAAATTATTTGCCTTGAGAACAGTAACAGTCTGAAATAAATCCTGTCTCTGTGGACGTATGTATGATAAAGCTGTATTATAGAGAATTTTGTATTTCTCTACTTTTACTTTTAACTGACCTCAACATGTAACTCAGATTTCCTCCTTATCTGCGTTATATAGTGGGAAATGTGGAGGAGAGGGAGATAAGACAAAGTAAATGTCATGATACAGAATGGAGGAGATAGGGAATGGATTATGGAGGGAAATCTTAGATCAATTTGGAAGGAAAGTTTCAGACTAGGTGATGGCAGACATGAGCATTAGGCTTAAAGGATTTTGCACATTATCTGGCTTTGTCTGTGGATACAATCAATCAATCAATAAGCGTTTATTAAGCACCTACTATGTATGAGGAGGCATTGTGCTAAATACTGTGGATTTAAAAAGAAGCAAAAGACAACTCCTGCCAATAAAAAGCTTACAATCTAATAGAGGAGACAACATGCTATCATATATATCCAAAATAAACTAAACGCATTATAAACAGCATATAATTAAGAAAAGGAAGGCATTGAATTTAAAGGGGTTTGGGAAGCCTTCCCATAGAAGATATGATCTTAATTGGGACTTAAAGGAAGCCAGGGAGGTCAACAGTCAGAGCACAGGATGAAGAGCATTCTAAGCATGGGGTACAGACAGAGAAAAAGACCAAACTTGAGAAATGGAATGTCTTGTTCATGGCAAAGTCAGGAGGTCAATGTCTCTGGATCAAAGAGTTCATTTCAGGGGGAAAGGAGTAAGAAGATTGGAAAGGTAGGAGGAGACTAGATGTATACCAAAAGGAGCATTTTGTATTTGCTTCTGGATGCAATAGGAAGCCAATGGAATTTATTGGGTGTGTATGTGTATGTGTGTTTGTGTGTGTGTGTGTGTGTATGTGTGTGTGTGTGTGTGTGTGTTTGTGGAGTTAGGGGTGGGAAAGGATTTTGTTTTTAGATATGTTGAGTTCATGATCCAGTTTGAGATATCTGAGAGGCAGTTGTAGATGCAAGATGAAAGGTCAGCAGAGAGATTAGGACAGGAAAGGTAGATTTGACAACTTTTAGTGTAGAGATGGTAATTAAATCCATGGCCATTGTTGAGCTCAGCAAGTGAAGTAGTCTAGAAGAAGAAGAGAAGATGGCCAAGGGCATAACCCTGAAGGACACTACCTATGGTTAGATGGCATGATCTGGAGGATTCAGCAAATGAGACAGAGAAGGAGCAGTCAGTTAAGAGGAGAACCAGGAAAGGGTGATGTCCTGAAAATCTGGAGAGAAGAGAGGATCAAAGGTGAGAGAGTAAGCAGCAATGTCAAAGACTGTAGAAAGGTCAAGGAGAATGAGGATTGTGAAAACACCATTACAAATGGCAGCTAAGAATTCATTAGTATCTTATAAAGCAGTTTTGATAGAATGATAATAGCAGAAACTATGCTGGAAGGGGTTGAAAAGAGAAGAAGAAGGAAGGAAGTGGAGGCACCTATAATAAAGGACAGGAGGTTATCTAAAAAGGCAAAAGAGATGCAGGATTGTAATGGAAATACAAATTTGGAAGATCTTCCCTGCCCCTTGGCTAAAGTGCACCTGAAGCCTGGGGTGGGAGGCTTGTTTTTCAGTAGATACTTTTTGATTGGCCAGTGCGTCCAAAAGGTTGTTACATTCTCTGAGCCAGGAGAAGGCTATATAAGCCCTGATGTGTAGCTTTGTTTTGGGGGGCTCACTTTGAGAAGTGTTCTGTGATTTGATCTGTATTCTGGGAAGCCATTGTCCAGAGCCCCCCTGGCTTTGAAAAACCCAGATGTGGAAACCCAGATGTTGACTGGGTATGGATGTAATGGTTGGACAGTTTGAAATCTGTCTACTAGATCTGCTTCTGTCTTGATAATTCTGCCTGTATACTTTGAAGTTCAGGGTGCTGACCTTTTTTCCCCTGAACAAGGTAAACGATATACGTCTGACTGATTAAAGTAAGCTTGTTAACCCATTTTGAGTTGTTTTCCTTTAACAAAGCAGATCCAAGAACCTGTGTGAGCAGCCACCCTGGAGACGCTGGGGTGCTTGCCGCTACAGGGATGATATTTAGCAGGGATGGAAGGAACAAGAGAAGGCCTTTTCAGGAAAGGGGAGGGAGGAGACATGGGCATGTCACCAAGAAATGAGTCAGTAGGCAGAGATTGAAAATTAATGAGAGTGGAGATGACAGAGCAGGCGATTTGTTGGAGAAGACAGGATGAAATGAGATCACTGGTAGAGGCATTAGTCTTGCTAAAGAATAAAGGCACTTCATCATGTGAGACAGGGGAGAAGGAGGACAAAGTAGCAGAAGGTACCTGAGTGATAGATGAGAAAGAGAGGAGAAAAGAGAGCTCATGGTGAATGGCTTCAATTCTTCTTGTAAAATATGAAACCAGTTTCTCAGGTAAGTGGGGGAAGTTAGGGGGTGCCATAGGAAGTTTGAGAAATGCAGAAAACATTTGGAAGAGCTGTTGTGGTGCATGGGCTAGTGAGGAGATAAGGGGATATAGTACAGGATTGCCTAGCAGCAGTGAGAACCTAACTGTGGTTATGTAACAGATATATAGTGGACTAGATCAGGACAGTTGCTTGATATTCTCCATATTTGTTCAGCAGTGTGTGTGTGTGTGTGTGTGTGTGTGTGTGTGTGTGTGTGTGTGT
>NW_027187352.1:12880733-12887341 GCF_028583685.1 Petaurus breviceps papuanus
GTGTGTGTGTGTGTGTGTGTGTGTGTGTGTGTGTGTGTGTGTGTGTATGTGTGTACAGGAGTGAAGGGTGATAAATGGTGGGATGCAGTGGAGGGATCCATAGACAGTTTTCTTAATGTTATTAGTGGTGACGGTGGCTGTTTTTGTGTTATGTTATTCTGTTTTGATTTCTAGTTTCTCTTATGTTTGTTCAGTTTTTATTTTTATTTAAACATGAGAACAGAACTGGTTTCATACAAGAACAAGTTGCCCCTCCCAGGGTAAGCTCATCACTGCTAATCACACCACCATCTTTCTAACTCAATCCTTAAGTAACCACCTCCCTCATCCTCTTCTCCTCTCTGATTGGAGAGAGAGAAGGTAAAGTATCAACTCCT
Source organism: Petaurus breviceps papuanus (assembly GCF_028583685.1). Lineage (NCBI taxonomy): Eukaryota > Metazoa > Chordata > Mammalia > Diprotodontia > Petauridae > Petaurus > Petaurus breviceps. Next base: position 12,881,111 of record NW_027187352.1, read on the forward strand.
TCCATTGACTCCCTTCTTAGAGGGCAGAAACTAGACCGTTGGGGTCTTTCCACTCTGCACCAGTTGCTCTGCTTCTTCAGCCCCATGGAACAAGATAGTCCTGTGGTAGATATCCCCTGATCTCTTCCATCATCCCAGCTTCCCCGACTCCTTTTGTGTATTGTCTCCTACCATTAGATTGTAAGCTCCTTTGAGGGTAGGAAGTACAGTTATTTTTATTAATTTTGTCTCCAATATTTAGCACAGTGCCTGACACATAGTAGGCATTTAACAAATGTTTATTGTATCAGGTTGATTTGGATTTGATGAGGAAGGATCCAATAGGTAGTTGGTGAGTGAATAGCACTTGATATGGAGATAGAAAGACCTGAATTCAAATATGGCCTCAGAAACTTTTAGTTGTCTAGACTCTGGGAAAGTCACTTAATCTCTGTTTGTCTCAGTTTTCTTATCTGTAAAATGAGGATAATAATATCTACCCTCCGGGGTTGTTGTGAGGATCAAATTGAGATAATATTTGTGATGTGATTAACAGTATCTAGCATATAGTAGGCTGTATTTAAAGTTAATATTATCATGATTATAATAATAATTTTAATAATACTATTATTTCTATTACCAGTGTTAAGAAAAGTGAACTAGAAGAGAAAGAGACGAGAGTCAGGAGACATATTAAGAAAGAGGTAGTGTGAAATTGAACTTAAAATATGCATGCATAAATGATAGAATGATTAGACTTAGATTCTACCCTTGATTCTTCTACCAGTTAGGTTTGTGACCTGAAGCAAACTACGCAATCTCTTTTGACTCTCTGCAACCTTCATTCACAGGGTGTCCTTCTACTTGCAGGCATGTGGGCATGTGTGTGTATATGTGCCCGTACATACTTGTTTGGGGGGATGCTGTGGGTGATGGTTTGGGCTAGGAGATTTCTATATATCTAATGAATCTTGAGATAACAGAGGGGTGGAATAAGATACAGAAATCAGAGATTTAATTTTTAAATATTTTTATTGGATGGGATTTATAATTGGTAGCTCTTTGTGTCAATTGACAGTGACAACTTGAACTTATTTCATGTGAAAATTGGTTAGAGGAATTGGTAATATGTGCTCAAAGAAGAGAATACTTTGGGAAATAATGGTCTGTTCCATCAAGCTTTCAAAAGGCTGTTTTCAGAAGATTTTGGCATTCAATTTTTTCTAGTTGTCCCCAAGGCTCAAAATTATAAACAATATGTATAAAATCACAGAAACGTATTGCCTCAGTGAAAGGAATGACTTCCAAGTAATTATGGGAAGTTTGCAAGAGTAGTAACTCTTCCATCACTGGTTGTCTTCAAGCAAAGGCTAGGTCAGTTTTCTATTAGGATGCTATAAATGAAATTCATTATTTCCCTGGGAAAAGAACCTAATGACCCAGAGAAGGTAGCAAGCTGTGGCGCCTTCTTGAGTCAGAAGATGTGAGTTCAAATTCTACTTCTGATTCTTACTATGTGGGTGATCTTAGGGAAATCATTTTACTTCATTAAGTCTCAGTTTCCTCATCTATAAAACGAGATGTTGGGATAAGATGGCATTTTGGTCAGTTCCAAGTCTCACTCAGTGATTCTAAAACCTCTCAAGCTTCTTCTAACTTTTTGATTCTTGGAATGGATGTAGGGATAGGGGTTTGTCAAGGGATTACAGTCTGGATAACTGGAGGAATGGTGTTTCCAACAAGAGAAACAGGGAAGAAGGAGACAGTCAAGTCTTTTGTTGTCTTTTATTCTTTAATTTAATCTTTACCATTAGTGAGGCAGCCAGATCATACATCATGCAGAGGGCACGCCAGTTCACCTTGTGGTGTTTTCCAATCTTCTCTGTATGGTGGGTCTTTCACACTTCAATAATTCATTTTCTAGCACTTAAAATAAAGAATCAGGTTTTCACTGCTGTGTTTAAAATGCATGGAGCAGAATGTAATGACAAATACCACCACTTATCTCATCTTCATCCCCCCCGCAAATTGTGTCAGGAAACATATGTAAATGATAGTGAACAAATGAGCCATTTACAGTCCAGTTTCGTTTGCTGCACTACATGAAGTATATCTCTAATGAAGTCTGGGGGAAGGGCAGACAACTCTTCTAAGTAAAATTTAAAACTTTCTATTAAGAAGTTTCCAGTACTGATTCAGAGAATCTTAGTATAGACAGTTCTCATTTTATGTAAGGCAAATTCAACTTTATGTAAAGAATTCTGAAAGAAATACACATTCTGTTAAAATATCTATGCTAATTTACTATACAATACTGTGCTCACTCTCTCTTTCCAGCCCCTCAGTTAGGTAATACAGCCTCACAGGCTTTCCCCCAAAAAATAAATAAATAAAGGCCTAAATAAAGGACCTTCCAAATGAAAACAGAAGAACCAGTGGCACACCTTGAGACCTCCAGCTCTGAGAAAGGAGATCACTGTCCCACCTTTTCTATCCCCCACATTCTTGCCTTCCATTAGTCAGTGCCAGAGGACCTGTCCCAAGCCCACATATGTGTCTGCCCCTCCTCCTGTTCTTCTTTGTTCTGGACAGGCCTGCATGTGGCTAGTACCAGCCCCAGGTGCTCCTCTTCCTCCTCTTTCTTCTCTCTCTGCCTCAGCTAACAATTTTCCTTGAACCATATGCTGGCACTCTCCCTTTCCCACACACATTTGAATTAAGTAAAAATAGTTTTACTTAGAGGTTTATGTCATGGCCTACTTATGTAAAATGAGAACTCTCTCTGAAGTAGAAGGCTGCTAAGTTCAACTCTCAGTCTGGAAATAAAAGGTCCTCTCAAAAGAATCAAGAATGAGTCATTGTTCAGTCTTTACTTGACTTTTACAGTGTTGAGTAAGTCAGAGACTTATCTATCTCTGTCTTTGTCTCTGTCTCTATTTGTACACACAAACATATATGCATATATTTAAATATATGCATATGTGTATATATAGACTCATATCTATTTGTGTTTTTTAAACTTTTGTGTGTGTGTGTGTGTTATGACCCTTAGGCAGTCTAGTGAAGCCTATGCCCCTCTACATTTAGCACAACTGGCACTCAAATTGCAAATGCAATTCCAGTTACCACAAAACATATAGTTACTACTCCTCACAATACAGTTTTTAAATTAATAAAATAAGAACAAATAATTATAAAAAGAAACACAATTATTTCGAACTAAAGATGGATTTTATTTTTTTTTCATCCAGAGTCACAGATTACTTTAAATTTGTCAAAGTGCCCACAGACCTCTTCTTAAGAATCATGAATATATACAATAATGAAATAATACAAATAATAATCATCATAATTAGCATTTATATTTGTTTAATGTTTGCAAAGTACATTTTGTCATCTTATATTGACATAAACCCTGTGAAGTATCATCTATTATTATGCCCTTTTTACAGATGAGGCAAGAAAGAAACTAAGTGGCTTGCCCAATGTCGCACATCTAGTAAGCCTCTAAAGCTGGATTTCAACCCAGGTCTTTCTGACTTCAGGTCTAGCTTATCCACTGAACTGACTGGCTGTCAATTACATCCAGAAGTTACAGCCACTTCCCAAATGGACTAAACAAAAGTCTAGGCCTGTAAGTCCAAGCTGGAACACATGTAACTTTGGGATGCGATGAGCTCTTGTTGTAGTCCTATCTCCTCTGACTAACTTTCTTTATGACTTTGGGAAAAATGATTTCCCTTTTCTAGGTCTCAGTTTCCTCATCTATAAAATGAGAATGATAATTACTGTTACAAAGCACTTTTGTGTAGAAAATGGTCTTATGACTCGTAAAAGACTATATAAATGTCAATGATTATGAGAGAAATATGTCTTAATTGCCAATTAATTTACAATTTATTTAGTTAAATAATTCTTCCATTGAAATATTACTGTAATACTTCACTGTAGAATAGAAATGACACTGGTTTTTCAAAGGCTCTGCCAGGACAGTTCCATTAATGTGAAAAGGTGTCATATTTGCTTTTTTAGTAACAGACATTGTATTTACAATCTGAGCACCAGCCTTGCTAAGTGTAGAGGGGTATTTCACCAGGATAAATTGTGGAAAACATGAATAATTTTTGATGTTTGTTGCTTGTACGTTGTTGTTGCTGAACAAACCATCTCTAAGGATATTTATTTGGTTGTAAAGGGATTACAATTTCTTCCAGTGGAGAGAATTTCCAAATTAGAAAAAAAAAATCACAGGATAATGATAAGGACTGGGCCTGTCATTTCCTTGAGACAAGTAGCTCCAATTGAAAGAAATTCCCTCTATCAATGAAGGATGGCTTGTTTTCTGTAACTTGTGCTCTTAGACAGTTGCCAAGGGCACCAAAATAAAGGATACATAAAATATTCAAAGAAGAAGATAATAAATTGAATAAACTGAAAATAAAATAACCAAATCTTTACCATAGAATTATTTTTAGAATAAATTTATTAGTCTTTTCCACTTGAATAATATACCCTTATATTCCTCCAACTCTTGTTCCTAGAGAAGTATCATTTAAAACAAATATGTGTAAATGAAAAATAAGAAAAAAATAACAAAACTATTCAATATATTGAAAAAAAAGACAATACAGGCACACCCATAGACCATCTGCCACATCTCCCAATAATGACTTTCTCAAAACACAATTGGCCATCTGTTAGAGCGAATGGAAATAGTAGATTTCTTATTTGCAAATTAACTTTAGATAAACTATTCCAGCATTTAATGAGGTCCTGCTTTGTTGGCATGGAGGTGAGCTTAGGTTTTCTGATGACTAGGTCAGCAGAAAGATAATGTAAGTCAAGTTGCAACTCAGAGTCCCAATTTTATTTTAAGTAAAAAGGGAGATAATCACTTTACTATGTACCTCATAGGGTTATTGAGAAGAATATTTTTGAAGGTTTCAGGTGATAGGTAATTGTTAAGTTATTCACAAACTGAAATTCTTGAATATGAGATCAAAATCTCATAATTATAGGTTTTCCCTCCAAGAATATGGAAAATAGGAATCAGTTTCATATGGTAGAAAGAGCATCGGATAGGAGTCAGAGGACCTGGGCTAGAATTCTGGATCCACTTCATGCTATTTGTGTGCCATTAGATAAATTGTTAAATATCTCTAGGCCTTAGTTTCCTCATATATAAAATGAGAGATTTGGAGAAGATGATTTCTGAAGTCCTTTCAGCTAACTCTAAATTCACAAAAATATTAATGCCTCATGATGGCCAATTCTGTCTAATGCTCATTCATGTTTCCAAGAAGTATGTGACAGAGGGATAGTCTAATGTTCTAGGAGGTTTCTATCCTTTTCCTTGACATTAGAAGAATGTCATTTGAGCACGTGGACTATATGATGAATATTACTCAATCTCACCATTTGAACAACCCATTTTCTTAAATCCCTAAACATTCAAAAAGATAATATCCTTTATTCTGCTTCTCCTTTCTTTTTTTTCGTGCTTATAATAAGTCATGATCTGCTCACACTCACTCTCTATCTATCCAGTGTTCTGTAGATGATTTTCAATTTCAATTCTCTAGATATTGTAGTGTTCCATGAGTGACAACCATAGACCAGTGAAAAACTGTTATGATCCAAGGTAACTCAAAAGCATTCATTAAATACCCACTATGAATCAGAAACAATATCATGGCTCTGGTGATGGTTGGTACAAAGCTAGAAAGGGTTTGAATTTAGTTCCAGTCATTCACTTTGCATGTTTGTCACCGAAGTATGATATTACCCAAGGACATTGGAGAGGTTCATCAACATGTTAACTATAAGAAAAATAACTTGTTAGCCACAACAACTTTTGAAGACTATCCAGTGAATAATGAATATTAACTTGTACTATTAGGAGGAATTTCCACAATAATGAGATTTAATTAATCCTTGATATATTGATAAGCTTAGTAATTCAGCCAGTGATATTAGTAGTCTGAAATAAAAAGTGACACTTCATTTTGGATGCAAGTCAATGCATCTGTAAAAAACTCATGTGTAAATTCTAGTTTTAAAAGTTACCATCATTATCATCATCATTGTTACTGTTGTTGTTTTTGTTATTATTTGCTGATGATAAGAAGTTGAAAATATCAGGTTTGTCTCTGAAGGTCATCAACAACTATGGCAATATTCAACCTGTCATTTTCTTTCTTCTTTGTTTCTTTCCTTCCTTCTTTCTTTCTTTCTTTCTTTCTTTCTTTCTTT
>NW_027187352.1:12887441-12887694 GCF_028583685.1 Petaurus breviceps papuanus
TCTTTCTTTCTTTCTTTCTTTCTTTCTTTCTTTCTTTCTTTCTTTTTCTTTCTTTCTTTCTTTCTTTTTCTTTCTTCCTTCCTTCCTCTCTCTCTCTCTCCCTCTCTCTCTCTTTCTGTCTCTCTCTCTCTTTCTTTCTCTCTCTCTCTCTGTCTCTGTCTCTGTCTCTCTCTCTCTGTGTCTCTCTCTGTCTCTCTCTCTCTGTGTCTCTCTCTGTCTCTGTCTCTCTGTCTCTGTCTCTCTCTCTCTCTCT
>NW_027187352.1:12887794-12944044 GCF_028583685.1 Petaurus breviceps papuanus
TCTCTCTCTCTCTCTCTCTCTCTCTCTCTCTCTCTGTCTCTCTCTCTCTCTCTCTCTCTCTCTCTCTCTCTCTCTCTCTGTCTCTCTCTCTGTCTCTCTCTCTCTCTCTCTCTCTCTTTCTTTCCTTTTTGGAAGGCAACTGGGTTTAAGTGACTTGCCCCGGAGTCACACAGCTAGGAAGTATGTCAACTGTCTGAGGTCGAATTTGAGCTCAGGTCCTCCTGACTGGTGTCTAGTGCTCTATTCACTGTGCCACCTAGCGGCCCTACAACCTGTCATTTTCTTCTCTTGTACTCTTTTTTTTTTTAAAGCAATCGGGGTTAAGTAACTTGCTCAAGGTTACACAGCCAGTTATTTCTGGGTGTGGTGCTGGGTATCTGAGCCCAGATTTGATCCAGGTCATCCTGATACTGGAGCTAGTGCTCTTACTCGCTGAGCCACCTGGCCGCCCCCTAAGCAATTGGGGTTAAGTAACTTGCTCAAGGTTACACGGCCGGGTGTTACTGGGTGGGTGCTAAGTGTCTGAGCCCGGGATTCGATCTCCAGGTCTTCTCAACACTGGAGCCGGTGCTCTTACTCGCTGTGCTACCTGGCCACCCCTTCTCTTGTACTCTTAATAGGATATAGCCTTAAAGATAAATGTATATGATGTTCTAGTTTGGGTGAGTCACAGGGTAAGCCTTGGACCTGAACATTAGTTTACTATTCATATGAAAAAGCAACAACAACAACTTATTTATTTGAGGAGAAAGTCAACATTAGCATTATGTATTAAAGTTATGTGCCCCAGGATATGGTATAAAACATTTCACATGACTGTCAAGGGCTCTGGGCAAATATTGCAAGTCAAACCAATTCTCCAAAATTACAAAGTGTGGCAACATTCATTTCATTCTTCTTTCAAAATATAGTTTAAACTAATCTTGGTCAACAGATTAAATAATAGGAAGTATCATATTCTTGCATGTTGAGTGGATAATGGTTGCTCGTTGAACTGATTCTGTCACAATGCTCTCAATAGTGAACTCATTATCCCAGAGAAGGGTGTGAAATATCAAGCCAAATTCTATCCAGCTCTTAGAGATGAGGCAAATTTGCCACAAGGAAATTACAATTCACCCAAATTAGAGTTCATTGTTTAAAGACACCAAAGAAGTTTGAACTGGACACAGAGGGTCACATTTTCCCAAGTTATACAATCTGAAATACAACTTATTCCCTAAGTTCATCATGTTTGTGTCTCTTGTCCTTTCTCTAATACAGGCATAAATATAATTTTCTGATCCACTTGACTATAAGTGATATTTTCCTCCTTAGAACTGTACTGGCCATAGTAGTTTACTTTATACAATCTTTGATTCTTACAATTATAATGGGCAGGGGGGGAGAAAGAAATATATAATATTAAGAGCAAGCCCCTAGTCCCTGTATGAGTTTGAGGGAAATAGAAGATGCCTTCCCTTGGGATACAAAATTCCTGCTCTGAGTCTTTGCCTTTAATTTCCCTCCAATGATACTTGGGAGGTAGCTATATCTGCAAGGAGTTTTAAACTCCTTGTCTGAGGTGTGTAATATTAAGATTAGTAAAGTACCAGAAGTGGTTCATATTTAAGAAATCTTACAAAGGTGAAATCAATATGCTGTGGCTACAGATTAGATGTGTGGAGGGGTGACAGTGAGGAGTTGAGTTATGCTTAGGGTGTGAGCCTGTATTAGATGAGGTATGATGTGTAAAATGTTTTATAAATGATGCTTATAAACATCAGCCATTATTTTCAATGCATAGGGCATTATATGCTGAGATTGACATGAAAACACAGACACATATGTGTGTATGTATGTATTAATGTATATATGTATATACTTGTTATATTACCCTTTACTATTACAAAAGATTATGAATCCTAAGCATAAAGAGTAAAATATATGCTTCAAAAGTAGGGGATATGTCTGTGATATAAATAGAGCTATTTATGTCAAATACATGAAACAGTTTATTCAAGGAAAGAAATACAGATGAAGGGAGGCAGAAAAAGATTTGCTTCAATGATTGGGGTCTTATTTTCTGCTGATCCAAGAAATGCAAGCAGAAACATTGACTTTGTAAGGTTAAAGTTAATATATTTCAAATGGAAAAACTAAATCAGAAGGAGCAGTGTTTTCTATGCATGCCAGGAAAGAAGAAAGTGAAGAGAATCAACACTACCTTTAGTTGGGAATCTTCTTTATCATGATTATAGGATCATAAATCTTGAACAGAAAGGAATCTGATAGGTGATCTAAACCAAGCTTCCTCATTTTACAGATGAATAAATTGAGGTAGTTATGTGACTTGCCTGAGGTGATAGAGGTGAGTGTACTGGTCTTATACATAATGGAATTGTTTCTTGCTTCAAGTAAATGCTTGTTGCTGGTGTTGTTGTTGCTGTTGATAATGACGATGATGATGATGATGATATGTGATTTCTGTGAAACTCTTTAATACGTGCAATGTTCTTTATAAACATGCATGCATGTACACATGCATATCATTGATAATATATGATTTTGATTCTGGAAGAGAGATCTATATAGGACTTTTTTTCCTGGATTCTTTTCCCCCCCTTAATTTTCCTCTGAAGAATCCATATTCTTTTTTATCCACATCAATGTTGCTTCTTTTTCTTCATGTTTTCTGATTTGAATGGTACAACAGAAGATCTGATTTACTAGTTCCTCCCACTGCTATTTTATGAGTTATATTTAGCCATATATTGGCAAGGGGTATGAAACTGTAATGCTGATGAGTGACTGTGAAATCAGGTAATAATTTTGATTACCTACATGCTATAGTTGAAAATCTAGCTCTCTATCCATTATAGTACATTGCTTTTCATTCCATAAAAAATTGCTTCTAATATGTGTGTTTATAGAGAAATATTCTAATATTGAACCATCCTTATAAATATACCACTGCAAAAGTCCAGCATGGTCATTGTAAATGATTTTGAATACATTACCATATTTTGTGTCAAAATTTTTAATTTTGAAAAATATCTATGTTCGGTAATGGTTTTGTTCTGTTGTTTTCTTTGTTTACCATTCCCAGGTTTATGTTACACACACGTGTGTCTGTGGACACACACAAATACATGAGATTTTACAAGATATAGCTATGAGAACCTGAGTATATGTACATATATGTGCACATTAAAAGATATTGGTAGAAAGCTTTCTCAATTTTTGAGAATTCCTATAATATTAATTATATGTGTTGTCATTAAATGCTCTTTAAAAGAATTAATGGAATCATCATATAATTGTACTCTGACTAAGTCTTTCACATTTCTAATTTGATAGATTTTTTTAACAGCAGTAATTCAATTTCTTTCAGTGAATTTAGCTAACTTACGACGTTAGAAGAAATATATACTATAAGCCCTTCATTTTGTTCATGAGGAAACAGAGTCATTGATATTTCTGTGACTTACTGTGACTACTTTTTCTTTTTAACAATTTTCTTTTGGGGGGGGCAATTGGGGTTAAGTGATTTGCCCAAGGTCACACAGCTAGTACGTGTTAAGTGTCTGAGGCTGGATTTGAAATCAGGTCCTGCTGACTCCAGGACCACTGTGCCACCTAGCCACTCCCCCCACCTTTTTTTCCTCACTAAACATTTATTGAATTGAATCATCATATGTATAATTAGAAAAATAACAGCATCTTCTCAGTGGGTATAACAATGTAGGTGGCAAAATATAGCAATTATATTATATAAACATTCTGTGATGTCAGCTAAACTGATTGACAAGAAATATGCGTACACTTGAAAAGCCTGAGGTATTAGTGACTAAGTGAATAGGGAAAAGCAGCCCCTTCAAATACAACTAGCCATAGAACTGTCAAATGTATCAGACAGTATTGAAACTTAGTTCCTTCTAACTTGAAGTCAATTTCTATATCTTCTACATCACTCCATCTATCTTATATTTAAACACTATGGGACTCGGTTTCCCCATTTGTTAGCTAGGGTTAGTAACACTTAATCCTCAGGGCTGTTGTAAGGAAATAACTTTGTAAACCTTAAAATTTTATTTGGGAAAACAAACTGGGTTAGTGGGAAAAGCCATGAAATTGGCATGTTAGAATCTGCTTTAGAAACCTATTGTCTGCATGATCTTGGCAAAGTCACCTGACCTATTATTGTCACTTTACCTCAGTTTCCTGAAATGTAAAAGACAGGAACTGGATACGGTGATAGAAGTGCTTGCTTTGAGAGCTAAATACTTTTATATAAATGTGAGCTATTATTATTCTCGCCTTTAGTGGAAAGTATCCATGTTTTCTCTGAGAAGGTGCTAATTAAATGCTTACAACTAATCTAAAATTAACAGAGGATATAACATAGCACTTTTTATTGGCTCAGCAAGTCACAAAAATAAAAGCTCTCAGGTCACACAGGTCCCTGTTTCAGGTGTGGTTAATTTAAGTGAATCTGTCATTGCTGCTACTGAGCTCTCTGTAAGTGTATAATTACGTTGTGTAGAATGAATTTATCAAAACATAATCACATTCTCCAGTAAGAGAAAGAGTTTAGGAAAGAGGATTTCATTTCTGGTATTTTCAACAGGGCCAACAATGTAAGAATGAAGTATATATTTCATATCTTTAAACTTTCCTTCTCAGATATCAGTACAGTGGTTTTCTAGCTATTTAAAATTGTCTCAAATAGCATGGAAAGACCACTTGTGTTTGAGATACTGTAACTCCATCATTTAAACCACTGTAGTAATGGAACAGTGGTCACTTTACTCAATTTTCTATTCAAAATAATAAAATAAAAACAGAAGTGGAGAGAGGATTAAATGAACTGAATTCACTCTCAAGAGAAGATAGAGTCTGGTAATAAGGGTCAGGTTGAGATTTCCTCTCCCTTTCATAATGCACATCTGTATAGTGCTTTCTCCTCCTCCCTCAAAATACACAAACAAAAAATACTTTCCCAAAAACATTGGGGATACAAAAGGACAGAACATTAATACTTTCCCTTAGGGGGAATTATCCTCTAGTTGAGAATCTTAGCGTATGAACTTGCTAATACTTTGCTTTATCATGGGGTGTCCACCCCCAAAAAATTGTCATTGGAAATGTAAAATTTTAAAGTGCTATATAATTGCCAGGTTTTTTTTCCTTATAGGAAATGAGAAGAGAGGAGGGGAGAGGAAGGAAGGAGGAAGAGAAGGAATGATGAGGAGAGGAGATGAGAGAACTTGACCGCAGATATCTCTGACACTTAAGGCAGACCACCATCACTATAGAAGTTCTTAATCTGAGGTCCATAGACCAATACATCTGAGGATAGATTTCACAAGATCTAAAAATTTGATGTGAAAAATTACAATCTGATTTCAGTGGTTATTCCCCTTTTTAATGATATGTATTCATTCTTCTAAAAGACACTATTCTTAGAGGGGAAAAGTGTTCCATAGGTTTCACCAGATAGACACAGGGGTCCATGACACCACAAAGCTTTAGAATATCTACTCCATACCATTTCTTAGATTCTCCTTGTTTCCCTTTATTCATTATAGGCATTGCAGAATTATAATGTAGTTATCACTTATTTGTAAACATAATATGTATTCCCAACTAAACAATATGCTCCACGAGGACAAGAACTGCCTTAATTGTCTCCCTGTACCTTAGTGCCTAACATATTTTTTTTCCAAAATAGAAGTAATAAACAAATGAATTAATTGCATGCCTTCCTCTACAATTGTCATCCTATATCTCTCCTTTTCACGCAAATTTTCTCATCTTCTATTCACTCTTAAAAGGTGACTTCAGACTCCACAACTTAACTAAAATTGCTCTCTCCATGAAAACAATGACCTTTTAATTGCTAAATGATATGGACTTTTTTCAGTCCTCATGTTTCTTGACCTTACCATCACTCTTCACATAAAATCTATTTCCTCCTCTAGATACTTTTACATTCCTGGGATTTTGTTACACTACTCTCTCATGCTCTTCCTATTACCTCTGATCATTTTTATTTTGTTATTTTCAGTTAGACAACCATGCCTTACTCACAGTGGGAAGGAAGTCCAGGGAATTTCTCTCTTGTGACCATATTTTTTGCGATGGAAGAGACCATGGAAGTCACGAGTCCAACCTTTCAAATTGCAGATTAGGAAAATAATAATATAGACTTTAATTAGCTCCCTAGGATCATACAGCTTTTTAGTGTCTCAAAGGAGTCTTTGAATGTAAGTCTTTCTGATATCCAATCTTGTGCCCTATCCACTATACCATACTGCCTCTTCATTCTCCCTCTGGATAGTCTTACCAGCTGTGACAGCTTCCATGTTCACTTCTTTGACAAGGGATTCCAAATCTACACATGAATATCTTATCTCTTTATCTAGAACTTGAGTTCCACATTTTCATTCAACTGTTGAGTATTTTAATGCTATATCCTGTAGTCACTAAAAATTCAATTTGTCTGAAATAAAACTCAGCTTTGCCCCAATGAGAAAAATCAATCTATACACCTTTCAACTTCTCTATTTTTGTTGAGGACACAACACTCCATTAAAACAACCAGGTTACTGCTTTACTGTCTTCCTCAATTGTTCTCTCATCTTCTATATATAATCATTGGCCAAGTCACATCATTTCTAGTTCCTCATATCTCATGTGTCTCTTTTCCATTCATTTGGACACCACCTTATCTCTCAACACTTTGTGACTGGAATATTTTAACACCCTTTTCATTAGTTTCTCTGCTTACAATATCTCCTCTTTCCAGGTCATCATTTGCACAGCTGTCAAAGTGACATTTCTAAAGTAAATATCTGAGCATATTACTTCCCTGATAAACAAAACAAAAACAAACAAATAGCAACAACAACAATCAGTAGCTCCTTCTTTCCTTTTGATTGAAACAGAAACGACTCCATTTGATTTTTAAAACCCTTTAAAATCTAGTTCTACTTTATCTTTCCAGACTCATTGCACATTATTCTTCCTCATGCACTCTTTCTGCCAGTCAAACTGACCTATTTGCTTTTCCCTTGACACACCATTCAGGTCCCAGGCTCTGCCTTTGTCCATGCTCCTCCATCACTATGTTATGGGAGGACTACCATTCCTGATAAGACACACACGACATGCACAATATTCCCTGCCCAGTTTCAATTCAACACATGGAAATTTGGGGAGCCATTTTCTGCTAATAAGTCTCTAAGGACCTAGTGTTTTATGATGATTAATTGTCTTTTGGTTTACTGAGGATGAAGAAGGTCTAACTAATCAGTAGAAGCAAAATAAGAACTTAATATTCACACTAAAGTTTTGAGAAAATATCTTGTCATTTATATGTCTGTTTGGGGATGTTTTTTAATTGAGGATAAATTTCTGTTTGCTTCTGGATGAGAAAAGCAGCAGTGATTCTGGCCGCTTTATCTCCCCACCCAGTTGTGATGTGTACATGGTACATGAGTACATGTACCTTGCTTGAGTACATGGTCCCTATTTCTTTTCTGCTTATTTTCTACTCTTAGGTAAATGAGTATCCTGGAGTAGAATGGATTTGTGAGCTTCAAAAGGATGGAAGTCATCAGAGGTCTCTCAGGAACCAGAGATGGAACGGGAAAACAGTCATTCGGTCAGTCAGTCTCTCAACTAGCATTTATTAAGTCTTCAGTGTGCCAGGATCTGTACCAAGCTGCATGCCTACAAAGAAAAGCTAAAGACAGTGCATGGAGCTTACAGACTAATGGGAGACAATGTGAAAACAAGATATGTATATATGATAAACTGGAGATAAAAAATGAAGGGAAGGCATTAACATTAGCACCACAGTAAAAAAATTTTTCAAAAAAAAAAAAACAAAAACAGTACAAAACAAATGAAACAAAACAAAATAGAAGCTGAGTCTTCTAAGGAACCAGGCACGAGGAGCAATCTGCTTGACCTAGAACAGCAATTAACTGATATTTTACCTGAGACATCTTGTCCAGGAAGGAGATAATCAGATAATCCAGCTGAGGAAGAGAGCAACTAAGCACCAATCCTTGATTGATCCAAATCCAAAATCCAAATTCAAAAATTAAGTTGGGTAGAGTTTCCTTAAATTTCCAAAAGAATTCCCATGACCAGGCATCTCAAGGTACTCCTAGGTTTCATATGATCCTACATATATGCTTCAGTATGTTTTTGCTTCAAGTTTGAGCCTGTTCTCTCCAGAATCTCATGGGCATGTGAACAGGGTTAGCATGTCCTAGGTTGGAGGAAAATGAATCTAACACCTGAGCTTAAGCTTGAGACTATTTTCTCCAAAGGATAGTATATGTCCTAGTTTTCTTTTCTTTCTTTTTTTTTTCTTGGTGGGGTGGGTAGGAGGAAGGAAGGGTTTCCGTAACAATTGGTGTTGGCTTTTTAAAAATCTTTTCAGTAAGGGCCGGGTAGGTGGTGCAATGAATGGAGCACTGGTCCTAGAATCAAGAGGACCTGAGTGCAAATGCAGCCTTAGACACTTAACACTTCCTAGTCATGTGACCTTGGGCAAGTCACCTAACCCCAATTGCCCTGCCTTCCCCCCTCCAAAAAGCAAAAAAAAAAAAAACAAACAACCCCAAAATACCGTTTATTTTGTGGGCGGCTAGGTGGCACAGTGAATAGAGCACCAGCCCTGGAGCCAGGAGGACCTGGGTTTGGATCTGGCCTCAGACACTTAACACAAAAACTAGCCATGTGACCTTGGGCAAGTCACTTAACCCCAATTGCCCTCTTCCCCCCAAAAAAAGCAAAAAAAAAATTCTTTTCAGTAAATAGCCTTCTGTAAAATATAACAGATATCAAATAATGGATTGATATCGAGGAGAGCAAATGAGCAATAGGCTAGTGAATTATGAAATTAGAATCTGTAATATCTGAGATTTATCCCTATAATTCTGAAGGAAAATTTTTCCCTTCCTTCAGAAAACACAACTTCTCAGTTCAACTGGGCTTTGGGAGAATGAGTACAGAGAGTATAGCTGTAACTTACTCTTGCCTTCAATGCTTAGAATCCCTAGCTTTCTTATAAATTCATAGGAAAAATCCTGCTGATTACTTCAGGATTTTCATGAAATTCCTTTATGAAATTTGTATTTGTTTATCTGTATGCATGTCTTTTCCTTGCTAATAGATTAATTTCTTGAGGACTGGAAAAATGTGTATCCTCAGTGGCTAACACTGGCAAATAGTAATACTTATTAAATACTAGTCTATTCAGTTTAAGACAAAATGAATTGGGATGTCCTTAGCATAAGAAACTCGAGGAGGGACCATTTTCCATTAATGGACATATAATCATCCACAACCTAGTAGATAAGTCCTAAGAAATTATATAAGGCTAATAAAAATTAACTTTCTTCAGAGCGAATATATATATATATATATATATATATGTATATATAGTGAGGAAGTAAGGACATGAATGTAACTATCAGAAGACATGATAATTTATAAGAAATATATTCATTCCATATACATTGAAACATTGATAGCAGTACTTTTTGTGATACCAACACATTGAAAAAACATAACAAAACAGATGCTCATTGATTAGGAAATGGCTAAACAAACTGTGGTACATTAATTTAAAATATTACTGGGCTACAGGGTTATATATTACTACGTATAGCTATATTTTACGTTGCTTCATAGTGTCCACTTGAGTTTGATACCAATGATTTAGGTGATTTTTATGATTCCATCCAAACTTAATAGCCTATGATCAATGAACATAGGGGACACATGATAAATATTTGTTTAATGGATATATTTCTTTGTAAAAATATTAAATGATGTCTTTTAAAAAATGTACTCATAGTTATCCCTGGTACTTTACTTCCATATTCCTTTCCCAAACAACCATCATACATAACAAACAGGTCTTCTTTAGTGGGGGAAAAGAAGAAAGGAAAAGGGAAATATTATAACACCACAGATAAATGTATTGAAAAAATAAATTCTGAAAACATGAGCAATGTATAATAACATCTGTATAACTCTCACCTCCATGAATGGATCAGTAGGGGATATCATCTCATATCTATTCATTTGAGTCATGCTTGTTCTTTTAAATTTTACAACATTTATTCTTGAATGTGTGTGTGTGTTAGTGTGTTTGCTTGTATGCACAATTCTCTCCATTTACACTGTTTGTATATCTTATTTCCTTGGATCTGCTTACTTCATTCTATATCAGTTCCCAAAGATTTTTTTCATGTTTCTCTATCACATTTATCATTTCTTATAGCACAGAAATATTTTGTCACAATTTATTTAGTCATACCCTAGTCAATGAATACATACCTTGTTTCCAATTCTTTGTTATTACAAAAAGGCTGCTATCATTATTTTGGTGTATATGGAATGAATATATTCCCAATAAAATATCATGTTTTTTGGTAATTATATCTCTTCCAGCTGTCTCTCTATATTGCCCTATTATCTTAGTCTACCCTATATTTTGCTTTATGAAATGTCATAAAACATATGTAAAATTTTGTAAATACACATATACATATGTGTATATATGTATGTATACACACATATATGCATATACATACACATACAAATGTATGAGAGTGTAAATATATTTTTGTCATTACTATTAACAAAGGAAGAAAATGGCATAAGAAAGGAGTAGTGGGTAGAGGATGGAACAATTGAGTTCTGCCGGGGAACAAACTGGACAAAACCCTGTCCTTGAGAAGAACTGACTTTGATGATTATTCTCTCGTATTCATGATAACTTTGTGTAGTGCCTGAAACCCTCCTTGCCTATTCTTTTAGGTGCAGCTTACACAAGCTGCCTGAAGACCCATCTAACTAATAATCAAAAGGGTAAATGACAAGTCTATTATTAAAGTTTTGATTAGTACCATTAGCCAGAGGCTAAAGAAGGTTTTTGTTTAATGATTTGGAAGTACCAAAAAGGCAATTTTTACTTTGGTTTCTGAAGTGATTGCTAGATAAAGAGTGATTGACAAGTCAAATTGTCAAAATGTCATTTTTAAAGCATTATTAACACACACACAGAGACTGTCTCAATAGTTTCCATGAGGACAGCTAATTTTAGAGCTTAACCTCTGCCTTGCCAAATTAATTTTTACTTAACCATATTGCTTGCTGTTCTCTACCATCATGAATCATACTTTAATCAAAACATTAAGGAATAAACTTTATAAATCCCAAGCAAGAATTGGCCCACCAGTAATTTAATGAAAGGCCATTCCAATGATGCCCAGGATTTAATTATTTCTAATCTGTACACTTCCAGGGTCAATCCTAAAATTCTGGTTTACAACTTCAAATAAAACCTTGTTAGGTTCCGTGCTCATTGGTGGGGGACTGGGGAAATTTTAACATTTCAATGAGTATAGTTTCTTAGTATCAAAGGCTAAGAAGAATATGAGAACACATTTTTGACTACTGTTTAAACCTTTCATTTGAATGAACAAAACAAAAACAAAAAACCTGAAGCTCTGTGAGTGCAAAGTGACTATGATTTGAGACCAAATTTCCATTTCACTGTAAATTCAGCTCTCAGGAGGAGATTCTGGAAAGATGGTGGAAGAGGTAAAAAAAAATACAATCTCTCCAGATTTCTCCCACAAATAAAATAAAATAGCATGTGGCAGAACAGTGGTCCTCCTGAGACAATTGCAGAAGATCAGAAGAAAAATCCCAGGACAGAGGTTTGGTTCCTGTGAAGAGTAAACACCTCCAGTCTAGTTCTGCTGAAACAGCAAGTAGGAAACCCTAGGATTAGCAGTGTTGGGAGGTAGCCTTGGCCCCAGCAACTGGAACATTCACCCTCAGGACAGCATGGGTAATTGACCATCTGAGCCAGGGAAGATTTACAGAACCTGTATTCATAAGGAATGTAAAACCCAGCTGTGTTGCCAAGGTGCAGCCCTGGGCAAATAGGAACCAGGACAGGTCGCATGAGTGCAGAAGCAGTGGGGCTGGGCCACCACTGACTGTGGGCACTTGTAGGAGGGCAGAGTTCTTGGTTTCAATTCCAGGTCAGAGAGGAGAACTGAAGCAACATCTGAGGCCAGATGCACAGTCCCCCATACCCTAGAACTAGAAATGATTACAAAATCATCATCATCAGCAGCAGCAGCAGTAGCATCTGCTACCCCAAAACTGAGCAGGCAAAGGAGAAAGAATTCAAATATAGTTACTGTGAGAGGAGAGAAGACCTGGTTTGTCTTCAGAGCAGCATACTGAAGGGAAAAAACAAAAAACCTCTCCTACACCAAAGAATAGCATCAAATGATCACCTGCTTCCCTTCCAAAAAATTTCATAGAAGAACTTAAAAAAAAGACTTTAAAGATTAAATGAGAGAAATGGAGGAACATTTTTTTTTAAAAAGAATAATCTAAGGAAAAAAAAGATTATGAAAAGAAAGTCAACCAATTATAAAAGGTGATCTAGAATCTTAAAGAAGAAAATGACTCCTTGACAATTATAATTCAGCAAGGAGAAGCCAAAGAACTTATAACAGACAGAGACATAATAAAACACAATATAAATAATGAAAAAAAATAGAAGGGAATGTGAAATATCTCACAAGAAAAACAACTGATCTGGAGAACAGATGAAGAAGAGAAAACATAAGAATAAACACACTACCTGAAAGTTACATTAATTTTTTTTAAAAGAATCTTAATACAATAATAAAAGAAATAATTAAAGGAAATTGTCCTGAAACATTAGAATAAGAGGAGAAAGTAGAAATAGGAAAAAAAAATCTACTGATCACCATGTGAAATAGACCCTACACAGAAAACCTACAGGAATATCATAGTCAAATTCCTAACTCTCCAACTCAAGGAGAAAATATTATGAATAATAAGAAAAAATACTAAATATGACAGTTCCACAATTATAATTACACAAGAATTAGTAGCAGTGACACTAAAAGATCACAGGTCTTGGAACACTATATATTGAAGAGTAAAAGTACCATGGTTTTGCCAAAAATATCATACCCAGAAAACTTAAGTATAATCCTGAATTTAAAAAAAAAAGACTTTCAGGACTTTGTTAAAAAAAAAAACTGAAAAAAAGATTTGATATATAAGATTCAAGAGAAATATGGTACATATAATATATATATGTATGTGTATATATATATATATATATATATATATATATATAATAGGATAAGTGGTGGCTTAGAAGGTGTTTAGATTGACAGGAATTGGAAAATAAGGGAGGTATCCTTGGAGGTGGGATAGATTAAGTAAGAGAAGGGCAATATAGTGAGTAGAAGTAAAGTAGAGGAGTCAGGAGGAATAGGAAACAAATACATACAAACATAAAATAAAGATCAGGAGTAGAATTAATAGGGGAAAAAAAGCAGAAGTAGTAATCATAAATTCAGATGAAATTAACTTAATCAAAAGACAAAAAATAGAAACTATACAATATGTGAGTCATTTTAATTAATATTATTTTAGACTATTTAAAATAATGGAACAATATGAGGTTGGAATATTGCTGTGGTGAAGGAAATGATGAGTTGGTAGACTTAGAAAAATATGGAAAGACTTGGACTTATGAAGGAATAGCTTATCCACCCTAAGAGAAATAAAGGATAAATACATATAGATGCATATGAATGTATATTTCTAAATATGAGTATGATTTAAGCATATGTTTATGTATATAAGTGTATGTATTACATATGTGTATGTTTGTATATGCATATACAATGTATTTATTATTAAGTATATATGTGTGTATGTATACGTGTGAATGTGGGCTTAATTGTAGCCTTCTTGAGGGAGGGTGGGAGGAAGGGTGCTAAGAACAGAGTAAAAAGTGCACAGCAGAGAACAATAGAAAACTTACAATGTAGAAGAGAAAAGATGGACAGTTTTGAGAACAATGCATCGTATTTACTATACGGAATTTCTTGAAATGGAAATTTATTGCTTTACATTTTGAAACCTCATACAATCCACTGTGCACATGGCAATGCTTTTTCCCCTTTTATTATTATGTATTTAAGTTTAAATATTTAATTTTGTAATATGTTTCTTTTTTCTTTTCTTATTGTATATTTAAGTTTAATGAAAATTAATTAATACACTCCCTAAAAAACAAATTCAGCTTTTTACTTTAATAGGGAAGGCTGTATTATGCTATACTATCACTACACTCTATTATACTATATAATACAATCCCATCCCATCCCATCCCATACCATCCCATCCCATCCCAACCCATCCCATCCCATACTATGCTATGCTATGCTATACTATACCATACCATACTGTACTACTAGTATACTGCTATACTATACTATGGAACTCACATTTTTAAAATATTTTAAAGGGTACAAATTGTATCACATGCATTATTTCATTTCATCCTCATAACAAACATGTGAGATAGAGTTATATTACAACTACTTTTATTTCCATTTTACAAATGAATAGTGAAGCTCAGAGAAATAAAAATGCAGCTCCTTCCTTCCTTCCTTTCTTCCTTCCTTCCTTCCTTGCTTCTCTCCCTCCCTCCTCTCCACATAGGGTATTATACCCTTACCTGCAGGTGTTCTGCCCAAAGAAATATAAATTTGGATCCCTAAAACCTCACAAGATATCTTGGAGATGATTGGGTATATATAGTTTTTCTTAAGAACCATGTCTTTAACTCAAATCAATCTGACTTTTATTTATTGGCCAATAATAGGTCCCAGTCCAAGCCCCACTTGATCATTTCTTGGGTCCTGATAGCTCAGAGTGAGTGTAAATAGCAATTGTTTCTGTTTTGGCAAAAAACCCTGATGGCTTTCCCATCTAAGACTTTTATTATTGTTATTATTATTATTATTATTATTAATTTCTTGGAACTAGGTAAGAGGTTATTCTTTGACTTATTTCTTACCTAGCCTTAATCACTGAATGGACATTGCCTCAATCAAACTGAGAGGTGGAAAAGACCTTAACTTAAACAGGTCAAGTTCTCTCACTGCAACTAGGGCTATCTCCAGTGGTTTTGATCTATATCTTTCTACTGGTCCCAGATGGCTGTGGAGGAGAGAGTGAGGCTGATGACTTAGCACATTCCTGCCTCACTTAAATCCAATCCACTTGAAAATCATGGCATCAATTTCCTGATACCATGGTCCTCTTTGAGAAAAAAAGGACAAATAATATCAGTAACAGGTAGTTGGGAAAGAAATTTTAACAAGTATCTTGTTTGTATATGTATATATATGTGTGTGTGTATACATACATGTATATATAAACAAAACCAAGGCTTAGACGTGAGAACCTTAGGAACCTCATAAAATAGGATTAATGTTAAAATGAAATTATATTTGAGTAAGTAAGGGATTTATTCACATTTACTTAGTCAAGCAAGGCCACCCAACTTAAAGCAAATGACAAAATACATAATCAATCAGTATTAATCAGAGCTTTTAAATTAAATGTGAATAGTTTTTAAAAGCCATTGGATGAAATTAAATGATATCAGGTAGGGATGTTGTTCATATTGACTATGATATTCGATCATGCATTCTATGTTATGTCGAAAAAACATCTAGCTGGGGCAGTTATTTAGCAAAGTAGGTGGAGCAGTGGCTCTGGAGTCAGGAGGCCTTGATTTGAAATCTGACCTTAGACACTTAATACCTATGTAAAGCTGGCAAAGTCACTTAATCCCAATTACCCTCAGAACAATAAAAGAATTAAAAAAAAAAAAACATCTAGCTATATTGAATTTGAGATAATGATGCAAAGGAGATATTATTCCAGCTTACTCCCTTGAGAAGGAGTCACTTGGAGTGTGTGGTTAAGTTAACTGGGCTTTGGTTGGGAGAGGGAGCTTGTGAACTTCAGAGGGTCTAGACAATTTTGAACTTAATAATGCTTTTCTAGAATGAGTACTTCACTCGACTTCCAAAAACCAAGATGGTGGAGTTGGAGCCAAGATGGCAGAGTAAGTAGTAAATTGCTTTAGCTCTCCCATATTCACCTCAAACAACCATAAAATTGTGCCCTAGAACAAATTCTGGAACAGCAGAGCCAGCAGAAATATAGGTGGAGCAGTCTTTTAGTATGGAAAATTTGGAGGATCAGTAAGAAAGGTCCGTCTCACTTGTGTGAAAGTGGATCACATTCCAGGATAGGCAGTATCCCAGCAAGCCAGAAATAAGACCACCTCAACAAACTAGAAAGAGATCTTGTGCCCCAGTGCGGTGGAGCAGGCAAATGCCAGGAACCCCCATATGCCAGGGGAGCTGACAGACTACAGCTCCAAGTACTACCATATACTTCAGCATAGCTCTAAGCAGATAGGTATACTCCAGGGAGCAAACCTCAATGTGCTTTAGTGTAGCCCTGGTGAAACATAGAAAAACCCTTTGGGTCTCAACACATGCTAGACATGACCACTGGGACCCCAGTTCAGCACAAGGTAAGTTGCCAGGCCCCTACAGCCACCAGCAATACCAGCCCCACCTCAACACACTACCAGACAAAAGGATCCTCTTTAGGCCTCAGGGCAACATCAGTGCAGTACCAGGTAAACAGCCAGGGCCTGCAGCCCCTGGAACAAGAAGCCTGAGACATTACCCCTTCTGCGCTGAAAGCAGAGCTCAAATTCAAAAGAAAAGAAAAGGCAAAAAACAAAAACAAACAATAACAACAACAAAAAGAATCTCACTATAGAAAGTTATTATGGTGATAAAGAAGACCAAGATACAAACTCAGAAGGGGACAACAATGTCAAAACACCTTTGGACAAAACCCCAAAGTAAAACAGGAAGTGGTCTCAAGTCCAGAAAGAACTTATGGAAGAGGTCAAAATGAGCTTAAAAATCATATAAAAGAAGCAAAAGAAAAAATGGGAAAATAAATGAAATTGATACAAGAGAATTATGAAAAAAGTCAAAAGCTGAGAAATGCTTAAAAAGCATAATTGGCCATATGGTAAAGGAGATAAAAAATCCACTGAAAAAAATAACTCCAAATGGAAAAGAAAATGCAAAAGCTAATTGAGGAAAACAACACCTTAAATACCTTAAAAGTTATAATTGGGCAAGTGAAGCTAATCACTCTATGAGACAACAAGAATCAAACAAAATGAAAATGAAAAAAAAAATGGAAGAAAATGCAAAATATCTCATGGGAAAAAAAACAACTGACCTTGAAAATAGATCCAGGAGAGATAATATAAGCATCAATGAACTACAATCAAAAAGAGGACCTGGACAGCATCTTTCAAGAAATTATCAAGGTAAACTTCTCTAATATCCTGGAAACAGAAGGCAAAATAGGCATTGAAAGAATTTACTGATGACCTCAGGAAAGAGATTTCAAAATAAAAACTCCAAGGAACACAATAGCCAAATTTCAGAAAAATCAGGTCAAGGAAAAAATGCTACCAGTGGCTGGAAAGAAACAATTCATATATTGGGGAGTCAATAATCAGGTTTGCACAGGACTTGGCAGCTGCAATTTAATGGACAGGAGGTCATGGAAAATCATATTCCATAAGGCAAATAAGCTAGGACTACAATCAAGAATCACTTACATGGCAAAACTAAACATAATATGTTAAGGCTAAAAATAGTCACTCAATGAAGTAGAAAGATTTTAAGCCTTCATAAGGAGAAGACCAGCAGTAAGCCAAAAATCTGACCTCTGATATCAAGACCTATGAAAAAGCATAAACAGGTGAAAAGGTGAAAGTAAACTTAAGGGGTTCCGTAGAGCTTAATTATTTACATCTCTACATGGGAAGATTATACTTGTAATTCCTAAAATTTGTATCACTGATAGTACAGTTACAAGGAATATACATAGACAGAGGGTAGGGGTATAAGGTGAATTTTAGGGAACACTTAAAAAATAAGGAATGAAAAAGAGTACCATGGATGCAGAAGGAAGGGAGAGGTAGAATGGGGTAAATTATTTCATGGGAGGAGGCACAAAAGATCTATTACAGTATAGGAGAAAATGGAAAGATGGGCAATGAACATTACTTGAACTTACTCTCATCAGTATTGGCTCAAAGAGGGAATAATATTCACAATCAGTTGAAGATAGAAATCTATCTTACCTGTCAGGGAATCAAGAGGGGAGGAGATCAAATAAGAAGGGTGGGGTGGGGACTGACAGGAGGGGGTGTAGATCAGGGGAGATGGTAGACAGAAGCAAAACAAGAGTGAGGAGGTATAGGGTCAAAGGAGAGGGAGAACAAACAAGAAGAAAAAGATGGAGGGAAATACACAGTTGTATACATACATTATATATGTACAATACATATACATATATAAATATATATATGTACATACACATACTAATAAAACTGAGGAGTGCATAGTGTACAATCTTCACAAGATATTCTTCCACCTCTTCTGAAGGAAATTTAAATAACAGGAACTTAGTACCTCCTGTGTTATATCAATGCAGAGTTGTATGGTGCTAATTGGCATTATTTCAGGATTGTCTGCCAAAATAAATAATCAGAACAATGTAGAAATGTCAATCCTTAATTCACTAGGATATTTTTGAAGTTATTTATATTTCAAACTAATAAAAATCAATAAAATCCAGTTAAATATGGCACTCACATTAAAGAGAAAGAAGGAAGCAAAGGGTGACTGAAAATTTAACAAATTTTATAAATATTTTTGAATTCTTTATATAATGTTAGATTTTAAAGAAAAGCTGTCATAAAAAAACAGATTAAATAGTAATCATACATTCTGTTATTTAATACTCTATGTAATCTGGGTCCAATTTCCCAACTTCCCTTTCAGTTTTATTTCATATTACTTCCTTTATTAAATGCTAGCCAGCAGCATAATAAGTGCAGGGAAAAACATATTTAGTTGAAAATGTCCAAATCTAATAAAAAAAACCTTTAAAGAAACAAAAAAAATGGGGGAGAATTAGTTGTCTAAACATGCTAGCCAAGTAGGTGCTGAAGAGCTTAGGTCTAGAAAATAAAGAAATATGGTAGGAGTGTTCAGAAATTCACAAGTGACAAAACAAAAAAGTGAGGCAGCAATGAAACATATGTCCCTTCCACTTTACTCAGATTATGATCATAAGATTCTTTAAAACTTGATAACTGACTTTCCTGAACTCATCACTAGACCTCATGCTTCTGTGAACTCGTTCCTACTGTCTAACCCTTTACGATAACTGAAATCCGTTCTCTACTTATTTACTTTTCTAAGAGTCACTAACTTCTCTCTTGTGTCAGCTCAGATATACTATGTCTCTGACACCTGCCCTGGTTCAACTAGTTTTTAATGCTGTCTCCTCTTATTACTCTACATTTATTTATATGTATATATGGTATATTTCTTCACTCCCACCACAAAAATATAAAAAAAGCTACTTAATGACAAGGACCATTTCATTTTTGCCTTTGAATTTACTTTACCTAGCATAGTGGATTATACATAGAAGGGGTTTTAATATTTGTTGTTATTGTTGAATTGAAATATATTTTTTTCATATGTGAAACTTGAAGAATATTTTCTTAGATTTTAAAGCTTTGAGGAACATGAGATATAATTAAACACTCTGATAATTCCCCATATTACAACTCTGGAGTTCACAGTGCTTGTCTCTGTAATTACTTCTATATGTAATTACATTTACATAATACTTATATGATTTTATTTACATAATAGCTAGGCAATTATTCATTTTCAGAAGCTCTGTAGATCACTACAGAAAAGGAGGAGATGGAGCTATATTTAAATCATGTAACAAATACGTGGGGCAAAAAAAAAATAATGTTTGTCATACGCTGGTCGGCACAACAGAAATCTAGAAATTATTCCATAGACTATAAAAACAGTAGAGTTTCAGTCCACTTCTGAACTGTTGCTGGGAGTCTATGGTAATGTAGAATCACATTATCTTAGAGTTAGAAGAAACCTTAGTGAATAAAAAGTGCCATCGATATTTGAGCCAGAGTTCTCTCCATAGCATCTTTATGGGTAAAGGTTAAAGGGGGGTGCTAGGTTGTGGAGTGTATATAGTGCTGGACCTGTAATAAGGAAGACTTATCTGGACTTGGACACTTCTTAGGTGTGCGACCCTGGGCAAGTCACTTAACCCTTTTGCCGCAGTTTCCTCATATGTAAAATGAGCTGGAGAAGGAAATGGCAAACTATGCCATTATCTTTGCCAGAAAACTCCAAGTGGGGTCACAAAGAGTCAGACAAAAGTGAAAAATGACTGAACAACAATAAATTGGTAAAGGGAAGCCCATCATCTCCCAAGACAGTCCATTCTATTTTGGGATAGTTCTTTTTGGGTGGGTTTTCTCACATCAAGCATAAATTGGCTTCTTTGAAACTTCCAAGCCTTGTTCCTAGGTCTATCCTTTGGGGCCAAAAAGAAAATGTTTCATCAGGTATCCACGTGGCAATTGTTTAAATTTTTGCTCTTGTTCAGGCATTTCAGTCATGTCTTACTATTTGTGACACCATTTGGGGCTTTCTTGGGAGATACTAGAGTGGTTTGCCATTTCCTTCTCCAACTCACTTTGCAGATGAGGAAACTGAAGCAAATAGGGCTAAGGGACTTGCTTAGGGTGAGGTAGCTAGTAAGTGTCTGAGGCAGAATTTGAACTCAGTTATGACTCTAGGCCCAATGCTATATCCTCTGTACTACTTAGCTGCCTGACTATAAATACATGAAACCAACTATCATATCCTCCCATCACCCAGCACCCTCCCAAATAACAACAACACAACTCAATAAATCTTCTTTTCTTCTAAATAACATCACTATGCTATGGGTTTTTAATGATAGAGTGAGAAAACTTAGCTTTATATTGGATGTATATATAGTCGATTTCACTTAAGAAAGGGACCATAGTTTCCATGACATTAACTCAGAGCTGCAATATCTCTTACGACATATCAGACCTAAACCTTCTTGTCTTTGATGCTAGAAAAATTTCCAGGTATCAATGAAATCAAGTATTATTTAATTTCTTTCAAAAAAAAAATACTATTTTTGTCATTGTTGTTGTTTACCATGGCATCATTCCACTACACAATGGTAAGTTACTTCTACTTATGCCTCTTTAAGAAATACATATGTAGTCTCAAACAGTTATAGGCATTTCTGTGACCAAAAATGAGACAAATCTTTTTGCCAAATCTCCCCTCTATTTAAATAGTTTCATTGTTTTTATAACTATGAACTAATGTGAGGTTATACCATAAATTCCTGCTAACAATACATTAGGCCTAGCAACGTATGGTCAAACATTTAGTTGACATCCATACCCGATGCTCCAGGCACCCCCCTCAAAAAAAAATTATGAAAGAAAAAAAATCCATAATCTCCTTTTTTTGAAATGAGGTATACTCCCCTTGCCTTAAATCATACCCAAAAGCTTCTTTTCTCTTTTTTTTCTAGGTTTGCACTGTAATTCTGATAATGTTAACTAGTATCTCCTAAAGTTCTGGGTAAACCTTTCTTTTGACCACTCTCAGCTACTGCCCACAGTGTATGTCTCATTACAGGGGCATTTCTCCTTTCTTCCTTAGTTCACCAAGAAAAGAAGTGAGGTTTCAAAGGAATTTAATAGCAATGATAAATAGAAACATAGATGTAGAAATAAATATATACAAAGACACAGGTATCTATACAATATCTATATCTATCTATAGATATAAGTTAAAGAAATTTACCATGCAACTGAGCTACAGAGATCAGAAATACTGTCTACCTAAGATAGGCTTTGCTAGGCAGTTCCTACTTAAATAAATTAATAACCAGTGTCTAACTATTGTAGGAAATCCTGGTTTTCAGTTTTCATTTTATTTCTGGGAGATTTCTCATAAGCATAACTTTCCTTTCCTGCAGTCATTTTTTTTCTTTTTTTGTTCCCAAGAATGCTTGTATCATGTCTGGGTTCAAATGCTAATGATTTACCTATATCACAGAAATCTATTTTATGAATATATACATACATATAGATATAGATAGATAGATGATAGATAGCTAGAGAGCTAGATAGCTAGCTAGATAGCTAGCTAGCTAGCTAGCTAGATAGATAGATAGATAGATAGATAGATAGATAGATAGATAGATAGATAGATAGATCCCCCCTTCTTGGTTTATTGATACATTCAGAGTTTTCACCCCAGTCATTTCCAGACATTTTCATTCATAAGCCCACACCCATTGAGTCTTCTCTTATTAAAAAAAAGGAATATACATCCTTGTCTATTTTCTCACTTATGCTAGGGTTTTTCATCATAAATTTATTTTAGTGTCTTTTCTCTGTCACTGTGTTTATTTTTTTTCTCTTTTAACTTACTTAAAGTCTTCCAACATTTTATTGAGTTGATTATATTGATCATTTTATGGGACAGTAATATTTATTAAATTCCTAATACTTCTGTTTAAGGATAGGGCATAGGACAGCTATCATTTCATTTCCCACCTCATTGAACTTCTTTGACTTCTCTTCTCTAACAAGTTATATCACCACGACTCTATTTCAGATTTCTTTCTTCTTTTTTCTCTTTCTTTCTTTGTTTCTTCATTTCTTTCTTTCTTCCTTTCTTTCTTTGTTTCTTTCTCTCTTCCCCTCTCTCCTTTTCTTCCTTCCTTCCTTCCTTCCTTCCTTCCTTCCTTCCTTCCTTCCTTCCTTCCTTCCTTCCTTCCTTCCTTCCTTCCTCCCTCCCTCCCTCCCTCCCTCCCTCCCTTCCTTCCTTCCTTCCTTCTTTCCTTCCTTCCTTCCTTCCTCCCTCCCTCCCTCCCTTGCTTTTTTTACTTTTGTATTTTCTTCCCTCATTAGATTGTAAACTCCTTGAGGGTAAGAATCATCTTTCTTTTTCATATTTGTATCTTTAGCATGTAACACAGGTCCTGCACAAAAGAGGTGTTTAATGAGAGTTTATTGACTGAATAACTGTCTTTGCACTCATTTGGGTCCATTAATTGTAATTCTATTCAAAAGATAGGAATAATTGAGTGATTTTTCATATATAATTAAAAAATGCCTTTCCAATTATTGGACCAATTCACAATTTTTCACATTGTAATACACTTCTCTTCCTTCAGCTTCTCCCTTTTTCTTTACTTGTGCCATCTTTGCCAGTTTTTGCTTGCTTGTTTGTTTGTTTTTGACTGAGAAATAAAAATTCAAGGTTATTTTGATTTGCATTTCTCTTGCTATTAGTGATTTGGAGAAATTTTTTTTATTGTTTTTAGTACTGATTCTTCTTTGAAAAACGCTCTCATTCATATAATTGGACATGAAGAATTTGTTAATTCTCCTTACAATGCTTCAATGCCTCTGAGAGAAGTCACAGTAAATGTATTCCTGAGAAATTCCTGAATGAGTGCAGAGAGTGGTGAGGGAGCAGGTCTTATCATTGAGCTTTCACTAAATACTGCTTGCTGCCTGGGATTTAACCTTCTATCACTGATAGCAGTGGAGGCAAGCCTGTTAGCTGACCTTGTATTAACCACAGACTTCTACTGACCTGAATCTGATGGTTACAAAGATTATCACAATATTTTGGAATAAGTTTATAGACTCTTTTTGCATCACCAAAGATCAAATTACAATCAGTACACTTGGGGAAAAGTCCTTTTGATTGAATGACTGACTGAAACAAGTATCCCCAAAGATATACAAAAATATAGATCAAAATTAAAATGTCATCAAAATGTGTTCTGCTTAACAAAACCACTTGGATAAGCACTGTTTATGTCCCAATTAGAGCATTTAACCTAAAATTAAAATATATGAAAGGAAAAAATAATGTATATACTCATAACTATACTCTTAAGGTAACATCAATAAAGAGTAATAATCAAGTTTGATAGTCTGCATGGGTTAGGGGGGTACTACCCTCATATTGGCTTTCTAACCATCAGTATGTAACAGGCTAATTCCGTAATCTCTCTGAACTTCAGGCATCTAAGTCATCTAATAAAGCTACAAATTTGTCATCATCTAGTTAAAGGAGAACCCATAGCTATAAAGTAGCAGATCTGTGTCATACTGACAAGTTTACAAATGTTTTAAATGAGTCAGTTTTGGGCAGGAAGGGTAGACTATCTTAAAATGAAATGGAGGAATTGTCTGAGAAAACTCAGATGAGTCTAAACTAATCAGTCAGTTTGTTCTCACAAGGACATTATGGGTGAGAGTTGGGATACAATCTTTTTTGATGAATACCTAGTGAGAGTAAATCTTGGATGAGTTAAGTGCCTTGCCTGGGGTCAGGCAGACAGTTATAGAATCATCAATCATTTTTTTTTCATTTCTTTATTGAATTTAAAGGAAAAAAGTAATCTTTTGAAAAAGACCTCAGGGTATGCTAATACAATTTCAAAATACACATGATAAGTAGATTGAGGTACAGTCAAAAGAAACAATAATAAGAGAGTTAAACTCCTGATATGAAGGCCTTTTTGTTCTCACTGTGAGGATCTTGCAAGTAAAGTGGGAGCTACATAGTTGGATGGGGGATTTGAACTAGTTCTGCATAATTTGAAGGTACATAGTTTATTTTGCTTCAATTATAATCCTTTCCCCTTCAAATATAGGAAAATTGTGACTTAGGAACTCAAGGACTCATTAACTGCAATGCATAAATTTCCTCAAATACCACTAGTCATTATCATGGAAAGGATACTGACCTTAGTATGTAAAGACATGGGTTTAATGCCCAATTCTACCACAAAAGAGAGAATATTTTACAATTTATTCCTCCATACAAGAGCCTCAGTTACTCCTTGTGTAAATCAATCAAGAAATCAAATTGTAAACTACTTTTAAATCTTTCTAAGAGCCAAGAATTCTGATAATCGTTCAGGATACTAAGAAAATAATAACTACAATGTAATAGCTAACATCTTTATAGTGCCTACTATATGCCAATCACTGTGCTATGTGATTTACAAATATCTCATTTGATCCTTACAACAGACCTGGGACATAAGTACTATTATCCTCCCCATTTTTTAGATGAAGAAACTGAGACAAATATCATTTATGTGACTTTCCCAGGGTCACAAAGCTAGTAGGAATCTAATAGGGAATTTGAACTCAGGTTTTATGGACTCTAGGCCCAGAATTCTATTCACTGTACCACCTAGCTTCCAAGAACAAACAACCGCAAACTCCATGGAGTTCACATTCTAATCTGTAAAATGACAATAATAAAATTTACACTGATTAGCTCATTGGGTTGTTTTGCAGAAAGGTCCTTTTATTATATAAAGTCATAAGAAAAGGGCATTGTCATGTCTGTTGCTAGCAGTAATAGCCCTCCTTTAGAGTTCTCTTCTGATGCTTCATTATCACCAAAATTGATCGTAGAGCCTTGAAGACTATGCTAGAGCTGGCCAAAATTAATTAATATCTTCCTTTCAAAATCTAGCTTGTATAAATGCAGAAAGGCTCATTATCACATTGGCCAAAGACTGATAGCTTCTTTGAGTCTAGCAATTCTCCAAGACTGTTTACTGAAGTCCTGAGGGGGTCATAACAGGTATTGGTGAAATGAGCTTTCCAACAAAATCAGAGACTGGAAGTGTTGTTGCTGTTGTTATTCGCAATCCCAAAGAGTCTTGCTACAATGCTTAATTCCTCACTAAGGAACTCTAAGCAAATCCTTTTACTTTCCTTGTTTCTGTTTTCTAATGGAGGTAGTAAGACTTGAAGTCTTTACCTAATAGGCTCAAAGGAGGTAATGTATGATGTTTTGATAACTCTAAAGCTCTATTACAATTGTCAAGTTGTTGTTGTTGCCTTCATTATAATTAATAGTGTGCTTGTGGTGGGAATAGAGAATGTTTAAGACATACCAAGAAGACCTCTTCATAGAGGACATGAAAGAGTTCTTGGGAGAGTAAAGGCCTAGAACACACATGAACACTCCATATTTCCATAACACATGGTTGGTAGGCCATTTTCCATTGATGGTACACCTAGGATTTGGGGGTCTTCAAAATGGACTTACTTTGGACTTTTAAAAAAATCTTTTCCATGATAAGTTCAGGGAGCAGAGCCTCCAGTCTGGGCTGGGTTTACGCATCCATATAGCTTCTGAGTGGGAAGAAGGAGGATATGGCTTATAATTAGAGCACAGTCTGAATAGCTGAGAATAAAGAAGTCACTTCCACCCTCCCAAATGCAATACAACAATAGCCTCAACCAGAGATGTCAGGCAATTTTGATATTTTCAGCTATATAACCAATGAAAAATGCATTGTCCCAAAAGTGCAACTTCCTATCAATTTCCACATGAATTACACCAGCTTAAGTGTTTTGTACTAGTGATACATGCTCCCTTACAACATTTTTATATTCTCATGATAAAATCCTCTAGAACAAAGAGGCAACTCTTAGTTTCCCCAGCCTTTCTTTAAGTCCTCATTTCAAATTCAAGCTTTTCTAGGAGATTATTACCAGTCCCCACAGTTGTCAACTCTAAGGTTACTTTTTGTTGATTTTTTATGCATATTGCATACACCTAATTGTGTGTATGTTATCTCCTCTTTTATAATGTGAGATCTTTTGGGGCAGGGGCATTGTTTTTACCTTTGTATCCCCAGTATTTACTTAGCACAGTACCTGGCACACAATTAAGTTTTTAATAAATGCTTGCTGACTAAATAAAAACAGTATAATGTAGAGTACTGGATTGGAGTCAGAAATGCCTGGGTTCAACTCCCTCCTCCAACACCTTCTACTTGTGAGACTCAAGGCCAGTCATTTCCCCTTTCTGTGGTTTGTTTCCTCATCTGTAAAATGAGAGGGTCTGCCTCCATGGTCTCTAATGTCCTTTCACGATCTTACTCTATGATCCTATGGATTCATGCCATGAAAGCATGTGGATGAAGCACTGGGATGCTAAATAATGCAATTTCTCTTCATTTTCCCTCCCCGCCTCAATCATCCAGTTAGTCACAATCAAACAAAACTGAGTTCCAAGTGTAAGTTGTCACTGATTGGAACCTTAGGGCCAGAATATGGAGATTTTTTTTTTCCTGGCTTTCTCTCCCATGCTTTGTTTGCTGGTCTAAGCACTGAACAACAAGCTTATGTCTCAGCTGCTTCTCTGTTTAACAAGTGTTCCTTACTTCACCAGAAGCTTGTGACAACGAACAGTTGGTGGCAAAGGGTTGTGACTTTCCTGAATGAGAGGCATTAATTAAAATACTCTATTATTACAAATAAAAACTATAACCACCATGGCCCCAACTGCTTCTTTGACTGAAATTAATGCCACTTTAAATAACTTATGAGTTAAAAAAAAAAACAACAAAACAACACTCTTACATTGCCAGAAGCTCAATCCTAAGAGCATCTTATGTGATAACCATAAACACAGGGGAAGATGTTAAATGCATCTGGTCACCTTTCAGCATCAAAGGCCAACATTAAGAGACAAAAATAAATTGAATATAAGAAATTGTGGAGTCTTAATAACTTTGGTCCTGATTTTCACATCAATACACTCCTTAGGTCAACATCCTTTAACCAAAATGCACATTAAGTCTTCCAGTAGCCAGCTTAATTTGTGGTTTTAACCCCTCCATTTCAAATTCTAGGGGAACATCTGCTCCACAAATCATTGTTAATAGCATTTCAGTAGGCAATGCATTCATGATTCTGATTAGAATGGGAAGAAGCAGTAGGCTCCCAGTGCATATCAAACAGAAGAACAATGAACGCAAAGATTACATTAGGAGGACTCTGACTAAAGAGGCTTAGACAGAATATGTGTTGATAAGGTAATTATTAGTCAGAGTGAATTGTAATGTAGTTTCCTTAGGAGCACTTGTCTAGAGGAGGTCTGGAAGGAGGGGAAGCAGTAGTCCATTGCCCACCTTCTCAATTTCTATTGTAAGTATGTTTGGGGGGTTCAAATCAATTTGGCGGTGCTTTAGAGTGAGATTTTAATTTTAAATAGAGAATTTTAATACTTCAAGACATACCTTCTTGGTAGCTCTCTATTTTCCCTCACCAAGTCAGGATCAGTAGACTGATGATGTCAGATAGCTGTCTGGGGAGGGGAAGGAGAATCTGAAATGAAAAATGCATGTAGAAATTGAAAAGATAGTTCTAAAGTCTCAAGAATACCTTAAGTTAAGGGTTTATAACACAATCAATAGAATTTCTGAAACTACAACTATACTACAGAGGCCTAAACTAAGCAATTAGGATAGTACAAAAAAAATATCTTAAAAGCAGCAAGCCTTGCACATCTCATGCTCTAAATAAGTATACTGTAAATAATATGAATTACTCTCAATTTTCAAGTGATTCACAGTTTGCAAAGGCTTTTTCTTACAATCAATAGTCATGTGATGAAATTTTCCCATTTTATTGGTCATGGAAATTGTGGCTGACAGGAAATTGAGGTGAAGGGCTTTGTCCATGGTCACTTAGTAGATAACTACCCAAGTAAGGACTGGGCCTTGTGTTTTGACTACAAATTCCAAGTGTTTCTTAATTTTTCACATAACAGATCAATAAATAAGCAAACTGGCAGAAAATTGAGGTCATTTATCAAAGGTGCTTTCTAGTCTCATTAAGGAGGCCTTTTGCTCATCTGTTTATGTTAATACATAAGAAGTAATGAATATTCGAGTTCTCATTAGTGTAGGAGAATTTTGCTTAATGAAAACTGATACCAGTTGTATATAGCTGGATCTAGTTGGAATGTAGAGTATTAATGTATAGTAATCCAGACTTAATGTGTAGTAAGTCTGAGGATAAATCCTCATAACGCAATTACAGCATCTGGGCATGGTAATGACACACCTGGAAAGAAGCTATATATGACTGGCATAGTTGTAGGCCTCTATTAGTCTTTTCATGGGAAGAGAAAGTTTTTAAATAAAGGAGCTAAAGCAGCAAATAGTCCTGGTATTTAGGAAATGGACTTGATGTAAGAAAACATATGAGTGGCTTTAGGTCAAACTGATGCTTACAACTTGTTGATTTGCTAAACTGATTTGTAGTACTCTTATCCCCAAAAGAATAAGCTATATGTTTTTTTTTTCCCTCCAGAAGAATAGATAGGTATTATCAAGATAGCTTAAAAAATAGGAAATACTCTCTAATAACTTATGGTGTTCAAGAGGAGAATGGGTTCATATAGTGGTGAGTTTCCCTTCATAAGAGATTTCGAGGCAAAGACTCAATGGACATTTGTTAAATGACATCTAAGTAAGAGGAAAGTAGTTCTATCACATTCCTCATTTTGAATACCAGACTTTGCTTCATACAGTCTAAGAATCCCATTTAGCTTGCCATTTTGCAACATGGACATCCATTCAGCCGCTTTTCACCCAGAAGTGCTTAGACATTGTGAATGAATGGTTGCCATTTTCATTCTCACTCCTCCTGTGCACCTCATACTTTTAAAAATTATCCTAGATCTTCTACAAGGGGTTTGGACTGGAAAACTCAAATGACGGTGGCAGCTAAAGATCTGCACATTCCTTACTGAGGTGCATCATTAGAAGACATATGATAAGTAAAACATAAATCTATCATTGCTGTTGGTGGTGGTCAGTTGTTTCAGTTGTGTTCAACTTCTCATGACCCCTCTTGGGGGGTTTCTTGGCAAAGGGACTGGAGTGGTTTGTCATTTCCTTCTCCAGCTCATTTTACAGATGAGAAGACTGAGGCAAACAGGGATAAATTACTTGCCCTGGGTTACACAGCAAGTAAGGTTCTAAGGCCAGATTTTAACTTATATTTTCCTGACTCCAGGACTGTTGTTATATCCACCGTGCCATATAACAACTCTAATAGTCTAATAATACCATTTAATTACAATATAATTCCACTGATAAAGGGTCAACAGCATCAGTTATAAATATGGAAGAGAGACAAAAATACTCAACAAAGGTATATTCCAAGTCAAAATAATCATTGAACATCATATTTAAATTAATTAAACAAAAATCAGTACCAACTTCATATGAATGTTGTAGGATATACTATAACTATCCAAGTAAGGACTGTTTCACGTTTTGAAATTACAATCTTTCAATGGCATGTGAAATATGCACTGTGATAACTAGAGTAAAACCATTATATCTAAATGCATAAGAGATATGAAAAGGAGCATCAGAAGAAGAGTTATAGAAGTAATGACATAGTTGCCCATCACAGGTAACTTACTGGAGGACTTGGTTCATAGGATCATAGACCTAGAACTGAAAGATACCTCAGAAGTCATCTATTTATATCTTAATGCCCCTACCCCCCAAAAAGGATGAGGACATGGAGGCCTATAGAAGTGCAGGGGCTTGTCCAGGATCACACAGCTAATCAAAGTCTGAGGTGGGATTTGAAACCACTTCACAGCAATGTGAACAGACTCCAAGTTCAACATGCCATTCACTGTGTCATGTCAGCTGGGCTTTAAAGAATAGCTAGGAATTCAGCAGGTTTAAATGCATGAAGGATATGGGTATTAATATCTTCTGACCTTAAGTCCAGCATTCTTCCCACTAACATAAACATCTTTTTTGAGCCTTTTATATATGGGCAATACTGTTAAGCTACTGACTTATTAGAGTTGTTATAAGGGGAGGAGGAGTGACGTAAATTGTAAGATTTTCTTTAAAAATATAAATGTGGGCTTTATATCTCAAATGAAGTCACAGACAGTGTTTTATAATAGCCAAAGGCTGAAACTTCTAGAATGGACCACTTCAGTTTCTGGATTCCTGCTAAAACAGTAAAGGATGGCCTGGTTGTGTTTTTTTTTTTTTTTTATTTTCTGGACACATGAAAATAATAATTGCAGAGGAACTATGAGGCTTCAGATCACAGACTCCAGTAATCTACAAGGGGCTCAAAATATATTGAAAAGTGTCACCAGGGAAAAGGGAATTACCTTGAATTATGCAAAACCAAAACTAATATTTCAGTTTGTTTCTAGCAAGAGAAAGTGATGTAAGATATTAAGAAATTATATCGGGTTCATAAGTGTGTAATTAATCTTGTCAACAGATATAGCAGGACTGAGCCTTGGGTAAGTACAAATCATGAGGCCTGTCATTTACTATACCAGACCACAGCCAATGAGAACTGGATGATTCAACTCCTCAAAATCACAGAATCCTAGAACTGAAAGGGAACTTGGAAGCCATCTGTTCCTATCCTTAGAGTAATAGATCTAAAGCTAGGGGAACCTCAGCACGTCAACCTTTTATTTGAAAAATGGGGAACCTGAGTTCCAGGAATGTCAAGTGGCCTGCTGAAGGTCAAACAAGTAGAAAGCATCAAAGAGAGGATTTTAACTCAGATTTACAAGATTATGGATTTTTAAACTTGAATGGATCTTGCAGGCAATCTAGTCTAATCCTTCATTTTTAGAGATGATTAATTGAAGCCATGAAAATTAAATAATTTTAACCTCAGATTATATATGTAGTAAAGGAGAGAGGTGAAGTATGAATCCACATACAGATATTTCCATGGTAGGAGCATGTCTCCCTGATTGAAGAATAAAAAACTTTCTCTGAAGGAAAATAAACTATTTCATAGACGATTTTAATTTAAAATGTTTTTCTTCAATATAGTAGATGTCCATTTACTAGGCAGTGACTAAAGAATCGGTTCCACAGTAATGAAGTATTACTATGTTGTAATAAGTATTGAATAATGTTATATTTGGATACTTGGAATTGAGAAACTGAATAAGATATATGAAAAAAGTGGTTAGCAGAAAGTTAGAAAAAATTATTTGTAATGCCTAAACTAAAGTTAATAGAAAGAATGAAAGAGTGAAGGACAGGGAAATGGAGAGAAAGAATATAAGCAGATGGAGAAAGTGAGAAAGAAAGAAAGAGGGGGAGAGAGAGAAGAAGAAGAGGATGAGGAAGAGGAAGAGAAGGGAAGATAGGGAAGAAGGGAGGAAGGATTCAAAAGAGGAAGGAAAGGAAGAAGGGAGTTCTCCCATTCTGTTCTTTGCAGAACAGTAACATACTATATATCTTATTTTCAAGATTATTCTGGTCAATGTTTATAAGCTTGGTCTCTAGCAAGAAAAAAACAGGGACATTCACAGGACATTTTTTTCAGTTTAAATTGCATTATTAAGACTTTCTTAAGTCTAGATAATCAACAGAATAATAAAAGTATTTGTAAAGCACTTGGCGAAATTTAAAGTAATACATTATGTTAACATCATCATCATCAAATAATTATGAAATTATTTTATGACTTCTATTATTCTATTAATTTAACTATTAAATTTATTATTGCTGTTACTAATATTGAGGTTTAATTACTTATCCATGTCAGCGCTTTGCTCAAGCATAAGTACTGGAGAAAGATTATATTTATTCTTTGTTCTCAAAGAGGACCATGATGTCAGGAAGATGATGACATGACTTGCAGTTGACTTAGATTTCAGTTAGGGAGGCATGTGCAAGGTCGCCAACCTCACTTTTTCCTCCAGAGCCATCTGGGTCCAGTGAGCAGATGTTCATCAGGATGACTGGAGGTGGCCTATAATGCAATGGGAGACCCTGGACCTTTTAGGCTAAGGTCTTTTCATGTTCTCACTTTGAGTAAGGTAATGTCCATTTAGTGAATAGGTCTATTTAAGAATGGAGTCAAGGGATAGCCCTTTTAGTTAAAAAAGAAGGAAGGAAGGAAGGAAGGAAAGAAGGAAGGAAGGAAGGAAGGAAGGAAGGAAGGAAGGAAGGAAGGAAGGAAGGAAGGAAGGAAGGAAGGAAGGAAGGTCTATGCAGTAAACCCAAGTTATCTAGGCAGCTTTCAGCCATCAAAATTTATTTTCCTTTGGAGAGGAGAGGGAGAGGGAGGAGACTGAGAGGACAAGCTGAGTTATCCAACTGGCTGACTCCCCATTCAGGCCATCTCCAGTCATCCTGATGTATATCTAGCCACTGGACCAAGATGGCTCTAGAGGAGAAAATGAGGCTGCCAACCTTGCATAGCCCTCCCTCTCTCAAATTAATGTCAACTGCAAGTCATGTCATCATCTCCTTGATGTCATGGTCCTCCTTGAGAACTAGAGAAATAAAAATGCATTTGAAGTCACAAGCCCAAAGCTTGGTTCTGCCATTACATGTTTGTGTGATCTTGTAAAAAATGCTTTCGTGCCTGTAGTAATTATTTTACTTTCCTATAAAACAAGAGAATAGGACTACAATATCTCTGATTTCCATTTCAGCTTTAAACATATAATTGTATCAGTGATTTTATTTGAATTAATGAGTTGCATACTGAAACCCACACACATCTTTTGCCCTGCCTTAGACATGACACATTAAATATTTTTTTTCAAAAATTGCTGGGGGTAAATAAACATTCTATATGATTTTATATATGTTATACATGGCCAAAAACCAATGTTTGAGGTGTGCTATTTATTTTCAGAGCCTTAAAATAACTATAGGAAAGACTGAGAGCAGACAGAATGACAATAAACTTGATGACTGGAAAGACTTGAGGCTGACCTGCTGCCACAGGTTCAATATTTCCAAACCCTTTTGAGTTCGTTTATGATTAAGGCCTTAGACAACCTGCAGCATGATCTGATATACAAGGCTTCCTTAGGGACACGCAATCCAAAGGAACACCAACAGTGTTTTTGAAAATGTCAGGTATGGGGTGGCTAGGTGGCACAGTAAATAGAGCACCAGCCCTGGAGTCAGGAGGACCTAAACTCAAATCTGGCCTCTGAAACTTGCCTTGGGCAAATCACTTAACCCCAACTGTCTTGCCTTCCCCCCTCCAAAAAAAAAAAAGAAAAAAAAGTGAAGAAAATGTCAGATATATATATATATATATATATATATATATAGTCTACAGATCTCCTTCCACTTTATTTCCTCTTTTCCCTTCTCCCTTTCCTCAGTCCTTCTTAGACAATGAAATAGAATTCAAAAACTTCTAAGACAATACAATATAATATAATGTATAATGGTCCACCCCTAAGACACCATAAAATTACTGCTTCCTTCTTATGCTGATTCCAAGCTGACTCTGAATGGGAGGTTCCACCCCCAAGAGATGTCTATGCTGTACTCCTGTGCCCAAATATCATCTGCCTGGGCTTCCATACTGTGGTAACAACTTAGAATACATTGTTAGATAAACAAACTCCATTTAGCTCCTGTAATTGAATTTTATGACCAATTCTTTATTAAAGATATGTGGGTATCATCACTATACTACTCAGAGTGATAAGTGAAGAATCACCCAGACGAATCCATCATTAAAATTTAATGTTCTAGCAATGTTGACGTAACTGTATGTGCTTTTAATATATAGTTTAAAAACACTACAGGAGTAAAAATAGTTTTGGATTCTGAGAGACAGATTAAATCATCATCAATTTAGCAAAATGCAAAAACAGAGGAAACAGTTGATGATTTAAGAAAAAGGGAGCATATCTCTGATATAACAAAACAGTGATTTGTGGAATTTGTGTTTGATAAAGCATCATCTCAGTCATTTCATTTTTATGAAGAAATAAAGATAGTCTCAATTTTGCTGGTATTCACTCCATTTGTCTCAGTTCCCATTTCAAAAGCTTCAGATGCTAATCATGTTATAAAACTGTATGTTCTATAAAGGGCTTAGTGATAGTCCGGATATTTATTTCTCTATGTAATTAAAATATCTAACATCTTAAAAGAAAACCAGTAGTTTTGTTTTATTGGAACCACTCAGAAAATATACATTATATATTATTGTCTTCCTTCTCCAGTAAGATCTGTGCCTTGCACTTACTGGGTGCCAAATAAATGTTGGTTCACTTGTTGCATATTAAAGAAACTTTTTTTCTTTTTTTGGAGGGGGCAAGGCAAGACAGTTTCATTCCCAATTCAATATATTTTATTAAGTATTTCTCCTATACAGAGATTTCTGTGAAAAACTAACAGATGAGAAAGGGAAAAAAAGCTGAGAAATAGGGAGAAAAGATATATGGATAACAAATCATAATTTTATTTCATTGGATTAGTATTTTCTCTCTTCAATGCTTAAGTATTTCCTCTACTTGCAAATATTGCTAAATAGATAATGATTTAATATATCTCACAGGATTTAATACAATTTGTACTCTCTGATATTTAAAACATATATACAAAAAATATAACCATGTTGGCTTTGCTGGAATGTATATAATAGGTAACCACACTCTGTGTGAAGCATTAGGCTAAGCACTTTACAATTATTATGTCATTTGATGCTAACAACAACCCTGAATGGTACGGTGCTATTATTATTCCCATTATAGAAATAAAATGACTGTGGCAAACAAGGGTTCAGTGACTTGGCTACGGTCACAAAATCAGTAAGTGTCTGTGGCCACATTGGGACTGAGATCTTCCTAACTCCAGGTTGGTGCTCTACCTATTGGATGATTTCTGAGGTACAAATTACTTCTATATTTATGTCTCTAAGGCCAAATGTTGATGAAAAAGAGGCTCTAATTTTAAAGGTATTCATATCTGTCTTTTCAATACCTTCTCCCTCTCACTCATCTTTATAATCTTTCCAAATTTCTCATTTTGAGTTCCAACGGGGACTTCCTAATTTTTAATAATGAAATCCATAGTTATATTCTTCTCTCTGGATTTATAGAA
This sequence comes from Petaurus breviceps papuanus, assembly GCF_028583685.1. Lineage (NCBI taxonomy): Eukaryota > Metazoa > Chordata > Mammalia > Diprotodontia > Petauridae > Petaurus > Petaurus breviceps. The sequence continues at coordinate 12,923,456 of NW_027187352.1, forward strand.
TACATAAATAGAATCAGATGTGTGTTTTCCCTGTTATCCATATTTTAATCTTTGTGGTTTAAAAAATAAGAGCATAAAACACTTGCCTTGTTGCTTGTGCAATGTGAGAGCCTAACCATCAATTCCCATTAGCCACCACAAAGGACAAACACAGGAAGCTAAAACCTCTGATTCCTGAGGAGGCCTAAATTATAATTTGTGCCTTGTTAGAATATTTAGCTATGACAGGGCTGATCTGAATAGGTTTAAAATGATAACCTCGGACATGATATAAGATGTGCTAACTTGATGTGTTGTATATTATATTCTGTTACCTAAAAACACAAGGCAAAATTTTCAAGAACAGTTATAACCAATGTAACTTATTTTCTAGCCCTCTGTCATTAATTTCAGGATTCCAGACTTTGAGCTTAGTCACCAAGTAATCAGTAAACAAAATCAATCAACAGTTAAGTTCTCTTACAAAAAGAATATTTTATTATTCCATGAGTAAGGTAGTCTGAGAAATTCAGTGTTAAGAGGCTGAAAACCAGGTTGGACTCCAGGCTCTATCTCTAAAGTAATCTTAATGAAAAGATGAAAATCATAATTGCAATAATTATAATAAATAACATTAACCCTACATATTATAAATATATGAAATATAATTTATAAGTTATAAAGATGATCACTAATATTGATATAGTGCTTTAAGTTTTCCAAACAGTATATATGCATGCATATATACACATGTATTTGTGTGAATAGATACATGCATATATGCATACTACATAGGTGTACATGATATATACACATATATGTTTACATATGTATGTAGATGTATGTGTGCTGTGTATATATATGTGCACACGTGCATGGGTTTATATATATAAATGCTTTACCCATCTGTACAATGAGGGAAGTGACTTTTCTTGGATCATAGTGACAGTCTGAGTCAAGATTGGTACTCAGGCCTTCTTGACTCAAAATGCAATAACTCTTTTGACTACATCGCCTATTTGTTTCACTTTGTGACTTTCAATAATTCATTTAAATTCTCTGAGTCCATATTCCATATTTTTTAAGTAATAGAATGAATGAATACAGAAGGGTTTTAATGAATTTCTTGACTATTGTATGTTTGGAGTAAAACCCTTCAAGCCACCTTCTCTGAAAGAACTCCTTTTCACTAAGTTTATGTAAAATTTTCATTAAGGTTTTCTATGTTAGCAATCTGAGTGGTTCAACTAAGTACTCAACTTACTTAATGCTGCCTACAGATAAAATACAATATATCTGACTCTTTACCTAGGAGACCCTGCACTTTTAGAAACAAAGAAAAAGCTGAATTGCTCTTTTGTCTAATTTGAAATGGATAGTTCTCAAGCAAAATGGAGGAAATTCCTATGACATAGTGTTGTGAAAATTTTCCGAGGTCATTTGGTCTTGCTTGAGTTTCTTATATAAAAAAGTACAGAGATTCATGTGATAATAATTTGTTACAATTAAGCTAAAAAATTATCAGGATTAGATCACTAGCAGAATCAGTAGCTGCTGATGTTATTTGTTATAGTTGTGAATTGCCCAGAAATTGTATGGGTGATGAAGAAGGGCTGGATCAGTGAAGTGCACAAATACATATATTCATTTTTTTCCTCAGAACAGATTCACTATAATTATGGAATATGCCTGCCACTCTTTCTGAGGATTTTTATGGGGTTTATAGTGTTCATAAGACTTAGAAATTAAACAGACCTTAAAGATAATTCCTAACTTCATAATGTTAAGATGAGAAAATTGGTTTTCAGATGTTAAGTGACTTGCCCAAGGCCATGTTTTGCAGATAGTAGATCCAGGATTTTAATATAGGTCACTTGATTCCAAATCCAGGGTATTTTGACAATAAAAGATGCCATTTTTAGACATACAAATAGCCAGATTCCCAGTACTAAAGTGATTGTAAACCATAAGAAATATCTTTATGTCTGCATAAATATGTCCTTGATCTTTTACTGTTGATCATTTTAAAGACAAATTAAAGCAAAGATGGAATTCTTATCAAATATGTAAATGATACTGGCTAAGAGGGGTAGCTAACAACTAACATATTGGAAGACAGTACCAAGACCCATAACACTAAAAGTAAGAGAATAAATATGAATTTATTAAGTGTATTCTATGGGCCAGAAGGGAGAGGCTTAGGGTTAGGAAAACATTAAAAGGAAATGTTAAATCTCAGCTTTATAAGTATATTATGAGGGTGGCATGGTTACACATGCTCTTGATCCCCTCCTCTCATCTCATCCATAAGATTGTATTCTCAATTATTCTGCTTTCTTGAATTTTCAACCTTTTCCTAACAGCTGGTTCCTTCCCTACTGCCTCTATAAATACCCAAGTCTCTTCCTTTTAAAAAACAAACAAGAAAGCAAAACAAAACAAACAGAAACCTTCAATATAATCTACCATCTTCTCAAACTTTTATATTTTCCTCCCTTTTAAACCTAAACTATTTTTTTTAAAGAAATACACTTCCTACCTCCTGTAATGGCAAGCACAGAAGTAGCTCACTCCTTTTTTCAGCTATTGAATTAACACCTTGTTTCAGTTCAAGTTTTGCCTTGTATCAAGTCTGTTAAGAAACAGAACATGTGCACCCCACAGCTTGTGAACCCTAGAATTCATGAACTCCTACAACAGGAAGGGGATAGCTAATGACCACATATAAGGAGAATTTCCAGGCTAGAGACAGCAGAACTGAGAAGAGGACTCTTGTGGTGGCAGAGTCAAGGAGAAAACTTGTGGTATCCCAGCACTCTGTCTGCGTTGATTCTCCACTTAAACACTTTCCTCTCCCCCCTCCATCTTTGTCTTTCTTATTGTTGCTTCCTTTATTTGTCTCTCTGTCTCTCACACATACACATATATACAAATATTCATATATGTTCCTATCTCAAATTGGCAAATTAAGCCACTGAGAATCAGAAATATGTCATGGCCTGACTAAGGTCATAGAGTTATTAGGGAGTTGGACTATAAAGAGACCTGACTTTGAGGCCTATGACTCTTTAGCACCAAAGGGAAATTTTCCAGAGATGAAAAAAGATAAGGGAAAATTGAGAAAAGATAAGTGCTTCCTAACATGAAGATATACTTAAGTGCTCTCATGAAATTAGTTCTGTAATATAGAACATAATAGTGTTAGTAGAGTAGCTGACAGAGTTGGAACTCCATAAATATTTCTTGGTTACTATCACACAATTTTTGTTGAAAATAATTTTCAAAATAAAGTTTGCTTCCAGATCTACTCTTTGAAAATTCAAGGATATTATACATTGTCTCCATTGTAATAATGATTTCTTTCTCTTTGGACTCTACTTCCAAGTAGATATCTCTTTCCCTTAAATAACATTTATTCAGAGTGCCTTATTCTACATAATAATGTGGGAATAGAGTGAAAGAGACAATTTGATCACTTTTGTAAATGTAGGAATGAGAATGGAGTTTCAATCAGAAATAATACTTGAGTTTCTTAATGTTTATTCGAAGAGTAGTATCAAATGAACATTGTGGAAAATAAAACATGTTCAGATCAGCATTATAAACAACACTAGTATGATGCCCCTAGTGTTTTTTCCACTTTGGTAAAAATATGTTTTGGAAAGAAGCTGTATTTTTCTTAAATCTCTACAGACAGAAACCATCAGTGATCCAGTTTTCCAAACTTTCAGCACAACAAACCAACCAACAAATATAGGTTTCTATTTTGTGTTATTTTCTTTAAGAGAGCTGATATCCATATGGGGCTAGGACTGAATCCTAGCAGACAGAAGCATGTCCTTATGCAAGAATCTGGAGCTAACATTCCTATTGACAAGGCTAATTGGGTGTTTGAATACATAAAATGCCATTTTTTATGGAATGAATCAAGACCAAGTTCAGAATCTCAAATTACACTTCTTATTGAATCCTCATTATACTGCCATCTGCTACTAAAATACACAAATTATCTGCTTCACTTAACCCCTGCAGCCTTCCCCAGATGAAATGACTTCTGCTAAATGAAGATACTCAAAATGACAGTGGGCTGAGGTGTGGTGATCCAGGACAAAGAAGAGCAACAAGGGCTTGTAATAGCACTTAAAAATTCTATAGAAAAAATCATTTTTATGAATTAAGACAAATACATAGGCTAGAAAACTTTTATTCACATAGTTATTAAGTATCAGAAATAGGACTGGATGAACTCAGATCAGGGGATCATAGAATTGGACATGGAAAGGAACATTGTCTCCCCCTCCCTGATTTTTCACTGGAGGAAACTGAGGAACAGAAAGGTGAGTGTCTTGCCCAGGACCAGAAAGGTAGTCACCTCCAAAGTACTGGAAATAAAGAAAGGCAAACAAAGAAATAATCAACAAAGACAACAAACCAGAATATGCCCCCAAGGAGGTATATAACAAACTGTATAGAGTGTAGATAAAAGTAATCAGAAAAGGGACAGCATTATTAGCAGGAAGTAAGTGAAATGCATTAGGAAAGGCTTTAATGTAGAAAATGGCATCTGAAATAAATCTGGAAGAAAGTCAAGAAAACAGCCATATATTTAAGAGAGCAAAGCATTCCAGGTATAAGAAAGTCAGAGTAAAGTCATAGTGATGAGAGATGGAATGATGTGTTTCTAGGCCAAGTAGGCATATGTAGTTTTGTTACTTATTATGTAGATGGAAATGAAATTTAAGAATACTGAATAGAAGGGATGGATAGGTTGCTCAGTGAATAGAGCACTAGCCCTGGAATCAGGAGTACCTGAGTTCAAATGTGACTTCAAGCAATTAATACTTACTAGCCATGTGACCTTGGGCAAGTTGCTCAACCTCAATTGCCCTGCTTTCCCCCCTCCAAAAAGAAAAAAAAATACTGCACAGGAAAGATGGAGTTATTACAAGGAAATTTAAAAGTCAAGGGATGACTTTATTTTTGATCCTGACAGACCTACATTTTAGAAGAATTAATTTGACACCTGAGTGAAGATGAATTAAAATGGGGAGAGACTTAAGGTACTGAGACAAGGTAGAAAGGTATTACAGCAGTCCAGGTGAAAAGTAGTGAAGGTTTGGACCAGGTTAGTTGAGGGAAGGGGATGTAAGTTAAAAAAAAAGATGGAAAGTAGAGAGCTAGAAAATTGCACACCCCAGATTTCCATAAAAGAAAGTTATGGGAAGAGTTTAGTGCTCTACCTCTCCAGTCAGAGAAGAGAAAAGGCTAAGGTAACTGATTAAACAAAGTGTTGTATATCCCAAACTGATCTGAATAGTATGATGATGAGATTTCAATTTGAATATGATTGAATTACCATGCTCCACCCCAGTCTATGTCCTTTAATGAATGTTCTTGTCATTGTCAAGAGTACAATCATGCTTCTAGATACCCAGTTTTAAAAAATATTGTAACATTTTTCCCAATTCCTCAATTTAAATCATTTCAAATATTCAATCAGTTGCTAAATCTTTTCATTTCTTTCTCTGCAATTCCTTTCAGATATTATTTTCTCATTGTTTATACAGTCACCAGCCTAATAGACCATCATCACCTATCCTTTGGATTATTAATGGACCTCCCTACTTTACGTCTACCCATATTCCTATCTGTCTTCCATACAGCTGCCATAATGTGGTTTCTAAAGCAGAGATCTGATTATGTCACCCCTCTAATCAATAAACTCTGGTGGTTCCCTAGTACCTTCAGTATCCAATCATAAACACCTCTGTTATTTAAAATATTTTCATATCCTAGTATCTCCCTTTCTTTTAAAATTTTCTTACATATTATTCTCCTCCTCTCACTTGCTGTTTCATGCACATAAAATTCCATCTTCTTTCCCTAAACCTTTGCACTGGCTATCCTTAATTCTTAGAATATTTATTCCCTGTATCATCTTCTTAGAATCTTTGGATTTCTTTAAGACTCACTTAACTATCACCTTCTACAAGAGGTTTCTTCCATCCCATTATCTATTGTGTCTCCCTTTAGCCTATATTTAATCTCTCCTGTACCTATATTGATACTTTGTTATATGGATAAATAAAAATATGGATTATAGATATAAATAACAGAATTAGAGCTAGAGATGGAAACAGATTTAGAGTGAGGCAAAATGAGAGAAAGGCAGGGATTGAGTAAGGGAGGAAGAGAGAAGGGGGGGGGGTTGTCTTCCCATTAGAATATAAGTTCTGGGCACAGAGCCAAGATGGTGGAGTATGGCCTGAGGTCTTCCCTAAGTCCCTCCAAATACCTTTAAATAATGATTGTAAACAAATTCTAGAGAAACAGAACACACAAAAAGATGGAATGAAACAATTTTCCAGCCCAAGATAATTTAGAAGGTTGGCAGGAAATGTCTGTTGTACCAGGACAAGAAAAGAGCTCAGTCCAGCACAGGCTGCACCAGCATAGCCCTGGCCTTGACATATCAGGAGCAGGCCTTGGGAGCCACTGAATCAGCAGCAGCAGCTGTTGTTTCCAGAGCTCTCTTCCCATAGATAGTAAAGGGTTTGAACAACTAACTGGTCAGAAGGAGATTGCTTTCAGGCGTCTCTTTGCTAGTACTGAGGCAGGACTTTGTTGCTTTTCCCATATTTGGATCTGGATCACAGTCCTGGGTTGCAGTCCCAAGCAAGGAAAAGCACCAGCACACCAGCAGCTGTGGCCACAGTGAATGAGAAACCCTTCTCATAGCTTCAGGGTACCAAAAGAGTGCTTGTTGTCACTCACAGACCAGAGCAGAGGCCAGGAGAGTACTAAATACCTCTCCTTAGATCATACCTCCTTGAAGATCTAAAAAATTACAGGTCCCTAGAAATGTTTCTAAAAACAGCTGCACAAAACTCCTGGTGCTTGGGACAGTGCAAACCTGGAAGGAGAGCTCTACTTTGGCAAAGAGTTAAAAGTCAAGTAATAAGCTGGGAAAAGGAGTAAAGAGAAAAAATATTCTGATCATAGAAAGTAACTATGGTAACAGAGAAGATAAATATCAAAACACACTCAGAAGAAGACAACAAAGTCAAAGTTCCTACGTTCAGATCTTCCAGGAAAAATATTAAAAGGTCTCATGTCATGGAAGAGATAAAATTACTGTAGTACCTGGGAGAAATGATTAAAAAAAGAGCCAAATATTGTCTTTAAAAATTATCAAGGAAAAATGTCCTGATATTCTAGAGCTAGAGAGTAAAATAAAAATTGAAAAAAAAAATCTACTCATCTCCTCCTAAAACAGATCCCAAAATGGAAAGTCCTAAGAATATTATACCCTAATTCCACAGATCCCAGGTAAAGGAGAAAATATTGCAAGCAGCCAGAAAGAAACAATTCAAGTATCATGGAGTCACAGCTAGGATGGGACAAGATTTATCAGATTGCACATTAAAGGATCTGAGGTCTTGGAATATTATATTCCCAAAGGGCAAAAATGCTAAGATTACAACCAAGAATCCTCTACCAAGCAAGAATGACTATAATCCTTCAGGGAAAAAAAGGATATGCAATGAAATATAGGACTTTCAAACATTCTTGATGAAAAGACCAGAGCTGAGAAGAGAATTGTCTTTCAAATAAACAGGAAAGGGAAATCATAAGGGGCTTAATAAGATTAAACTGTTACATTTCTATATGGGAAATTGATACTTATAAGAACTTTTTCATTATTGGGGGAGTTAGAAGATGTATATATAGACAGATGTGAGTTGAATATGAAGGGGTGATATCTAAAAAAATAAAATTAAGGGGTGAGAGAGGTATGTACTGGGACAAAGGAAAAGGGAGTTGTAGAATGGGGTAAATTATCTCACATAAAAGAGACAAAAGAGGAAGAGGGTGGGAGTGAGAAGTAAATCTTACTCTCATCAGAATTGGCTCAAAGAGGGAATGATGTAAGTACTCATTTGTTTGTAGAAATCTATCTTCCCCTACAGTAAAGTAAGAGGAGAAGGAGATAAGTAAAATGGGGGGGCAGTTATAAAAGGGAGGGCAGATTGGGGGAGGGGTGGTCCGAAGTAAAACACTTTTATGAAGGGACAGTGTGAAAGGAGAGAGAGAATAAATGGGGTGGGAAGGAATAGGATGGATAGAAATACATTTAGCTGTGAAAAAATTGAAGCATATTTATCTGATAAAGGCCTAATTTCTCAGACATATAAAGAAGTGAATTAAACTTGTAAAAATGAGAGCCATTCCCCAACTGATGAATGGTCAAAAGATATGAACAGTTGTCTGATGAAGTAATCACAGTTATTTATGATCATGTGTAAAAATTCTGTAACCCACTATTGATTGGAGAAATGCAAATTGAAACAGTGCTGAGGTACTAATGCATACCCATTAAATTGTCTAATAGGACAGAAAAGGAAAATGACAAATGATGGGAGAGGATATAGGAGAAGTGTTATAGAAATGCACTATTGGTGGAGTTGTGAGATGATCCAGCCATTCCATGTAGAAAAAAGTATGCCAAAAGGGCTATAAAATGATGCATACTCTTTGACCTAGGAATGCTACTACTAGGACTTTATCCCAAAAGAGATAAACAGACAAACAACAACAACAACAAAAGGAAAATGACCTTTATGTACAAAAATATTTATAGCAGCTTTCCCAGTTGCTAAGAACTGGAAATTGAGGATATGACTATTAATTGGGATATGCCAGATCAAACTGTGGTATGTGATTATGATGGAATACTATTGTGCTTTTAGAAACAGGAGTATGATGCTCTCAGAAAAACTTGGATAGATTTACATGAACTGATGCAAAGTGAAATGTGCTATGTACAGAGTAACAGCAACAGTGTGAGATGATCAACAGTGGATGAACTAGCTATTCTCAGCAATAGAGTGATCCAGTAAAAACTCTAAAGGAAAGAAAAATGAAGAAAAATGCTATCCTATCTGTCCTTGGAGAAAAACTGAAAGTGTCTTGATACAGATAGAAGTGTACTTTTTTCTTTTACTTTTTTATTTCTTGACTATTTTCTTTGACAATATGACTATGATGGAAATGTTTTGCATAACTGCACACGAATAACCTATATCAAATTGGTTGTCTTCTCAATGAGGTATGGGCGAAAGAGAGGGAGGAAAAAAGACAATTTGGAATTCACAGTTTAAAAAAATGGATTTTAAAAATTGTTTTTACACATAACTGGGAAAAATAAATACTAAAAATAACTAAAAGAAGAACAAGTTGCTTGAGGTTCAATTCTATTTTTAATATTTCTTAGTATTCCCATTACTTAGCACAGCACCGTGAACAGCAGAAACACTCAATAATTGCTTGTTGGTGAATTAATAAGGTCTTAATTCTTAAACAAAAGGGGATGAAGGTAAACAAAAAAATAAAATAAATTACTGTTATTATTTCAAATTTAAAACCTTTTACATAATCAAAACATTATAACTAGAATGTGATGGGAATCTGTCAACTGAGCAAAAGGCTTAGTGTCAAACATATCAAATAAAGATCTGATATATAGGGCATTTAGGCAAATAAGAGAAATATAAAAGATCAAAATTCATTCCCCAATAGCTAAATGGTTAAAATATAAACAAATAATTCTTGAAGTATTTTAAATTATTAACAAATCTAGTAAAGAATGTTCAAGAGTATTAATAATAAGTAAAATTCAAATCAAAACAATTTTGTGAGTTTTTGTCTCACACCTTGCAAAATGACCAAAAAATGTGAATGGTCAATATGAGACAGATTATGTAAACATGGGTATATTTATGCCCTGTAGTTTGATGTATGCCATAGTATAACTATTCTGGAAAGGAATTTAATACTACCAGGATGTCATTGAAAAAAATAAAGACCTTACATAAACTAATTATTTAAAAAGAAAAGCTTTTCAAATAGAGAAGAAATGAAAACAGAGCAGAATATTATTGTGCTATATGAAATATTGAATATTAAGAAATTAGAGAAGTGTGGGAAGACATAAAATGATGTAAACATAAGGCAGCAGAAGTAGGAAAACAATATGCACAATTATAAAAAAAAAACCAGAAAGAACAGTAAAGCCATTAAAGAGTGAATGCTATGAAATAGAATAAAAAAGTTGGTCCTGAAAAAGATATGTGAGAAGCTCAAACTTCCTTTCTTTTCAGATACATGAGAACATATGAAACACTTATGTATAAAAAAAACATACAGAGTAGGTAAAATGTAAACTTTAGTGGAGGAAGGAGTAGCAGGGAAGAAAGGGGAAGTATCTTGCAAAAGAGGATAGTATTGGACTTTTCTGATGTATTGGTCAGTTTGCTGAGCTATTTCTTTTTCTTCTTTTTTATTGTAGGTACTAATTCTCTGGGAGTAAGGAAAAAGTTGGTGCATATAGGTGAAAAAATCAATAAAATTATTATTAAATATGTGTTACATGATTACACATGCATAATATATATTGGATTGCTTATCATCTCAGGGAAGGGAATGGAGAAAAAAGAGAGGGATAGAATTAAGAACTCAAAACTTAAAAAAAAGTTAAAATTTGTTTTTACAAAAAGTTGGGGAAAATTAAATTTATTAAAATATTTTAAAGGTTAATGAGAATTTTGCATATTATATAGCATTATAAGCTTAAGAAAGCTGAAATAAATGATATGGAAAATTAGAGGAGGAATAAAATACTGCTAACTGGAAAAATCATGGAAGGCTTCATGGAGGAGGTCCCCAAATTAGGCAATTACCACCAAAAAAAAAAAAAAACCTTTTGCCCTAAACAGACATATCTGTTGCTTCTGTTTCTGGCAAAGGATCTGGTCCATGGAAAATAATGAGATAAGATTAAGGCATGGTGATTTATCCAGATATGAGCCGATTTCTAAATCACATCTCCCTTCATTTTATGCTTATGAGACATGGACCCTCAGTTTGTCTCTGACTATAAATGATGCAAATTCTCCAGAACAGTACTCTATGCTCTAGCATTCCCTGACCAATGTCAAACATAAGCGGGCTCATTTTTATTTTAGACGACTGTTTATTTGGATGACATGCTACACACACACACACACACACACACACACACACACACTCACACACACACACACACATACACACTTTTCAGAGTCACTTACCCAAGCTCAATCTCCCTCTGACTTGTCAAACAACTAAGAGCAGAATTTTTCCTGGCACAGAACCACTCATTGTCAGCTCCTGTAAATTCATCAGGGGAAGCATCCTCTTAAGCAGTGTGAGGACATGAGCCTCCCGTCCATGCCAAGCTTGTGCCTCTGATAATTATCAAAGGAGCTAGAGAGACCAAGCTTATTTCAATTAGCTCCTGTTACTGAAGGATGCTGACAACAAGGCTGACAGCTGCAAGTAAATGTAGTGAGAGGAGTTTGTACAATATTATAATGTATTTTAGAGTTCAGAGATTAAAGATGGTGTCAACAGTAGGTCTGAGTTGAAGAATTGATTTATCTGGCCTACAGAGTATGGGGAAGTGTTGTTTCTGATTCATTAAGAACAAGATGGATGGGCCTCAGTGTCCTACTCTACCTGTCTTTGGTAAATAAAGCAGTTTCTCACTTTCAGATTTTTTTTTTTATTGCAAGACCTTCACTGCCCCACAATGCAAATAAAAATCATTTTCCTTACATCACTAATGACAATATGTTGATTTCATTAGTGCTTTCAAGGACTCTGTTGTATTTTCTGATTCCCTGAGGAAAGACATTGGCATTGCTTAGTTCAACTGTGAATGAACTTAAAACCATAGAGGACTAGAGCTAAGAGGGGCCTTGGTAAATATGTAACTATTCCAGTTAATTAAGGCCTTCATCATCTCTCAATCAGACTATTCTTACAAATTCTTAATTATTCTCCCTGTTTCTACTTTGTCCCCATTCTAACCCATCAGTCACATAGGTACCAAGAAGCCACCTCAAGGCATGTCATCCAGTGGATGGAAAAACATTAAAAATAAAAAGAAGTAGATAAGTAGTTCTTATTGTCTGTAGTATAAAATAATAAATGTCATCATTCTGAATATCCTTCAAATCCCTCCAAAAATCCCTTCAAAATCAGACTTCATCACCTCTCTCCTTCATATTTCAAGTAACTTTCTTTAACTCTACTTTCCAGAAAAAAATACAACAAAAAAGTAAACACAACCTGTACAATCTACACCTCAAACCTGACATGCCAGCTTCTGTCTCTGGGCATCAGAACAAGTCATCTAATCTTTAATATTTGGGACTCAATCTATTGTCACCTCAGTCTTTTTTTTGTCTTTATGGTTTGGTTCAGTGAGGAGCTGCATAAAAACCACTTCTTCAATACCTACAGTTGTTAATGGTCTTATCCTTTTCAGATTACTACATATTGTTCCCCAATACGTGAGATCCATCTCCTTCTTTCTTTCTGTCTCTCTCTGTCTCTCTCCCTCTCTCCATTTGTTTAATAAGGTTCTGTTAAAATGTATGCCCTGAATAAATGTTTATTGATTTGAAGTGTATTGCTCTGTTATTTTATTTCTATAAACAATCCTAGAATAGATAAAATCCCTAAGAACAGCAACTCAAGATGTTTAGAGTCATTACTATAAAACATAGAGGAAGTTGTTCTCTTTACTAATTGGTGTACTTGATTTAGAGTGAAAACCTTAAATAATGCTAAGTAGCCAACAATGATTACTGACAAGTCATGTCACCTGGGCTTCAGGGTCTTCGATCTATAATCTGAGGTTTAAAATAAGATCATTGCCTCTCTTGAAGGACTGCTATGCAGAAAATTTGATCAAATGAAAAGGTCTATAGGAATGTATGTCATTATTCAAATAAAATCATCAAAAATAGTTGAAGTCATGAGCCATTCATTAAAATAAGACTCATTTAAAAACAGATTTAAATTAAATATAGAATCCAATGGATCATGACAGAAATGGTGGAATCTAATGGAAAATGACAGTTAGGTGCGAGGTGTATAGAGTATTGGGTCTGAAGTCAGGAAGACTTCTCTTCCTGATTTCAAATCCACATGACCCTGAGCAAATCACTTAACTTTCTTTACCTCAGTTTCCTTCATCTGTAATCTGTAGAAAGAATTGGCAAACCACTCCAGCATCTCTGTCAAGAAAACCCTAAGTGATGGATCAAAGAATCAGACAATACTGAAAAATGACTGAACAATAACAACAGATGAAAAAATAAACATAAGGGAAAGTATGGGTTTATTTTGGAGTTAAGAAAATGCCAGTGGAGGGGCGGCCAGGTGCCTCAGCAAGTAAGAGCACCGGCTCCAGTGTCGGGATGACCTGGATCAAATCCTGGGCTCAGATACTCAGCACCACACCCAGAAATAACTGGCCATGTAACCTTGAGCAAGTTACTTAACCCCGATTGCTTAAAGAAAAAAAACTGATTTGGGGTGGCCAGGTAGCACAGCAAGTAAGAGCACAGGCTCCAATTTTGGGATGACCTGGATCAAATCATGGGCTCAGATACTCAGCACCACACCCAGAAATAACTGGCCGCATAACCTTGAGCAAGTTATTTAACCCTGATTGCTTTAAAAAAAAATGCCAGTGGTTAAATTTGCACTTTTATCCTTTTACTTGGCATCTGAAGTAAACTATATTGGGACTCCATTTATTACAGGAGGTTTTGTTTACAAAAGCAAGAACAAAATTCCTGTTCCTGAAACTGAGAAATAACCAGAGAGGAAGAGTGAAAAAAAAAAATCTGCGTGTGTGTGTGTGTGGGGGGGGGGAGACATATATTTTATTGACAGGATAAATGAGTGGATTGTTTTGCATAACTATGTGTATTTGTTATAAGAATTTTGTTTATTTTCTCTTCATCCCTTTTCTGATGTGATGTAGGAAAAGAGTTGCAATAAAATAACAAAATATTAAAATAAAGTAAAAGACAAAGGAGGAAGTGAATCAGAAAGTGGGGAGAGAGATTGATGATAAGGAAAAAAATCAGAAGACATGGAGAAGAAAAAGAGAAGATGGAGGAGGTGCAAAAGAATAATTAAAGGAAAACGAGGAATAGCAGGAAGATGAAGAGGATGAGAAAGAATAGGAAGAATACAATGTAACCAATTTATTTGGCTACTGAAAATAATGTGAAATATGTAATGCAATTATTTTACCCTTGTTTTATAAGTGATAATCAGAGACTCGGAGAAGTTAGATGATTTGCCCAAGGTCACATAGCTATGAAGAGATAGAGACAGAACTTGAATCCAGATTTTATAGCTCTATTTTCAAAGCTCTATTACTCTACAATGTCAACATGATCATTAATAGATAACTTTGAAGTATATAGCAATACATCTTTATCTATTGCTTCTTATTCATGTTGGATTTACCGTAATTTGTTTCTTTGCAGAGAGTTTATCTCATACTATGTAAGGTACAAAGGAATGGATTATCTACAAATGCCACATTTATTACATATTAACAGTGATAAAATGTATTTAAAATATAAATTCTCTACTTATTAGTTCGTATGCCTCATGGCATGCAAACTGTATGTACTTATTCAAATAAATAGAATTGAAATCAGGATAAAAAATGCATTCTTAAAATGCTTAAAGCAAAAGAAAACAAAGTAAAGCAAAACAAAATTATTTTCACTAGATTTTTATGGTTCTAACCTTTGCAGAATGCTTATTGATTAAATGTGCTGTGACTGTGAAAGTGTAGGTAGTGGTTGGTTATTTGTACCATTGCCTAGTACAGAAAGTCTTAATGACATCCCTTTTGCTTCCAAATGAAGTCCAAACTCTTCAAAGGAAAGGACTTGAATATCTTATACCATTGGGCATTTTTAGTCATCTCACAACTACCCTATCTATAAGTTCCATAACATATAATATAATATAAGTTCTATACACCAAGAAAATTGAAATACTCATCGTTTTCATGCTGTTTCACCTTGGTGACTTTGCTATTCTTTGCAACTGTCTCTACCTCCTATGTAATGAATATTCACTTACTTAAGGGATTAAAGAAAGTGCTACCTCCTTCATCATACTTTGCCTGATTCAAACTGGCCCCAAATTTTGAAGGGGATTTCTCCTTCCTGTTAATTCTCATAAAATTCTGTTAAGGTATCTTAGGCATTTACCATATTACATGGTTGTAGCATGACTATTTCATTATCTTTTTAATAGCTTTCCTAGAGTCTAAGGTCAGAGAAGACAATAATTACCTGTATTTATCTTGATACCTGATAAAGTACTACACCTGTATATGGTAGGATATAATGTTTAACTGTTGAATGGATGATGTATAATTAGATGAGTAATTAGATGATTGGGTGAATGGATAGAATATTGAATGAGTGAATAAAATGGAATGAATGAATGAATGAATGAAATGACAGACACTAAAAGTTTGAGTGGTTTAATGAAGGGAGAATCAGAAAATGATTTTCAGGGCCAAGCCAACAGAAGCAACTGTTGAAATTGTTCTTTAAAGATAGGGGAACCAAGATGGCAGAAAAGAGACAACAACCTAGGTAAACTCTCTCAGCATTCCCCTCCAAACAACTTTAAAATAAGGCCTCAAATCAAATTCTAGAGTTCCAGAGTAAAAAAAAAAATAAAGTCATGAAGAAGACAACTTAGGAGGCAAGAGAGGTCTGTGACATGGGGATGGGATTTATCCCAGAGACATATGCAGTGGCAGCACTAGCAGTGGGGCCTGGGACAGCTGCAGAAGTGGCAGCAGCAGATTTGAGTACTTTCAGCTCAGAGAGAGGAAAGGTTCAGAACAACTGGTCAAAAAATATTACAGAGGACTCTCTGCTGGCACTGATTGCAGGACCATCTTCTATTGACTGCATGCAGTTCCAGATTGCAGTCCCTAAGTAAAGGAGAGCACTAGTGTTTGTGGTGACAGGGGAGCAGGGCCCTTGTCACAGCAGCAAGGCAAAGAAGAGCACAATTCCTCTAGCTACAGGAGAACAGAAGATGAGATCCCAATTCCAGGGTCAAGAGGATCACTGGAACTTGTGGCTGCAGGGAATCAGGGGCCCTAGATGAAATTCCAAGGTGGAGAAGTTATCTGTGATCACTCACAGGGCACCAGGGGCTCTGGTCTTACTTCCAATGTAGAGAGGGGAACTAGAGTTTATTCCTATAGAAAAGAATGGGGCCTCGTCACAGGGCACAGAAGTATACAACTACTTGTGTATTGAGGCAAGGAGGGGTCATTTCCGCATAAAGACCAGAGAGTAGGCCAGGAGAAAGTGATAACACATGGCAGAGTCAAAATGGCAGAGTAGAAATAGGACTTCTGCACGGCTCCCACTCCCATCTCCTCCAATTCGTGTAAAAAATTACTCTAGACAAACTTTGGAGCTACAGAACCCACAAAATGACAAAGAGAAGCTAACCTCCCACTGAAGAGAGTCCAACAGGCCAGAAGGAAGGGGCCAGCACAGAGCTCTGGGAGCCTAGGCCAGACCTGTGCAAGCCTGATGTTTTAGCCTCAGGGCAGGCACAACCAGCCACCAGCTGGAGGGAATTCAGATCACCAGCAACTGTGGTGGTTTCCAGAATTACCAACACACAGATGCTAAGGACAAAGTGAGAGGTCGGTACAGTGCGGACTTTGGGATTGGATAGTTTGTGAGTGTGGTCCAGCCTTTACCCCTGGAGGGAGAAGCCGCTGAGGTGCTGCAGCCGTGCAGCCACTGCCATGTGACAATTTCAACTCCTGGCTTGCAGATTGAAGGAGAACCAAAAAACCAGTCTGAGGGGTAATCACTCTTGCTTTTACCTGCTTGGATCTGGATTGTGGTAAAGGGTGGAGGTCCTGGGGTGTGTGACCAGCTTTCCAGAGCATGTGGAGACTCAGAGAGGGCACCCAATTGACAGCTCCAGCAGCTGAGAAAACTCCAGCAATTGGAACAAAGCTTTCCTGTCTGATAGCAGAGTCCTACTATGGCAAAAAAGCTCAAAAGTCAAGTAATGGAATGGCAACATGAGCAAGCAAAGGAAGCAAAGCAAGCAGAGCAATCCAACTTTACACTCCTATTTTTGGGACAAAAAGGATCAAAGCATGGAACAGCAGGAAGACAGAAAAAAATAGAAGGCAATGTGAAATAGCTCACTGGAAAAAAACACTGACCTGGAAAATAGATCCAGGAGAGATAATTTTAAAATTATAGTACTACCTGAAAGCCATTATCAAAAAGGGAATCTAGAATACATCCTTCAAGAAATTCTCAAGGAAAATTGCCCTGATGTTTTAGAACCAGAAGGCAAAATAGAGGTTGAAAGAATTTACTTGTCACCTCCTGAAAAAAGATCCCAAGAAGAAAACTCCTAGAAATATTATAGCCAAGTTCCAGAATTCCCAGATCAAGGAGAAAATATCACAACCAGCCAGTAAGAAATAATTTGAATATTGTGGAAACGCAATTAGGATAACCCAGAATCTGGCAGCTTCTACGCTGAGGGACTGAAGGATTTGGAATATGATATTCCGGAGGTCAAAGGAGCTGAGATTAAAACCAAGAATGACCTACCCAGAAAAACTGAGTATCATGTTTCAGGGGCAAATATGGTCATCCAGTGGAATAGAGGATTTCAAGCATTCTTCATGAAAAAAGTAGAGTTGAGTAGGAAATTTGACATTCAGATACAAGAAGTGAGAGAAGCATGAGAAGTAAAATAGGGAAAAGAAATAATAAGGAACTTATCAAAGTTGAACTATTTATATTCCTACATGGAAAAATGATCATTGTAACTTATGAAACTTTTCTCATTATGAAAATAGTTGAAGGGAATATATATGTGTGTGTGTCTATATATGAGGGTATATGGGCATATGAATACATATGTGAATTTCTGTATATATGTTTACAGGTATACATAGAGAGAGGGCACAGGACCAAGTTAATAGGAAGGGATGATACTTAAAAGGTGAAATTAAGAGGTGAGAGAGGAATATATTGAGAGGAGATGGGGAGAGACAGAATGGGGTAACATCTTGTATAGAAGAGAAAAGGGAAAATGGTTACAATGGAGGGGAAGAACAGGAAGGCAAAAGGGAATGGGTCAACCTTATTCTCATTGAATTTGGTTTAGGGAGAGAATGACATACACACTAAATAATAAATAATATATAATAATAAACAAATAATAATAAATAGGGTATCTTGCCCGACAACAGAGTAGGGGGGAAGGGGATGAGAGGTAGGATGATGGAAGGGAGGGCAGGCTGGGGGAGAGGGAAGTTGAAAGCACCCACTTTTGAAAAGGAACAGGATCAATGTAGAGAATATAAGAAGTGGTAGGTGGGATAGGATGGAGGGAAATATAGTCAGTCTTTTGCAATATATCCACTAGTATGCTGCATAGCTACACATGTACAACCTATATTGAATTACTTATCTTCCCAGTAAGGGTGGGTGACAGGGGAGGAAGGGAATGAATCTGGAAATCAAAGTTTTCAAAACATATGTTTAAATACACACACACACACACACACACACACACACATATATATATATATATATTCGATTATTAATATTATTTTACATGTAACTGGGAAATAAGATGTACAGGCACTGGGGCATAGAGATACACCTTGCCCTACTGGAAAATCAGAGGGGGGACAGGGGAGGATATGAGAGAGCGCAGAATATAGGAGGGGATATCCAGTGGGATCGTGATTTGGGGTGGTGGGTAGGGGAAAAATCTTGCAGAAATGAATGATGTAAACTAGAAATTAATAAAGCATTTGATAAAAAAGGAAGTGATAACACATCTCCTCAACTCATACCACC
The DNA here is from genome assembly GCF_028583685.1 of Petaurus breviceps papuanus. Taxonomy (NCBI): domain Eukaryota; kingdom Metazoa; phylum Chordata; class Mammalia; order Diprotodontia; family Petauridae; genus Petaurus; species Petaurus breviceps. Next base: position 12,942,241 of record NW_027187352.1, read on the forward strand.
TTGGAAACACTGAAACCTTACAAATGCCCAAAAGTAGCTCTAGGAAGAGCAGCAAGAAAACCCAGAATCTTGGGATAGTTGTTCCATTTACCTCAGGATAAACGCCACTTTTAACATAAAGTGAAAATTCAAGAAACAGTTCAGGAAAAAAAGAGCAAAAAAAAAAAAAACAAACAAAAAAAGACCATAAAAATCTACTTTGATGACAAGGAAGTTCAAAAGAAGACAATAATCTCAAAACAGTTACAAGCAAAGTGTCTTAGAAAAAAAATGTGAATTGGACAGAGTCCAACAAGAATTCCTGTAATAGCTAAAAGAGGATTATAAAAATTAAATAAAAGATGTAGAGAAAAATCAAGAAGAGACAGGAAAGTGATGCAAGAAAATTATGAAAAGAGAAGCAAAAGCATGTTAAAAGAAGCACAAAAAATACCAAAGAAAATAACATCTTATAAAAAAGAATTGATCAAATAGTAAAAAAGGCACAACAAATCAATGAAGAGAACTATTTAAAAGGCAGAACTGGAAAATTGGAAAAAAAAGAGATACAAAAATCCACCGAATCAAAGAATTGCTTAAAAAGAACAACTGGCCAAATGGAAAGAAGAGGGACAAAAGTTCATTGAACAGAATAATTTCTTAAAAATTACAACTATGCTGGGGGTGACTAGGTGGTGCAGCGAATAGAGCACTGGCCCTGGAGTCAGGAGGACCTGAGTTCAAATCCAACCTCAGACACTTAACACTTACTAGATGTGTGACCTTGGGCAAGTCACTTAACACCAATTGCCCTGTCCTACCCCCTCCAAAAAGCCAAAAAAAAAAAATTGCAATTAAGCAAATTGAAGTTAAAGACTCCATGAGACACAAAGAAAAAAGAAATAAGAAAAAAAAATGGCAAAACAATGAAATACGTCCTCTAACAAAAATAACTAATTTTGGAAATTGATTGAGGCAAAATAATGTAAGAATTATTGAATCGGGCAGCTAGGTGGCACAGAGAGTAAAGCACTGGTCCCAGAGTCAGGAGGACCCGAGTTTGGTTCAGGCCTCAGACACTTAACACCTACCACCCACACAAAAAAAACTAGCCATGTAACCTTAGGCAACTTACTTATTAACCCCAATTGCCCTCCAAAAGGCAAAAAGAAAAAAAAGAAAAAAAAGGGAAAAAAAAAGAATTATTGGATCGACTGAAAAGCATGATTAGCAAAATATCCTAGACTTCATATTTCAGAAAACTTTAAAGGAAAATTAACCTGATATTGTAAAAGAAGAGGGTAACCTAGAAATTGAAAAGCATGCACCCATCATCTCCTGATAGAGAAGATCCCCAAACGAAAATTCACAGGAAATTATAGACCAATTTCAGAGCTTCTAGGTCTAGGAAATAATACTGTAAGCAGCCAGAAAGAAACAGTTCAAATACCAAGGCTCCTCTAACATGATCACATAAAATTTATCTTCTAATTGAAAGAAGCAAAGGGTTTGGGATATAATATTTTTGAATGTAAAAGAGTAAGGATTACAACCAATAATACCATACTTAGCAAAACTGAGTGTACTCTTTCTGGGGGAAATGAATATTTAATGAAATAGAAAACTCCGAGCATTCCTAAGGAAAATACCAGAGCTGTATGGAGAATCTGACAATCAAAAACAAGATGTAAGAGAATCATACAAAGGTAAACAATAAAAGATAAATTATAAGTGATTTAATACTGTTAAACTTCTTAAAATCCTTAAATGTGAATATGATATATATATATATATATATATATATATATATATATATATATATATA
>NW_027187352.1:12944054-12944550 GCF_028583685.1 Petaurus breviceps papuanus
ATATATATATATATATATATATATATATATATATATATATATATATACACCTCCTAAAAGCTTTATCATTATTAGGGCAGTTAGAAAGAATACAAATTGATAGAAGGCATGACTGGGAATTTATGATGATGGGATGTTCTCAAGATAAGAAAAGAAAAAAGGAAGAGGTGACAAATATAGATGAACTAGGAGAAGGGAGGATAATAAGGAAATTATCTTACATAAAAGAGGCACATGATGGAAAGCTTTCACTGTGGAAGGGTAAAATGGGAGGGTGGTAGGCAATGCCTGAAATTCACTCTCATCAGAATTGGTTCAAAGACATAATAAGATACAGATTCATTTAGTTATAGAAATTTATCTTGCCCAATAGGGGAGTAGGAGGGAAAGGGAGTAACAGAAGGAAAGAAGATATTTGTCAGGTAAGAAAGAAAACAGAATTTTGAGGGGAGAGAGAGAGAGAGAGAGAGAGAGAGAGAGAGAGAGAGAGAGAGAG
>NW_027187352.1:12944560-13062196 GCF_028583685.1 Petaurus breviceps papuanus
AGAGAGAGAGAGAGAGAGAGAGAGAGAGAGAGAGAGAGAGAGAGAGAAAGAGAGAGAGAGAGAGGATGAACAGGAAAAGAAAGTATAAAAAGAAATAATATTCATACCTATGAATGTAAATGGGATAAAGTCATCCATGAAATGGAAGTGAATAGCAAAATGGATTATATTAGCAAAATTACAAAACAAACTAAAATCAGAAAGACACACAAAAGGCAGGCATAGCAATCAAAATCTCAGACAAAGGAAACACAAAAATAGATCTAATGAAAAGAGAAAAGCAGGGAAACCACATTTTATCAAAAGTTCCATAGACGATGAAGTTAGATCAATACTAAATATACATGCATCAGAAGCAATAGCATCCAAATTCTTAAAAGAAAAAAAAAGTTATATGAATGACAAAAGGATACAGACAGTAAAATTATGTAAGTGAAGGACCTCAATTTTCCTTTCTCAGAACTAGATAAATCTAATCATAAAACATAGGAAAGCAGTTAAGAATATGAATAGAATTTTATGAACGTTTTAGATACCTGACCTCTGGAAAAAGTTAAATGGCAATAAAAAGAAATATACATTTTTCTCATTTTTAATGGCATGTTCGCACCCACAATATTGGCCAAGTTTTAGCACATAATACCTCCCTCTAAATACAAAACTTAAATATTTCCTTTTTATAGCATAATGGAATACAATTAAAATCAATAGATATTTGTGGAAACATTGATTAAAAGTTAATTGGAAACCAAATAATCTAATCCTAAAGAAATGGTGATTAAAAAACCCACTCATAGAAATAATCAATAATATCATTAAGTATGACAACAATGGGACAACATACAAAAATTTGTATGAAAAAATCTATATCAGTATTGATGTGAAACTTCTTAACTCTAAAAACTTGCATTAATAAAGTAGAGAAAGAGTAAATCAATGAATTAGGCCTGTAATTAAATAATAATAATAATAACTTAGAAAAAATTTTAAATCCCCAATTTAATACCAAAATAAGAATCTTTAAAATTGTCAAGATTTAGAAGATTGAAAGTAAAAAAAAAAATTTAACAAAACTAGGAGCTGTTTTTAAATGAAATAGATAAATCACTAGTTAATTTGATATAAAAACATCAAAATAAAAAAGGGAAAGATATAATACACCATCAATGAAGAGGAAATTAAAATAATTTTACAGCTATTTTACCTACTTATTTACCCATAAATCTGACAATTTAAGTGATATAGACAAATATTAAAAATAATATAAATAGCTCAGATTAACATAAGAGGATATAAAATATGTAATGATGCTATCATAGAAAGAGAAATTATATAAATTCCTAAATGAACTCCCTAAGGAAAAAAATTTTTTTTCCAGAGACCAAAAAGATTTAAAAGGGAATTCTGACAAAAATATTCAGGAATGATTAATCCCAATATTATATAAACTATTTCGAAAAGTAGGCCAAGAAGGAGTCCTACCAACTTCCTTTTATGATACAAATATATTGCTAAGTATTTAAACCAAGGGGAACAAAAACAGTGCAAGTAAACTATAGACAAATTTCCTCAATGAATGCTGCTGCAAGGAGGTTATAACAATATATCCCAAAGATCATACACTATAACAAGGTGATATTTATACCAGGAATGCAGGGCTGATTCAATATTAGAAAAACAATCTGCACAATTTACTAAATTATTAATGAAATCAACAACAATCATATGATTAATAGAAATAAAATACTTTTGACAAATGTAATACTCATTCCTATTAAATACACTAGAAAGAAATGGAATGAATGGGACTTTCCTTAAAATAATAAGTAGTATTTATCTGACACCATCAGCAAGCATTTTCTGAAATGGGGATAAGCTAAAAACCTTCCCACTAAGATCAGAGATGAAGCAAGGTTGTTTATTATCACTACTATTATTCAATACTGTACTATAACTTCTAGCTATGGCAACAGGACAAGAAAAAGAAAGAGAAGGAGTTGGAATAAGGAAGGAGGAAATAAAACTATCACTTTCTAAAGGTGATATCATGGTATATTCAGAGAAATCTAGAGAATAAATGAAAAAAATAAGAAAAAATAAAATGAACAACTTTGGCAAATTGCAGTATATAAAATGCCAACAAAGCCTAGCAGGAAGGTGTAGAAAGAGATATTTCATTTAAAATAGTGTCGGGAGTAGAGTCAAGATGACAGAGAGAAGCTAGGAAGTTACCTGAGCTCTCTACCATTTCCCTGAGAAACAATGTAAAATCAAGCCTCTAAAAGAATTCTGGAGAGAAAGAATCCACAAAAAGACAGAGAAAAATGATATTCCAGCCCAATATAACTTAGAAGGACTTCAGAAAAGCTCTGTCTCACTTGGCAAAAGGGCAGCAAAGCCTGGCAGAGGTAGTATACAGGCAAGTCAGCAGGAGGCTGTGACCCATTCCACAAATCAACAACCAAGGCCTGGAAGTTCTGGCTCAGCATTTTAGTGACATAGTAGGCCAGCTGTGGGGCTCTATTTCAGCAGGTAAACTATAAGCTCTTAATCCAGGGCAAAACAGCCATGAATAGGTCAGAAGGCTAGGGACCAGGTCCCTGGCACCCAGTATAAGAAACCTGCGATAGTTCTCTCTGTATACTAGGAGCAGAGAGACCTGAACTGTAAAAAAAAAAAAAAAAGGCAAATAACTTCTGTAGCCACAATGGCAGAGTAAGTAGTAAAGCATGGTCACTCTCCCATATTGACCACAAAAAAAGGCCCAGAAAATAGCACCCCAGGAAAAATACTGGAACAGCTGAGCCAAGGGAAGATGATGTGGAGCAGTTTTTTAGCCTGGGAAATTTGGATCATTGGCAAGAAAAATTTGTCTCATTTGGGTAAAAGGGTAGCTCATTCCAGGACAGGAAGCTTCCCAGTAAACCAGAAGCAAGCCCTACCTTAGCAAACCAGTGTGAGATCGTGAGTCCCAGTGTGGTGGAATAGGTTAACACCAAGAACAGGACTCTGACTCCCCCATACAGCCCCATGCCTTCGCATAGCCAGGTGAACCAGCAGACTCCAGCTCAGAGAAACATTACTAGTTCCATACAGCCCTGGGTGGCAGGAATCCTCTAACAACAAGACCTCCAGGTGCTTCACTATAGCACTGATGAAAGGTAGAAAATAATGCACCTGGTTTTAGCCTACATCAGACACCAGCACTAGGACCCCAGGTCAGCATCAAGTAAGCAGCCAGATCCCTATAGTCTTCAGCTGCCAGCACTTTAGGCCTCAGCCTACAGTCAGTGACCAGGCCCTTGACCCCTAAGATAAGAAGCTTGGGAGAGTTCCCACTGCACTCCAGCAGGACATTTCAACTTCAAAAGCCAGGAAGTAGGCAAATAAGATGTGCAAGAAGCAAAAACAAACAATGAGCATAGAAATTTATTATGATGAAATGGAAGATCGAAACACAAACTTAGAAGAAGATAACTGTCAACATACCTACATCTGAAACCTCAAAGGGGAATATGAATTGGTCTCAAACCACAAAAGCCTTCCTGGAAGAGCTCAATAAATATTTCAGTGGTCAAATAAGAGAAGTAGAAGAAAAATTAGGAAAAGAAATGAGGTATGCAAGAGAGAGCCAAGAGCTCCAGAAAGGAAGGACAAAAAATGACCAAAGAAAACAATTCCTTAAAAAATACAATTGACTTGGGGTGGCTAGGTGGCTCAGTGAATAGAGCCCTGGAGTCAGGAGGACCTGAGTTCAATTCGGATCTCAGACAATTAACACTTAACTAGCCATGTGACCTTGGGCAAGTCACTTAACTGCAATTTCCCTTTCTTCAAAAAAAATCTACTGAAGAAAATGACTCCTTAAAAAGTAGAATTGAAAAAATGGAAAAGGAAGCACAAAAGCTATCTGAAAAAACAATTTATTAAAAATTAGAATTGGGGAAGTGGAAACTAACAACTCTATGAGACATCAAGAATCAAACAAAATTAAAAGAAAAATTAAAAATAGAAGAAAATGTAAAATACCTCATTGGAAAAACAAATGACCTTGAAAATAGATACAGGAGGGGCAGCCAGGTAACACAGCGAGTAAGGGGGGGGGGCAGGTGGCTCAGCGAGTAAGGGGGGGCCAGGTGGCTCTAGTGTTGGGATGACCTGGATCAAATCCGGGCTCAGATTCTCAGCACCACACCCAGAAATAACTGGCCGTGTAACCTTGAGCAAGTTACTTAACCCCTATTGCTTTAAAAAAAATATATAGATACAGGAGAGATAATTTAAAATTATTGCTCTACCTAAAAATCATGAAAAAAAGGCCTGGAAAGCATCTTTCAAGAAATTGTCTGGGAAAAATACCCTGAATTACTAGAACCAGAGGATAAATTAGTCATTGAAAAAATTCACCAATTGCCTTCTGAGATCCCAAATTGATAATGCCAGGGAATATTGTACTCAAATTCTAGAATTATCAGGTCAATGAGAAAATACAGCAACTATCAGAAAGAAACAATTTACATATTGTGGAACTACTGTTAGGATTATGTAGGACCTAGCAACTCCTACATGAAATGATTGGAGGACTTGGAATATGATATTTTGATAGGCAAGGGAGTTTGGATTACAACCAAGGAACAACAATTCAGCAAAACTGAGCATAATCTTTCAGGGGAGGAGATGGACATTCAATAAAATGTATGATTTTCAAACTTTCCTGATTAAAAAACCAGTGCTGAACAGAAAATGTGATCTTAAAACACAAGACTCAAGACAAGCACAAAAAGGTAATCAGGAAAGAAAAAAAAAACATGTTTTCAATAAGGTTAAATTATTTACATCAATACATGGAAAGATGATTCTTTTAACTCTTGAGAACTGTATCTTTATTACAACAATTAGAAGGAGTGTACATAGACAAATGGTGTGGGTATAAGGTGACTTAGGTCTGATTTTTAAAAAAACTTAATGGTGGGGTAAATAAAAAGAACTATATGGAGAGAAGAGGAAAGGAGGAGGCAGAAAAGGGTAAATTGCAACACTGGAAAAGACACAAAGACTATTACAGTAGAGGGAAAGAAGTGAATGAGGTAATCTTTGTCCGAACCCCTCTCATCAGATTTGCTCAAAGAGGGTATAGAAATCTATCTTGCCCTACATAAAGTAAGAGAGAAAAGGGGAAAGAGAAGTGAGTGAGGAAGGCAAAAGGGAGGGAAAGGGGAAATATAAGGGAGGGAGGCTGATAAAAAGGGAGGGCAGATTGAGGGAGGCAGTGATCAGAAACAAAATACTGGGAAAAGGGAGAAAGAAAAGTACAAATGGAAGAAAACAAAATGGGGAGAAGACAGATTTAGTAATCATTACTGTGAATGTGAATGGGATAAATTGTCCCATAAAACGAAAGTGAAGAGCAGAGAGGATTAAAAACAAGAATTTTAAAATATGTTGTTTCCAAGAAACACATTTGCAGCAGAGAGACACATACAGAGTAAATATAAAAGATTGGAGTAGAATATATTAGGTTTCTGCTGAAGAGAAAAAAAAAAACAGGAGTAGCAATCCTGTTCTCAGATAAAAACAAGGAAAGAAACAACATTTTGCTAAAAGGTAGAATAGAAAATGAAGTAATATCAATACTAAACATATAGGCACCAAGTAGCATAGCATTCAAATTCTTAGAGAAGAACTAAAATGAGTTACAGGAAGATATAGAATATAAAACTATACCAGAGGGGAAGCTCAACCTCTAACTCATGGAAATAGATAAATCAAACCCCAAATAAAGAAGAAAAGTTAAGGAGGTGAATAGAATTTACAAAAAACTTAGATATGACAGATCTATGCAAAAAACTGAAGTAAAAAGAAAGAAATGTACCTTTTTCTCAGCAGTACATGGCACCTACACAAAGACTGACCACATATTAGGGCATAAAACCCTCACAATCAAATACAAAATGGGAGATATAGTAAATTCATCCTTTTGAGATCACAATACAATAACAATTACATGTAATAAAGCACCATGGAAAGAGAGATATAAAATTAATTGGAAATTAAATAACATAATCATAAAGAATGAATAGGTGGGGGGCAGGGTCAGGATGGCAGAGTAGAAACAGGACTTCCCCACGGCTCTGGCTTCTAGCTCCTCCAATTCATGCAAAAACTGACTCTAAACAAACTTTGGAGCTACAGAACCCACAAAATGACAGAGAAAGGCTAACTTCCCACTGAAGGCAGCCCAGCAGGCCGGCATAAAGTGACCAGCACGGTGTGTTGGGAGTCAAGCCCAGCCCTGCATGAGCTTAAGTTTTAGCCTCAGGGAGGCCACAACAAGTTGCCTGACTGGAGGGACTTCAGATCACAACAGCTGTGGTGGTTTCCAGAATTATCAATCCATAGATGCCAAAGACTAAGTGAGAGGTCAGTGAAGTGTGGATTTGGGATCTGGCAGTTTGGGAGTGTGGTCAGGCCTTTACCCCCTGGAGGGAGAAGCGGCTGAGGCACTGTGGCAGCTGCTTCAGAGCTCATGGCCTGCAGACTGTAGGGCAACCAAGTGACCACTCTAAGGGGTAAGCACTCTTGCTTTTACCTGATTGGATCTGGATCACTGTCTCGGTTGTAGGTCCTGGGGTGTGTGACCAGTGTGCCAGAGCTTTTGGAGGCTTCAGAGAGGGCACTCAAATAATACCTCCAGCAGCTGAGAAAACCCCAGTGAGTGGGACAAAGCTCCCCTTTCTGGTAGCAGAGTTCATCAAAAGTCAAGTAATTGAGTGGCAACATGAGCAAGCAAAGGAAGCAAAGCAAACTGACATTATACTCCTATTTTGGGGGCAAAAAGGATCAAAGCATAGAATAGGAGGAAGACAATGAAGTCAGAACTCCTGCACCAAAAGCTTCCAAGACAAATATGAGCTTGTTACAGGCCATAGAGGACCTTAAGAAGGATTTTGAAAACCAAATAAGAGAAGTGAAGGAGAAATTGGGAAGAGAAATGAGAATGATGCAAGAAAATTATGAAATGAGAGTCAACAACCTGACTGAAGAAAATAATGCCTTAAAAAATAGACTAACTCAAATGGCAGAACAGGATCAAAAAGGCAACAAGGAGAAGAAAAAAAAAATGAATAGGTCAAATAACAAATCATAGAAAGAATAAGTAATTCCATCAAAGAGAATCTCAAAAATGAGACAATATACTAATACTTACAGGATGTAAGCAAAGCCATACTTAAGGGAAATTTTATATCTTTACATGCTTACATGTATAAAATAGAGAAACAGCATATAAATGAACTGGATATGCAATTTTTGAAAAAAAAAAGCTAGTAAAAAAAGAAATTGAAAATATTTAAGAAAATACCAAATTAGAAATTCTGAAAATCAAAGGAGAGATTAATAAAATTGAAAGAAAAAAACACTATTGAACTAATAAATAAAACTGAGTTGGTTTTATGAAAAAAAAACAATAAAAGAGATAAACTTTTGATTATTTTGATTTTAAAGAAGAAAACCAAATTACCCATATCAATAATGAAAAATGGCAAATTCACGACCAATGAAGAAGACATTATAATAACCATTAGGAGCTATTTTGCCCAACTGTATGTCAATAAATCTGACAATCTAAAGGAATGAATATTTGCAAAAAACATAAATTATCCAGATTAACAGAAAAGGAAATAAATTACATATTCTCATTTCAGAAAAAAAAAGAAATTGAACAAGTCATCAATGAACTTCTAAGAAAAAATCTCCAAGGCTAGAAGCATTTACAAGTGAATGATACCAAACTTAAAAAAAAAATGTTTCCAATGCTATATAAATTAATAGGGAAAAAAATAAGCCAAGAAGGAGTCCTAACAGTTTTTTTTCTGACTAGGTAGGATTTATACAAGGAATGCAAGGCTGGTTCAATATTTGGAAAACTATTAGCATGATTGATCATATCAGTAAGAAAATAACATGAATCATATGATTATTTCAATAGATGAAAAATAACCTTTTTTCCCCAAAATACAGCATCTATTCCTATCAAAAACACTAGAGAGCATAGGAACAAATGGAGTTTTCCTTAAAATGGTAAGTAGCATATATCTAAAACTATCATCAAATATTATATGTAATGGGGATAAGCTAGAAGCTTTCCCAATAAGATCTGGTGTAATGGCTAGCAAAGTAATACTTGTTTTAGCTATTCAAGTTCCTTTGAGTCTCACCTTTCATTATATCAAGAGTATCTGTTGGAAACAGTATACATTGTGTTGCCCTTAATAGGCCTAACATAATCACAGAGAACCCACAGTGGGACGAGCCATAAAAATGTGCAAACTTTTTGACTGAGCAATACCAGTACTAGATCTATATGCCAAAGAGATAAAAGAAAGTGTACAAAAACATTTATAGCAACTTTTATTGTTGTAGCAAAGAATTGGAAATTATGGTGATGCCCAACAATTAGACAATAGTTGAATAAGCTGTGGTATATGATTGTGATAGAATACTATTATATTATAAGAAATGATAAGGAAGATAGTTTAAAAAAACTGGGAAGACATATGAACTGATGAAAGTGGAAGTGAAGAGAACTGGAAGATCATTGTGCACAGTAACAGGAACATTGTATAATGATTAGCTGTGAGTGATTTAAGGATTCTGATCAATAAATACATCCAAAATAAATTCTGAAGGACTTATGATTAAAAATTCTATCCACCCTTAAGAGAGAACTGATAAAGTCTGAGAGCAGATTGAGGCATTTTTTTCCACTTTTTAAATTTTCTTTGTGTTTTTTTTTTCTAATATGGCTAATATGGAAATAAGTTTTACATGTTTTTGCATGATTAAATGATTTCACATTTCTTCCTGAATTTATGGGGGAGGAATGAAAAAGAGGGAGAGAACTAGGAATTCAAAATGTTTTTACATGATTATTAAAAATAAATCAATAATAAATTTGATTAAAAAAGAAACTGGGGGGTGGCGCGGCTAGGTGGCAGAGTGAATAAAGCACTGGCCCTGGAGTCAGGAGGTCCTGAGTTCAAATCCAGCCTCAGACACAACACAAAACTAGCTGTTTGACTTTGGGCAAGTCACTTAACCACAATTGCCCTACCTTTCCCCATCCAAAAAGCAAAGCAAAACAAAACAAAACACAAAAACCTGATCTGTGGTCAAATAAAAAAGTAGAAGATCAAATCTATGTGGGGAACCTGTGCAGCATTATACTGAGCCTAAGAAAAAGAGCACAGCATCTAATTGGACCTGTTCTGACTTCCCCAAAAATGAGTTGGGGTATATATCTAGTCTGGTATACTGTGAAGTGCCCAGTATGAGAGGAAGTTGAGATATTTCAAATCCATTTTCAAGGAAATCAACAATCAGAAGAGAGGAAGTTAGGAAGTAAGCAATACTTTAAATAAGGGGTTGGAACTGAAAATATCAACTATTTCAGAAATGAAAATATTAAAGAACTTGAGCATAAACCAGTAAGTAAACAAGAAAAAGGAAAAACTTTAGTGACAAGAAGAAATATGACCCCTAAATCTAGTAAGTGAGTTCAGGCATCTATAAACATATACTGCAAAATGAAAGAAAATAATTTAACAGTTTCTTTGGGACAGAGGATCCTGTCAAAAATTGAGGGGAACATGGAACTACAAAATTCTATCTCTGAGTGATTAAAAGAGAAACGAGAATTATGATAGCAGAATTTATGTATTACACAGCAAAAAAAAAAAAGAAAGGCAAAGCAAAAAAAAAAAACAAAAAAAAAAAAAAAGAGGATAATGGTGACTGGGGGGAGGATCAGGATCTGAAATGGCAAACCTCACCAAAGAAACCAGAGTCAGAACAATAGATTGGAAACACAAATACATGGAAATGAAGGACTACCTAGGAGAAAAGAAGAAAAAAATAAAAGTGTTAAAAAAGAAAATAAACTCACTATGCAAAGAAACACACTGAACTTGAAGAAAGAATACACTGAGTCCTAAGAACCCTGTTTCCAAAAAATAAAATGACAAGAAAAAAAACCACCAGCACCAAAGTGATAGAAATAATAGATGCCCCTATATTTTCTGAACATAGAAAATGAAATTCCATTTGAAAGAATTCACAAAATGCCTTGAGGGAAAATTTAAAATAAAATAAAAACCTCAAGACAGCAAACTAGGAGACATAGAGTGGTTAAATTTAACAATTCAATTCAGAAGCAGCAAGTTCTACCAGCCATGAGGAGGAAAAGCCATTAAATGAAAAGCCAAATATATTTGAATATTGCAAGTCTATTCAGTACCCAATAAAAAAGAGAGAGAAAAGGAGGAATGCATGGAATAATATGATCCAAATTTCACTAGAGCTCAGGATACAGCCGATGACGACTTATTCTACAAATCTAAAATGAACTATACAATGTGAAAGATGGATATTAACCAATAAAGTACAGTTTGAGACATTCTTAGAAAGCAATTCACAACTGAAGAGAGTATTTGATTCTCAAATACCCTATGCAACAGAATTTCAGGAGGAGGGAATAAATGGAGAAAGTAGCAACAGAGTAACAACAAAAAGACCAGTAAGATACTTCTTCGTAAAGTACACAAGGAGATGGAGTGAAGGTGGGAATCTACTAGATGTAACAATCAAAAGGTAGACAGGGGAGCATTGCGGACAGAACCTGGTAATACTCTTCCTTCAGGTGAATGCTTTTTAAAATTTTCGAAGTATAGGATTCCTTGCCTTAGGACTACTTTAGCTGTATCACAGAAATTTTGGAATGTTAACCTATCAGTATCTTTTTCTTTTACATAGTTATGGAATATATTTGTGATTTGTCCTTTGACTCACTAATTATTTTAGATGTCATTATTGAGTCTCCATTTGGGTCAGTATCTTTTATTTGTCATCCCTGAACTAATTTCTTTTCTTATTCATGTTCATCCACAAAAAAGTATGAATTGTTTCTCTGTCTTTACATTTGTTGTAATATCTCTGATCCCTCCTACATGATCAATTTTTGCAAAGGTTCTTTAGAGATTAGATAAATATGTATATCCTTTTATGGTCCCAGTTAGAAGTTGCTTTACGTTTTTAAAATATTTTCTGCAGGGATTTCCGTATTTCTCTTTTTGTTTATCTTTTCATTAGACTTATTGAAAAAATAACTCATTTGATGATGGGATGAGGATCTCAAAAATCTTAGTGACCTAACTTGGGGTCAAATATAAGAACATGAAATGTAATGGAGATAAACTCAAAATCTTATATACTCATTCATAAATAAATTTCAATTGGAATTTACATAATGAAGAAGGTACATCTAGGAACAAATATAAAATCCACTCAAAACCATTAATAACCTTGTCCTCTACTACTGTTGGAGTCTTACTATACGTTACCCAGTAATATTCATGTGCTCATCTATAATCTAGAGACAATGTTCTCTGTCCTGCTTGAGTGTGTGTGCATAGTGTGTGTGTATGTATGTGTGTATCTATGTATTGTGTGTGTGCATTTAGCTAGGCGGCATCCAGAGAAGGGTGACCAGGATGGTCATTAGGATATATGGATTAGTACAAGGGACTTGGATAATAATATTTAATCTGGAAGAGAGAAGACAGAAATTGGACAGGAGCGAATGACATATGTCTTCATGTATTTGAAGAGCTATCATTTGGAAGTGAGATTGGAATTGTTCTATTTTTTCTTTCTCCTCAAGACAGAACTGAGAGCTATGGGTAGAAATTGATAATAGCAAGATTAAGGTGATGTAAGAAAAGCATTCTGATATAATAATCATCCATATATGAGTAGGAACACTTAGGAGGTGGTAATCTTCAAGCTAATGTTCAACATTTACTTATTTGGTATATTATAGAGGGAACTATTATTCAAATAAAAATTAGACCAGCTTCTCCTTTAACTCTCTGATTTTGTAATTCAAATTTTATTTCTTTTGCTGTAGTATCTAATTTTTTTCAGTTACTAACCAAAAACACTAATTTTTAATTCTTTACCAGTTGAATGACTGAGGCAAAGTCACTTAATTCCCTAATTCTACTCATTTGGCAATGAAACAACTAGATGCCCAAAGGAAAGAGAGTTGACAACGTATTCATAATAATCTGGGTTCAAGCCCTATTGTCTTATACATTGCATCCCTTGGGACTCTAGACAACTCTCTGAGAAGTTGAAGATGAGGAGCTGATTTTCATGGGCGGAAGCAATTCATCATAAAGATCCTCCTACACTATTGAAATTGTAGGTTTGTCCACACGCACACACACACACACATGCATACGCAACTTTCAATATTTCCATCACAGTGTTGTTTTAAGTCTTGATGAACCAGAGGGCAGTAGATAAATTGGCCTGGTGATGAGGATTCTGATCATGGTGATGGCAACGATAATACTAAAGTTGTGTCTTCCCTAATTAGATTGTGAACATCAACATGGCTAAAACCATCATTAAAAAATAGACTTTATCGATGTAGCTTCTTTCTATATCAAAGGTATTTCATCATACTAATTCCCTATTAGAGCTGTGAATTGGTTAAACTGATTTTTCAAAAAAATATGTTTTAGTGCTTAAAAGAGTAACATAAAGTTATCTGGAACAATGATTTTTGCCAGTTCACTCTTTGGTCATAGAATAAGATGAGTAAATCATTAGAGAAAAGGAGGTCCATCTTAGTTATATGGTGGTGAAGTAATTTTTAAATATAATACTATAAAGATGTTTTCTATATAGAGGGATAACACCTTTCAAAAGTGCTTCAAAACAAAAATGGGTGTTTTAGTATCCCCTATGTCCTAGGCCTCCCTCTTCTAGGAGTGATGCAGTTAGGTACCAAATTATGAAAACTAGATTTTTCATTCTGCATGAATCACTTAATATTTTATCACTTCAGAAGTCCAGTTTTCCTCACTCACTCCCACTGTCTTCTGCCTTCATAAGATAAGGGGCAAATTCATTTTATATTATCAAACATTAGTTACCTACGCTATATAAAGGATGATTCCTTTTAAGTTTCTCTCTTACATTTACCTTAGGGTAAAATATTTAAATACTTTAAAAAAGATATATTACTGCTAGCCACCAAATATGACAAGGGCTTTTATTCTTTTATGTTTTCACAGCTCTTCTGAGATGACTAGAGATATAATACTAAACACATTCCCACACAAATTAATAAATAAAAAGCAAGATATGGTAAGAATTGAGAAGATCAAGGTTCTATAAATGCCTCTGTCAATAAATAGTTAAATATTCTCTTAAAATATTTATTTATTTTTAGTTTTCAGCATTCATTTCTACAAGATTTTGAGTTACATTTTTTTCTCCCCATCTTTCACCTACCCCCTTACCACAAAATAGGTAGCCTAGTGAATAACCCTTCCCTGAATCTGTACTCTCATATCCTTTGCCATAACACTCCCCCCCCCCCACCAAATTTCTAGTAGGGCAAGATGAATTTCTATACCCCAGTGCCTATATATCTTATTTTCCAGTTGTATGTAACATTCATTAACATTTGTTTTTTGAAATTTTGAGTTACAGAGTCATTCCCTTCTTCCCTCCTCACCCACCCCCACTGGGAAGACAAGCAGCTCAATACAGGATGTAAACCTGTAGTTACACATTTCCATAGTAGTTATATTGTGAAAGACTAACTATATTTTCCTCCACCCTAGCCCGCTCCCCACTTATTCTATTTTCTACTTTGACCCTGTCCCTTTTCAAAAGTGTTTGCTTCAACTATCCTCTTGCCCAATAAGCCCTCCCTTCTATCAACCCTGTCTTATCCCCTTCCCCCCTGCTTTTCCAATTGAATGTGTATGCTATTCCATCCTTAAGCCAAATTCATTGAGCGTAAGGTTGACCCATTCCCTTTCACCTTCCTGCTCTTCCCCTCCATTGTAACAGTGTTTTCTTGCCTCTATTATATGAGATAATTGACCCTAATCTATCTCCCCCTTTCTCCTTCTTCAAATATATTCCTCTCTCACCTCTTAATTTATTTTTAAGATATCAACCCATCTTTTTGTTATATTCAATCCATCCTGTGCCCTCTGTCTATATATACATGTGTACACATATGCTCACACTCACATAGATATTTATACATGCATATACCCTCCTATACATATATATGTATACATATATACATATATGTATGTATACACACATATGTATACATATATATTTATATTACCTTCAACTATCCTCATATTGAGAAAAGTCTCATGAGTTAAATTATAGTTTTTCCATATAGGAATATAAATAGTTCAACTATAATAAGTTCCTCATGATTTCTTTTTCCTGTTTACCTTCTCATGCTTGTCTTGCTTCTTTTTTTTTTTTTTAAAGCAATCCAGGTTAAGTAACTTGCTCAAGTTTACACGGCCAGTTATTTCTGGGTGTGGTGATAAGTATCAGAGCCTGGATTCAATCCCAGGTCATCCTGACTCTGGGGCCAGTGCTCTTACTCACTGTGCTACCTGGCCACTCCACTTCTCTTGCTTCTTGTATTTGAAAGTCAAATTTATTGTTCAGTTCTGGTTTTTTCATCTAGAATGCCTAAAAGTCCTATACTTCATTCAATGACCATATTTTTCCCTGAAGCATTATACTCAGTTTTGCTGGTTGGGGGATTTTTGGTTTAATCCTAGCTCCTTTGACCTCCAGAATATCATATTCCAAGCCCTTTGATCCCTTAATGTAGAAGCTTCTAGATCTTGTCTTATCCTAATTGTATTTCCACAGTACTCAAATTGTTCCTTCCTGGCTGCTTTAATATTGTCTCCTTAACCTAGGAATACTGGAATTTGGCTATGATATTTCTAGAAGTTTTCTTTCTGGGATATTTTTCAAGAGATGAATTCTTCCAATTTCTATTTTGCCCTCTGGTTCTAGAATATTAGGGCAATTTTCCTGTAGAATTTCTTGAAGGATGATTTCTAGGTTCTTTTTTTGATCATGGTTTTCAGGTAGTCCAATAACTATTAAATTATCTCTCCCGGATCTATTTTGCAAATCAGTAGGTTTTCCAATGAGATATTTCACATTGCCTTCTATTTTTAATTTGTTTGTTTCTGTTTTATGCTATCTCAATTTCTCATAAAGTCATTAGCTTCCAATTGCTCCAATCTAATTTTGAAGGAATTATTCTCTTCAGTGAGTTTTTATAATTCCTTTTCCTTCTGGCAAATTTGACTTTTTAAGGAGTTCTTCTCCTCATTGGCTTTTTGACTCTCTTTTGCCATTTGAATTAGTCTACTTTTTAAGGTGGTATTTTCTTCAGAATTTTTTGGGTCTCCTTTAGCAGGCTGTTGCAACACTTTTCATCATTTTATTGCATCCTTCTCATTTCTCTTCCCAATTTTTCCTCCACTTCTCTTACTTGATATTTAAAATCCTTTCTGTGCTCCTCCATGGCTGGTGACCAGTTCATATTTTTCTGGGAAGCTTTTGAAGCAGGAGTTTTGACTTCATTGTCCTCCTCCAGTTCCATGCTTTGATTCTTTTTGTCCCCCAAAAAGATTGTACAGTTTGATTGTGCTTCCTCAGCTTTCCAATTACTTGACTTCAATCTCTTTGCCATGGTGGAACACTGCTTAGAGAATGGAGAGAGCTTTGTCCCAAATTGCTGTGGTTTTCGCAGCTGCCAGAGGTGTTACTTGGGAACCCTTTCTTCAACCCCCACAAGCTCTGGCTCACTGGCCACACACCCCAGGACCACCACCCAAGACTGCAATCCAAATCTAGGCAGATCAAAGCAAGAACAATTACCCTCTGAATGGTCTCTTGGTCCCCCTATGATCTGCATGCCAGGAGCCCTGAAAGCAGCCACATGGCACCACCATGCCTCCTGCCACATCTTGCCTGTGGGGGCAGGGGCCAGCCCACACTGTTCCTTCACCCTTACAACAAAGTTCATGACTGGCCTTTTATTTTCTTTTTGGTGTTTATGTGTTGAAAAGTCTTGAAGCCACCACAGGCTGGTGATTCACTCTCCTGAAGTCTACTCTGGCTAGTCTAGACACTGGTCAGGGCCACCCTGGGGCTGGAACCACAGCTCACTGGGGACTGTGCTTGGCTCCCAGTGTGGTGCAACAGACCCTTCCTTTTGGCTGGCCAGGCTGCCTTTAGCAGGAGATTTGTTTCTCTCTGTCTTTTTGTAGGTTCTGTAGCTTTAAAATTTGTTCAGAGTATTTTTTTTTTACAGGTATTGGAGATGGTTGATTCCAGAGCCCAAGTCAAGTTTATCCTTTGACTCCACCATCTTGGCTCCACCCCCATTATATATTCTTTTTGTTTGTTTGTTTGTTTTATGTTTTTTTAATGCTTTATTAACTTCTGATTTACATCATCTGTTTCAGCCAGATTTTGAGTTACAAATTTTCTCCCCATTTCTCCCCCACCCACTGCCCCAAAATAGCAGTCCCACAGGATATCCCCTCCTCCAATCTGCTCTCTCCCACATTTTCCCCCATTCCCTTTTTCCACTTTTCCAGTGGATCTCTATGCCTCAGTGCCTGCACATCCCATTTCCCAATTACATGTAAGATGGTATTAATAATACTATATGTATATATTTATATATATAAACACACACACACATATATATGTTTATATATATAAATATATACACACATATATATGTTTATATATATATATATATATATATATAAATACACACACACACACACACATATTGGTGCAGGAGTTCTGACTTCACTGTTTTCCTCCTGTCCCATGCTTTGCTCCTTTTTTCCCCACAATAGGAGTGTATTGTTGGAATCTTCTGTCTGCTTTGTTTCCTTTGCCTGCTCATTTTGCCACTCATTTACTTGACTTATGGGCTTTTTGCCACAGTAGGACTCTGCCACCAGACAGGGGAGCTTTCATCCCAAACACTGGGGTTTTCTCAGCTCCCAGAGGTATTAGATGGGTGCCCTCTCTGAGGTCTCCACAGGTTCTGGCAAGCTGGATGCACATCCCAGAACCTCCACCCTAGACTGCAATCCAGATCCAAGCAGGTTAAAGCAAGAGCGATTACCCCTCAGACTGGTGCTTGGCCCCCTTACACTCTGCAGGCCAAGAGCTGAAGCCGCCACTTGGCGCTGGCTGGTTGTGAGGACGCCTCAGCAGCTTTTCGCCCTGGGGGTAAAAACCACGCACTCCCACTTACTGGTCCCAAAGTCCAAACTGTACTGACCTCTCACTTTGTCCTTTCTGTCTATGTGTTGATAAATCTGGAAACGGCCACAACTGCTGCTGGTCTGGAGTCCCTCTGGCCAGGGGCTGGTCAGGCCAGCACCTCAGCATGGTGCTGGGCTCGGCTCCCAGAGCGCCGCGCTGGCAGATTCCTGCCAGCCTGCACGGCTGTCCTCAGGGGGAGGTTAGCTTCTCTGTGTCATTTTGTGGGTTCTGCAGCTCCAAAGTTTGTTTAGAGTCCCCTTTTTACATGGATTGGGGAGGGTGGAAGCCAGAGCCGCGGGAAGGTTGTGCTTCTACTGCGCCATCTTGGCTCCGCCCCTCCATTATATATTCTTAAGGGAGTCACTTGACCTTTTTTTATTTCATTCTTTTTTCTCATATCTTAAAGGAGAGGTTTAGATAAGGTTTTTACTATGGCCTATTTTAACTAAGTATGCTTTTGCTATAATTAAATAAATTGAATATTTCTTTTTTTTTTTCTTTTTGGAGAGCAATTTGGGTTAAGTGACTTGGCCAAAGTCACACTGCTAGTAATTGTGTCAAGTGTCTGAGGCCGAATTTGAACTCAGGTCCTCCTGACTCCATTGCCAGTGCTCTATTCACTGTGCAACCTAGCCACCCCAAATTTAATATTTCTTACTATAAAAGTGTCTGCTAGAAAAAGAAGAGCACAATGGCAGAATCTCAGATCTTGGGGGTACCTTATTAGTCATTTGACTAAATTTCTAATAGGAATATCCTCCATAAAATCCTAGCCATGTGGTTTTCCTGGGTTTGCTTGGAGACTTCCAGTCATGGGAATCTTTCTAAATCCGGAGGCTTTCCATTTAAGCACATCTCTAAATTTGGAGACATTTTTGCCTAAGCTGAACTAAAAGTGGCACATGACTGATTGACCAGAACATACTCTATGTATAACAGAGACCCATGGAGAGAAGGGAATCTATTAATTTGGGTAGAAAAAAAAATCCATACATTGATATTTGGTTCCTTTGTAATCATATATCTCATGTATATTATTCTGGGAAGGGTTCCATAGGTTTCTCTATGTTGTGGAAGGGGGTCCATGATCTATAAAAATAGGTTTAGGACCCCTGAACCAGAGAGAAGTAAGGTGGAAATATTTCAGATTGGCATAATGAAATATAAGAACAATTATCATGATTATCATAATCATAACTAAATTTGTATATTAATTTAAGGTGTGCAAAGTACTTGTAACATCTTGTCTCATTTTATCCTTACAACAATTCTAAGAGGTAGATGTTAGTTACCCCCATTTTATATATAGGGTCACTGAGGCACACCGTTTAAATAGCTTGCCCAGGGTTAAATAGCTAGTAAGTATTGGAGGATGGATTTGAAATGAGGTCTTCATGGTTATAGGTCAATAGCTCTATCCATTGCACCACCCATTTGCCTCCAGTTATGTGATGAGGGTACAGTTAAAACTAAGAAAAGTGAAATAAGTTCTATGGAACTTGGTATATTAGAATGAAATGGAATTATAGCATATAAGACCTGGAACTGACATTCACAATCCTTAAAATCTGACTCTCTGATTTTATAAATGAGGAAAGTGAATTCAAGAAAGGAAAAACTGACATTCAATTTCCCTGATATTTTAATGTCAGAGCTGGGTGTTCTGACAAGGACATTGGCTATGCCACAACATATCTTTCAGCTACATTATTTAAAGGGCAGTTAAGACTGTTCAAAGTTATTCTATTGCTCTTTTCTGTGTATTTCTACCTCAGGTGTCAGCATTTCCTACATATAACAGGAGACGGCCCACTCTTGTTCTTACGGCTGGTCAACTATTTTAGAAGAAAAAGAGGAAGCATTTGCATCTCTCTTTGCAGGGAAGGCAGGAACCAAACCCTGCAAAAATCTATGTTTCCTCTCCCTTAAAGTCCACCTTCCTTGACTATGCATGTCCTTTTAAACTTCAAACATTTTTCAAAAGGGAATTAGCAGCATACAATTTTCAAACTGCTACAAAAACTCAGATAGAATTAAGTTCAACTTTGGGATAACTCTTGCTTTTTCTTCAATGAAAGATGCATCCTATGGATTTTATTGCTTGGGGTGAGGGGTGGGCATGAGAACTTGGCAGCTTAAAATAATTATTCTAAAAATATATATATTTATGTTTCTGCCTATATCACCTGATCATGCATGATGTACTTGGTCTGACTAAAAAGGATCTTAAACACCTTTCAAAATCCTTTCATATGGAAATGAAATTGATCCCTCCTGAGAAAATTCAATTCTCTCACTGATTTCTACAACTTAGAAAAATAATAATGCTTCAAAAAGCACTTACTATTTCAACAAACTTTGACCTTAACCATCTGCTGTACCTCTAACTTTCCCACCTTATCTTTGTGAAACTTGGGCAAACCCCTGAATATCAATCTTAATTTCCTCATTTGGAAAATGGGGACAAAGATTACACCTACTTCTAAAAGTTGCTGTAAATATCCAGTGTGATAGCCAGTATGTCTTGTGCCTTTTCAAACCTCAAAGTGCCATGGCGATGCAAGTTATTACTCCCTTTCATCCACTCCTTGTGCCAGACTTCCCCACTCTGCCTTCACCATTTTTGTCATGCTTTCTATAATATCTCTGAGCTCTCATCCATGGCAATTTAACATAAGCTGTGCCTGCTGAAACGTTGTCCTAATGTTAAGGTTCAACTCAATTTGCACGTCCTCCACGATGCCTTCCTTCAACTCTGCCAGGTGAAAATGATTTCCCCCTTCTCAAATTTCTCAAACCAGTTTGCTTAAATTATACTGTATTTCCTTATTTTCCCACATATCTTGGTAATTCTGAAGCATGTCATCATCCTATCAGATTGAATAAATTTTAACAGCAGAGTCTTTTATTTCCATTTTTGCTTCTCCAGGGCTTGGCACAAAACCTTGCACCTAGAAGGTAATTAATAGATAACTGTTGAATTAACATGAATCACTGACACTATGTACAACTCACTTTGTCAACTACCAAAGGATACAAAAGGTAAAGATGAACTTGCCTTCAAGTAGCTTACAAGCAGATCAGATTCAGTGACACAAGAATCAGTGTGAAGAATATAAAGCAGAATGCAGAGAAATTATGAGAAACATGAGGAGTGAGTGGTTGAGTTCAGTTGGAGAGAAGAGAGAAATACATAGGGATAGAGACAACCTGCAATTTCACTTAGGCTTCTAGGTGGTACAGCACTGGGCACAGAGTCCAAAAGAACTGAGTTCAAAATGGACCTCAGGCACTTACTATCCATGTTATTGGGCAAATCACTTAATTTATTTCTGCCTCAGTTTCCTCAACTGTGAAATGGGAATAACAATACCACAAATGGTTACTTTGGTTATGAAATGGGATGATATTTGTAAAGCTTTTAGCACTCTGCCTGACACATTGTAGATATTCTATAAATGCTTATTTCCTTTCCCATACCATACCCATATGGAACTCCTGGTTAAGCAAAATCCCTCTATCAGTATAGGCCAGCACTTTTTTCTATCTTATATTCTTAGAGAGTTGCTTAAAACACCAAAGTTTAAGTGACATGAAAGCCTAAGGTACAGGGCCTCTATGTATGATAGCTCATCCCAGGGCTTCTGGGTCAATTCTATATATATTATACACTTTGGCTCATAAGAAAAATACATACAAATATGACTATGATACCAAATAGAATAAAATAATTGAGAGTTACCAAGTGATACGGGATTTCATAGGAAGAAGAGATCACCTCTGGCTCTGGTACTGTGGAAAAGTTTCATAGAAGAATAGGTATTATGGCCCTGTATTGTTGGTAAGATTTCAACCACCTGTGGCCTCTAAAATTCACAACAAACTAATTTGCAAGACAGTTAATCAGATCAGTATTGTGCAAATGGCTTGGGATCCCAAGTAGCCAGCAATTTCCTCTCACTCAGCTCTCATTCTCCAACATTTCCATCTGGTCTATAAGAGTTTATTTCTTTTAATGAGCCTGTC
Organism: Petaurus breviceps papuanus; assembly: GCF_028583685.1. Lineage (NCBI taxonomy): Eukaryota > Metazoa > Chordata > Mammalia > Diprotodontia > Petauridae > Petaurus > Petaurus breviceps. Next base: position 12,965,792 of record NW_027187352.1, read on the forward strand.
AGAGACATTGATTATCTGCAAATGGCTTGCTCTTTGGCCACATGATAAAGGTAATGTTCTGCTTGGAAACAGCAGTCAATGTCTTTCCCTTCCTGGGCAATACATACTGAAAATCTTCTTGTTCAAATGAGTGTCCCAGGACACCATCATGTTTCTTCCTATTGCTATGTTTATTGCCTCAAACTGGGCAAGAGAAATATAAACGGATTCCCACCCATAAACAGTTCCTTGGCCTCTGAAATAGAGTGTCCATGGAAAGAAATAGCAATTTTGCTCCTTCCTTTAAAAGTCAGTTAGCCAGACACTGAAGTAAAAATCATGTAAAACATAGAAGTGAGTTACCATGAGAGGTAAAGATGAAAGATTCCAAATAAATGGATTTTCCTTGAATTTCTCACTTCCTTCTCCTAAATAATATATTGAAAATTTAAAATATATGTTCAGGTCATTGTCCAACCTCCATGGAAACAACGTGAATGTCCCCCAAAAAATATTGTCCAAAAACTTCCATGTGCTAGTAAAATGGCCAGAATATTTCTAATTCCTCACATGTTACAGTTTATGAAGAGATTTCATCATCACAGCACTATGGGGGCAGGTAACAGATAATAGTATCTGCATTTTATTGATAAGGCAACTGCTTTAAGGAAACTGAACAACTTGCCCAAATCACACAATTAGTAAGTGGCAGATCCAGAACTCAAACCCAGGTCAATTGATCAAGAAAACAGAATTTACTAAGCACCATTCAACAGTCTGGAAATTCAAAAACAAGAAAAGAGGCCTCAACGTGCTTACTTTTTATTTCATATGTGTATGTGTATATAAACCACATATAGAAAATAAATACAAAATAAGTAATTTATTGGAGGGAGGGATAAATAACTCTGGGAATCCATAAAGGTATACTTTCTATGGATTGCTACAGTGCCATTATGAGTTATGGTGAATGACTAACCAAAGTCCCTTATAACATATAGAGTAACCTTTAAAATTGTCTTTTTCTTAGCTATATCCTTTGTTTCAGACAACCTGTTGTATTTATTAGACAACTTCTTCACAGTTACTAAATATCAGAAGAAAAATTAGGGAGCTTAATTCATTTTTCATCATTTTTTGTAATATATACACTTTTAGAAACACTAATAGTTATTGTTCCTGTTTACATTGAACAAAATTGTTTCATTTTGTATTTATTTTATACATACTTTTCCTCCTCAGTAGAATGATAATAAATTATCTGAGAGCAGAGAGGGGGCCACTGAATCAGAAGCAGCATCTGCTGCTTCAAGAGCTCTCATCCCATAGATGGTAAACAGGTCAAACAACTGATCTCAAGTGGATCATAAGGATCTCTTTGCTGGCACGGGGGGAAGACTCTGCTGCTTTTGCCATACTCAGATCTGGGTCTCAGTCCTAGGTGACAGTCCAGGGCAAGGAAGAGCACCAGCACACTAGAGTTTGTCAAGCAGTGAAGCATGGATCCTCGCCACAGTTCCAGGACAGAAAGGAATACTTACAGTCACTCTCAGATCAGAGCACAGGCCAGGAAAGCAGTAAACACCTCTCCTTACATCATATCATCTTGGAAGAACTAAAAACTTACAGGTCCCTAGAAGTGTCTCTGAAAACAATTACACAGTATCCCTAAAGTTTGGGACAGTTTTTACTCAATCCTGTATGTGCAGAAATATTTATAGAAGCTCTTTTCTGGTAGCAGGGAGTTGGAAATTGGGAGGATGTCCATCAAATGGGGAATGACTAAACAAAGTGTGTGTAATGTGCTTGTGATGGAATGCTATTGTACTATAAGAAATGATGAGCAGGATGCTCTCAGAAAAACCTGGACTTACATGTGCTGATACGAAGTGAAATGTACTGTGTACAAAGTAACAGCAGTATTGTACGATGCTCAACTGTGAGTGACTTAGTTATTCTCAGCAATATAATGATCCAACACATCTCTGAAGGACTTTTGATGAAAAGTGCTATCTATCCCGAGACAAAGAACTGATGGTGTCTGAAAACAGACTGAAGTATACTTTTTTTCTACTTTCCATATTTTTCTTTTTTAGTCTATGTTTTCTTTCATGACATGACTAATATGGAATTATATTTTGCATGACTACACACGTATAGCTAAAATCAAATTGCTTGCATTTTCAATAAAGGGGTTTGACGAGGGAGGGAGAGAGACACTTTAGAATTCAAACTTTTAAAAATAAATAGTAAAAGTGTTTTTACTTGTAATTGTGGAAATAAAATACTAAATATATATATATATATTTTTTTTTCCTTTAAAAAATCTATTACTAAAGAGGTGAATGAACAAATGAATGAATGAAAAATCCCCTAACTCATTAATTCAGCACTATTGATATGAAAAGCACTGCAGAGAAAAATATGAAAGAGGAAGTAATTGCCTTCAAATTTAGCATTCCAACAGTCAGAGTACCAACATTTAAGATAGTGGTGACTAGGGATTAGTGTTTTGAGTTAGTGTAGCACCATTAAAATATTTTTTTTTGCCTTTTTGGAGGGCAATTGGGATTAAGTAACTTGCCCAAGGTTTCAAGGCTAGTATTTTTGTGTGGGTGTTAAATGTCTGGGGCCAGAACCAAACTTGGGTCCTCCCGACTCCAGGGCCAGCACTTTACTCACCACGCCACCTAGCCACCCCTGCACCATTACAAAATTCATAACACTGATGGCAATTGTAAATATGCCAGTAGAGATTTTGATCACAAAATATAACAGACTCTCCAAAGAGAAGACAGAACCAAAACATTTATCCAGGCAACAGAAAGCCCAATCTCAATACCAAGAAACTGAACTCATCATAGCAACATGGAAGTTTATATAACACAACAGAGTTGAGAACCACCCCATCCTTTAGTCATCCCACAAATACACACTTACAAGCCTATCTGTCTGCTTGCTGGCCATACTCTCTCTCCCACAATCTAGCTATTCTGACTCACAGCTTCCTGTGGGCTCTGCTCCACCCTTCAGTAAACTCCCCTACCATGTGCTCCATGTGATTTCATTTATCCTATTAGGGGGCAGGGAAGATAAGTGATCTTCAAATTCCCTTAGGCTTATTAAGGGGCAGGGAAGATCTTCAAGTTCCCATTAACATTGCAGTTATGGAGTCATAAGAACAGTGAAAAAAAGTCATAGGAAAGATGATGGACAAACTCTCCATTATCCACAATAGTATTGATTTAATTATGATTCCCAGAAAAGTGATAAAAGAATGGCATGTGTCCAGGTGGCTGGGTTAGAATATTAAATATGCCTGAAAGCAGTAAAATATACTAGATTGTGTGAATTTGAAGCTCATACACTCACCAATTAGGGCAGTGTGAACCTCAGTGGTGCACTGAAAAATGCTGGACTTAGAATCAGGAGATCTCAATTTCAGTATGTACATAAGCTATCTGTATGATCATGAGCAAGTCATTTAAATCTTCCTGAGGGTCAGTTATATATGGCCTTATTGTTTGGCTGTGGACAGAAGTGATGCCATGTTTGACCACTGATTGAATCACTTACATAGTATGAAGTTTCTGTGACCCAAGACCGGCTTAGTTCCATTTAGACAATGAATGCAATGCTTTCCTAATTATAACTGGTTTAGTGAACTCCATCCAATTGTACTATATGTTATTTTCCCTGAGGGTGGGGAGGAGTAAGAGATAGTTGAAGTTAGGACCACCTGCTGATTATCTCCACTCAAACTCTGTGGAAAGGCCCAACAACAACAGACATTAGGACACAGACCTAAAGTTTCCTTCTAAATAGTGTGAAGTGGGGCAGCTAGATGGCACAGTGAATAGAGCACCAGCCTTGAAGTCAGGAGAACTTGGGTTCAAATCCTGCCTCAGATACTTAACACTTACTAGCTGTGTGACCTTGGGCAAATCACTTAACCCCAATTACCCTGACTTCATCCCCTCAAAAAAAAATACAAAATAAATAGTGTGAACCATTCTAACTTATGCCTGTGCCACCATCCATTGTTAAGTCTGTGAGACTGAAAAGCAGGAGAGTTGCATGCTCCAATGCATATAGTAAACTGACTAATGATCCTTTGAGCATTTGTATTTCTTCTCAGTAAGTATCCCATGTACTGCTCACAATAATGCATGCAGATACTGTCTTCATTGAGTTGCCATGAGGGTTTAAGGAGATAACTATAGTGTTTTATAACCATAAATTGAATATAAATAAAATTGAGGAGGCAGCATCATGTCAGTGAATCATCACATGCACTTGGATGTAAGGCATTTGAGGTTTATGTCATGGCTTAGATCTTCACTTTGCTGTTTGTCAGTTTCCTCATCAATAAAATGGATACAATATAATCATACTACATTCCTCATACTGTTGTGATGAGAATTAAAATAGGTATATGGTTAACTGTGTATATATAGTACTTTATTTTAATTTTTGTACTTTAATTGAAAACCAAATAAAAGTATTTCCACATACATAGATCACAAAAAGAATATTACATATATTTAAATCACAAGGTTCTAATTATCTATATAAAACTATTATTAATTTTAATGAAAACTACAAGCTTTGAGTCATGTGAAGTTATATAAATAAGACTGAGGCAGCTTTACTGGAGGGAAAGCAATTTTGAGGGCATAAAGCAATCAATTCTCAAGATATATCAAAGATTTGGGGATATATAAGTTGCTTAGAAAAATAATTAACCTCAGTATAACTGAAAAAGTGACTAAGAAAATAGTTATAGTTACTAATGAATATAACTGTTTTTATTTCTATAAAAAATCTTTATGAAAATAATTTATGCATTCACTAATGGCAACCTTAATGAAGGTGTAGGAGAACAAGTAGACTTTCAGAAAAAAAAAAGGATCTATAGGTGACTGAATCTTCAAAGTCATACAATTTACTGAAAGGAATAGTAGACACATGTTTTACTGTGTTAGTCCTTGCTATATATACACACACACACACACACACACACACACATATATATATATATATATATATATATATATATATATATATATATGCCTTTGGTTTACTGTCTAAAAACCTGTCTTCCAACATTTTTTCTCCCATGAATATACTACATGTAATTCCTTAAAACATTAAAGAAAGGACACCTATTGAAAAACTAATGGTTATTTCAATGTGATGTAGTAGATATAGCTAAAGGTATTTCTATTTTGCCGTATTCATTGGCCAAAGAATCTCATGTTTTATGTTGGACATTATTAGAGGGATGTAGGTAGGATGATGGTACAAACTGGTGGATTTGATACTGGTTGAATGAGAAGACCCACAGAGTAGATAAAAATAGATGGTGAGTAAATGATGGGTTGACTATAGAGAGGATGTTTGGACCCACTTTAAGAGCCACATGCTTTGTATAAACTCATAGACATTTTGCTTTAAAAATTTTTTTTAATATTTTTTTTAAAGCAATCAGGGTTAAGTAACTTGCTCAAGGTTACACGGCCAGTTATTTCTGGGTGTGGTGCTGAGTATCTGAGCCCAGATTTGATCCAGGTCATCCCGACACTGGAGCCAATGCTCTTACTCGCTGAGCCACCTGGCTGCCCCTAAGCAATTGGGGTTAAGTAACTTGCTCAAGGTTACACGGCCAGGTGTTTCTGGGTGGGTGCTAAGTGTCTGAGCCTGGGATTCAATCTCCAGGTCTTCTCAACACTGGAGCTGGTGCTCTTACTTGCTGTGCTACCTGGCCACCCCTTGCTTAGAAAATTTTTACAAAGACAGGGAGAATAGCTACAATATTGGATGGCACAGCATTATGATCTGAAATTACCTTAGAAAGATCATAAAAATGTTGTTCAGTTGTTTCAGACTCTGTGACCCATTTGGGATTTTCTTGGCAAAGATACTGGAGTGATTTGCTATTTTCTTCTCCACTTTATTTCACAGAAAACAGAGGCAAAAAAAAAAAACAAAACAGAGGCATGTCCAGATTCATGTAGTTAGTAAGTATTTGAGGTTCAATTTGAACTTAAGTCCTTATGATTCCAGACCCGGTGCTCTATGGACTACACTGCCCAGACTCCTTGTGCTAAGCACTGAGGATACAAGGAAAGGCAAAAGACATTCCCTATCCTCAAAAAGCTCACAATCAAATGGGAGAGAAAATATATATAAAAAAAGATGAAAATCAGGGCTTGCTAAGGAGAGTACTTGGTTCAGGGACATAGTAAATTTGATGAAAGCAGCTAAGTGGGACATGATGAAATGCCATTATGCTATATGAAATGATCAAAGGAATGGTTTTAGAAAAACCCGGTTAGACATGTGAACTGATGCAAAGCAGAAGCAGGAGAACAATATTTACAGTAATAAAAATATTATAAAGACAATTCTGAAAGAGCTAGTAACTTTGATCAATATGATGACCAACAAAAATTCCAAAGGATTCATAAAGAAATATGCCATCTACCTCTAGAAATAGAACTCATAGACCTAAAGTGCAAATTAAAACATGTTTTGTTCTATTTCATTCTTTAGTTTTTTTATGAAAATTTTGTTTTGCATAACTATACATATTTGTAATGAATTTTATTTTCCTGTCCTTTAAATGTGTAGGGAAAGGAAAGGGAAGGAGGAAAATTTGAAAATTAAAATAAAAAATAATTTAAAATGATGAACCAAATTTATCAAGATTCAGCTAATCATTAAATAAAATTTGTTACACAACTACTATGCCCCGGGCAGTGTGCCAAGCACAAAAATTAAGGAATGGCAAATGACAGTCCCTGCCCTTGAGGAGCTCACAATCAAATGAGGGAGATTATGTGTATGTGCGTGTGTGTGAGTGTATATGTATGTGCATATATGTATGTGTAAGTATGTGTATGCATACGTGTGTGTTTACATGTGTGTGCATACATGCATATGTGTGTATGCATATGTATATGTATGTGCATGCATATGTGTATGTATACACGTGTATGTTTATATGTATGTGTGCATATATGTATATGCGTTGTATATGTGTGCATATGTGTATGCATGCGTATGCATATGTATATGTGTGTGTGTGTGTATACACATGTATGGTTCAGGTATATGATGAATTCCATGAGAGTAACTAGGTTGGAAATGATGAGCTGGCTGCTCTGGGAACCCTCCTTAAGTGAAGGATTTAGGAGGATCTCTTTACTTTCCTTGTTTCACCTTTACCAATCAGAGGAAGGAAAGACATCTTTCAAGATGATGATAATATTATGGAAAGGCAGGATGAAGTTCAGAAGGGCAGGTAAGTGGAAAATAATTCAATTTAGAATGGATATGTATAAAAACCTATGCTGGATTAAATATCAATTACATAATTTTAAGATATAGATGTCACTAGACATTTAATGTAACATTTTGAGGCAATTTAAAGAAGTTCAATAAGAGTCAAGCATATCACAACAGCCAAACAGGAGCTGACAATAGCCACCATGTTGGATTCAATATTTAGCTGTAATTTTAGATTTAAAAAATATAGAGTAAGGCAGTTTTATTGTCTTATTGTCTTTATCCATAGGCAGGGCATATAGCTTTTTCTTTTTTTGTTATGTGTACTCATTTTGTGAAAAAAAATTAATTTTTTGCTGTTCAGTCATTTCAATTAGGTCTAACTCTTCATGACCCATTTGGAGTTTTCTTGGCAAAGATAATAATTATTTCCCTTTCCAGCTCATTTTATCCATGAGGAAACTGAGGCAAACAGGGTTAAGTGATTTACCCAGGGTCATACAGTCAGTAAGTATCTGAGGCCAGATCTGAAATCAGGTCTTCCTGAGTCTAGGCTTCTATGTGTATGTATATGTACGTCTATGTATATGCACATGTATATGTGTATGTGTATATATGCACATACATTGTGTATCTAGGTGTGTGCACACACACATGCAACACACACACACACATATATATACACACATATAAATAAATGTGGGTGTATATATATATATATATATATATATATATACACACACACATATACACAAGGGGTAGGGTAAAATTCTTTGATTTCAAAGCTATAGGGAAGTCTTTAATGTGAAAACTTCACCCTACCAATGGAAATCCAATACTTCTTTGCATTATATAGCATTAGAGTTTTGTATAGAACCCTCAAAAAATCAAATGACTTGCTGAAGGTCACACAGTCAGCATATGTCACAGTCAGTACTTCAATCCTAGATTCCCTGGATCCATATCATCTCATGGCACGACCATTTCTTAATGTCGTCTAAGCTATGTGACAATAGTATTATTTTTATTAGTTACTATTGATTGAGGAAACATACATGGCGAAATTTTCTATCAATTTGTCAATGTCTTTCAATTAATATTTTTAATCAGCAAAGCACCCAAGTATGCTTAAGAAAAAAAAAATCAGCAACATATATGTGTGTGACATTTTTCTTTTTCAGTCCACAAATATTTTTTTTCTTATTTAACTTGCTGAGTAAACTTCATGGCTTGTCAGTTAAATATAGATCAAATTTGGCAATGCTTTGTGCTTATCTGTGCTCATGGATTCTTTAAAATAACACTAAAATCCCCTTGGGGGAGGTCAAGTTTATAAACCACTGAGCCAGAACTATCCAGAGGAATGGGATGAGGATAATGAGAGCATGCACATCTATACTATACAAGCAACAGTTGAATTAATGAGTGTTTATCCTGGAGAAGGAAAGATTTAAGAAGTATATGATATTGCTTTTTAAATATCTTAATGAGTTGTCATGAGGCTGTAGATTACATGGCCCAAAAAAGCAAAACTAGCTGTCATAGGTATAGAAAATGTAGAGAAATAGACTTCAGCATGATAGAAGGAAAGACCTCCTAAATATTAGAATCGATTATTTAAGGAACAAGTTGCTTTCTTGTCTGAGTAACATCTCCCATATTAATATAGTGCTTTAAACTTTGTAAACAATATTTTCTTATAATTCCCTCAAGAAGAAAGTATTAATAGGCTCATTAGTCTCATTTTATACATGAAGAAAGAGAAGTTCAAGGAATTCTATGGAGTAAGTTACCCATTATGGAAGAAATGAATATCTGCTGAAGATATATGGTTTCTTTAAGGATGTTGTATGGGGTACTCATCCTGCAGGCACAGTTTGAAGTAGATCAAGTATTCTTAACCTGTGATCCACAGGAGTCTGTGGATAGATTTCAGGGGAGGGGGGGGGCATGAACTTGGATGAGGAAATTAATACATCTTTATTTTAAATAACCTTTAATTGAAATTTAGATTTTCTTTTCATTATGATTTTTTAAATACAAGATTTTGAAGACTCCATAGGCATTATAAAACTGTTAAATGGGTTCATAATACAATTACTTTTAATAACCCTTAGACTATATTCAGCTTAGGGCAGTTGGATGGCTCAATGGATAGAGTGCCATGCTTAAAGTCAATTAGACTTGAATTAAAATATGACCTTAGATATTTACTAGCTGTGTGAAAATGGGATAAGTCACTTAAACCTGTTTACCTCAGTTTCCTCATCTATAAAATTAGCTGAAGAAGGAAATAAAGAAGTAAATACTCCAGTACTTTTGCCAAAAAAAATGGGTTCACAAATAGTCAGATGTGACTGAAAAATGACTGAACATTAAGACTAGATTCTGGCTAAATTCCATTGCCATCGTTCAATATTTTTATGAAATGACATTTATAAAATAGCTAAAAAAAACTAAATGAAGAGATGTAGAAACATATTCAGATTACAAAAAATAAAATTCCATGTGACCCATAAGGGGAGAAGTCATGAAAGAGATGATATTTAATATGGAAAAGGAGGGATTTATAGTATTTTAATATGTAGTTGCAAAATGAAGTCTCACTAGAGGTGGTTGGTGTAACTAAAAGTAGTTACGTCTTATTAAAATTTCAATAGCAAAGTGCTGAATGATCACAATGTTTGAGAGAATATATGATGAAACATTTGGTAATAAAAATTATTGAAAAATCAGAGACATTTATTTACAAGCAAGGCAACAGGATAGAATAGTAGAGTGGTTAATGGACTTGGAGGTATAGATCAAATTGCTATTCTGACATTAAAAAGCTGATTAACTTGGATCAAGTTGCCTCATCCCTCTGAACCTTAGATTTATTATTTCTCAAATTGGAGTAATGACAATAACTCAAATTTCTATAGTGTTTTAAGGTTTGCAAAAATTCTTTACAGAATCCTTTGAGGAAATTATTCTAAATATTATCCTAATGTTCACTTTGCAGATGATAGAAGCTTAGGTTCAGAGAGATTAAATGACTTGTCTATAATCACCAAGTTGTTACTGCTGTTATTCCTGCTGCTGCTGACTATGATAACGCTTTAAACTTCAGATATCTGAGTTTATGTATATGTATGGTCTTTGTAAGTTTTTTAAGCACTTTATATGTGCTACCTACTACTATCATTTTGATTATCATTTGAATACAACACTTTCTAGCTCTGTGACCAAGGGAAAATGAAGTAACTTTTCTTGGTCTCAGTTTCACTGCCTATAAAGAAGGAATAATAATATACATAAGCAGAGTCAGTTCAGTGAAGTGAATAGAGAGCCAAAAGCCTTTGATACATACTAAGTCTTTGATTTAAGGAAATTTGTTTAACTTCTTGTTATTCTAGACCAGGGCTGAGGGACTTGCAGCCTTGAGGCCAAATGTGGCCTTCTTGATCCTTGGGTGTGGCCTTTTGACTGAATCCAAGTTTGACAGAACAAATCTTTTTTATTAAGGGGATTTGTTCTGTTAAGTCAAGGGCCAAAAGTTGTGGCCACAAGGGCCACAAATGAAGGTTACCTACTCCTGCTCTAGACACTTCTTCAAGACACTAAATTGTAGATTTCTGGCTTGTATCAATAATGGGAATTTCATCATCAGTGAAATCACAGATTTAGTCCCTACTTCTTAAATTTTGTGAAGTGTTTCATATTCTCTGATTTATATCTCACCACACTCTAGCAAGACAATCACCATAGGTATTTGATCTAGATTTGTGATTTCATCAGTTTGGGGAACTTTCCAGGTATGCAAAGCCCCTTCACCAAAACAGATTTTTAAAAATCTATAGATAATAGCCTGTGAGTTGCTTGAAGAAAAAAAAAAGGTTAAGTGACATGATCATCATCAAACAGCTATTAAGTATCAGATGATAGTGTAGAATACACTTATTTTTTATTACAAGGTCAGTCACCTATGTAATTCAGTATTATACTATTATCACCTTTTAATGCATAGTTTAATTGAAAGACAGAGTTTAATAATTTGTCCATGTCAAATAACTTGGAAGATTTTTTAGCCAGAAAATAAGACACATAATCCTGCTATTGGACAAGTGTGCTACTGCATTTTCCTAATAATGCTTTTGGATATTGATTGGTTTGTGAGGAATGTACCCTGTAGGTACTTAAGCATGATGCAAGTAAGGTTAATTATTACTTTGCAAAGTACATAAATAGTGGTCAAACTTATACTGTGTGCATTCATTGTTTGGCTATTCCTCTAACTCATTATTTCTTGTTAAATATAGTCACAGTAGATATTTTTTTTTAATATTTTGAATCATGATCCTATGTTATCTTTAAAAAAATCCTCCAGAGGGGAAAAGAAAAATTTAAATCGAGAGAATGGCAGTTAGTACAGTTTTAGGAGAATATCATAGTGTAAATAAAACATTGATACTGTGGAAAAGCAGTGCTTTTAATACAAATACCACTTACTTAGATTATCACTTGAAATTGCTCATTTCCCTATAGTTGAGTTTCTAATAGCTAAGCATGTATACAATGCTATCTGGGAAAAGAGTCTTCATTATGAAAATGATAAAATAAAATCAATGCATGAATATAAATGATCTATTTGTAGCCAAGCTTCAGGAGTTTTGGAATATAAGCCAGCAAACAAAATTAAATGTGTGATAATATTGCCATTGAACACTGATTTATAAGAGTTTCCAGTCCTTGTACAATTCCCTGTTTATGCTGGCCACTTAACAAACAAGAAACAAGGCAAACCTCAGCAAGTTCTGCTGTCTCAGAAGAAGGTTCATTTCTTTTTTTTAATTTTTTTTCGAGGGGAATTGGGGTTAAGTGACTTGCCCAAAGTCACACAGATTTTAAATGGGTCAAGCATCTGAGGTCAGATTTGAACTCAAGTCCTCCTGACTCCAGGACTGGTACTCTATTTACTGTGCCTCCTAGCTGCCCCAGAAGGCTCATTTCTTATTTCCACCATGTTAGGTAGATGATATAAATATAAATATCAATTAAAATGGAATGGAATATTAAAATTGGTAACTGTTTTAAAAAATGTTCTGCCTGCTAGTCATAAATTAAGAAATAGATATCAGTTTGAAATGTATTGTTTTCTTGAATTCTAAGGTCATTTGAAAAGATTCATTTTACACTATACAAAACAGTTAATAAATCGACACTAGAATGAATTTGCTGTGGCTGCTTTAGAAAGAACTGAAAAGAGATAGAAGGAGATGTCCAGTGGTACCATTGCCCTGTGGATGTTGGCAAACTTAAGGTAATATGAACTTCCTGCCCTCTAAAAGTGTTACCTTGGAAAATCACTCAACTCTTTTTTTTAAGTAGCCAATATGACTTTTTCAATGAAAATATTGTTTAATATAAACTGATGTTGTATTTTTCAAATTCTGACATATAGTCATTAAATTATTATCACAAAATGAAGCTTTTTATCACATTGTATATTAAATATAACTGATTTTTTTATGTCTAGTCAATGAAATTTAAATCAGGTGACTTAAAAGCTACTAAATTCTTTTTTTCCCCTCCATGCCTTTGATAAATTTCCAAGTTTTTCATTAGGTATGGGTTGGTGCAAAGTTGCATTATAGTTTTCCATATCCATTTGGGAATTTTTATAATTCATGAAAAATTCTACTTTTAAGTATGTCAATACACACATAAAATATATATATATATATAATACATATATTTGTAAATGCATACATATATAAATATACACATCCATATGTAGGGTATATGTCTGTGGACTGATGTATGCATAAATGTACACAAATGTATATATGTATATACATGTATATATGTCTGTGTGTATATTTTAAGTTCATTGCTACCATTATGGTAATGACAGTTTCATTACTATAAACTTAATGAAATATCTTTGGGGTAGACATTTTAAAGTCTGAACTGAAATTCCTCTAATAATAATTATAATTTGATCTTAAAGAGGTACAAAATTTGCATGGTTATTTTGAGTAATATTTGTTTTTAGAAAACACAGGATTTGAAACACAACAAGGGCAAGCAAAGGAACACTTATGTATGGACCCAAATCTAGTACTCAACTGACAAATAACTAATAAAAAAAATTTAGCAAACCAGTTCAATCAGATTCCTTCCAGTTAAGGAAATTGTTCTAATCAGTTATGTCAATAGAAGCAAAAATATTTTAACCTTACTGTCACAAAATAAAACCATATTAATCTATTTCTTCATCCAAATTATTATCACAACGCTGTAAGTTGAGCAAAAGAGGGACATAGGACTTCATGCTGCTACTTTAATCTTCTGAACAAATTTCCCCCCTCTTTATCTTCTTGTCATGATTTCATAAGTAGGTCTCATCCTTTTTTAAAATTTAGTTTTATTATTTTCTCTCCTTCCTAACTTATTCCTAAATTGACTAAAAATAAAAACCTTGGAACACATATGCTTAATAAAGACAATAATATTACCAAATTGGCTTAATCCAGAAGCACATGGCTCAGTACACATGGGCTTATTTGTACATATTTATTTGCCTGTGGTGTCTCCCATTACACTGTGAGCTCCTTAGGAGCATGGACTATCTTCTACTTCATTCCTTGTGTTCCTAGCACTTAGCACAATCCTTTGCATGTAAATGCTAAATACATGCTTGATTGATTGACTGAAAAGACCTGAGTAGTGTATGCTTCATCTCTGTTCCTCTGGAAATATGATGGATCATTGAGCTCACTAGAATTATAACTTCTTTCCATATTTTTATAATATTATTATCATCAGCATTTCCACCCTGTTCTAATCAGGTCATAAAAGTCTCATTTTTTTCTCTGAAACTATCATTTTTATGATTTCTTGTGGTACAATAATATTGCCTTCATTCATTTATCATAATTTATTTAGGCATTGTCCAATAATTGATGGGCATATATAATTTGTAGTTGGTATTGTCATTCATTTTTCCCCTAGAAACAAAAGAGAGATGCTATAGACATTCATTTGTGCTTTGACAAAGAACCCTCTTTTTTGATCTCAATGGAGTAAAAGTATGGTAGTGGTATTGTTGGGTGAAAAGGGTATGCACATTTCAATGACTTAAGGTAAACATTTCCAAATAATCAGGTCTTTTTAAAGGGTATAGATCATGAAGCTGATCCCTCCACAGCATTTTAATCAATTTTCATTTATTCTTCTTCAAATCTCCAAATTGACATCATCATGAAAATAATGCTTCTGCTTTTGATGTTGATATTAATGATTATGTTCTTGCCTTTTTCTCTTACTAAGACTCAATGAGAAAACTTTCTTATTACTTTGCATTCAAATGAACCTATATTAAAAATTCACCAATGTATCTCTTCATCTGCATTCTGGCTTCCAAAGCATACTTTCTTACCTCCAGTTGTCCCCAATATATTTTTCACCATGTATTACTGTCAAATTTAACAGAGCAGAATTAAAAAAAATAACCTCTTCTTAATCCCTTTCTAAGCCTTTGTTTTTCTTCCCTTTCCCTATCACTGTCAGTGGTTATATTATCTCCTCCATTTTCAGTACTCATGATTTCTAATGTCATACTTGCCACTGTATTTCACTGTTTCTGAAATAAAATTATAGAATCAAAGAATGCAAAATCTGTATAGTGTAAGGGTTATGGGATTTAAAGATCTTCCATGCCCTATTGGACTTGCTGACATAGCAGGAAGGGGTGGAGCAAGAGGAAGCGGAAGCCAAACTAGAGTTCCTGCGGTGGCTGGCGGTGGCGGCGACGGCGGCAGCAGAGGCAGCGGCAGCACAAAGCCCTTTTTGAGTTAGCCAGAGTTTCTGCTAAGGACTCCTGCTGAGGACTGCCAGGGGCCGGAGCTGCTGGGAGCACGCTTCCCGGACGCTGGGTGGTTGCTGTGAGTGGGGAGAGGAGGACCTTTGCCTGAGGTAGCCTGTTCTGTTTTAAAGGCTTGAAAATGTGGGTGCTTTCTACTTTATCTACCTGTGCCAATGTCATAACTACTCTGATGGCTTTCACTTTCTGGTTTTGGGACTCAGTCTTTTGGTATCTTAATAAATTTTCTAGTTTATCCCCCCATATGGAAAGCATGATGTATTTTGTGATGGATAATTATATCAACATATCTGTAATCTCCATAGGCATTGTGAATATGGCATTGCTGATACAGATAGGAGCATAGAGGTAATTTTCTCCCTCTGGTTTACTTGGTGAGTAAATGAAAGTTCAAAGAGGTTTAAATGCCCAGTCACAGGGCAAATGATCTCTTCTTCAAATTTTTTGGAAAACACTTTACCTATATCTTTCCTGGACACTCTTCTTCTCATCTTTCTCTTTACATGCTGTACTCATCACCATTATTATTCACATGATCTACTTAATAATTGATTATTTGGATTGAATAAACAGAGGCAGAATTCAAACCTAGTGTCTTGATTTCTGTACACAACTTTCAGGATTATAACTAAAAGAATTTTAAAACAAATGATTTTTTTACAATCACATATCATCATCATTACCAGCACCAACATTATCACTATAATTATGATTATTGTCTGTAGTCAGAGACAGCATGAAAAGAGCACTGGACTTGGAATCAGGAAGCAATGTTTTCAGATCCAGTCTTTAACTGGCTGTATGACAGTGGGGAAGATGCTCCACTTTATTGGGTCTCAGTTTTCTCATCTCCAGAAGGGGCGTAATAATAGAACTTTTTATCTCATGGAAATTTTTATCACATGAAAAGCACTTAAAAAATACTTGTTGGTTTGTCTTGGCATATGGGAGGCAGCATCACTGGACTCACCCTACAGACTTCAGGTAATAGGAAACTTTGAAAAAGTCAGGATTTCCTAGTGAAAGTAAGGTGAGGATATATATGAATTCAAAATCTAGGAAAAGTTCTTCAAGTTTTGAAGTAGGCTAGGACCATTCAGGCTTACATAGTTTATTGACTCTTGAGGGCATTCTAGTTTTAGATCTAAGTCTAATACCCAGTGACTCAGAGGCATCATAACACACATGCACACAGAATATGTAGTATGCTAGGTGGTAAGGAATCCATTCCATGTAGACATTTTAAAAAGCAACCTTAAAGGGGCTAAGATTCAGCTATTTGGAAAACAAAAAGATGGGCATGGAAAATGAAGAACTCCTTCTCTACTGTTTCCAGATAAAAGCCAAATTGCTATAGCTTCTTTCAATGTGAAAATCCAGTCATGGTTGTCTTAAAAAAACAACATTATAATAAATAGATTTTGCCTTTACCTATGTGTATATATATATGACTTCACATCGATTAAGTTTATTTTTTCTCATGGAGCAATACACACACATTTTATATATATATATATATATATATACATACACACACATGCATATATGTACACACATTATATATGTATATGTACACACATTATATATGTATATATACACACATGTATATATGTACATATATATGTATATATATATACAATTTTTGGTAGAAAAGAATGGGAAAAAAAGATGGATACATGTTGCCTGACATATCTTGGAGGTTACTGTTTCCCTTACAAAGTATATTCCCCTTTATCTGTTAACTTACAATTTTTTGCATTTTTTTTCAGCAGAAGATATATTCAATTTTTTTCAAAGCTCTCTTTAAATTTTAAAGGAATGACAGAGAAACCTACCATTCTTTGCTTTATAAGAAATAGGAGTACAGTTTATTATCAAGCCTCTCCATTTCTATATGTAATGTTCTCAAATTTTGAAGGTTTCATCATATGACAACACGTAACCAGCAAGGGACAATATCAGTTCCCTAAATGGAAACATTCTTTTATCATGCCCTTTGGAGGCTCTTTATAGTATCTCAGAGAATGAAATTAACTCTAAGCCCTTGACTAATTAAATGAGAAAACAGAGCCCAAGCAGCACAGTTAAAGTCTCTCAGAGAGGTAGTGTCATAAAGAAGATTAAAATCTAGCTCTTCTAACTCATAGGTATTCTCTGCACCACACCATGTTTCTTGGAAGTAATAGTAGTATTTCTGTATATTTTACATGAGTTTCCTAAGGAGATAATAACTTCTGCACAGTATTCTACATACAGAAACTGGTAGACACTCACTGAAGAGACTTTATGCTCTATGGTCAGGGATTAACCTCGATCAGGGTTGAGGATCCTGCAACTTCAAGGCTACACATGGCCCTATGGATCCTCAAGTTTTGTGCTTTGATTGAAACCAAACTCCATAGAACAAATCCCCTTAATGAAAAGATTTGTTTTGTAAAACTTGCACTCAGTCAAAAGGCAATACCCAAGTACCTTGAGGGCCCAGGTTTCCCACCCCTGACCTAGATGGTAGCAGAGATACACTCTATCTCTCAGATTCTGTGAGTAAACGCTGCAATATATTTTTAAAGTGAATCTTTCTTTTGAAGATAAATATAATTCTTTTAACTGTTTCACACTGATCTTCATATATTTTAGGCAACTGCCTCCCTTAACTTCTTAACATAATTCTTTCTATTCAATGATTCTAACATCATTCAATTCATGGGGTGTGTATATTTCTGTTTTGTGGACATATACATGTTTATTCCTATAAGTATACAAACTAGTAATAATAACTCTCATAAAGTGCTTCAAGAATTGTAAATACATTATGCACATATACATACACAGCACACACATATACATGCATATGTGCATATATGTACATATACATAAACACACATGTACACATGTATGTATGTATGTATAAATCCCAGAAGGTAACAGCTGTCATCCCTTTCTTACAAATGATAAAGCTGAAGCCAAAAGACATAAAGTAACTTGTCTAGGATCACTGCTATTTGTCAGAGGCGGGATCCCTATTCAAGTCATCTTGACTCAGAGTCCCACATTCTCTTTCCTTAACATAACTTTCTATATTTTATTGTGTATGACTTATTTGCATCTTGGATTTTTAGGCATTTCCTAAACAAACATTCTCTCCTCTCCCTTTGTGTAGTTGTGATGGAGGTGGATAGGGTCCGATGCTGTCAAATGTGCTGACACTTATTTGATGATGTACTAATCTCTTTAACACTACTTAGATGTTTAAAACACGAACTATGCAATTCCTTCAGCCATAGTCACATAAGATTTAGTGTTAAAAGCAACTTAGAAATCATATGCTTGGATACTATGATCATAGTCTGAGATCTTGAAGGGGCCCTGGAAGCCATGTGTTCCAACTACTCTCATTTTTTTTAAGCAATTGGGGCTAAGTAACTTGCTCAAGGTTATATGACCAGGTGTTTCTGGGTGGGTGCTAAGTGTCTGAGCCCAGATTCGATCCCAGGTCATCCCAACTCTGGGGCCGGTGCTCTTACTCGCTGTGCTACCTGGCCACCCCCAACTACTTTCATTTTAAAGATGAATATCCTTAGATTTAAGAAGGTTAAATTATTTTCTCAAGGTCAAAACATAATGTAAGACAGATTTGAACCCAGCTCATTAGTCTTCAGAGAAAGTATATTTTTCCCCTAACATATCACATTCTATAGCAAATGAACGTCTTAATTTTATAAATTAAACATTGTTCTTCATAGAGGTAATACAGCAGAGATGGACTTTGGGCATGGATTTTTTTAAATTTTTTTCTGTTTTGTTTTATTCCAAAACTAGTCCTCTTTTCAAAGTCTTGTACAATTTCTCACTATATAGCAGGGGGCATAGGGAAGGGCTAGGTAGGGGTAGGTCTACTGCTGCCAAATTTACTGTTATTCCTAGCAATCTAGGCCAGATGTGATGATGAATTAAGCAGAAAGATGAACACCTTCCTCAAGAAAGGGTTTAAATTTTGGAAACAGTTTAGCTGTATTAGCTCCCTTTTAATTCCACTAATACTTGCCTACACCTCCAGGCTTATTTGTTTTGTTTCTCCAAACTTCCTTGAACTTGTCAATGCCTACCAGCTTCTCAGTGGTGAAATAGTATGGAATCACTTTTTTTTTTAACTTTCAAATTATGTAGCAATAACTTTAACATTTTATGCTTTCTGTTGCAAGCTACACAGGGTCATAAAACTTAGGAGAAGGAGACATAACATGGATTCCCATTCATTGTGTATCAGGCTTCAAGATGCTTAACCTATTTCCTCACATTATACAGAAGGAGGGCTGTTTAAGAAATATCAGGGGAGATCTCTCGATATCAGGTGCTGCAAGAGTATTTTTATTTTTATTGTCATTGATGAAAACACCTCACCATTTGGCAAAACTACCAGTATCCTTTGAGAGTCCAATAAAGTAATGCTTGATTGCACAAGATATCCTTTGTTACTAGAATTCACTGCCAATTAAAATAATAAATAAGTAGCACAAGCAGTGAAGATTAGAGAGAAGGATAATTGTCCTTCTCTGCCATATAAACAAATGGCTAGATGTGGCAGAGAAAGAGCAGGTAGGAGTTTCTTTTTCACTCCCAAGGCACTTTTTTTTTTCAACTCAGTTAAAATGGCTGAAAAGAAGCTTGAGTTACCATGTGGTAATATCATCCTGAAGAAAATTCTAGCCATCTTCGGCCATAGGTGGACAGTTTCATTTCAGTACTTCATTGGAAATTTTTTAAATTTGAGATTCTCTCTATTATACTCTCAGTAATTCTTTATAAAAATGACTTTACCAGGAGAAAGAGTATAATACTTTCACTCAATGCAACCAAATTAGTGATACTGAATAAATCACACACACATTTGTTTATACACACACATATATTTATATAACATATGTGTATGTATATATGCATATATGTATGTGTATATATTCACATATATACATAGACATATTTATACATATAAAAACATGTCTTTAAAGTCAATAACATTTTAATCTTTCTATCACTTTGAGGTTGGACAAAAAAAAATCACTTTCCTATTTATAACCAAGCTGTGAAGTAGATGGGGCAAGGTTTATTACTCACATTTTACATAAGAACAAAATCAGAATCAGTGAGGTTTAATGACTTGATCAGGGTATAACCCAGTTGAAAGGATCAAAATCTCGAAGCTGAACTCATTTTCTGACTCAAACACTAGTAGTTAATGATGACATTCCACAATCTATCTATGTTGCTGGTTAGGTGAAAGGAAACTTATCACAGTGATTGGCACATAGTAGGTACTTAACAAATTTATTATCGAATTGAATAGATTAATTTTGAAGTGATTCCTTTATTACATTTCAGAGGGGGAAACTTTGACTTCTCTTGGGACTCAGATCCCTATCACTGGAAGTTGGAGGCCCCTGAATCAAGAAAGTTACAGAGAAAAGATGAATGGTTTAGGTAAGGGTTGAATCAACAACATTTTCCTTTTAACTGATACTTATGAAAGTGCTTTTTTACATACAACATATGGATATATATATAGGTTTTCTTTAATGTATTTTATATTAAATATTTGTCAATACATTTTCTTTAAGCACGTGGCTTAATACAACAGCACTACATAGAAACATTCTATAGTGGGGGGGTCATCATATTAGGAGTGATATTGGGGGATTCCTAGTTCAAAGCCCTTATAACAAATTAAAAAAAAAATAAAAGAACAGATACGCCAAGGGATTTGCCCAAGGTTACACAGGTATTAAGTGGAAATGCTGGAGTACACAGACTCCATCACCCCAGATGTGGTGTCCTCTGTAATGCATCATGTTACTTTCACAGTGACTTCCCTGGAAAAAATGACATATGCATTCACACATATATGTGCACATATGAATACATATATTAATATATACATGCACATAAGTGAAAACAAATATTTTCATATTTAATAATACATAAACATATGTAAAAACATGCACCCATAAACACGTGCACATGTGTATAATATAACTGTGTATGCATATATTACATGAATATACAGATGTGTGTTTTAATCTATGCGTAATTAAATATGAAATTTGTTCTCACATATGTAAATTTATTTTTCTAATGCATATTTACACAACAAATGCATATATGCCCACATTTACTTTGTGTTGTTCAGTTTTATCCACCTCTTTGTGTCAGTGCAGACCATAGTACAACACCAGGCCCTTCTGATCTGAGTGACATCTTCTCATGTCATCTCTTTTATCATTTTAATATTTCCCAGGGGGTTTTCTTTGCAAAGATACAGGATTAGTTTGCCATTTCCTTCTCCAGTGGATTGCCTTTTGTCAGATCTCTCCATTATGAACTGTTCATCTTGGGTAACTCTGCATAGCATATCTCCTAGCTTCAATAAATCCTTCTGCTATGATAAGAAAATGATCCAGGAGGGAATACATGTGTGCACATATGGTTAAATATGAAAACATTGTTTCTGCCTATGACAGCACTGGGAAGAGTTAGAGAATGTGGATTCAACCTCCAGTTCTATTACTTAATACCTGTGTAGATTTGCTGAAGTTTATTACCATGAAACTCATTGTTGTTCTAAGAATTGGCAACTAGATGTTCTCTAATTTGATGACTATTTCTTTTTTTTTTAATAAATTAATTTTTATTTTTAGTTTTCAACATTCACTTCCATAAGTTTTAGATTTTCTCTCCCTTCCTTCCCCCCAGCATCTCCAAGATGGATGATGATTATTTCTGATGAAGAATGTTTTCAGGTGGTTCTTATGAATCAATGTACCTAAAGAAAACACATTGACTAAACACTCCCATCAATAGTGTAATTTAAGAAATAAAATAAAAAGTAGTTTGGGCTGGATGTTGGTTACTCTACTTCCCAACTGTGTATCATTCTTGTTAGTTATCCTAGCCATTCAGCCTAAGAACCTAGGAAATATCTTTAATTTTCCATGTCTCTCACATCCTACATTCACTTTATCATCAAGTGCTGATTTTCCTCATATCATTTCCTTCTTTCTTGTTCCCCCAGTTATTAACCAAAGTTTACACTGCTTTATCTTCTGCATACACTATTGTGGTATCTTGTTACCTGGTCTTTTCTATGGTGACACTTAGGGCAAAGAGAAAATGTGTTGCTAAGCATAATGTCAAAAGTCTTTGGTTCATTTTGCAATCTAGCCAATCCTTAGGGAGTAAAATTCTGCAAGTCATTTCATTACTCTGGGTGTCAGTTTCTCCTTACAGAAAATTAAATTGTTCTTAATGATCTGATGTCCTCTTAAAATATGCCACTCTATGATACCATCTTTCATGTCATTAAATTGTCTTTCACCTTCCTGACAGGTAAGAAACAATCTCAACCATGCTGTTTTTTTTTTAATTCGGAAGCTTCAGTTGTTCCTCATTTCCCAAACATATTATCCTTAGTCCAAATTAGTCCTCAACAATTTGGTTTCAGCATATCCTTGCAGACTTGTCTCAAAATAAAACCATGTACAGTTAAATTGGTATATCCACCAGTCTCCATACATATCCTGTGCTTTTTTCTATGTCCATAATATTGCTCAATTCTAGAATAAACAACCTTACCAAATCATTTTGTTTAAAGGCTACCCATTGTAAAAAGTTAGGCTTAAATGCTACCTTTCCATGAAGTCTTCCTGATCCTGATCCTAGTAGGCAAGCACTTCTGCCATAGTATAGAAAGGCAGTAGCAACATAATGAAAAGAAAAGCACATTAGAAGTCAGAAGATGTTAGCTTTAATCCTGGCTCTGTCACTTACTGGCCATGTAGCCTTAGCTAAATCATTCTACTTCTATGAAAGCCACTTTGTTCATCTATGAAATGGCATAGTAGTACTTATAATCTCTTTTTCACATGCTTGTTCTAAGGAAATAATTTTATGTACATTTAAGATGTGTATATGTACAGATGTAGAAATATATATGTAACATATATGTATATGTGTGTGAATACACATTTAACTCATATATGTATGTGTGTATATACATTAACTATTTATGCTTTTTGTATTCAGAGATCATATTCTAATTTATTTTCTAATTATTTATATGGAATTTCTCCTTTCTACAACAATGAAAATTCCTTAAGGGAAGAGATTAGATTCTGTTGCTTTGCATATCTTCATCTATAAATAAACTCATTAAAATATTCTGGAACTTCCATTTCAATAGCAGGTAGACTCCCTTTAAAACTCTCCACATGACAAGACAATAAATACAAAATAGCCTCGACCAATGAATGCATGAAGTGGCAGTTTAATATAAGTTTAACAAATGAATGGTATGCAAAATGAATGAAGCTGTTATCGAACCAGCATTACAATGAGTACTATGAATGAATACATGAAAACTAATTTATGTATCTGTATTATCAAATAGATATCAAAATCATTTACCATCATCATTATTACCTGTAATTTCAGTTGGCATGGGGAATTCCTAGTGTAGAACCTTGCTTTACACACACACACACAAACACACACATACACACACACAAAATATCAAACCATCTAACAATTTATTACCTAAGAGAGTTGTTTTAATCACTGAGTGGTTAAATGACTTCCTCATCATCATGCAATTAGTATGCACCACAGGAAAGACTTGGACATATATCATCCTGCCTCAAGCTAGTGATCCTTTATTCACTATGCCAAGGTCCTCCCAATGAAATGGAAACATAGATTAAGACTTTATATGGGTGGGGGATGGCATAGATAGGGAGGAAATAGGAATTTGGTTGAAATGGTCAGTATAGAAAGAAAAAAATATTTTACCCTTTTAAGATATTCTAATAGGAGTTGGAAAATTGGACAGTAATTAGGGGATATATGTAGCCAATTACTGAATGAATTTCCTCAAAAAAGAAAAAAAAATCATTGAGACTGGAAGGAGACTGCAGTATCACCATACCTTGTAGTCTCAGATTTAGTTTGTTCCACAAAAACAAACCAAAACCAAAACAAACAAAAAAATAAAGGAAAAAAACAAGAAAGTTTTTGTTTTTTTAAATTTTTTTTCTTTTGTAGTACAAAATATGATAATTAACACAAGTGAATTAGTTAGTTAGTAAAAATCAAACAAACAAACAAAAAAAAAGGACAACATAACAAAACAAGGATATCAACAACCAAAAGATGATAAGATGACATTACAATTAAGTAAGAAAGAAAGGCCATGGTAAGAATTGAAAACAACACCACCTAAAATATGATAGGAAGTGGTTCTCATTTTATTTACTTACTTATTTTTAAGTTTGTTTGTTTGTTTGTTTTTTAAGCAATTGGGGTTAAGTAACTTTCTCAAGGTTACAAGGCCAGTTATTTTGTGTGGGTGTTGAGTAACTTAGACCAGAACCAATCCTGGGTCTCCTGACTCCGGGGCTGGCACTCTTACTCACTGCCCTACCTGGCCACCCCAAAGAATTTCTAACATTAGCTTTTTTTTTTTTTAGGGAAATTGGAGTTAAGTGACTTGCCCAAGCTCATATGGTTAGTTTTTGCATTAGGCGTCTGAGGCCGGATTTGAACTCAGGTCCTCCTGTCTCCAGGGCCAGTGCTCTATTCACTGCGCCACCTAGCTGCCCCAATGGCTCTCATTTTAAAGAAAGGAAAGTATCAGGTTACATAGGTTAGATGAAATTTAGAATGTTTAATTGAGGTAAAATGAAAGTGAGGATGAGGAGAAATAGAAGTTAAAGTAAAAGGCTTCAAGGTTCTAAGATGTATTGCTTTAGAATGATATTGCAGTCCCTAGTTAAGAGCAAGAGCATTTATGCCCTGGACCTACTTCTCTCCATGCCTTAAGGCACTCCCCTCTACAATCCATTCCCTAACCAGCTGCTAAAGTGATTTTCCTAAATGACAAGTTTAACCATGTCACTCCCCTAACAAATAAATTCCAAGGACTACATAAAATGTTCAGGACCACATATAAACTGATTTACCATTTGAAGTACTTCACAGCTTGGCCCCTTCCTATATTTCTAGTCTCTTCTATTCATTCATATTGTCATATTCTATCCCTTTTTCTGTCTTCCTTCCTTCCTTCCTTCCTTCCTTCCTTCCTTCCTTCCTTCCTTCCTTCCTTCCTTCCTTCCTTCCTTTCTTCTTTCTTTTTCTTTCTTTCTTTCTTTCTTTCTTTCTTTCTTTCTTTCTTTCTTTCTTTCTTTCTTTCTTTCTCTCTCTTTCTTCCTTCCTTTCTTTCTTTCTTCCATCCTTCCTTCCTTCATTTCTTTCTTCCTTCCTTTCTTATTTTCTTTCTTTCTCTTCCTCTTTCTTTCTTTCTTTCTTTCTTTCTTTCTTTCTTTCTTTCTTTCTTTCTTTCTTTCTTTCTTTCTCTCTCCTCCCTCTCTCTACCTCCATCTACCCTCTTCTCTCTTTATCCCTCCCTCCCCCTCTCTTTAGATAGATAGGTAGAGATGAGACATGTCTATATCTACCAATACATATAGTTCTATATATCTATATCTATCTATCAATCTACAGATAAATAGATAGATAGAAGTTAGAACAGTGCCTACAATATAGTAGGTACTTAATACACATTGATTAAAATATATCTGTATAATATAGTCACAGATCTCAAAAATACCTATGTGTGTATATTTGCCAATGTATATGTAATTAAAGTTAATTAATATTCCTATCAAAAGTTTATGTAAAGTTAATTTTTGCAGAAAAATAATATTCTACTAAATTTTTATATGCATCTTGCTTGATTATTAAATACTAATAGCACAATCACAATGGCATGAGACATGCTTTAACAAAGAATAGTCTTATATTGAGAGACCAGGCAAATACATCTTCTTTCAACAAATCCAATGCCATAAGCCCCACTGATGTACTTCTCTGATCACACACTGGGAAATGGAAATGATAATGGATTCTTGAGGTATATGTCAGGGGAATAGGAGTTTTCACAGTTGCTACCAAACTAGAATAGCTTCAAGTATGAGACTGACAGTGGGGTGTATGTCTGCTCTGCATGAATCAGACTAATCAAGTGCAGAATAACTCATCACCCTAAGGCTGGACAGTAGGTAATGACTATTATGACCATGGAAACTTATATAACCAAACCAAGGCATAAAAAGTCCAGTAGCATTAGAGTCAATACTGACTCCTAGTGAAACCAAAGACCCTTGAATATATATATATATATATATATATATATATATATATATATATACACATATATATGTATATATATTTAAAAAGAAGATATCACAAAGGAAATATAAGGACTTCATGATTAGATAATAAGGCCCTATTCTTTCTTAAATTTTGAGACTGTCTAATATATAGAAGCAAGTGTTTCTCATTCTTTCATTGGTGTTCAATTTTTTTTTGTCTCTTAAAACACAAACAAAAATAGCTTTATATCTCAATATGGCCATTTTATATACCTTGTGTAGTCACAGATAGATGGTAAGCTCTTTGAGGGCAGGAACTTTGTCTCACATATTACTTGCTTTGGAGTTTTTATAACCTCTCATAGGGATAGTAAATATTCAGGTAAAACAAAGTCAGCTTCCCCCCTCTGCAGACACATTTATTAGTTCTGTATGTCATGCAAGATAGAAGACTAGAAACCATAAACTGCAGTTCTTAATCTGGGGTAAATATAGCGATGTATAAATAGATATGAAGAAAAAAAAACAGATGGCAGATTGCTAGCTGGAGAGAGAAAAAGAGAGAGAAACAGAGAGACACAGAGGCACAGAGACAAAGAATTTCTTTCTTTTTTTTTTTTTTTTTTTAAGCAATCGGGGTTAAGTGACTTGCTCAAGGTTACATGGCCAGTTATTTCTGGGTGTGGTGCTGAGTATCAGAGCCCGGATTTGATCCAGGTCATCCTGACACTGGAGCCAGTGCTCTTACTCGCTGAGCCACCTGGCCGCCCTTGACAGTCAAAGAATTTCAATTGATATATTACTAAATATTTGACAGTAAATTATTACAAAAGCCTTCCTCTATAGAAGTCTCATAAACTCCTGGTAACTAAATTTTCTCCAACTTACTCTGGTTGACTTCTACTCTTTAGGACAACATATTCCCCAGTGCCCCATCCCTATTTTTTTTCAGCTTCCCCTTATGTGCTGTCTTCTCTTATTAAATTATTAGTTTCTTGAGGTGAAGAAATGTGTATTTTTCCTGTTTATATCCATAGCACTTAGCATAGTGCCTGACACACAGTAGATACTCAATAAATGCTTATTTGATTGAATTGGATTCCTTTTTTATTACATTTTATTTATAACCCTTGGACATCCTCCCTCCCCTTATGCATTTAACAGCCTTAGGGTGAAAATGTGTTTATAGCCTTAAGCAGACTGCCAAAGGAGTCTGAGATGAGAAAAGAAAAGGAAAAAAAAAAAGCAGTTTTAAAAACTACTACTATCAGATTACATTGTACACACACACACACACACACACATATATACACACACACACACACACACACACACACACAAATATTGAGGAGGGTGTTTCTTTACTTTTTCTCAAAGGTATGTGTTTCTGAATACAGCTTTAGCAGCCTGGACTTTGTGTGGGACTTACCATAAGGAAACACTCTAAAGCAGCATGTTTACAGAGCCATCAATTCTACTTTAAAAGGGCTGCCTTGATAGAAACTGCATTGCCACTTTCATCAATCATTTCTAGTTACTGGACAATCATGATACTTAGGTAAGAGAGAAGCAAATACTCAGAACTGGCATGACACTTTTTATACAATGGAATCTTCCTTAATCCATGCTAAAACTGAATATGAACACCATCGTCATCATTTTAACAAAGCATCAGACTTGTTGGAGAATTCCAGGCAGATATAGTTGTTTTCTATGGTCTTGGTTTAAAATCCTTTGATCTCTAGAACGAATGCTCCACAAGCATTTTCATTTTAATTGTTCAGCACTGATTATTCCAAGTACTTGACTTTGCTCCCATCATTACTTTCACTTGAATATAGAATTTCTGTTCCATTGAAACCAAATGCTATGTAGAACATTCAAATTCCAGGATATATGAAACAGGGCTTCTATTACTGCTACTGCTGCTGTTATTGCTGTTGCTGCTGCTGCTTCCACTCCTCCT
This sequence comes from Petaurus breviceps papuanus, assembly GCF_028583685.1. Lineage (NCBI taxonomy): Eukaryota > Metazoa > Chordata > Mammalia > Diprotodontia > Petauridae > Petaurus > Petaurus breviceps. The sequence continues at coordinate 12,994,092 of NW_027187352.1, forward strand.
CCTCCTCCTCCTCCTCCTCCTCCTCCTCCTCCTCTTTCTCCTCCTCCTCCTCCTTTTCCTCCTCCTTCTCCTACTATTACTAAGAATAACAGTAATAACTCACTCACATAACTCTGAAATTTATGAAGTTATATATGTATTACATAGATAGATATATGTATATACACATACATATACATATATGCATTTTTTGTTATATTATTTGATTCACCCCCCCCAAAAAAAACCTGTGAGTTAGTTATTGTTATCACTACTAGAAATATCAAGAAACTGAAAAAAAGAGAGTCTCAATGATTTGCCAAAATTCATAAATAGTGTTTGAGACAGAACTTGAATTCTGGTCCTCATGATTCTAAATGTAGAGCTCTGTACACTAATTAAGCTAGCTGTTACAAGTTGTTTAGTTATGATTTTTTGTTTGGTTATGTATTTGTCAACTCACAATCCTTTTCCTCTGAGTTAGAAATTATTTTTACAAAGTTTCCAAAATTAAAGTAATCTTAATCATTCATAATGGGGTTGGGGCAGTAAAGAAATGCTGCATTTCTAAAGGTCCAACTAACTGAATGGATTTCAATGGAAGCTTCTTTATTCATCTCTGGATTCTGTTCCTGATTGACTAGACTTCTTTTTCCTCCCATATTCTAGAAGTCTTCTCTTCTTGAAAGATCACTCTTACTCCTGTAAATCCCTCCATAGATCAACCAGTTCCTCCTGGAACTTATTTCTATTGAATTGAAAACACTCAAGTCATTTGAAATGCTTTCCTTTTTCTTTGGGTTCTCCGCTATATTCTCTGGATATCTTGCTCCTTCCCCTGCTCCACTTTTTAGTTTACCTTTATATGAAATTTTCTATTTTAAAATAGAAGTTCCTCTAGGGCGAAGGGTGTTCTTTTTACTCCTATTTGTTTTGTCAGTGTCTAGTTCCAAATACCTATTTGGTAAATACTTATTAGGTTAAATTCATTCAAATTTAATGAGAATAAACAGAATTGTATAAAAATTAACTGTCACAAAGTAGAGGCACACTGTCATAGGGTGTATATATGTATGCATTCATGTATATACACACATACACATATATGTGGCCATGCCTGTGCATATGTGTATGTATGGATACATATATATATAAATTTTCAAAATTAAGAAATATTATAGCAAATTTTATTCATAGAATTTTTTACTTTGTGGAAGTTTTCATTCTGTTAAGAAATTTGGCATCTCATAAGATCACATAGTTACCCACATTTCCAGGAGAATATGAATAAGACATGACTCTTTTCTAATGAAAAATAATAATAAAATATAATAACATTATAGAGTGCATACAATGTGGTAAGCTATTTTTACAAATATTATCTTATCTGACCCGTATAACAACCTTGAGAGGTGTTACTTCCAATTTTATAATTGAAGAAACTGAAGCAAAAATCAAGTGACTTGTCCATGTTCATACAGCTAGTAAGTGTTTAAGGCTGGATTTGAATTCAGGTCTTTCTGATTCCAGGCCTGGCAAGCTATTCACTGCACTATCCAGCATCTTATTTTGAATTCTTATAGCAATCAGTGAAATGAAACAGTGATGGACCATCTACAAATGCATATATTTTCATGTTTCTATGGTACTTTACATTTTTAAAAGTGCTTTCTGACAAGAACCGTATAAGGTAAGTAATGCAGATATTATTACCCCAATTTACATATAAGTAAAATGAGGCAAAATGACTTACTCATGATCATATGAGTATGGTAAGTGTCTGAGCAAAGATTTTAATTAATTACCTCATTCCAGAAACAGTATTCTTTCCTTTTATGGCATGGTCTAACTCTACTTTAAAATTAGATGGGGTTTTAGAGGTCATATAGTTCACACTCCCACAAGATACAGAATTCCATTTCAAAGCACCTTGTAACAGATGATCACATAGAATTAACTTCTCTACTTCTTATTGAATTTTGATTTATAGAAATTTAAGATTTAGTCACATTTATTCTCCCTGCAATAATCACTACAATTTTAATTATAGCATTCTGAAGCCATTCTTTCAATCTAGGGCTAATGCAGATATTTTAGCAATGTCTATACCAGTATTGTCAAAATCAAATAGAAATGTGCTCCACTATTCTAAGAATAAGGATACCTAATGGTCACATACTGACTTAATTTTAAAATGTAGGGTTATCTATGTTTTATTGCATTTTTTGTTAAATATTCCTCAATTACATTTTATTCTAGGTTTCAAGCATTTTGGTATGTCTATGAACTTCTGGTTTGACACCTCTAATCTATTGATCACTGGGCAATTGTATTATGGTGAGGATTCACATATGGCCAGGAATGCATCCTAAATGTCATTTAAAGTCCCTCCCAACTGGAAGATCCTGTGACCTTCAAAGAAACATTTACTTTTGCTGAATTACACCATTTTTTGAAGTTTTCTAATTAAATTAGTCCAAACTATGTTTTAATACCAGAAAGAATCCAGAAAACAATTTTACAATCACAACATGATGGACAAGACATCAAAATCTTGGAGACACAGGTGTTTCCATCACTACCACCCATTGAAAAGATGACATTTAAAAGTGGAAGTAGGATATTAGAAATAGTTGTTTAAGAAGATCAAAGGAGAGAATAATATTTGGGTTCCATGGCAATGGTTTAAAACATAGGAAAGTCGGGTTCTTGACCAGAAATATTGCATTAACAAAAATTAATAAAAGTGACATTTATCAAAAGTTTAGAGAATCTGATCAAGAAGGCTTTAAACAGAAAAAGGAAGAAAAAAATGTCTAAAATTTGTCTGCTAAAGTAAATATCAAGGAAATAACAAACAAAACAACAAAAGAACAGTAGAGAACATTAGGTAAAAAAATATCCAAGAAAAACATCTGTGTGTGTGTGTGTGTGTGTGTGTGTGGAGAGAGAGAGAGAGAGAGAGAGAGAGAGAGAGAGAATTATAGTTATGTAGTTATAAACAGAATAAGGTTAGTAAGTAAAAATAGATAGTCAAATGTGACAGACATACTATTTAAGATGTACCACTGATATTTAGTGAGACAGGGTTCATGACTAATATTTGGCACTGGCAAGGTACACCTTATACTAAAAGAATTATATAAGTCAATTTTGTATGAGAATCAAAAGAAGACAGATTAAAATGGACCTTGTTTCAAAGTTCCTTAAGAGCAGCACTCCCATTTTGACTTTATTTTTTTAAAGCAATCGGGGTTAAGTAACTTGCTCAAGGTTACATGGCCAGTTATTTCTGGGTGTGGTGCTAAGTATCTGAGCCCAGATTTGAACCCCAGGTTATCCCGACACTGGAGCCAGTGCTCTTACTCACTGAGCCACCTGGCAGCCCCTCCCATTTTGACTTTCTATCAAAACACTTAGTACTGTACCTGGCACATAGTAAGTGCTTAGCAGGGGTGGGAACCTGTGACCTCGAGGCCATATATGGACCTCTAAGTTCTCAAGTATAGCACTTTGACTAAATCCAATCTTCAGAAAACAAATCCCCTTAATAAAATATTTTTTTTTGTAAAACTTAGACTCAGACAAAAGGCTGCATACAAGGACCTAAGAAGGCCATATGTGGCCTTGAGACCATAAATTCCCAACCACTGGAGTGCGTTCTTACTAATTATGACAAGAATACCAAAAGGATCTTTCTTCAGATTTTTTTTAGGCAAGATTACCTTGGAAATTGTATGGGTCTCTGAAATTCTATGATCATGTAACTTAAAATTATTTAAAGTCTAAGTTGGAAATGAGCACTTAGAATTTTTTCTTTTAATTTCCCAATTTTATTTCACTGGTATGAATTATGTCACATGGTAAAGTGTGCCTATAAAGTTATCTTTTCTGGCTTTCAAGACTGTCCAAATTGAGAGAACCTAAAGAAACCTTGGAAATCAGGAACACTGGTTTGATAGTTTTAAAGAGGTGACATCAGTTGTATACTTCCCAACATTGTTTGGCAAAGATGGTCTTAATTCCCCTGAATAAGGAACACTGTTCCCTTTAAAAGGTATGCATTATATATCCATTATGATGTTTTTGGTTTTTTGCTTGCACTTTGTTTTGAATTGTGTGGATTACAATCCTGGTTCCAATAACTCTGGTGAGAAATGACATCAAAAGTTGGGAAGCCAGCGAATACAGCACCAGCTCTGGAGTCAGGAGGACCTGAGTTCAAATCCAGCTTCAGACACTTAACACAAAAACTAGCCATGTGACCTTTTGGGCAAGTCACTTAATGCCAATTGCCCTCCAAAAATAAAATGGCAAAAACAAAAAAGAAACTGGACACCCATAATAGTTTAATATAAAGTTCACTGTACTAGAAATTAGAAAACCTAGGGTGGCCAGGTGGCACAGTGAGTAAGAGCTCTGGCCCCAGCATTGGGAGATCTGGAATCGGTTCCAGCCTCGGATACTTGACACCCACACAAAAATAACTGGCCGTGTAACCTTGAGCAAGTTACTTAACCCTGATTGCTTTAAAGAGAAAAAGAAATTAGAAAACCTGGGGGCAAGTAACAGTTTTGCCATTTACTAGGTGTGTGAAATTAGACAAATGACTTCCCCTGTCAAACATTAAACATCCTCATTTATAAAATAATTAGGGTGGCAGAGCCAAGATGGAGGATTAAAACTAGGGACTTCCTTGAGATCTCCCCCAAATCCCTCCAGATACTTTTAAAAGAATAACGCTAAAAAGAATTAGAGCAACAGAACCAGAAAATGACAAAATGGAACAAATTTCCAGCCCAAGACAACCTGGAAGATCAAAGGAAAGATCTGCTGCACTAGTTTGAGAGAGCAGTGCAGTCCAACTAAGGGTGTGCAAGCACATTCAGGGTCCCCTAGCAAATCTGAAGCAGGACTCTGGAGACAGAATTACTAGCAGATTTCTCTACCCACAAACACCAAAGACAATTTAGAAGCTCAGGAGGAAAGTTCTGTAGGACCTAGGTGAGAAAGAAGCATGATCTGGCCTCAACCCCAGGATGGTGGAAGTGGCAGCAGCAGCAGTGGCTACATTGGAACTCTGGAGCCACAGAGAGTGGGGGGAATCAAGCGACTGATGAGAGAAAGATTGCTGGGATCTCTTTGTTGGTGCTGAGGCAGGCAACATTCTCTTGCTTTGCTTGTGTTTTGATCTGTTTGTAGTACTGGTGCAAGAAGGAGTACTGGTGTGGCAGAGCAGTGGTGGAGAGGGAATACACCACACAGTTCCAAGGCAGAAAAGAGTACTTATGGTCAGTCAAAGACTAAAGCAGAGGGCAGGAGGGGGGTAAACACCTCTCCTTTGATCATACCACCATGGAAGAAATGAACATTTACAGGTCCCTAGAATTTTCTCTGAAAACAGCTACACAAGACCCCTGAAATTTGGGACAGTACACTCTCCATACTGGAGCTTTTAATGCAGAATTTACTAAATATAAAAGGAGGTTCAAAAGCTATCACACACATATGTGTGTACATGTGTACATGCACACATATGCATATATATGCGCATACATGCAAACTCATATGTTGACACATATATGTTGTATATAGGCACGTATATATGTGTGGACATATGCACATACAATACATATGTGTGTATATATAAGTATATGTATGTGTGTGCATGTATATCCATGTATGAATATGTATGTGTCTGTGTGTATCAGTGATGGATAGATAGATAGATAGATAGATAGATAGATAGATAGATAGATAGATAGATAGATAGAAATCTCAACATGACTATTATGGAATTGTTTTGCATGACTATGAATGTATAACCTATATCAAATTGCTTGCCTTCTCAGAGAGGATGGGTAGGTTAAGAAGAAGGGAGAGAATTTGGAAGTCAAAATTTTAAAACTGTTAAAATTTTTTAAATGTTGAAAATTGTTTTTACATGCCTCTGGGAAATAAGATACACAGGGAATGGGGTATACAAATCTGTCTTGCCCTACAGGAAAATAGAAGGGCAGGGGGCAAGAAAAGGGGGAGGGTAATAGGAGGGAGGATACATTGGGTAAAGGAGCAATCAGATTACACTTGGTCTTAGGGTGGGGGAGGGAAGTGATGGGGAGAAAATTAGGAAATCAAAATCTTGTAGAAGTGAAAATTGAAAACTAAAAATAAATCAATTTATAAAAAGAAAAAATAACTAGGATGAATTAGGTAAATATTTTTCAGGACAAATCTACTAGGTCTTCCATTATGGAAGTCAATCTATTCCCTCAAACTCAGTATTAATTATTAATCATAGATCCAATCTCTGAAAATTCATTTCTACTGCATCTGTAATATGAAGCAGATAGAACAGATGATTGACAAATCACCAACTAGATTTTACAACGGAAGTTCTACTCACTATATCTTGTATTGCTTGATATCTCTTCTTACTGTGAGGATATCAGCTGAAGACAGAAATGATTCACCAGTTATTTTTCACTTGGTATTATAGCTTGAAATCTGGCAAAACTAGGCTGCCTTCATTATTTACCTTGAAATACTTAACCTTTTGTGCTTCCATATGATTACGATTATGTTTTTCTACGTTTATAAAGCAATCCTTTGGGGGATTATCTAGGAAACTAGATGATCTCTGGTTTCTTCCAACTCTCAATGATTATTCTTCATTTGACCTTTATTTTCTTCGTATATAAACAAGAATAATGATATGTATACTTTTTGCCCACTGTGGAGATAAATAAAAAACAAAATAATCAAAATTGTTAATGGTTGGAATAATTTGCCAGAGTCCAAGGTTTTTGCCTTTCTGATCCTTTCATGGCCATCGGCTATTATTCACTGCAATTTCTCACATATTCTTCACAATTCAATACAGCCATCAAGACCATTCAACTTGTTTTTTGCCCCTCTTTAGATATTTTTCTTGCTTCTTAGGTTTTTTGTGTCCCATATAAGTGATGTTAAAAAAAACTACTTAAAGTTTAAAGTATAACCAAAAGCTTTTGTAAGTTTTTGTTCATTTTTAATACCTCAAAAAGAATTCATGGAAGATATCTTCAAATGAATTTTTGGGAAAAAAAGTGAATATTAAAGATGAAACCTTCGAATGTGATAGATGGTGAGGAAGAAATTGGGAGAGACATATTTCTTTTTTCAAGGTGATTCCAACAACAGAGAGAAAAAAAGGTAAAGAGAGTAAAAGGAAAAGAAGAAGAAAGTGTGTGTGTGTGATGCTAATGATATTTATTTATGAATCCTAATCTCAACATTTCTGATCGAAGGTTGACCCTGAGAAAACATCCTGTATTCTCAATATATGGGCCCAACATATCTTTTTTTTTTAAATTGTCCTTGTAATCACTGTGTAATCTGGCCCTATCAACCGTTAGTTCATATGCGTGAGTCAGTGATTTAACAAAACATCCTGACAACCACCTCCTGAGAGAACCAAAGTAAAAGGGGACAGGAAAGGAGACCACAGAGAGTACAAGCTACAGGTGACAGATGCAACAGATGCTCAAAGAAAGTTTATTGCTCAGATTCAACAGCTAGTTAATGAGGAGAATTAGGATTTCAACCTACATCTTTCAACCTTTAACTTCCAATGGCCCTACAAGATATACTTCCAAAAGATTGTAAATGATGAAAAAGATAACACAGAAATCATGGATTTCTGATGCTCCACTCATGGCATCACACTATTAGTTGAATACCTCATACTAACTTAAAAATAAGACATGAATATGATAGAATTTTTCAGTCACGATGGTCAGGAGAACACAGAGTAATTATTTTCTATTATTTTTATTAACGCATTTTTTTCTGAAAATTTATAAAAATTGGTAGATCATTCTCTTTGAGAATAGCATAGGTGAATAGACATAAAAAAGCTGGGGGATAAATTGAGTGTATTGAGTTAGGCCCATTCCATTTTGTGTATTATATCTATTTCTTCTTCATTATCTATTTATACTTGTCCATTCAGTCCCCATGGGACAATTATTTAACCCTTCACATCCCAGGTAACTTTCTAAGACTAGAAATAGATTTAGTGATCTTCACTACTGGAGGGATTTTACAAAACCAGTAATTTCCACATACCATAAAAATCATGTTTGATCACTTCAAAAGATAAAAAAAGAAAATACATCTCATTATATCAATGTATCAATGAAGTCACCTAGCATTTTTTAAGATCTTACTATAAGCCAAGCACTGGCAATACAAAGAAAGGTAAAAACAAAACAAAGCCAGTCCCTGCTCTTAAATACTCACAGTTTAATGGGGTTTCACCAATATTCAAACAACCATATACAAAGGTAGGAACAAGGTTTAATGGAGATAAAGAGGGAAGGCAATGATTTTAGGGAGTACTAGTAGAATGTGGGACTTTGGCTGGGACCTGAAAAAGTTAGGGAAGTGAGGAGAAAGAGATGAGAAGGGAGAGAATTCCAGTTATAGGGGACAGCTAGTGAAGATGGTAAAGAGTTTTGTAAGTGAGGAACAGCAAGGAAACCAATTTCACTCAGAGTACATGGAGGAATGAACGGAAACTGAAAGTGTAGGAACATGTCAGGCTTTAAAAGCTATTCAAAAATCCTCCAAATGCATGATTTTATATTGATCCTGGAAGTAATATGGAAGTACTGGATTTTATTTAATAACAGGATGTTATATTTAGAAAGTTTAATTTGACAGTTGATTGGACTATTGTGCTTGACCTTATCAAGGTCTATACTCATAAAAGAGAGGAGAATTATTAGGTGATAGACAACAGAGATGGATGGATCACGTGAGGGCTTTTTGAGGATGGGGGAGATATAAGCATGTTTGTAGGCAGTAAGGAAGATGTGTCAGAGAGTAATTGAAGGTTAGTAATATAGTAGATGATGATGAAGATGACAATTTATTGGAGAAGATGGGATGGAATGGGAATTGTTGACACCTTAGACAACTTACAAGATATTTCATCATCATCATCAGTATCAATATCATCACACATAAAAGATTCATTATTATTTGAAATGGATAATTATTCGAATGGATCTATGATCTCACTGAAGAAGATACTTCCTCCAAGGATGAAGGTTGTAACCCATCCAGAATGTTCATCTGAGGAGAACATTGGCTATAACCTTCCACTGTTTTATGAGAGTACACTCAGTAGGTCAGGATTCTTCCTCAGCAATTTCTTCACATTCTGAGGATACACTAAAGCACACATTGATTATTTTTTCTTCATTTGATAGTATAGTTTGAAATCTGGTGATATTAGGTATCCTTCATTATTTACCTTAAGATGCTTAAACATCTGTGCTTGCATATGACAATCCCAAATTGATTATTTTTTCTAATTCTATAAAGTAATCTTTGGTACTTTGCTAAAAAAAAAAGAACAAGTAAATAAATATAGGTAGAATTGTCATTTTATTATATTGGCTGTCTAATCCTGAACAATATTATTTCTACAATTATTTGTATGTGTCATTATTTCTATAAATCATGCTCATTAGTTGTGGCATATTGTCCTTCTATCGTAATAGCTAGACTCCCAAGTATTTTTGTATTTCTCTAATTGACAAATAATCTAAGTTTATGAATAGACAATTTTCAAGAGAAGAACCCAAAATCATCTATAACTCATGAAAAAACTCAAATCACTAATAATTAGAAAAATAACAATTAAAGAATTTCTCACATTCCAGCCCACATCAATTAGGAGGTACATGGATGCCCTATTGGAAGAGCTGTGAAATTGTCTGGATACTCTGGGGAGCAATTTGGAATTATACACAAAAAGTAACATTTCATGCTGTTTTAACCAGTGATATCACTGCTTGGCCAATACCTCCCAAAACCACAAAAAGAGGAAAATTCCAATCTGTACATAAATGTTTATTGTAGCCTTTTTGTGATGGTAAGACCTGTAATCAAATGAAAAGTCCATTAATTGAGGAATGGTTGAACAACTTATGGTATTTGAATATAATGGAAGAAAAAAAAAGATGGTTTCAAAGAGATATGGAAAAGCTCACAGGAACTGATACAAAGTGAAGTGAACAGGAGCAGAATAAACTATCTATGCTATAACAACACAATTTTAAAAATGAATGATATTAAAAGATTTATGGATGTTGATAAAATAAATTAGCCATGATTCCAGAGTATTGATAATTAACACTGTCTTCTACTATACAGAGAGATGGTGCCCTATTATACACAATCCAAAATTAATTTGGGGGATATCCAGCTAAAATGACCAAAAAGTTGAAGGACAGTATATTTTCTATTATCCTCATTACTTCTCAAATATCTCTAAATTTGGAAATGTGCACAAGATGAAGCAATTTCTATTTTCTCCACGGTTAAGGATAAGAAGCCTGAGTATGTAAAAATATATAATAGTAACAGTAGAGAAGTCTAATTCCTACTCTCAAAGTATTCACTCAGCATGCCTCCTTCACTGCATACCATACTCTGGGATAGCTGCCCAAGTCTACCAGAGGTGGTTACTACAGAATTACTCATGGTCACATAACTAGTGAGTGTCAGAGTACAAACTAAGACCAATTCTGTTCTTATTGATCCCAAATCCAAAGCTCCATTCACCACATTGCAAAAATTCTTTATCATATTATACCATGTTGGTAGGTTGCATCATGGATCCACAAAATTATTGAAATTTTCATGTCACACAGTATAGATTTTATTTATTCCTTCTTTATTCACTTAATTTCTGTTACATTCAACTATGAAGGACATATTATGCATGTAATTATTTATTTAAATGCTTTGTTTTCTATTAGAATTAAAGGTACTTTACAGTAGGGATTGTATTTATCCTTTTTTTCTATCTCCAGTATTTTAGCATAGTATATGGCACATAATAAATATTTAGTGATTAAAACTAATTGGTTTATGGATCAATTTCTTTGAATTCCTATCCCATTTCCAACAGTAGCTATGAATCTTCTCAGTTCCCTTAACAGACCCCATCCCCTTTCATTCAGAATATGTCCCTAACATCCAAGATCATATCTAGTAAGAAGTTCCTTTTCAGAAATGACAGAGAAGTTTGTTATAGGAATGGTGAAGGTGTTAGTATAATCTTCAATGGAGTATGGAAGAAAGGATAAGGGGGTGCCACTGAAACCTGACTAAGTAGAAACAAAGTTGATAAATACTTTGTCAAAGTGTCAGGGAGAGGAGAGCATTACAGGAAATAAGTAGGTTAGGTGTATGACACTCTGAGTAATATACTCAAGGACAAGCCATCTTGAAGCAATTTCAATCAGTAGAAGAGTGAAATATGGATTCAGAGTATCATCATTAACCAACTCAGATCAGAATAGGATTTTCTGAAAAAAAATCAAGAAATCATGAATTTATTAAGAATCTTCTATGTGTCAGGCAGTGTGTTAGGCTTTGTACTTATAAGTACAAAAATGAAACAATTCCTACTCTCAAGAAGCTTATATTATTGTGGGAGAAGACAACAATTAAATATATAAATATAAACCAAATACATACATATACAAACAATGTAGTTAAATGCATGATAGTGTGGGTATAAGGGCAATAGGAGTTGGGATAAGGAATACATTTCTTCAGATGATATTTTAACAGTTATCTTAAGAGAAGAGAAGGATCAACTCAAGTGGACACAAAGCATAGTGCATTCTGCACATGTGTGAACCACAATTTGGGAAAGGTTTGGACATGGGGTATGCAAGGTTTTATGATCAACAAAGACAGAAGACTGCGATAGTTCAGCTGTATTTCAGAATCTGGAAGAAGGACCATGTCTAGCAAGGCTGAAAAGATAAGTAGGAATCAAACAGTATAGGTCATTAAGAGCTAAACAGAGAAATTTCTATTTCATTCTAGAACTGTTTTTTTATTTTTTTTTTCCTTTTCTTTGGGAAGGAGGAAGGCAAGGCAATTGGGGTTAAGTGATTTGCCAAAGGTCACAGCTAGTAAGTGTATCAAGTGCCTGAGGATGCCTTTGAACTCAGGTCCTCCTGACTCCAGGGCCAGTCTTCTATTCACTGCACCACCTAGCTGCCCCCAAGAACAGGTTTTCTAAACCAGGAATCTGTGAACTTAAAAAGTGAACCGTTTCAGGAGAAATGATTTCTTATATTATCTGATGGATTTTATCGTATTCCTGTTTAAACATTCTTTTGAGAAAATGTTCAATAATATCAAAAACTTTAAAAATTTCAGTCCTAGAGGTAATTAGCAGTCCACTAGTCACTTCTTTTTCAACCACAAATACTGAAAAGGTAGCAGCTGTACTCAACATTCTGGGGGCAAAAGCTAGATCCAACAACTATTGAAGGGGATCAACCATCTACAAGCTTCCCACTCTAACTAGCACCACTACCTTAGACTCCCAGTCACAGGAAGAAAAGCCATAGGTCATAGGTTACTTCCATTACTTATTTTGTTACTAATCCACTCCTGTACTGATCAATCACAAGCATTTTAGGAGAAAACTACCCCCAGTCCTTTCCTCAATTTTTCCCCCAAGCTCATACTCTTCAACCTTGCCTGAAATATGTTCCAAAGAATCCTTCCCATTTCTTCCCCCATGCCCTCCAGAATTGTCCATGTGAAAAAAAAAAACCTCTCTTCACATTGGATTTTTTGGTCCCACATTCGTTCTATTTATTTTTCACTGAGACTGGCTCCCTTCTGATGGTGCTGTAATCTCTACTATTGTCTGAAGCTATATCTGCATCTTCTCTTATTCCCTTCTCCTAAACACACAGGGTAACCGCCCTAGAAGAGTCAGAATACTTCTTGATCCCCATTATTACTTCCAGATTTCACGTCCTTCACTATACAATTTTTCTACTTAAAAGTTCATTTAATCCAAATGTTCCACCAAATTAAATTTATGGTACTAGACATATACTGAGCTCCTGAATACTCATCCTTTCTCAAGGAGTTCACAGCCTGCATCACTATCTTCCTATCCTCTCCAGTTCCTGACCTTTTAAGGGTTTGCTATGCCCTTGAAGCTGGAAAAAAATCTATTTAAGAACCACTAGGGATAACAGGTGAAATTTCAATCTTGAAAGGAATATATTCTAGCTGTGGGGAACAGTGTACATAGAGAGATATATAGAAAAATGTTCTGATGGCTGGAGTATATGTTTAAAAGAGAATGTTAAGATATGTCTGGAAAAGTAGACTGGATCACTGTGGACACAGCCTAGAATACCGAGATAAGACATTTGGACTTCATTCTGTTGACCTAAATAATATAGACACATTATATAGATACTTTTCAAAAACTTTTTTCAGTGAAACAATGATTTTATATGTGTTTCACCTCCCTAGCAGAAAATACTCTACCCATAGCCCAAGGCATATGGTCTTCATGGATAGTAAAATGGGTTTAGGTTTCTTTTTCAGTTTAAATAGTTAACATTTTTAAAATAGAAGTTGTTTTGTTATAATGTAGCATGGCACAATGTGATCCTGTAGTTTTTCTTGAGGCAGTTTAATTATTAAAGTTTGCAAAGTCCACCTTTTATTGAGACTAACAAGGCATGGTTCTGGAACTGCACACAGTAAGCCACGGCTGGCACAGTTTTAACAAGAACCAGTTGTTTCATTCAATTTCTTCTTCCTCCAAAATGCAATTAACAAACTGAGATTAGTTGAGAAAATTCCAAATTGTATTCAAGTGAAAGCAATTTACCCCATGTCTGGGTCCAACAGGTGATCCTTTTCAAAGCTCCTGAAAGAACTGGATGGTTTCATCTCATTGTTCATAGAAAAAAAATGATTTTAAATGTTCAGTTCCAGCCAACTCCTTCCCATGCATACACCATATGGTGGTTCAATGTTAGCCTTTCGGCTTCACTGGCCCCAAAGGCTGCCTGAATAATTAATTACATCTTGCTTCCAAAACATTGCTGTCTTGAACTAAAATATTTAAATAAGAGCATGAAGTAATAAACTTTCTAGCACACATCCAGTGATTTTTAACATATGGGTTTAGGAAAAATCATTTCAAGGATTATTGATGTAAAATCCTGTCTTCTGGATTTGTTAGACAGGAGAATGAGGGTAAAGTAGAGGGCCATTTAATTAACTACATTAGAATATTATGAAGGTCTTTGCAGGCCAAACCTGATTCCACAAATTTTCACCTTGAATTATATGCAGTCTCTCTCTTCTGTATGCTTCTTTTGAACTGTCTTCTTTTCTTTTAATAACTGGGGATCAGACATCTAGGTCCATGAGCGTGGCAAAACTGTCAATCAGTAGTTGTACTACTCCATCTTGTTTTCTGTTAATTGGTAACTGACCTCATCTGATCAGATACAAGCTGTAGTCTTCTTTTTCTTAGATGCTAAAACGATTTTCCCAGCATCCATATTCATATAGTTCCTGACCGATCTTGTTCTGTACCCTCAGCCTGTTATTAGACTTACTACTAATTAATGCTGCCTAACAAAATCACAATATCATAGAGCTGGATGGGACATCAGAGATCACTGAGTATAAATTTCTTGAAGCCCTGAGAAATTAAGCAACTTGTCTAAGGTCATATATGCAATCAATAATATATATGGAATTTGAACTCAGGTCCTTTTACTTTAAATCCAACATTCTATTTAATTTTTATTCAATTTCTAAAGTTTTAAGTACCTTCTCTCCTCAAATTCTCTTGCCTTCCTATGGATAACTCCTTACTTTTTCTTGCTGGTGCCTGTGATCTTCATTCATTGTTCTCTTCCAGTTCCCATAAAGAACACAAATGTTTCAATATGTCACAGAAGTGATTTAACTTAAATGCTTGATTTAAGTTTGTTTACATCATTGTCACTTCCCTATAACCATCCCAGGATAGCTTTCCTTTTCCAGTAGTAAAAAAAGCATCAGTTAAGTAAAAATAAATTGCCCTAAGGATTAAATATGTAGGCACATACAACATCTGAAATCCATAGTCCATCTCTCTGTCAAGAGAAGGTAGTTATTTATATATCATATTTGATTCCTTAGGGAAGATATTTAAATTAATCCATTCAATTCCATAAACATTTATTAAGGTCTAACTAAAACCAGACACTGTGGTAAATGCTGGAGATAAACACACACACACACACACACACACACACACACACACACACACACACACAAAATAGCCTTTACCTTCAAGGAATTAGTTCCTAATGGGTGGATTCACAACTTATCTATTTCCCAACTGATGGGCGATTGGTTCCCATCCCCCCTTCCTTTTGCCTCCACTGCAAGTAACACTATAAACTTTTCATTCCTTTCAAATGAGGTATTTCTTGTCAGTGACACCCCATTTGGGGCATCTGTCAGGTAGGAGAATATCTGAATAAAAGAGTTGAGAAACTTTAGTCATTTTCTGCTTAGAATGAATGATGAATAAGTAAAAATCATAAATGCGTGCTCTGTGCCAAACACTACAGTAAGTGATGGGATACAATCCTAAAGCTACAGAAGTCTCTGACCTCAAAGAACTTACCAAATAAGGGAAGTCAATACTGACAGGTGAATGATGACTATAAAGGGTCTCTTTGCTCCATACTGTTAGAGGGATAGGAAAATGAGAATAGAGAGGTAGAATAGGAAGTAGATTAATACCTTTCTTATAAGACCACTGACAGTTTATTTGATTGTGGTTCCAAAATTGGAAAGGGGAGGGCAACTTTACTGGCAAATTGTAACAAGGAAGTACATGAGATTTTTCTAATGGAGGGAGTAAAGTGAAACCTGACTTGGGCTCTCCTGAAATAATGGCCCAGGAGGGGCAAACACCAATTAAGACAGCATGTCCCCAAGGAAGAAGTTTAAGGAAAGAAAGGGTTAAAACAATTAGGATATGGATTCAAGTTTGGACACAGTTATCTGGTGGGAAGGGGGAGAGAGCAAGCCAAATGAAACACTGATGCAGCTTCCTAGAAATAGTAGGTAATGAGAAATAAATGAAACATATTTTTCAGAATAGCTGTGCTTATTATTTGGTTATGTTGGAAAATTTTCTGAGTATGACATAAAATGTCAGAATACATTTGACTTTCAGCTCCTTAGTGATTTAAATTATTCTTTTATATGATTATTAAAACTAAGCATTTCTTATTATTAGAAGTGACTGCTTAACTATTTAATGATTAAGGAATAACATTTGATTATGTATATATATATAGATAAATAGATATAGACATATCCATATCCATGTATACACATATATATGGTATACAGATATACATGTTGTATGCACATATATACTAAATATATTTGTATATATGTATGCATATATGTATATGTGTATACACATATATACACCCATAAGTTGTCTATATATCTTACATATGAGACTTGTCTTTGTGTTATTGATGTTTTCTTTTTTTCCTAATCAACTATTTCTCTTTTATTCCGATTTCATTAGCTGAATTAATGGAAATGCATTTCTACCTTATATAATCAAAATGATTTATTTTATTATTTAAAATTTCCTAAATTTTCTTTGTTTAAGAATTTATTCTTTTTCCATAAGTGTAAAAATATTCATTTATTTCTGAATGTTCATGTGATTTTTAATATTGGTTTTATAAACCACTTTTCATTTTATTATTTTATGTGATATTAATGATTTTTCAACAAATAATTTTTTTTCATTTTGCTTTCCATTCATAACAACAGTTCTTGTCAAATAGGGGGCTCTTTCCTGGGTACACTTTGAGGATAAGAGAGAAGAGGAGCAGTTTTTGGACTGGAGAATTATATATGTTCCTATACCCAACTCCACCCACCAAAAAAGGGAAGAGAGTAGCATTTGAGAACTATGTACCAAATGTTGACTTTGATTCCTGAGAGAATTATTGAACATACTATTAAAGCAACACTTTGAGGACATTTAGAAAGGTAAGCCTTGATCACTATGAACCAGAATGGTTTTACTGAAATCAGTTCATGTCAGACTAAATTAATGTCCTTTCTCAAAGGCTTACTCTATTAATTGATTTATTTTTATTAAGCAGAGTATATTTATATTTCTACAATCTTTTGAAGTGAGTCAACAATGACTTGTGGAAAAGATAAAGAGATATAGGGAAGAAGATAATAAAATTAACTGGAATGAGAACTGGCAGTATGACTAATCACTAATATCATTAAGGGGGGAATATCTATCTCAAGGGAGGACTTTAATTGAATGCTTCACTTATTTGTCCTTTACTAAGCATTGCTAAACCTGTTTTACTAATGACTTTGAGGAAGTCATGGAAAGTATCTATTTTTCCAGTTTGCTGACACACATCTGTGAGCTTTAGTTGACACACTTAATGCCAAAATCAGGATCCAAAAAATATCCCAAAATAACTGTGCTGTTCTTTAATATAAAGATAATGCAACATAGATACTGATAGGTGAATGATTATTATAAAGGCTCTTTTTGCTCCATATAGTTAGAGGGATAGGAAAATGGGATTAGAGAGGTAGAATAGGAAGTAGATTTATACCTTATTTGTAAGGTATTGATATAAATATAAATCAATAAAGTATAATAAAAATTAGTGATTAGTCATACAACCAGTTATCATCAGACTACATAGGGAAAGACAAGCTTTGTAAAGTTGTAAAATTCTCTGTATTAAAAATTAACTTTATAATAATAGTTTGCATGAGGCATGGATGGAGTAAGTTTCTTTGAAAACAATTTGTAACTGATCAACAGCAAGGAAAATATGAGACAGCAATGTGGCAAAGTGATCTGTTGAGCCTGTACTCAAGAAAGTAAAGAATACCAAGTTAAAGACACTATTGTAGAATGGATAGAGTGTTGTTCTCAGAGTTAGGAAGTCCTTAATTTAAATACCATCTCTGATTCATAGTATTTGTAGGACTAGTCTCAACCTCTCCATGCTTTAGGAAACCCTCTATGATTTGAAGTGTCAGAGAAGATGCCGTGTTTCCTTGATAGAGAAAGTTGTTCACCAGGACCTCTGTACACCAATGAAGTCAAATGTCAGATTAAAACAAAAGTTTCTGGAATAAGAGGCCTCTGACTCAGTGACACTCAGAGTCCTCTGGAATATTGTGTTCAATTCTGGACAAAACCTTCTAGTGAAGTCACAAAATCGAGCACCTTCAGAGAAGTAGAATGGGCAATAATATGGGCAAAATTGATGACAGTGTTGGAAGAATGGGAGAATATGCCATTTTGAGTAATAATGTTGAAGGCCCTGCCATATAAAATTCAGTGGAAGGAAAGGGGGGTATTTAGGCAGAAGAAGAAAAAAAATATGTCTGTATGGGTCTCATTATAGAAATTAAGTTTTTGTAGTACAGTCATAAGGAACAAAGGATTAAGATTATTCTTCTTGGTCTTGGAGTAGAACTGCAAGACAAAGAGGGAGCAGAGAGGAAACTGGGAACAGAGAAGAAAATTTTCTTAGTTTAACAATAGCTTAGAGACACATGAGAACTGATTCCATGGGGTAATCATTTTAATATAATTTAACTAATTTATTATTTGTATTTTTCTTGATAGCATTTTTTAAAAACAAATCCAGTGTTCCATTGCAATCTGCCTCAATGTATGTATGTGTGCATGTGTGTGCCTGCATGTGTGTGTGTGTTTAATAGGAATGTGTCAAATGTCTGCCTTTGTAACAAGCACATTACTTCACATCAATGGTTATGTTTGACTTTATAGGAAATATTATTTTAGGTTTCATCTTGAATTCTTTAAGAGATCACTGGTAACTTGAGAAAGATCAGTATCTACTGAAGAAGAAATGAAGAAGGCCCAGGACAATGTCATGGCTGGCACCCAAGCTTATGGTATGCCTAGATTGAAGATTCTGCAAAGGTTAGAGGGAAGGAGTAGTCCAACAGGTGGGAGAACTAGGTTAGGAGAAATGGTGCTGAATTTAGTGAAACATGGTTTGAGCTGGGTCTAAATACAATGAGTTGAATGAGGCAACCACTAATCTTCTCAAGATTCTAGAGTGGGAATTCTGAGAAAGAAAGGGTTAAATCTTCTATGGCTTGGTTTCAATACAAGTTTGCTTAGCATTTGGTGAGATGATACTCATGCTTGAAACTGTTGAATGAAGAATCTACACATAGAGTGCCATACAAAAATAAGTTTTTAGTTTTGTTATATTTATTAAATAATTTTAGAGAATTTACCTAGGAGTTCAATGTTATAGTCATTATTATTAACAGGAGGAGAAGAAGGAGGAGGAGGAAGAAGAAGAGTAATGGTTTTGAATTAGAGCCTTTAACATTTGCAAAGTAATTTGTATTGGAATATTTGGTTAGGAGAAATTGATTGAAATTTGAGCTTGTCTTCTTTAGCTTAGCTATTTTGAGAAAGTTGCTTAATATCTTTGGGCTTGTGTGGTCTAGTCTATAAAATGGGGAAAGACAAGCTTTGTTGTTTTTATGGTTTTCCTTCATATTTCACAGGATTGTGGCATATCTAACAAAAATCACCACAGCACTTTATCTCCATAAAGCCTTCAACAAACAAGAGCTCACCTTTTTATAATTTTGTTGTTCAGTCATCTCAGCCATGCCTGACTCTTCCTGACCCTGTTTAGGGTTTTCTTGGCAAAAATTCTAGAGTGATTTGCCATTTCTTTCTCCAGCATATCTTACAGATAAGGAAATTGAGGGAAACAGATTAAGTGACTTGCCCAAGGTAACAACTAGTAAATGACTGAGATTATGAGTCTTCCTGATTCTAGACCCAGAACTCTATCCATTGCACAACCTAGCTGCCGACCTTTCTATAGCTCTTTACAATGAAAAAAATTACCTTAATTTCCCTGGCAGATAGATAAGATGTTAAGACTTATATTCATGAGAAAGGTAAACTGACTTGCTCAAAGTCAGGGCTGAGACTCAAATCAACTTCCATCCTGATTCCAAGTTCAATTCCCGTTTTAGCAAAATAGTCTGCCAACAAAATTCAAGCTTGAATTATTACCTTAGTAAAGTAATTTGAGGCCATTTAAATAAAGTTGTACTTGTTTAGTCTGTTCACTGATCTGGCATTTCTACCAGGTCATTTAGTCCCCATGATAAATTTGTTGATCAGAAATGTAAGGGCCAATAAAGATTCTACTCAGAAAGTGGATGGGGTAGGGTTGAAAATACTATTTTTCACATATGAAACTTATTTCTGACTTTTTTTAATGCCTACTCTTTGTCCCACCTCATGTTTTGCAATACACGCAGACATATCAGATAAAGACTGATCAAACATTGCATGTCTTTTGTCTTTCACGGTCTCATCACTCATTAGTGACACGCACCACTCTGTCTGTGACTATTTTTTCTTTCTTTTTTTAATTCTCATATTTTTCAATGCACAAAGAGCCCAAAGACAAAGACTCATCAAAACCATCATTAGACTACATTTATCTGCTTTGCAGTACTGTGTCTGGCTTCTATTAATGTGTTAAATATCCTCTGGCCTTGTGGAAGCTCTTTGAATTATGTATTATTGGTTTCTTACTTATCATCTATTAATGAGTAGTGGCAGGCATTTTATTTTATTTTGGGCCTTTTGTTTTTATTTTCTGGGATATGCCTTTTCTAAAGGTTTGAACTCACAGGAAACTATCTTAATTAATATATAAAATTTCTTCTTGATTCATTTCTATCATCACTAAAACAGTCGCTCATTTGGGAGGTGATGAAATGAGGGAGAAAGATGAAACAAGGGACTTGACATCATGAGATATATAGTAAGAAGGAACTTCATAACACACCTAGTGTCATTCCTCATTTTGTAGATAGGGAATTCAAGGTACAGAAAGGAGAATTCTCATACCTAATGCTACAGTTATTAAGTAATAATACTAGCTAGTATAATAATAAGCAGCAGTTATATAACATTTACTATGTGCCAAGCACTGTGATAAACACATTACAATTATTACCTCATTGGATATTCACAACAAAACAGTAAAGAAGATGCTAAGTAGCAATCTGGGTTTCAACTCTAGGGCATTTTGTCCTATATCCAGACATCTGCCCAGAATATCACCTAGCAAGCTGAACTGTGAGGTTCAGCTTTTTGTTATCTTGCATGCCACTTCCCTTGTATAAGCCTCACTCTTATTATTTTAAAAGAAGGAATACATCATATTCACCAACTACTTCTAGGGATTATCCTGAGTATAAATGTTTAGATAATATTGTAGAGATTACAAATTAACCTTAGACTTTAAGGTAAATACAGTACATCTATAGAGAACATGACAGGTTTTCTCAGCAGAAAGGACAGTTTCTATTGAGATAAATGATTATTTCTCTCACACGTAATAACTAATTATTGTATAAGGTCCAAGGACTTTCCCCCTTTCTACTTCCTCATCCAGACATCAACCAGTGTATAAATCTTTCTCAAAAATTTACCCAGGCCAAGATCTAATGAGACAGTAAGCGAAATTCTAAATTTGGACTAACAGGAGGTTTCATGCTCATTGTGTTTACTCAGAGAGATCTTGGGAAGTGTTGATTTTCCCTTTTGTCATGCAGGTGAAATGGAAATTGCTAATTCTCTTTGGCCAATATTTGGATGATCCAAGTCAAGTACCTGAAGACCCTCATTTTAATACTTCCCAGACTCTCATTATAATATTCATTTTTCTCATTAATTATTAATCAGTCAGAGTTTATTGCCACACTGAGAAACCCTGTGTAATGTAATGCCAAAAGAAGGCAACTTCCCAGGTTCAAAATACCAGCATAGGTGCTCTCTATTTTATTTAGTGACAAACCAAGAACAGAGAAGATCAAAACATGACATCATTCAAAATACAGCATTTACTAAGTGTGATTAAATAATCTCCAAGTACTACCCCACCCCAGGACCTTCCAATCATTCAATCAATTACAAAGTCCCTGTTCTAAATACTTCTCCACCCCTAGGCTATACCTTCATTTGGTCCACCACAAAACCCCTCTTCTCAAATGGAGATTAGTTTCCAAACATAAGTAAAGTACCTTCATTTGTCAATCACAGAGCACAATAAGGTCAAAAGTTCCCCACCCCTGGATCACAATTGAATCTATCCCAGAGTTACATCAAGTTTAAACACAGCACTTAATACCCAAATGGAGGTCTTTTCTTCATCTTGACAGGAGGCAAGTTCTCAGCAATCTTAGTTCCTGGGGAGACAAGGCTTAGCAAGGCCATAAGATACATTGCCAGTCCCTTCATGAATTCATCCTCTGTCTGTAGAACAGTCCTAGAGCCCCTGAACACATTAGCAAAGACCTCTCCCAGGATTTCTGTAAACATACAATGAGAAAATCCTTCTTCAGGGCTTCTGAACCAACAGAAAGGCTCCCAGACCCCTGCAACAACAGCACTGTCCTTCACCAGTGGACAGTATTCATTCTGTCTGCAGGACAGTCTCCAGACCCCTGCAACAACAGCACTGTCCCTCACCAGTGGACAGTATTCACTCTCTGTCTGCAGGACAGTCTCAGGGCTTCTTAGCGAACAGCCAGGTTCCAGGACTTCTTCAACAAAAGGACTGTCTTTCACCAGTGGACAAATCTGGCAAAACACCATCAAAACAGACAGACAAAGTACCAGCAAAACAGCCATGTCTCCTCAGTCCTTGGCAGCTCAGGGGGCAGGTCTCAAAAGTCCAGGGCAATTCAAAGCGGCCACCAGCAATTCTCTTAGTCTCTCTCTCTCCCCATGAGGTGCTGCTTCCAAAAAGATCTTCTGCCTCTCTCTTATCTCTCCAAATCTATGTCACCAGCTCCTCCCAGTTCAGGACTTTCTTTTCACATCAAAAAGTCCATCCCACAGGTGGGATTAACAAGCTCTGGGTTTTAACACAATCAATTTGAAAACCAAGCCAATACAGGGGAATCTTTAATTGCCATTACTATCACACCCTGCTCTCCGAAGGGTATATAAATTGTGAGTACATCACCATGAGGGGTCTTTGATTTAAGAAAGATGGCCAAATGATCATCATTTTATTAAAAAAAAAATGCTTGTTTTATTAATACAATGAATAAAGTACCTACAAACCATATCCCTGAAAGTTTATGAATGCCTCACTATTCAACTGATAGGTTCTGGTAGGACTAACACAGGAGGTTAGCATCTCTGGCACTGGTTTTACAAAAGCATAGGAAGGTAGTATGGGTCGTAGGTAAATTTTCCTCTTGAATTGTTATGATCATATCATTTCCCTGCTCAAAAATTTTACAAAATAATAGTAGCTGATATGTCTCACTTTATGATTTATAAAGCTTTCTACATACATCAACTCATTTTCCCCTGAAAATCAACAACAAAAATCCTGGGAATTAGATGCTGTCATTATTTCCATTTTATAGATTCTGGAACTGAGTATGAAAGAGATAAAGTTACTTGTCCAGGGTCACCTACCTAGTAAGTGCCTGAGCTCAAATACTGACTCAAACATTCCTGATTTCAAATGTGATACCCCCCACATTTTGCCACAACTTGGCTGACTAGTGTGGCAAATTTTTTGAGTACTGAAGTATGGAAAAAATATGAAATTCTACCAAAGCTGAAGGTAAGAAGGGGAAGGGTCATGAAAGGAGGCAAACACCAGGTATGTCAAGTCCTTTGTGGCTTACCCTGATCTTAGCCTCTCACTGTTGTGTATGACAATTCATTCTGATATGGAAAGTGAGATTTAGGTGACTGGGAACACTAAAATCAATCTTATTCTGGTGGTACTGCAACCAACATATTTAAAGGAGTATTTGCATGTAGGTTTTCCTTATTCCAAGATAAAGGATATACATTATCACCTTATGCTTCTTAATTTCTTAATTATTATTTTTTTCAAAATGAAAATCTGTTTTCTTTCCCTCTCCTGACCCATCCTGATGGGAAAAAAACAAAGATACAAAGACTCTCTGTTTATGTCTGTGTTTGTATATATATATATATATATGGATGTGTATGTTTATATGTGTATATATGCATATGTGCTTATACATGTATATAGTTAATCAAAACAAGTTCCCATTCCTGGCCATATTAAAAAGCATCCCAAAAGTTTCTATCTACTTTCTGACTCTATTATCTTTCTATCAGGAGGGAGATGTTATTTTATTTTTATGATTTCTCTTCAACCGTGGATAGTCACTGCATTAATCAGTGCTGCTAATTTTTTTCAAAGTTGTTTGTCTTTACAATAGTGTTGCTAATTATATAAATTATTACATTGTTTCTATTCACATAATACAGCAAGACTTCACATAAGTCTTTTTCAAGTTCCTTTGAAATTAATCCCCTCATTAATTACCACAGCATAACCATATCCCATTGCAGTTACATACCATAACCCATTTTCAGTTGCTGAGAATCCCATCAGTTTCTAATTCTTTGGTACCTGAATAAGTACTGCATATTTGTATGTATGTGTATGTATATATGTATGCATGTATATATGCATGTAAGTATATGCTCACACACATAGATGCATGTATATGTATCTATGTATGTGAATTTCTTCTTTATTTGATCTCTTTGGGATATAGATTTAGTAGCACTATAATAGGGTCAAAGTGCATGTACACTTTAACAGCTCTGTGGAGAGTATTTTTTTGAAAGTGCTTTCCAGGATGGCTAGACAAGTTCACAGCTTACATTAATGTACCTCTTTTCCCACACTTGTTGAAGCATTCATCATTTTCTTTTTTTATGATTCTTTGCCAATCTGAGGGCTATGAGGAGGAATTCCAGAGTTTGTTTAATTTGCCTTTATCTAAATATTTATAGCTAAGAGCACTTTTTTATGTCTTAGTTTTTTTTCTCTGAAAATTTCTTATTTTTATCATCTGATCATAAATCAATTGGGGAAAAATTTATTCTTAGAGATTTAAATCAGTTCCAAATACATCTTTTAAAAATGACTCTTTTATCAGAGAATTACTGCAATGATTTTTTTCCATCAGGTTTACTAGTATTTAAAAATATGGAATTCAAAATTGTGGAGGCAAATAGGTAGCTCCGTGGATAGAAGATTGGAATCAGGAAGAACTGATTTCAAATCTGGTCTCAGATACTTACTACTTGTGCGACCCTGGGCAAGTCAGTTAACATCTGTTTGCTTTAATCCACTGGAGAAGGAAAAGGAAAACCATTCCAATACCATTGCTTAGAAAACCACTTGGACATTATTGGTGTGCTGTGTTCCACAGGATCACAAAGAGACTGATAGAACTGAATAAAAACAATCAAAACTGTCCATTTTACTGTCCATTTGTTATGCATTTTTCCTTTATCAGTGCTTCAGCTGATAGTAATTTTTTTTTCCTTAATCCTCTAATTTGCATAAGATGACATACTCTATGTCTAAATCACATGTCCATTTGGAATTTATCATGGACTATGAGATATTAATCTATACCTAGATTCTTCCATAATGTTTTATAGCTGGGGTATAATCTGCAACCTTAAGGACATATGTGGGTTCTAGATCTTTAAGTACAGCTTTTGGACTGAATCGAACATTTACACAACAGATCCTTTTATTTTTACTAGTACATTTTGTTTTTCTTTTATATTTATTTTATTTTATTTTTAAGTGAACATTTTAAAATACCAAAGAATAAAGTAAGTTTCAATGAAATAATCCTCCCAGATTGATCAGCAGAATTAAAACATAAGTATGCCGTAAGGGCTAAACTTAGCAGCTGCTATACTCATTATTTAGTTCTAACTTCCCCTGCTTGACTCCCACTACTACTGCATGAGGCTGATTGGCAGGAATTTATTGCCAAGAATTATGGTCAAGTACACCAGTCTTATTGTTAGCTTTTGAAAACAGTGTACTGTGTTTCTGTTTGAAGTGGAATTTATGAGTAGTTGCACATCTCAATAGTATTTTTTTAATTCTGTCTGCTTAATAGCCCATCATGTCAAAGACCAAGAGAATGCTAAAGGAAGTTATATATATATATATATATATATATATATATACATATACACACACATATACATATGTATATATACATGTATGTATGTATGTATATTAATGAGGATTGTGAAATGGAATATTATCTTGTTTCTGCTTAACATAAGGTGATTTCCTTGCTTTGTGATACTGCAATATCAACATTAAAAAATAAGTCAATGCTCATCAGCATTATAACACTCATAATTACCACAAATATATTAAATTAGAAGGAACTGGGAAAGTTTGTGTTGCAGAAATTAAAAGATGAAAAGGAAAATCAAAGACAATTATTTCAAGCAGCAATAAGACTTGGAAATAATATCACTAAGACTATTTACAAAACGGCTTCAATGCTCAGGAAAAAGGGGTAGCCATTCAGTGATGTAGAAATTGTGAAAAAAATGCATTGTTGAAGGTGTAGGATGCTTAGACGGCAGTAATGTTTAAAAGTACAAACAACTTCTGCTTTCAAGGAGAACCTTAACTGACCAGCAGCATGAATTAACCTTCAACTTAAGAGAATAACATACCATACTTAAAAAGGAAAATATTTATTATTCAGTCACTTTATATGAAGCAACTGATACTACCGATTTGGTACAGGTTTTATACTTCAGTCAGGTGATAAGAGAATATTTTCTTTGCTACAGAGTAATTTGCTTTGGACACTCTTGCAAACAACACAGGGGATAGATATCTTCAACAACTTACACGATAAATGTCATGAAGTTGGGCTGAATTTGGTAAATTTAGTGAGCTCATTTACAGATGGTCTACTTTTCATGACTAGAAAACATGAAGGGATTATTGTAAAAGAAAAAAAGAGTATTAACATTTGCAGATGCTTTAATTTTTTTCATTGTATCTTGCATCAGCAAAATTTCTACGGTAAAGTTACTATTTTAAGCGATACTTTGCAACAAATTATAAGTATTGTTAACTTTATTAATACAAATACAATATGGCATCATCAGTTTCATAACATGCTTAAGTTGAATGATGAAGTATTCAATGTGGATTTGCCATATCATTCTAAAATATTTTCGCTATCATAGGGATAGATGTTAGCCAAAATTTAATTTCTGCAAGAATAGATAATTAAATTTTCTGAAGAACAGAATGAGCAACATGAATTACTGAAAGCATATATATATATTGGGCAATTGGGGTTAGGTAACTTGCCCAAGGTCACATGGCTATTTTTTTGGAGGGGGGAGTGTTAAGTGTCTGAGGCCAGATCTGAACTCAGGTTCTTCTGACTCCAGGGAAGGTACTCTGCTCACTCTGCCACCTAGCCACCCCCGAAAGAAGATTTCTAGGAGAGGCTAGGTGGTGTAGTGAATAGAGCATCAGCCCTGGAGTCAGGAGGACCTGAGTTCAAATCTGGCCTCAGACACTTGACACATTTACTAGTGGATGACTTTGGGCAAGTCACTTAACCCTAATTGCCCTCCAAAAAGGAAAAAAAAAAGATTTCTATAGGAATTCTGTATTTCTGTATGATATCATGTTGAATCAAAATGAATATTACTTTGCAAAGTAAAACTAAGTCTATATATAATATGTAGCAAAAAAAAAGAGAAAGAAATTCCAAAAATTTTGAAAAAAGCTATCTTTTTTTTTCAAAACATTTCTTCAGAAGAAGATTTTGGATGAACCCACAAAATGACAACACATCTTGAGTCCAAGGTAGCCTGTAAGGGTGACAGGAAGGGTACATTACAGCAGGCTGGAAGTAATGCACAGTCTGACATGGGCTGCACTGGGCACAAAATGGGCCAGATCAGGTCTCAGGGGACTGACTCAAAGTCAAAGTTGCTATATCAAAAGCCTTCAAGAAAAAAAAATGAATTGGTCACAGGCAATGGAAGAGCTCAAAAAGGATTTTAAAAATCAAGTAAGAGAAATAGAGGAAAAATTGCAAAGAGAAATGAGAGTGATGCAAGAAAATCATGAAAAACAAATCAATAGCTTACTAAAGGAAACCCTCCCTAAATACTGAAGAAAATAGCATCTTAAAAATAGACTACCTCAAATGTCAAAAGAAGTCCAAAAAGCCAATGAGTAGAAGAATGCCTTGAAAAGTAAAATTAATCAAATGGAAAAAGAGGTCCAGAATCTCAGTGAAGAAAATAATTCCTTCAAAATTAGAATGGGGGTAAATGGAAGCTAATAGCATCATGAGAAATCAAGAAATTATAAAACAGAAACAAAAAAATGAAAAGGATGATGTAAAATATCTAATAAGAAAAAACACTGATCTGGAAAATAGTTCCAGGACAGATAATTTAAATTTAAAAATTATTGTTCTACCTGAAAACCATGATAAAAAAAAAAGTCTAGATATCATCTTTCAAGAAATTATTAAGCAAAATTGCATGATGTTCTAGAAACAGAGGGCAAAAGAGAAATTAAAACAATTCACTGATCACCTCTTTAAAAAGATCCTAGAGTAGCAAGTATGGTGTGTCCTTGGGCAGAGGAAGCGGAAGTCTGAGCTAGTGTGGAGAGCAGGCCATGGAGAGCAGGGCTGCCCACCGATCTGGACTGACCATGGGCGACATGGAGAAGAGCAATAAGATTTTCATGCAGAAGTGCGCCCAGTGCCACATTGTGGAAAAGGGGGGCAAACAGAAGAACGGCCCCAACCAGCACAGGCTCTTCGGCCGCAAGACCGGCCAGTGCCCTGGCTTCTCCTACACAGACGCCAACAAGAACAAAAACATCACCTGGGGCGAGGACACGCTCATGGAGTACCTGGAGAACCCCAAGAAGTACATCCCCGGCACCAAGATGATGTTCGCGGGCATCAAGAAGAAGGCGGAGCGTGCAGACTTGATAGCCTACCTCAAGAAGGCCACCAACAGAGTGACCTGCTGCCTTATTTATTGGGAGGAGAGGTCTTGGAGGTTCCCTTTTTTTTTAAACATGTATCATATCTACCCTATTTAAAGTATTTTCATCCGCCAGAGAATTCTGATCATAAATGGCTGTTCAGATGTTGTCCAGCAGTCCTAGTAAAGGAATGGTCCTCCTCACAAAAAAAACAAAAAACAAAAAAAGCAAAAACAAAAACCAAGATCCTAAAAAGAAAATTTATAGGAATATCATAGCCAAATTTCAGAGTTCCCTGGTCAAAGAGACAACATTGCAAGGATTTAGAAAGAAATAATTCAATAATTGTAGAAATACAATCAGGATAACACAAGATTTAGCGGCTTCTGCATTAAGGGATCAAAGGGCTTGAGATATAATATTCTGGAGGTCAGAGGAGTTAGGATTAAAACCAAGATTCAACTACCCAGCAAAACTGAGAATAATACTTCAGGTGAAAAATATAGATATTCAGTGAAATAGAGGACTTTCAAACATTCTTGATGAAAATTCCCAAGTGAAATAGAAAATTTGTCTTTCAAATACAAGACACAAGAGAAGCATGAAAAGGAAAGTGGGAAAGAGAAATAAACCACAAGGGACTTATTAAAGTTGAACTGTTTACATTCCTATGTAGAAAGATGACATTCATAATTCATGAGACCTTTCTCAGTATTAGGTTATTTCGAAGAAATATATAGGTAGGTGGGTAGATAAATAGATAGACAGACATGATAGATAGATAGATAGATAGATAGATAGATAGATAGATAGATAGATAGATAGATAGATAGATAGATAGATAGATAGATGTCACAGGGTAAGTTGAATATGTAGGGATGATATCTGAAAATAAAATAAAGAGATGAGAGAGGAATGTACTAGAGAAAGGGAAATATAGAACAGGGTAAATTATCTCACTTAAAAATAGGCAAGAAAAAAGTTTCACAATGGAGGAGGGGGGAAGTGAGAGCGAATGAGTGAATCTTACTCTCATCGGATTTGGCTTAAGGAGGGAGTAACATACACACCCAATTGGGTATCTTACACTATAAGAAAGTAAGGTGGAAAGGAAAAAAGGGAAGAATGATAGAAGGAAGGGGGCATTGGAGGAGGGAGTAGTCAGAAGCAGACACTTATGAAAAGGGACAGGTCAAAGGAGAAAATAGAATAAGTGGGGGGCAGGATACAATGGAGAAAATATAGTCTTTTACAATATATCTGCTATGGAAATGTTTTGTGTAACTACACATGTTCAACCTATATTGAATTGCTTATCTTCCCAGTGCAGGTGGGTGAGGAGGGAAGGGAAATAATCTGGAATTCAAAATTTTAAAAAAGAAATGTTAAAAAAATGTTTTGTTTTTGTTTTTTTTACATGCAACTGGGAAATGAGAAATACAGGCACTGACTTATAGAAATCCATCTTGCCTTACTAGAAAATTAGAGGATATAAAAAAAATGAAGGAGGATATAAAAGAGAGCAGATTGGGAGAAGGTGTATTCAGTAGGCTAGCTATTTGGGGTAGAGGGGGTAGGGGAAAGACAGGGAGAAAATTTGTAAGTTAAAATATTGTTGAAATGAATGTTAAAAGCTAAAAACAAACAAAATATTATTTCATCAAAAAAATAAAAAAAAACTTTTAGTAATTATTGTTTCCTCTTTTAAAGTTGATTTTCCAGGGTTCTCTAAGAAAATCAATGCATAATATATAAAGTGTCATGATTTTTTTTTTCTCTTTAGGTATATTTTTGCTAATTTCTTTTTTACTGCCATAGATAACACATGTAGCACTAAGTAGAATAATGACTTGTTAATGTGCATCCTTGTTTTACCCCTGATTGTATTGGAAAAGTTTGTATCATATAACCTTTATATAAAATGTCATTTCTTAGTTTTATATAGATATTACTAATTGCATTCAGGAAAATCCATTTATTCTTATGATTTCTAGGATTTTTAATAAGAATTGGTATGTTATATTTCTGAGTTTTTCTGCATCTATTGATATAATCACATAATTTTTCTGCCTCCAGTTTATATTTTAAAAGGGCAAAGTATATGATTTTTGTAATATTTTTCTGTAGTATTACATTTTTAAGATTTTAGTAAAAATAATTATTAGAGATATTATTATTGTGTTCTTTCTCACTTGTGATGTTCTGAGGGCTAGTTATAACCACATTTGTATCATAGATAGAAATTAGTAGGGTTTCTTTTTTCCATACAATTTATGTAATATTGCAATTAATTGTTTTCTAAGGGTTTGAGAAAAATTATTTGTAAATCCATCTAGTGACATGGTTTTATTTGTATTTCTTTTTTGTATCTTTTGCTTGCTTTCCCTTTGAAATTTTGTTTATTTTTAAAACTTCTTTTGTCCTGAGATTAGGTTCTGAAAATACACTTTTAGATGAATTCATTCCATTCACACTCACAATTATGATTATTGTTGGTTTTCACAATCTTATTTATACATTTTTTCTTTTATACATTTCCAAACCCATCTTTATAAGAAGAAACATGTACTAATATAGAAAAGTTAATCTCATCATAAGTGTTCTAGGTTTGTTGTAATCTGCTTCTGTTTCTTGACACTTGAATTTTCCTTACCTAGAGCCAAATAATTACTTCTTTTCCTATTATTTTCTTTTAAGATGTTCTTTGAAATCTACTCTCTTTACTTGGTTTTGCTTAAGAATGATTCCTACTTAGTTTATGTGTCAGATATATGGATAAGGGAATAATTTTGGACTAAACAAGATACAGACAGAATTACAAAATGTAAAATAGACAATTTTGATCATATAATTTTTTTTAAATTGCACAAACCAAATCAATGCAATCAAAATAGAAGAAAAGAAGAGAAAGCAGAAAACTGTTTGTTTGTTTGTGACAAGCATCTCTGACACAGACCTCATTTCTAAATATATAGAAAACTGAATCAAATTTATAAGAATACAAGCCATTCCTTAACTGATAAATGTTCAAAGTCTATGAACAGGTAGTTTTGGTTTTTTTGTCAGAGAAAGAAACCAAAGTTATCTGTAGTCATATTTTTAAAATTCTCCAAATGATTATTGATTAGAGAAATGTAAATTAAAACAACTCTCAGGTACCACTTCACAAATATCATATTGGCTAATATGACAACAAAAGAAAATTATAAATATTGGAAGCGGTGTGGGAAAACTGGGACACTAATGCACTGTTGCTGGGGTTGTGAACTGAGGCAAACATTCTGAAAAGCAATTTGAAAGTATTCCCAAAGCATTATAAAACTTTTCAGACCCTTTGATCCAGCAATACCACTGCTAGAACTGATTCCCAACGAGGTATAAAAAATCTCTATTTGTAGCAGCTCTTTTTGTTGTGGCTAAGAATTGGAAATTGAGATGTCTATCAATTGAAAATAGTTGAACAAGTGGTAGTATCTGATTGTGATAGAATATTATTATGCTATAAGAAATGACAAGTAGGATGATTTCAGAAAACCCTTGAGACTTACATAATTGATGCAAAATGATGTCAACAGAACCAAGAGAATATTGTAGAGTAACTATTCTTTGATAAAGAATTTTGAATGTTTTATCTATTTTCAGTAATACAATGATCTAAGACAATCCCAAAGGGGTCATTATGAAGCATGCTGTCTACCTCCAGAGAAAGAACTGATATTGTCTGAATACAAACTGAAGCATACTCTTTTTTTCTTCCTTCCTTCCTTCCTTCCTTCCTTCCTTCCTTCCTTCCTTCCTTCCTTCCTTCCTTCCTTCCTTCCTTCCTTCCTTCCTTCCTTCCTTCTTTCCTTCCTTCCTTCTTTACTTCCTTCCTCTCTGTCTCTGTCTCTCTTTCATCTTCTTATACAAAATGACTAACATAGAAATGTTTTATATGATTTTACATGTATAACCGATATCAAATTGCTTACCTTCTCAGGGAGGAGGGGGCGAGAAATAGATTTTGGAACTAAAAACTTAAAAAAAAGTTAGAAATTATTTTAATGTGCAATTGGGGAAAATAAATTATTACTTTAAAAAGGAATATTTTCTGCCTTAATTAACTTTCCTTTTTAACTTAGCCCTTCCTTTTCCCCTTTCACTCTGTTCTATCTATTGAGAGAAACATATTTCAATACCCAGGTTATTTTGTATGTTCAATACCCACATTTGCCCAGTTCAGATGAGAGCTAAAGTTTAAGTGACAACTTTCCTCCCATTTCTTCCTTATTCTATCTATAAACTTTTTATTATATACCCCAATTATATGGAAAAAACATCACTTCTATAATTTTATATTTTTAGTGCTCTGATCTTTTATAATAAGTGACTGCTTGTCAATACTTGAATCAGGTCTGAACAATACATCTATGGCTTTGCCCTAGTTAGAGTTCCAATAGACTGCTATTGGACTCAGCTACTATAAGCCACCTGGAACATTCAATGTTTTCTGAGAGACAACAACAGGGTCTCATTTGGTCTGTACTTTCTGCCCTGGTTGTTCTGTTGTAGGCATGAGGCAGGAATAGAGGCTAGAAATGAGACAGTGTTCTGCTCCTGAATCAGATTAAAAAAGATACTGTTTGTTTCTGAACTTGCTTCTTTTTTCAATACACAAAGACCTGTGAATGGCTCTTGCTCTGTAACTTCACCTCTAAGCTCAAGCACCCTTCTGAATCTGCCCTGAATTTGTGACATTTAACTGTGTAGTATATTACAATACTTTCCAACTGGAACCTGTTCTTGAATTCTGCATAAGATTAGGACTCCACTAGGTGGCCTAGAACTTGTTCCCTGGTGCATTGTCTAGGTTCCCTTTTAGTTTCTGTGGGCTGTAATACTCCACATTGTACCTTGTTGAAAAAACCTGTGGCCTGTACCCATGAACCTCTCTGAAAATTTCTCTATCTTGACCTGAGTGGAAAATATGAAAAAAAAATGGATTTTTTTTATTCGCCAATCAGGACTTGATTTGTTACCTTTTCTAGATCTTTGCAGAGGAGTTGTGTTGGGGAACTTCACAGTACTTCTTTCCTGCTACTCTGCATTCTATGCTTTATCCCTATCATGTTGTTTCTTACAGTGGCTCCCTATTGTATAGTGCATAAAATATAAATTGATTACAGTGGCACTTGTGGCCTATCCAAATTTTGCTACTTTCTGCCTTCCTAGTCTTATCTCATAATCCTTCAGTGTATGCATATTATATACCAGTTAACTTGGACAGTTTGCTACCCTTGTACACACATCAAGTTTTCCTTTTTAAGAGTATTCACTAATTGTTATCCACATATGAAATGCCATTTCCTACCACATCCTTCTTAAGAATCTCTAATCATTTTTCTATACTTTCACCCAATGTTAGATCGTTCATGAAGCCTTAAGTAATTAGTCCTTTTGATGCATTTTTCTTTAATCTCATTTCACATTATTTGGCTATATGAAATATTAAAGTCTTCCATTCAAACTCACACTGTATTTTAAAATTATATACCATTTATTTTTTTCTTACTACTCTTACCTAAATTTGCATTTCTTTCCAGAAAGACTTGTTCATTCTGACAGCATATAAATCTGGACAAGAAGACTGCAAAATATGATTTGAGGAGTTAGAATGTGTGAAATCCCTGAACTAGGTCATTATTTATTACTCCAGAATAATAACTGACCATTAGCCTGAAGCAACTAATACCCCTCAAAGAAGACCAAGCTAAGTTGAACTTATGATTCTATAATATGCTAAGGCAGGGATTCATTACCTGGGGACCATGAAAATTTTGAAAAGATATATTTGTGGATAACTGTACTTCAATATAACATGCTTCCTGTATGATCCTATGTATTTTATTTTATGGATTTAAAATATTATTCTGAGCATAAGAAGAGGCTTCACCTGACTGTCCAAGGTGTCCATGCAAATAACAAAGATTAGAATTCTTGCTCAAAAGTTGACATCATACTTTGCTTTCAGCATCCTTGCATTTTAAGCAGTTATTATCTGTATTTTGTAGATAAAGAAACTTAAGTACAGAGAATTTAAGATCATTGCGTATAGTCATATAGCTACTGGACATCCCAACTGGTATTAGAACAGAGACCTTGTGTCTCCCAAATCAATGGTCTTTACACAATTCATCTCTACCTTGAGATAAATATAATTTCCTTTTGCAAACAGTATATGGGCTGCTCCCATTTTACAGGCTTGCAGTGAACTTGAAACGCAAGAGAGGAAAATAGGTGTATGGGACATAATAGGCACTTGTTCCATAAGGAGTTCGGGTAAAGCTTGAAGAATCTGACATCTAAATAAAGATATTGAATATGGGGAGGAGATGGGAGTGAGGAAGGCAAAACCACAATAGAGTGAAGGCAGTGATTATGCAGAAGAATATTTAAATAGAAACCTTACAAATTATTTAGAAAGCAGTTAACATACACAAAAATTAGGGGTAAAAAAATTATAACTTCCAGATAAAGACAAACCATGTGGTTTAAGGGCTATCAATCCTCAGGCAAAATGGAAAAGAGAAACACAATATTTCTTTTGCTTATTCTTTCTATTCATTTCTGAAAAAAACAAAACAAGGAAATATCCAAACACTTTAAACTTGTAATAAAAAAGATGCCACATACCCTAGCACTTCACTCTATTTCCAGTTTTAGTCTCTGATCTTCTCTTTCCCTTGCTTTGGTCAAATTATACAAATGAGACAATGTATGTAAGACACTTTGCAGTGACCTTAAAATTCTGAACATGTAAATTTTTCATAAGACAACAGATGAGCTGAAAAGGACTTTAAAGGCTACCTAGGCTAATACTCTCATTTAAAAGATGAAGAAACTGTGGTACAGGACATTTTAGTGACTCTTCCCAGGTTGTCTACTGCAAAGGTTTAAAACAAAGAGCCCTTCCTCTACATAGCAGCCCTCAATACATCCCAATACTGTGAAATTTGATTGAAACACAATTGGAAAATATTTAACAAAATAAAAGAATAATACAAGAGATCATGGATTATTTGAATATGTGACTTTCTGAGGCAATATGCTCTGTAAGGATCCTTATGCATAATTTAATGTCATGCATTTTTATTGGAATCTGACACCAAAGACCAGGGCTTCTAATTAAAGTTCTACAAATATTTTACTGAATGACCCACAATATTTTTACTTGTTTGTTTCTTGGGGGGGGGGGGTATTCTTCAATATATCTAATGTTACAACTATCCCTGAAATGTCCTTTCCCTCCATTTGATATTTTTGCTATTTTCTAAGGCCCAACTCAAATATCATCTTTTCAATGAAGTTTTTTGTAATCCTTTGGTCTATAATGATTTTCTTAGCTTTGATTCCACATAGCACTTAATTATCAGAGGATCATTGTAGATTTAGATCTGGAAGGACCCTTTGAGGTCCTATATTTCAATCTCCTCATTCTATAAACAAGAAATCTAAGATCAGGAGAAAGGAAGTGATTTGTTTAATGCCACATGAATAAGGAAAGATCTAACCGGGTCTGGAATTCAGCTAATCTGATTCTGAATTCAGTGCTTTCTCCATCGGACTATATACTTGCTACTTCATGTTCTTCAGAAATATGATCATAAATCATAGAATTCGATCTGGAAGGCACATCAAAGATCATCTAATCCAAACCCCCTCATTGTCTACAGGGGGGAAATGAAGTCCAGAGAGTTCTGAAAATGCCTTAACCATGATCAAAAAGTAGTAATAGTAGAGTCGGGACTGAAATTCAGGTGTTCTGATTACAAATCCACCATCCTTCAGTAAAACACTTGACTTTTCTAATTTGTACTGTGGTCATTTGTGTTTTATGCATCATATTTTTCTTAATATGGTATTAGTTGTCTGAAAGCAGGAAAACTATGTAATCTTTGTATCTCTCTGTAGAGTAATTAACATAATGGTAACAAGTATATAATTTGATAAAGTCAAAAATTAAAAGTTGTTGAATTGTACAGAACATACAAAAGTCCTTTCCAAAGGCTAGAGTTAGAAAGTTCTAAGTTACTTAAATTACAGTTTTGATATTAGAGTGAATCAATTTGCAGACTATATTAATAGGCTAACTGAGATTGCGTCATCATGATAGGCTTCCCCTTTCTGGTCTTTGGATCCTTTATTACCATTGTACCTGGGGTTTTTCACTTCAGATAGTTTGCCCAGATTATCAAGAAAGTATATGGCATTTAAGATGTTGCTGATACCATAATTCTGTGATTACAATGATACACTATTATAATGGGGACAGACTCTCACCTGGTCTATTGGAAATTTTCTTTACATATACATGTGTTGTAAGCAGTTTCTCCAAACAGCTAAAATTTTCATTTAATAGCATGGGTAGACAGCAGTGAAATCACACTGAAGTAATATCAGTGTAGCAAGATACCAAATATATACTACACACAGAAATAAGATTGATCAGTAAATATATACACAACTTGTAGTCAAAGATAGGATGAACACAGGTGGTCAGAATTCCCTTTTATAAACAAAACACACACGCACACAATCATTGAGTACTTAAAATGTGCAGGAAACTATGCTAATTTCAGATCCCAGTCCACATAATAACAAATGCAAAATATGATTTTGTCATCTCAATAATGAGATTTTGTAATTAAAAAGAACTTTAAGTATAGCAAAGTACTTTTCTTACAGCAACACTTTCAGGTAAGTACTAAAAGTATAAATATCCCCGTTTTACAAATAAAGAAATTGAGGGAAATTATCACTATCCTCCAATAATTTACATTATTTGATAAGAAACAATTATGTAAACTTATAATATTTATAATATCAGTGCAAATAAGATACAGGATATTTTCTTTGGGGGTTGAGGACATCTTTTCTATAAAAAGGATAGAAGGATTGAAATAGATTTCTTATATTTATATTTTTCTAACTCTAGAGTCTATTGACCTAAGATATATAAATAAAATAAATGATAAAATATACATTACACAGATATATTACTTTAGGTTTATAACTACTCTTTATAGTAGATACACTAGATATCAAAATTCCCATTTTACAAATGAGCAAACAAAGTCTCAAAGAGTTTTAATGATTTAGCCATGGTCAGAGAGCAATTGAGAGACAGAGACCAGTACATAGACAGCACTATTAGATATTTCAGGAAGAAAGATAATTTCTGATGTGTTCATGAAACAAACTGCAAAGAGTTGACATGGAATTAGTGCTTAAGGATGGGTATGTTTTTTTTTTCTTTTCTTTTTGGAGGGCAATTGTGGTTAAGTGACTTGGCCAAGGCCACATGGCTAGGGTTTGTGTGTGTGTGTGTGTGTGTGTGTGTGTGTGTGTGTTAAGTGTCTGAGGCCGAATTTGAACTCAGGTCCTCCTGACTCCAGGGCCAGTTCTCTATTCATTGCGCCACCTAGCCGCCCTTTTAAAGGATTTTTTTTGAAGGGGGGGAAGGCAGGGCAATTGGGGTTAAGTGACTTGTTCAAGGTCACAAGGCTACTTTTTGTATTATCTGAGTATCTGAGGGTGGATTTGAACTTGGGTCCTCCTGACTCCAGTGCTGGTGCTCTATTCCTTTCGTCACCTAGCCGCCCGTGGATGGGTATGTTTTTATAGGTACAGATGTGGCAGAGAGAGAGAGTAAATGATGTTGAGTTTAAGAAATTCCCTGCAGCAAAGTTGGCAATGCAAACTTTTTTTTCAATCAATGACAGAGAGCTTCGTAAGTGGGACCTAGGCAAGAGTAAACCCTATAGTGGGAGGCATCCGGTCTTGGAGGGGTCATGCTGAGAATCGTGAGTGACCTATATTATGATGCAAAGGTTGTTGGATTCATACATAGTAGCACCAGACCAAACTTCTCTAAAGGTCATGAGAACACAACTCTAAAGGGTATGCAAATGTTCCACTTTTAGGCATCTAGGCCTCAATTTCTTCTATAAAATAAAAATAATTATAATAATCCTCATATATTATATGAGGCTGTTATAACAATTCAATAAGACAATATATAGGGAAGTGTTTCATAACTATAAAGAAACTGAAATTATGGAAAGTCCTGTGACTTCCCTAAGATCACACAGCTAGCAAAAAGCAGATCCTGGACTCAAATTCTTGGTGTCTGATGAAAAATTTATTGTCATTTTTAACTTCAAAACACTGTTTCCTCTGGAACTTCCATGGGAGTTACTATTAATGTTTTTTTTTAATTAATAAGCATTAGTCAGGGTATATGACTAATGCTGAATGTGGCCATGAGATGTGGCAGAACAATCATTCTGATGAGTACACAGATTTCTACCATTTTTCTTTCATGAACCCCACAACAGAGTCCTATATTTCTGACAGTATCTCTTTCGTTACACTCTTCCTCCCAGAAAGTCATCATTTAATCTCTTTTAATAAAGTTTTTTTCTTTGTTTGATGATTTTGTTCTCATTTCCTGTGCCTATGTTCTTAAAAGTCTTTTTGTTTCTGTGAATCTATCATATTTTCCATGTTTTATGCTGCAGTAATGCATGATTTCATTGATATAATGATTTTGAGTCATTTGTCTACTGATATGCAGAAATATTTTTAATTCTTTGCTACAACCAAAGTTACCAACATAAGACTTTGCACGCAAGTTACTGTGTTTTGTCCTAGAACTCTTTGAGGAATAAGCTTGGTAGTGATGTTACAAAGGGTCAATTAAGTCACTCAGTAGATTGACTACCAGGGCTTTAGTGAGGAAGACATTTCTTCCTGAGTTCACATCTGGCCTCAGATACTTACTAGCTATAAGACCCTGTGCAAGTCACTTAACCATGTTTGCCTCATTTTCCTTATCCATAAAGTGAGCTGGAGAAAGAAATAGCAAATCACTCCAATATCTTTACCAGGAAAACCCAAGTGGGATCATGAAGAGTCAGACATAACTCAAAAAGAAGTGAATGGCAACAAAAACAACTGATATTACAAAATTAAAGCATATATGCAGCTTAATATTTATTTTGATATTGTCCCAACAGTCTTTTCCTAAATAGTTAGACTAGTTTACAGTTTCACCAACACTGAATTACTGTGCCTCACATCCTACAGCCCATTCAGAAAGCACATCAGAAATTGAGTTGGTACAAATGTAGATAAAGTTCTTATTGCAATGAAACATTTCTCTACATTCATAAATCTATCATCTTTGTTTGTAGTGTAAAGGAAAACTAGGGCAACCAGGTGGAGGGGAGGATAGAGTGCTAGCCCTGGAGTCAGGAAGACTCATCTTTGTGAGTTCAAATCCAACTTCAGATACTTGCTAGCTGTGTGCCATAGGCAAGTCCTTTAACCTATTTTTTTGCCTTAGTTTCCTCACCTGTAAAATTAACTGGAGAAGGAATGGCAAATCACTACAATTTCTTTGCCAAGAAAACCCCTAATAGGGTCACAAAAATTCAGAAAGAACTGAAAATGAGTAACAGCAACAACAACAACAAAAAGAAATATAATTTGAAGGGCAAGCAGAAGAATGAGGTGCTAATTTTTGTTATTCCACTTAATGAATGTACTATTTAAGGCAAATCACTTCATGTATCTCCTTTTCAATTTTCTCATCTCCAAAATTTGAACAGTAATATTTGCTTTCTCTTAAATAATACCCTTCATTAAACTAAGTGCTTTGTAAATGTGAACTGCTATGACTTAAAATGTATCTCCAAAACATCAATTTTAGTTATTTCTTGGACTGGTGACAGTATTAATTATGCTTACATGTTTTTGTATGTGATTCATTATAGTTGCTTTTTGTGAAGTGTACTCTCTCACTTCCTGCCCAGCAATACTTTTGATGGCAAGATGGGCAAATGACAAAAAATGGGATATGAAAGTGTGTCTTAGAATGATCTCTTACTAACCATATGATGTTGGTCAAGTCACTTGTCCATGAGACTGAGGCCTGAGAATTAGATGGGAAGAGAAAAAATAGTTAAAACCCAGAGATCATTTCTAAAAAAAAAATTGAACTAATATATACAATGTCCTCCCTTTTAATTTTTTTCCTAGGGAAAGAGAGTTCATATTTAAAATTTAAATTAATACATCCTCACTTATATGTTTTCATGAGTACTGTCTCAGAATCTTTTCCTCCCCCAGATTTTTCTCCTGAATAGTTAGAACAGACAAGCAGTCTTCTTTTTAAGCTCAGACAGAGGTACTCAAAGGAGGCTTCCAGCAAGAAGAGAATTCACAAGAGCTACAGTACATCCAACCTGAAAATCGGGCTGCTGAAAACTACTTGTGGAGAGGTTCACTTAGGCATGCAATTATCCATCTCACAGGGCTAATTGCCCATTTGCATGCACAATTTAGAAAGCCACAGTTGAAATTTGGTCCCAGGCTCTCCAACACTCATTTTCTCCCTTGAAATTGTCATTTTAAAGAATGTCAGGTGTCTAAAACCCCAGCCTCATTATGTAGTTCTGCAGGAAAGGTATTTTTTTCTTTCTTCCAACTGAAAGATTCTGGTTTATTTTTTAAAGTTAAATTAAATTATCAAAGGGAAAAGACAGGTGTGCATGTAGGAGTGTCCAGATCTACCCCCATCTAAGCTATTCTGTCTGAGAAATTTCTTTATAAGAAAATAAGAGATTCTCAGATTTAGATAATACTTCTGAAGTCATCTGGTCCAACTTACACCTCCAGCAGGAATTCTCTCTGCTGCATCCTTGAGAAGTGTTCATCCAGATGTCACTGGAAGACCTACTGTAATAGAGTTCAGTACAAATACACTTTGAGACAGCTCTAACTGAAAGGAAACGCTGTATATTTTGAACAGAAATCTGCTTTTCTTCAACATCTTAGATACTACTCTTATTTGTAATATTTAGGGTTCTTCAGAGTCATTATAGATCCTTTTTTATATCACAACCATTCATATATTTGAACATGGCAATTTTGTCCTTTCTGATCTCCAGGTAGAATGACCTCATTGCCTCCAAACAAATACTTTTATGTTATGCTCTAATGTCTGCTCATTATCAAGAAGTTACTGTACTCTGGACATAGTCCAGTTAGTCAGTGGTCCATCTAAAATATGGAAATCTCAGATGGATATAGGATTTCTCAAAGGGATCTGATTGAAGCAGAGGCTATATAGCTATCACCTTTTCTGTTCGGGATACTCAATCACTCTATCAGAATTATTAAGTACTTAATATGTGCCAAGCACTTTGATCTAGAAAATAGAAATAGGATGCATAAGAAAAATTCTGTGGCATTATATTCTATTGATGAAGACTCTGTCTAACTTTGTAAGATATACAAAATATAAAGAAAAGTACTATATTTTATAATTTCAGATTAAGATTACACTAATATCATTTGATTTCCATGTGACACTGTTGAATACATGCAAGAAAAATAACTATTAATTTGGATGCCCAAAGCAAGTAAGCAAAATTTACCTTAGAAAAAGCAGCATGAAATGCATCTTCAGATCAACTTTATAATTCATTATGTAAACAAATACAAAAAGTAATTAAGACAAATTCAGTTGAGTGGAAGGGTAATGAATAGTGGTTTCTATACTGCTGAAGTAATATATATGTTAAATTTATGTACACCCTAATTTTTCATGTCCTGTATAACTTCTTGGTCACTGTGCTCTAGTTAAAAGTCTAAGAACATGAAAAACCTAATACGCTTTTAACATTATTTTAAACCAGAGTCAGTGCATATAGAATAAGTTATTTTTATAGTGAATATATTTAATTGCATTTTTTTCTAGGCCATATATGTATAGACCATGAGGGAGGCATAGTAAAGGTTCTTGACATGATTCTTGAATACTCTCTCCAAGGAATTACTCACTGTCTCTTAATATTGAAGACCATGTGTGCACATATATGTATGCAAATTTTTTATGTCTTCAGGTATCATTTCTCCTTGTGCTATTCCATATGGACAAGACTTACCATTGGGTAAGATTGAATACATCCCATAGTGTAAACTGCAATTTCCCAAAAGGTCAAACTAGAAAAAAAGCCTGAATCTCTTCAGAAAGGAGCCAGGAGCATTGGGTTGTCTTCATGTATTTAAAACTGAGTTTTCTGAGATATGGATTACTAAGCCAAAGAATCAAACAAGAGGTCTAGCTGGAAGAGAATTCCTGGATTTATAGCACGATCAACCAGAGAATACAAAGGATAAATCAAAGGAAAGTTTTTGTTGATGTTGTTTTGGTTGGGACAGAGTAGAGATAGTGTGTAAAGGAGAAGGATTCACTATAAAAGGAAAGTTAGGAGGATTTTGGGGGGCTCTTTCTTTTCCCATGGAGGGCAAGTAGGTTGTGCAATGCACATAGTGCCACACCTGGATTCCTGAGTTCAAATCTGGTCTCAGTTATTTACTAGCTATGTGACCATGGGCAAGTCACTTAACCTTGTTTGCCTTGGTTTCCTCATCTGTAAAATGAGGCTGGATAAGGAAATGGCAAACTAATCTGCCAAAACAAACAAAAAACACATGAAACAGTAGAAAAGAGTCATGAAGAGTCAAATATGACTGAAACAACTTAACAACAAAAGCAAAAAATTTTCCTAAAGAACAACGTACAACTTGCAGCTTTTAGGCATAGGTTGAAATAAGATGATCTGTTTTTTCTTCCAACTCTGAAATTCTGAGATAAATACATGAGGTATTTCTAGGGGGGAAGAAGCAGAAGCACATAATACTCATTCATTTTAGAAGCCAGTGATTGAGTTCAGAACATAGTCTTTTGACCCAATGTTTATGTGTGCCATATTCCTTTACATATTTTCCCTAAAATTATCAAAAGCACTCGTGACCAATATGCAAATTTGGGCTTAGCTATCCATAATAATCTATGGGCTATTATTTTTTTTGCAATTTATACATTAAGTAAAATCCTGATGTAACTAGGGCATTGAGAAAATGGAAATGTTTGCAAATCATCAAAAATAGTTCCTATCAGAGTAACTTTATTTGTTAGCTTGACCAACCATACACGACCCACCCCTTCTACCATGTTCTCTGCAATGCATGTCCTGTTGACAATAAACTTAACCTTTAAAAACTTTTCTCCCCCCACTTCTTACATATATCAGCTGTTATTGAAATCAGGCACCCCACCCTCCACCTCCCCACCCCCCAATAGCATAATTTCCTTGGTCATTCTCTTCAGTACTTACTGACTACACTTGACTCATGTCCCTTGGGTCACTAGTCAGGATGAGAGAGTTGGAAAACTGCT
Organism: Petaurus breviceps papuanus; assembly: GCF_028583685.1. NCBI lineage: Eukaryota > Metazoa > Chordata > Mammalia > Diprotodontia > Petauridae > Petaurus > Petaurus breviceps. The sequence goes on from NW_027187352.1 coordinate 13,038,177, forward strand.
TGCTCCTACTTCCATTTCTAGATTCTCTCCCTATCTGCACCACACAGTAACCTCTCCTCCTTTGTGATTTAAGTTGTTCATGTCTTAACATTCAATGCAAATTTGGTTGCTATTGTCTACAGATCTCTAAGTTGCTCACTATACTTCCTCAAAGAGTTTTTACATGGCTCATAAATTTCCTTTCTTCTCTAACTCCTGCCCTCATACTAAGGGATTTTACCATGCATACTGAATCTTGTTCAAATACCCTAACCACTCAGTTCCTCAATATACTTACTTCTCATGACCTGCTCCTTCATCTCACTTCAGCCACACACAAAACTGGTCATATTTATGGATCATGCCATCATGTTCAAATGTGCCACCTCCTTGTTCAGAATTTAAAAATCCCCTTATCCTCTACTCAGTTGACACACCATGACCTCAAATCCCTCAACTCAATTTTCTTCAAAGTCATTTTCCCAGATAAGCCACTCTATCTCCACTTTCCCCATAGTGACCTTTGAGTGAAACAATTTAAGCTGTTCTTTGATCTTGAATCCCTGGCTCTCTTATCATTTCATTCATTACACCTTATAAAGCCTCAGTCTTAGATCAGCTCCAGTATTTGCCATCTTTATGCCTACAAAGGAGCTACCAAACAAACTTGAGGAAAAATAATGCAATAATTCTGAATGGGTCCACTACAAATACACATAAAACATCAACTGACCCCATCACTGTTGCTAGGCAATCCTGGTATTGCTCCCTTATTAAGTCACTATCCCATTCTTCACAATAGCTCTTCCAAACCTTTTTAATCCCTCCTCACACTTTCCATGGATCCACTTCTGCCCACCCTCTTTACTGAGAGATTTGCCTTATATATTACAGGAAAACAAAACAAAACAAAACAACAACAACAAAAAAAACTGAGGACATTCACACAAAAATCCCTTTCCCCTCTTTTCCTCATCTAACTATTTGTCACTGTTTCCTTCTTTACCCCTCTATCACATGATGAGGTGATATTATTCCTCACCAAGGTTAACATCTCTTACCTGTTCAAGATATCCCATTTCATACTGTCTTCTCCAACATCTCTCATTCCGACTCTATCACTTATCTTCAGTGTCTCCTATCTACTGGCTCATTCTTTTACTACCTCCAAACATGCCCATGTCTCCCCATTAAAAAAAAAAAAAAGCAACAACTCTTTACTTGATCTCTCCACCTCTACTACCATCCTATACCTAGTCTGTCTTCTATGCATTAGCTACTTGAACAAACCATCCACAGTAGATATCTTCCCTTTCTTCTCATTCTTCTTAACCTCTTAAAATTTATCTTCTAAACATATCATTCCACCAATACTGACTAATTGACTCAATTTACAAATCCAATGGCCTTTTGTCTCAACTTCTATTCCCCCTGATCTCCCAGCAATTTTGACACTGCTGATGACACTCTCCTCCTTGATGCTCTCTTTTTCTCTAGCTTTTTTTTCCCTTTTTTGGTACGACTCCTTCTTGGTTTTCCTTCTGCCCATCTGACCATTCCTTCTCAGTCCCCTTTTCAGAATCTTCATCCAGATCATAGCCCCTAACTATATGTGTCCCACAAGGTTTTCTCCTAGGCCCTCTTCTCTTCTCCCTTTATACTACTTCATTTGGTGATCTCATCAGCTCCTTCAGATTTAATTACCAACTTTTTGCTAATGATTTTCAGATTTACTTATTCTGCCTTAACCATTCTGGTCACATTCTGTCTCACTTTCTAACTGCCTTTTCAACATCTCAAGTTGGATCCATTGTGGACATCTTAAATGTGTAAACATCTCAACATGTTCAAATGTTAACTCAGTTTTGTTTTTTTCTTAACCTTCTCATTCCATATTCCCTATTATTGCAGAGGGCAACACCATCCTTCCAGTCCCTGAGAATTGCAACATAGGTGGCATCATCAATCCCTCACTATCTCTCACCCCCATATCCAATTTTTGTCAAGGCTTTTCACCTTTGAAACATCTCTCAAACATTCCCCCTTCTCTATTCTGCCAACACCCTGGTGGAGGTCACTATCACCTCATACTTAAGACTATTGCAATGGTCTGCTTCTATATTGGACTGCCTAGAATCTCATCCCATTCCAATCCATCCTCCATTCCATCACTGAAGGGATTTTCCTAAAGCACAGATCTGACGATGTCACCTCCCTACTCCATAAACTCCAAAGGCTCCCTCTAACCTCTAGTATCAAATAAAAAATCCTTCATTTATCATTCAAATTCCTCCATAACTTAGCCTACTCCTACCTTTCCAGTTATCTTATATTATCCTTGCCATATCTTTGATCCAATAAAATTGGTTTTCATAATATTCCACAAATAAGACCTTCCACCTCTTGACTTCTGTATTATCTCTGAAATATTCTACCTCCTTATCTTCTTTTACTGGCTTCCTTTCCTTTCATTAAGTTCAAACTAAAATACCATTTTTATTTTACACCTGACATTCCCTAATGCCTTTCTAGTGCCTGGACTCTGTTAATTATTTCCTATTTATCCTGTATATAGTTGGGTTATTTTTTTAAAATACATATTTGTTTACTTCTTGTCTTCACCATTAGATTGTTACCTCCTTGAGGACAAGGACAATTGCATCCCTAGCAATTACCATAGTGCCTGGGACATAGACAGACTTAATAAATGTTTATTGACTGATTGACTAATTGCTCACTAATGTTTTCTAAGCAATTAGAAGTTGCCATTAAAGCAAATAACATCAAGATGCTTGAATATGAACCCAAAAATGTAGCTTCAAGAGAAGGAGGAAGTTAGAGCCCAGAATAGAGAAGTGATATTTCTTCCTCTCCCTCCCTCTTTTCCTTCCCTTCTCCTCATGAATGAGAAGGGGTATGGTCAACCAAAGCAATGAGTGAAGCTAGCTATTTTCATAGTCCTCCAGAATTCCTGAGTTCTGGTCATACCCTAGACAGATAAAAAGACTCATAAAGTCACCAATCCAGGAAGCTATGAGTTTTGGAGTCGGATCCAAGGCATAGTAGTTGCAAAACCTGATAGATGGAACTCAGAAGGTCTGTTGAATCAGTGTCTGTGTGTGTGTGTGTGTGTGTGTGTGTGTGTGTCCTGTCTCTCTGTTTGCACCTGTGCTCACAAGCATTTTGTCTAGATTGTGGCTGCCCATATTTCTTTGTTTGGCACATGAGACTTCAGACATCACTGAAGATCTCCCACAATGGATGAGATAAGCAAATGCAACAGATACACAAAATAAAAGCAAAGTATTTGGGGGTTAGGAAGGAAAGGTTTGCTAAAAACAAGAGTTTTGATTTACTTTTTGTTTGGTTTCAGAAAGGAGAAGTAAGAACAATGGATGTCTTCAGAGAGTAGAATCGATGTAGAATTTAAAATGCTGAATTTGGATTTATAAGATCCAAATCCTGGTTCTGCTAGTTATTAACTATATGTATTCAAGTCACCTAATCACTTTTTCTCATTTGTAAGATGATCAGAATTACTCCCAAGTTACTTTTCCAATTTTGGATCTTTCATCTTATGATCTCATGAGCCTTAGTTGTAAAGTGGAAAATTTAAAACTGATGTTAGAAAAATTAAAAATAATAAAAATAAAAACAAGACCAAAAAAATCCTAAATTGTTTTTAAATTAAATTTGTGAAGGGCAGGGCCAAGCTGGCAGAGTAAAAGCATGAACTCACCAGAGCTATTCCCCAAACCCCTCCAAATACCTGTAAAAATGACTCTAGACAAATTCTGGAGCAACAAAACCCACAAAATAGCAGAGTAAAAAACAATTCAAGGTCAACACAACCTGGGAGGTAGAGAGCAAAGGTCTGTCACACCAGTCTAAGAGAGGAGCACAACCCAGTGCCATATGTGCCAGCAGAGACCAGGCTTTTGCCAACCTGTCACATGCCTCTAGGGACTGAATCACTAGCAGCTGTGGTGGTTTCCAGATTTATCAACCCACAAATGCCAAAGACAACTTAAAAAATCAGTAGGAAAATTCTGTTGGACCTGGATAAGAGAGGAGCACAGTTGGTCAGAGTCCTGGGCAGCAGCAGCAGAAGTGTCAATTCCTTCTGGAGCTCTCAACCCTCAGACAGGGGAGATCAAGCAGTTGATCAGAGATGGACTGCAGGAATCTCTTTGTTCTCACTGAGGCAGGATTTTCTTGCTTTGCCCATGCTTAGATCTGGGTTGCAATCCTGGGTGGTAGTCCTGGGGCAACACGGAATGCTAGCATGGAAGTGTGATGACAGTGGATAGGGATTCCTCTTCACAGTTCCAAGGTAGAAAAGAGTGCTTGTGGTCACTCACATACCAGAACACAGGCCAGGAAAGTAGTAAACACTTCTTTGATCATACCACCTTGAAAGAACTAGGAACTGACAGGTCTGTAGAAGTATCTCTGAAAAATGCTGCACAAAACTCTGAAGCTTGGGACAGTACACCTTCTTCTCTAGAAGCAGAGCCATACCTTAACAAATAGTAAAGTAATTGACTGGGAAAATGAACAAACAACAGGAAAAAAATTCAGACTATAGAATATTACTATGGTGACAAAGAAGATCAATACAACTAGAAGAAGAAAACAAAGTCAAAGCTCCCACATTCAAAGCCTTCAAGAAAAATATGAATTGCTCACAGGCCATGTAGGATCTCAGAAAGGATTTTGATAACCAAGTAAGAGAAGTATAGGAAAAATTGGGAAGAGAAATGAGAATGATGCAAGAAAATCATGAAAAATGAGTCAACAACCTGCTAAAGGTGACTCAAAAAATATTGAGGAAAATAACACATCAAAAAAAAGATTTTCTCAAAAGGCAATAAATGCCCAAAAAGCCTATGGCAAGAAGAATGCCTTTAAAAGGATAATAGGCCAAATGGAAAAAGAGGTCCAAAAGCTCACTGACGAAAATAATTACTTTAAAATTAGAATGAAGCAAATGGAAGCTAATTCTATGAGAAACCAAGAAATTATAAAACAAAAACAAAATAATTAACAAAAAGAAGACAATGTGAAATACCTCACTGGTTAAAAAAAGACCTGGAAAATAGATCCCAGACTAATAATTTTTAAAATTATTTAGCCACCTGAAAGACAGGATCAAAAAAATAAGAGTCTAGACATCATTTTCAAGAAAATACCAAGGAAAACTGCCCTGAAGTTCTGGAACCAGAGGGTAAAATAGAAATTGAAAGAATCCACCAATTGCCTCCTGAAAGAGATCCCAAAATTAAAACTACCAGGAACACTGGCACCAAATTCGAAATTTCCCAGGTAAAGGAGAAAATACTTCAAGCAATCAAAAAAACAAAACAATTTAAGCACTGTGGAAACACAATCAGAATAATACAAGATTTAGCAGCTTCTACATTAAATGACAGAGGGCTTGGGATATAATATTCCAGAGGGCAAAGGAGTTAGGATTAAAACCAAGAATCACATACCCAGAAAAACTTAATATAATCTTTCAGGGAAAAAAAAATGGATAGTCAATGGAATAGAGGACTTCCAAGCATTCTTGATGAAAAGATCAGAGCTGACCAGAAAATTAGACTTTCAAATGCAAGACTCAAGAGAAGCATGAAAAGATAAACAAGAAAGGGAAATTACAAGGGACATAACTAAATGTGAACTGTTCACAAGCTTATATGGATAGATGATATTTGAAACTCATGAGAACTTTCTCAGTACTGGGGTAGATGGAGGGGATATATAGACATATGCATATACATACACATATATACAGACATATCTACACATTTATGTATATAAATACCTATACACACATACATACATACACGTGCATATATGTGTGTGCATGGGGGTATATGTATATACACGTGTGCATGCATATGTGTGTGTATAGACAAAAGGCTCAGGGTGAGTTGAATGTGAAGGTATTATATCTAAAAACAAAATTAGTGGGTAAAAGAGGAATATACTGGGAGAGGGAGAAAGGTAGAGATAGAATGAGGTAAATTATCTCACTGAAAACAGGTGGGGAGAGACAGAATGGGGTAAACTATCTCATATAGAAGAGGCAAGAGAAAATGGTTACAATGGAGGGGAAGAATAGGAAGGCAAAAGGGAATGGGTTAACCTTATTCCCATTGAATTTGGCTTGAGGAGGGAATGAAATACACACTAAATAGGGTATCTCACCCCCTCCAGGAGAGTAGGGAGGGGAAGGGGATGAGAGGGGGGTATGATGGAAGGGAGGGCAGGCTGAGGGGGAGGGAAGTTGGAAGCACCCACTTTTGAAAAGGGATGGGATCAAAGAAGAGAATAGAACAAGTGGGAGGTGGGATAGGAGGGAGGGAAATATAGTCAGTCTTTTAAAATATCTACTATGTTATTGTTTTGCATTAGCCACACATGTACAACCTGTACTGAACTGCTTATCTTTCCAGTAAGGGTGGGTGACAAGGAAGGAAGGGAATGAATCTGGAATTCAAAGTTTTAAAATCAAATACTCAAATATACATATATATGCACACTATTATTAATACTATTTTACATGTAATTTGGAAATAAGATATGCAGGCACTGGGGCATAGAGGTCCACTGGAAAAGTCAAAAGGGGTATGGGAGAAAATATGGGAGAGAGCAGATTGGAGGAGGGGATATCCTGTGAGACTGCTATTTTGGGGCAGTGGGTAGGGGAAAAATGGGGATAAAATTTCTAACTCAAAATCTGGAGGAAATGAATGATGTAAATCAGAAGTTAATAAAATATTTGAAAAATTAAAAAAAAGAGAAAAGATTCCACCAAGTATGGATGGTCCCAGATGACCCTTGATGTAACTTCCAACTCTTAAATTCAGTGACTTTTATTTTTTATCTGATTTCTTTACCTTCTTTGTTGTTGTTATTTAGTCATTTAATTTATGCCCAACACTTCATGACCCCATTTGCATTTTCTTGGCAAAGATACAAGGGTGCCTTGCCATATCCTTCTCCAGCTCACTTTGCAGATGAGGAAACTAAAGCAAACAGAGGTAAATGATTTGCTAAGGGTCATATAGCTAGTAGGTGACTGAAGTCAGATTTAAATTCAAAATGATAAATCTTCCTGACTCCATGCCTGGGGAATACATCTTCTGTACCACCTACCTGCCCCTTTTTCATTAGTATGAAAGAACTAATAATCTCATGGATTTATTATTATTATTAATTGGAATCAATATGGCTAGTTTTTGTATAAGCATGGCAAGAGTAAAGTACTAAGGATACAACAATAGAAGTATAGACTCTTGTAGAAATAAAGTTGTATTGCTAGGTCTACTGTACTCTATTCTTATCATGCCACACACATGTGTGGCATGATAAGAATATATATCTATATATATGATATTATATATATATATATATCCAAGTTTCATCATTTTCCAGCCTAATAAGTATTCATTTCTGTCTCTTACTCTGATTCTCCCTTTTCCTCCATCTTACTTGTTACTTTCCTCTCCTTGGATAAGTCACAATATCTCTGATCCTCGGTTTACTCATCTAAAATATTTTGGGCTAAGGCTACATTTTCTTAAAGGCCAGTTCCAACTCTAAATCTGTCAAAATAACCTCTTCTCATATCCCCCAGTTGTTTCAATTGTCAAATGAGAAGAGTGAACTAGACAATATACAGATTCTTTTTTTGCACTGAGTCTGTTTCTAATTCCAGCATTCACCTGGATATTTAGTGCCAAGTAAAAAAACAAGTAAGTGATTGTTTTTTTTTTTCACTTTTCCTCCTGGATTTCTTTTTCAAAGTAGTACAGATTTAACTGTAAGGGTGAAAACCTTTATTTTCTTTGACAAAATAGATCTTGAAGCTTGTCACTTTTTATCAGTAAAATGAAAATCACTAGTAAGGGTGCCATCTTGTGTTTGAAATTTATCATACAGTGTGTGTATATATATATATATATATATATATATATAGGTTGTAGTTATAATAGACTCACAGAATGTAAGAGCTAAAATGGACCTCACAGATTATCTGGACCAAGTTCTTCATTTTATAGATTAAGAAACTGAAGTCCAGAGAATTTTTAAAGGGACTTGACAAAAGTTTCTCATCTATAAAATGACTGATTGAGATAAAGTAACAAAAACAAAATATTTTCTGAATTGATTTCAGTATTATTTTTACTATAATGGTTAAACGAAGAGGTTCACTTTAATGGCAAAAGTAAAATAATTTATTTCAATTTTATGAAAACCAGCATTAGGTGATATTTTAATTAAACTTCAATTCATAGTTACAGCAACATTTAGTTTTGATATGCTAGTAGAGTAAAATCTCTATAGTAAATAAATATGTACGGTAATACTAAGGGATCTTAACTGGTGTCAGGGACAATTAATTTTAGGAATATTATCCATGCAATTATTTTTTCATGCATTAATTCAAAAGAAGGTGATTAAGTAATATTCCTCCATATAATCTATTTTTTTTTTTTAGCATTTAAGGGAGGAATCTAAATTAGTTTCCAAAGGGGGGGGGGGGGAAACTTTAAATAGTTTATGAAGAGACGGCACAGTTGCAGCAATGTAATGGTAAATAAAATTTGAGCAATTTATAACATATAAGCTTTTAAACAGAAAGAAAAAAATCATCTTAATAATATCTTAGCTATCTTAAACTTCTTTTTCTATTTTAGCTACCTTATTTAGTAGGTCCGTTGTCATGCATTTTAATCAGGAATTTACACATGCAATTTGTGATATACCTTAAAAATTTGGTCTGGTTTAATTTTTTTTGTTTTTGTTCAATCAACTAGTCATTTAAATATGACTATAACCACGATCATAAATAAGAATGATGATAATAATTTACTAAAAAGTAAAGTTTTATTTCATGAGTCTAGAAAAAAAATCATTCAGATGCTACCATTTTGGGATAAGCTTCTGGAAACTTAGTCAAGCTGGCAAACTGATGAAAGACATACAGTCTCCTAGATGTTCCTAAGCCTATCTTTTACAAACAATGATTCCATGATGTAGGGCCATCCCTATTTGATTATGAGACATTCCAGAGAGTGTTTGAATGGAGGTATAATAATATTGTTGTAACTAACTAATCCTATCTTTGAATCCTCTTTTCAAATGTAGAGATGCCAACTATTGAAAGCATTTAGCATCAGAAGATACAATGAGTAATTCATATAACAAGGTTGATGGGCCATAGACAATCAAAGTAGAGAAATGAGTTTCATTGCACAATGAATCGGCAACCAAATAGTCAAAAATTCAAGTGAATAAACCAAGCAGTTTGGAAAGAGATGAAATGAGAACAGAATTATATATCATGTCATTTTGTGGTACTTTGGTCCCATTAGGCTATATAGCAAAGGGCTCATCCTATTTTTTTTTTATAATTATACTATCAGTTACCCCATATACATATTGCTTTTTAGTAATTTTTTACATATTTGATGTACTTTGATTTGTAAAGCAATTGATTACTGTGGTTTGTCAGTGCTTTGCTCTTCTTTCCTTAAAGGTGCTAACATTCTATATTACAACTTGGAGAAATTCTCTACTCTTAGATATGCATATGGCCTTGATGACACTTAAAAAGAAAACAGCAAAAACCTGACACAGAGGTGAAATTAAAGGAAGGCATCTAAGGATGAATACAAAAACTTGGCAGTGTCCCATAAGACTGAAATTCAGAATAAGGAGAAACTCATGAAGAATGCTAGGTAGAACAAAATCAGGGTTTGTTAAAAAGCAATGTTAAGGGGCCAGAGCCAAGATGGCAGAGTAGAAGCATGACCTTCCCATGGCTCCGGCTTCCACCTTCCCTAATCCATGTAAAAAGGGGACTCTAAACAAAATTTGGAGCTGCAGAACCCACAAATTGACATAGAGAAGCTAACCTCCCTCTGAGGACAGCCCGGCAGGCCAGCAGCAATCCAGCACAGCACTCTGGGAGCCAAGCCCAGCACCACAATGAGGCTTTACCCCAGGGCGGGCCTGACCAGTCGTAGCCAGAGGGACTAAAGAACAGCAGCAGCAGTGGCAGTTTCCAGATTTATCAACACATAGATGCAAAGGACAAGGTGAGAGGACAGTGCAGTCTGGACTTTGGGACCAGTAAGTAGGAGTGCTTGGCTTTTACCCCAAGGGAGAGAAGCCTCTGAGACACCAGCACAGCCAGCCAGCCACATGACAGCTTCAGCTCCTGGCCTGCAGAGTGTAGGGGGACCAAGCACCAGTCTGAGGGGTAATCGCTTTTGCTTTAACCTGCTTGGATCTGGATTGCAGTCTAGGGTGGAGGTCCTGGGGTGTGTGTCCAGGTTGCCAGAGCATGTGAGACCTCAGAGAGGGGACCCATCTAATACCTCCAGAAGCTGAGAAAACCCCAGCGTTTGGGACGAAAGCTCCCCTGTCTGGTGGCAGAGTCCTACTGTGGCAAAAAAGCCCAAAAGTCAAGTAATTGAGTGGCAAAATGAGCAGGAAAAAGAAACAAAGCAGACAGAAGATTCCAACATTACATTCCTATTTTGGGGACAAGAAGGAGCAAGGCATGGAACAGGAGGAAAACAGTGAAGTCAGAACTCCTGCACCAAAAGCTTCAAAGGAAAATACGATCTGGTTACAGGCCATAGAGGACCTTAAGAAGCAGGTAAGAGAAGTGGAGGAAAAATTGGGAAGAGAAATGAGAACAATGCAAGAAAATTATGAAATGAGAGTCAACAGCCTTCTGAGGAAAATAATACCTTAAAAAACAGACTGACTCAAATGGCAAAGGAGGCTCAAAAAGGCAATGAGGAGAAGAAGGCCTTAAAAAGCCAAATTTGCCAGACGGAAAAAGAATCTCAAAAGCTCAATGAGGAGAATCATTGCTTCAGAATTAGATTAGAGTAAATGGAACTAATGACTTTATGAGAAATCAAGATGCTGTTAAACAGATCCAAACAAATGAAAGAATAGAAGGCAATGTGAAATATCTCATGGAAAAACCACTGACCTGGAAAATTGATCCAGGAGAGAGAATTTAAATATTATTGGACTACCTGAAAGCCATTATCAAAGCAAGAACCTAGAAATCATCCTCCAGGAAGTTCTCAAAATTGCCCTGATGTTTTAGTACCAGGGGGTAAAATAGAGGTTGAAAGAATCCACCGATCACCTCCCGAAAAAGATCCCTACAAGAAAACTCCTAGGAATATTATAGCCAGATTCTGGAATACCCAGATTAAGGAGAGTATATTACAAGTAGCCAGGAAGAAACAATTTGAATATTGTGGAAACACAATCAGGATAAGCCAGGATCTGGCAGCTTCTACACTGAGGGATCGAAGGGCTTGGAATGTGGTATTCCAGAGGTCAAGGAAGCTGGGATTAAAACCAAGAGTCACTTACGCAGCAAAACTGAGTATCATGTATCAGGGGAAAATATGCTCATTCAGTGGAATGGAGGACTTTCAAGCATTCTTGCTGAAAAAACCAGCGTTGAATAGAAAATTTGACATTCAAATACAAGAAGCAAGAGAAGCATGAGAAGGTAAACAGGGAAAAGAAATCATAAGGATCTTATCAAAGTTGAACTATTAACATTCCTACATGGGAAAACAGTAATTGTAATTTATGAAACTTTTCTCAGTAGTTGAAGGGATTAGAAATATATATATGAGGGTATATGGGCATATAAATACATATGTGAATGTGTGTATATATGTTTACAGTTATACATAGATAGAGGGCACAGGACCAATTTAACAGGAAGGGATGATACTTAAAAGGTGAAATTAAGAGGTGAGAGAAATATAATGAGAGGAGATGGGGAGAGACAGATTGAGGTACACTATCTCTTACAGAAGAGGCATGGGAAAATGGTTACAATGGAGGGAAGAATAGGAAGGCAAAATGGAATGGGTCAACCTTATTCCCATTGAATCTGGCTTGAGGACGGAGTGAAATACACACTAAATAGGGTGTCACACCCTCCAGGAGAATGGGGGGAGGGGTAAGGGGATGGGAGGGGGAATGATGGAAGAGAGGGCAGGCTGGGGAGAGGGAAGTTGGAAGCACCTACTTTTGAAAAGGGATGGGATCAGGGTGGAGCGGGTGGGAGGTGGGATGGAAGGGAGGGAAGTGTAGTCAGTCTTTTACAATATATCTACTATGTTGTTGTTTTGCATTAGCCACACATGTACAACCTATACTGAACTGCTTGTCTTCACAGTGGGGGTGGGTGATGGCGAAGGAAGAAAATGAATTTGCAATTGAAAGTTTTAAAATCAAATATTCAAATATATATATATATTTACATATATATGTGTGTCTATATATACATATATATATATATACTATTATTAATACCATCTTACATGTAATTGGGAAATAAGATATACAGGCACTGAGGCATAGAAATCCACTGGAAAAGTCGAAAGGGTTATGGGAGAAAATATGGGACAGAGCAGATTGGAGGAGGGGATATCCTGTGGGACTGCTATTTTGGGGCGGTGGGTGGGGGAAAATCGGGGAGAAAATTTGTAACTCAAAACCTGGCAGAAACAAATGATGTAAATCAGAAGTTAATAAAGCATTTTTTTAAGTAAAAAAAAAAATGTTCAGGTTAAGAGAATAATCAAGGAAATCCTAGAATAATTCCCAGGGTGTATGAGATAAGAATAATAGAGGCTAGAAAGGTAAGTTTTATTTCATTTCTGTCTTTGCTGACAAATAGGTTGATTTTATATATATTGGGAAGTATATAGAATAAATGGTTAATGAGGTGTTGACTCCTATGATGAATGAGTTGAAAGTATATGCTGTACTCAATGAATTCAAGTAATTATAGGTAGGAAAAACTAACAGCAAAACTAAATATCCAGAGTACTAGGAAAAATATTCCATAGGTGATGACTATGTGCATTACTAGAAAATGGGTGAGCTGCCTCAGTATCAAAGAGCTATTTTACTAGTACATAATGGCAGATTTTATCCTTATTTACAGAACAAAAAGAGAAAAGTAGAGAGAGGGTAGCATCTGCTTTTGAAGGCCAGTGATTTGACATATATTTCTGACAGAATTCTAACACATATTATTAATGGGATTGTTTCTGGACATCTAGAAAGGGAATTATGGATTGCAAAAATATTGTATATCCTTATCAGGAATAAATTGATTTCCTTTCCCCAAAGCCAAATTCATGAAATAATGAATGTCTGAATCCAAAGCACTGACAATATTACTAATTTCATTAATGTCAATTTCATCTTGGAACTTTTTCCATTTCTAACGCAGTGTCCCCATGGGAATGTGTTTGGACTTGAGTTATTTAATAATTGTATCATTTGCATGATTGAAAGCATAGATAGCTTACTATCTAGATAGCTGAGAGTGGTAAGTCATATGTTAGAATCAACGTGAAAAATGATCTTGACAAGAAGAAGTGATAGTTTAAATCTAACAAAAGTAAACTCAAATAGTTAAATGTAAATACTATATGTGGGTTCAAAAAACAATGACAGAAGTACAAGATGAGCAAGTTATATCTACATTACAAGAATCACAGTTTGGCTGGAACAAAAGATGCAGAAGGAATAGTAATGTGAATTAAGCCTAGGATAAAGGCTGGGAACAAACTATGAAGGGTTTTAAATATAAGTTTCTATTTTCTCTGAGAGGAAATAGTGAGATAGTGAAGTTTCTTTTTTTTTTGGATGGCAATTGGAGTTTAGTGACTTCCCCAAAGTCACACAGCTAGTTTTTGTGTTAAGTGTCTGAGGCCGGACTTGAACCCAAGCTCTCCTGACTCCAGAGCCAGTGCTCTATTCACTGTGCCACCTGCCACCCTGATAGTGAAGTTTCTTGATCAGGGTAGACTGCACTTGAAAAATATTAATTTATCAGTCCTTAGAAGAATGGATCAGAAAGAGCAAGGCTTCAATTCAGGGAGACTAATTAGGATGCTATTGTATTAGTTCTAATGTGGGCCCAGTCATGAGTGCTTGAACTAGAAGGGGTAAATTGTGAATAAGGAAGAGATAAGGCCCACTTCATAGGTGAACTTGTTTTATAACGACGTTTTTGATAATACAAGAAATAATCCTGTTTCTGAGTCACACACATTCTGATAGTTAAAAGGAACCTCAGATGTCATCTAGTTGAGATATTGCCTGAATAGGAATCCCTTTATCATATAATAGACTAGCACTTACTCATCCTTTGCTTAAAGTCCTTTAACACTAAGGAACTCAGTACCTTCCAATCTAGCATTTTCTACCTGGGGGCAGCCCAAATTGTCTATAAATGTTTCCTTTTTCCCTTCTTTCCCCCTAAGGTAGTCCCTGAGATCCCCTTTGTCTCTTTAAAGTCTCCACCCATTTTCCCAGTTGTGACTGATAAGATAGAGAACAGCAAGTCTAGTACCTCTTCCTACATGGCAGTCCTTGAAATAACTCTAATGGGGCATAACATACACCTGAATCCAAGCTTTCAGAGGAGCTTTCAGTATTCTTGGCACAATGCTTTGTACACCAAAATAATGCTTCTTGGCTAGCTAGGAATCTGTCGCTATGCCCTGCCCATATTGATAACCATTCTGGTCCTTCCAACATCTAATTTTAGAAACAACTGACATAATGTCACCACAACACATGAACCTAGATGGAAGAAATGAAGAGAAGTAGATAATGAGGAATATGTCTCTGTCAGCGGTCATCCTTAAAATCAGAGAAGACAAAAGTTCAGCACACATGGAAGTAGAGACTAAGTATAGGGTACATGAACACTGGAATACAGGACAAAATGATGGTAGAGATCTGAAGTTAAGAGGAGATAAAGGTCTTATTTATCTGTAGTCAGCTACGTGATTAGGCAGTATGGGGCTTTAATAAGGAAAGAAATGAAATGGCTCTGTATTTACCATAATTTTTCTATCAGTTTCAATCTAAGATTCCAGAACAGTAAATAAGTCTCAGGGAGGTACATTCAGTTAAAGAGACTCCCCAGGAGTTAAACACAAATTTGAATATTTCTTTACAATATGATCTTAGAAGTTAAAGAGGTAATAGGGTATGGCATAAGTAGCTTGAGTCAAAAAAGCTAACTACCTACTAGTGGTGTGACTTTTGTCAGCTCACTTGATGGCTTTAAATCAGTTTATGCTGGTCAAAATGTGCAATAAAGATATCCCCCAGGAAATATGCAACTGAAAAAGAAGACATGGGATTTCAGAAGCAAAGAGTCATAAATTTAGAACTGGAGGCTATCACAAAAGCCAGAAAGCCCAATCCTCTCATTTTACAGTTGAGGAAACTGAGATACCAAAATGTAATAATGAAATGTAAATGAAATAAGCAGTAATGTGAAATAAGCTTGTTGGACACTAATGGAGAATGATAATGAAAAGATATGTAATACTTTGGAGGAAATACTGAGAAGCATAGTGTAATGGGAATGTAAATTTAAAGATCTTCCCTGCCCCTAGGCTAAAGTGCACCTGGAGCCTGGGGTATGAGGCTTGTTTTTCAGTAGATACTTTTTGATTGGCCAGTGGGTCCAAAAGGTTGTTACATTCTCTGAGCCAGGAGAAGGCTATATAAGCCCTGATGTGAGGCTTTGTTTTGGGCCTCACTTTGAGAAGTGTTCTGTGATTTGATCAGATGAAACTCTGGAAAGCCGTTGTCCAGAGCCCCCAGGCTTTGAAATCCAGATGTTGTTTGGTATGGATGTAATGGTTGCACAGTTTGGACAACTGTCTACTTGATCTGCTTTTCTGTCTTGATAATTCTGTCTGTATATTCTGAAGTTCGGGGTGCTGACCTTTTTCCCCTGAACTAGGCAAATGATATATGTTTGACTGATTAAAGTAAGCTTGTTAGCCCATTTTGAGTTGCTTTCCTTTAACAAAGCAGATCTAAGAACCTGTGTTGGCAGTGACCCTGAGGATGCTTGGGGTGCTTGCTGCCACACATAGGTCTTACAATGGTTGTGACAAAATATGCACAATTTTAAGAACTACTCACGACAGTGAGAATATACACTGAGGTGTATATCTATCCATATGCTCAGAGAACTTAGTGTTCACTTCTGAGTTTTGAAATCTCTTTTATTACCTGACATATTTAAATATTCTTGGCCTTATATGTTTTTCCTAGAAGGTTATTTTCTTGAGCTGATCACATGATTTTAGAAGGAAATCATGTGGAAGGGAAGGAGAAAGGGAAAACTTGTTTAGCTATTGGCATCAGAAAGACCAACCTGGCTATCAATTGATGAGGCAACAAAATATCTCTTTCAGATGACACACATTTCTGCACATGTTTTTAGAATGTTGAAGTTGGAAGGGTACCCAGAAATTATTTGGTCTCCTCCCTCCCCTTTATTTACAAATATGGAAAGAGAAACTGAAGGAGGTAAAGTGACATTTTCCCCTCTCCCACCTCCAGTTATAAAGCCACTTAGCAATAGCATTAAGGACAATGATTTTGCCTTCTGCAATACAAATTCAGATTGTTTCTAGCTACAGAATACATCCTCTATTACCCTCAACAAATCTTTATCATGAATCAGTTCATCAATCAACAAGCATTCATTAAGGGCCTGTGTTATACAAGGCACTGTGGTAGGTGCTAAGGGTATAAATATAATGAACTAAGTGGTTTCTATTCTTAAGGAGAGATTATATTTAGAAGACATTAAATACATAGTTAAGCATATGCTTTATAAATATAAAGAGTCAATATGAAGGCATTAAATGCCATGTAGTTTGGGAAAGAGTAACTAGTATTCGAAAGGAATAAGGAAAAGCTTCATGTAGGGGGTGATACTTGAGGTACATCTTGAAGGAATAGAGAGTGTGACAGATTGTTCTGCTATTCATAATCTATGGAGGCAGCATGGAATTGTGAATAAATAACTGGTCAAAGCCAAAAAGCCCAGGGTTCAAGCCCTGCCCTCATGCATACTAGCATTAAGACACTGGGCAAGTCATGTGGGATCATAGAACCCTCAAACTGATTTCTAAGACTATAAGTTACAGGTGAGTTACTGATCTGTGTTATTTTACAGACATTTCATAACACGACATACATAAACCGAAGAAATCAGGGTTTTGGACACAGACCTCCCCCTCCCCATGATAGTGATAATGATAAAGGCAATTCATATTTTAAGTGACAATCTAACTTCATAGCACCAATTTTCTGCTTAATTGGTTTATAAATGAAAAGGAAAGTTTTTAGAGACTTGAATCTAAACTTGTTTATTTAACATACCGGCTATTCTGAATGTTTTAAAGAATAGTATCTATATGAGGAAACTGAAGCTTACAAAGTTGCAGATTGAAATATAAATAATACCCTTAAATGTGTCATCCTCTGTGGGACAGTGGGGGAGGTGAGAAAGTCTGTACCAAGTTTTGACAAGATTACATTAATGACATCCCAGGACCATTAACTAACTACTAACATTTATAAAATATTAAGAGACAAATTTGTCTACTGACCTGAAAAGGAAGCCAAAAGCAAAGTGCTGAAGAGAAGTAAAATATTTTTTCCTCCTAGAATGGAGTTTTGATAAATTAATGTGCTTCTGAGTGAGTCCCTAATTCTATTTTTAAGGAATTTAAGAAGAATGTTAACAGTCCTGAAAGTGATGGAATAATCTATGTAAATGCATACACATATGGATCAATACACCTATGCATATATACATATGTGGATGGGGATGTGTGTGTGTTCACTGGCTCTTCAAGTTGCACAAGATATTACTGAAGGAAGAGTAGGAAATCTCTAATGTTCAGTAATGTCATTCCCCCCCCGCTCCCACCCCACCCCCAATTCCATATATTGGGAGCTAGAAGGGAAATTGGTGGTATCTGGTCAAACTGTCTCATTTTACAGAGGAGGAAACCCTGGTCCAGAAAGGTTCTGTGACTTTCTCTTTGTTATACATAGGTAGCAACTGTCAGAACTAGAATTTGAATTCAGTTCCACTGATTCCAAATCCAGCCCTATTTCTACTTTATGATAATAATGGATATTATATTTTGCTTTATAATTATAAAGCACTTTATGTTTCGTATGTGAAAAGTCTTTGTGCATATCATTAGCAATCTTAAGCTCTGGATAAAGTATTAATGTGGGTGGTAGTAGCAACAATAGCAATAGTAGGGAAATAATTATTTTATTTTAACTAATATAATGCCTTAGATTAGTAGAGTATGATCCCTTAGAATGTGATATTTCATTCTGTAATGACAGACTGAATTTTCAAAGCATATGATAGCAATGGCCAGGGATATATGTAAAAATAAGGTGTTTAATAATATCTGGCAGGCAAATTAGTGCCCCAAAATAGGAATTTTAAGATTTTCAGAGTGACTGTTATACAAAATGGAACAGACTACATGATAAAAGGCTATTTCAGTGACAGTTACACCAGCTTATCAATAATTTTGCTTTAGAAGAAATAGATGTGCCTGATATACAGAATCAAACACAGTGAAGACTGTCTGGGAAGGGAGTCTAAGATTTCATTGGCATTTAAGATTCAATTGGCATTAATATGAAAAGGCTGATAGAGGATATTTTTAAATTACATTGAAGGTTAAAAATAGTCATATTAGTACTCCATTAGATATCATACATAGATAGATTTATAGATGTGGATAGACAGATCCATATCTATTGCATTATATATGAATAATATGGATGTGTAACAAACACACATATGTATGTATGTATATAAAGATACATATAGATCTATATCTATAGAAAGAGATATTACTCTGGACATTTAGGACTTTTAGCACAGATCACTGGTATTAGACTTTATTGTTTTAAAAATAATCTGTCTTACACAAATACTTTTGCTCACTATATATCTTCATAAAATGACAATCCCTGGAAATACTCTTTAGAGCTTATGTAGCCCTCCTCATTTTACATATAAAGAAACTAAAGCTCAGAAATGAGAAGTGATCTTCCCAAAATCGTACAGAGATTTAATCACAAAATGAGAGATATACTACATTCCTAATTCCTGGCCAGTTCTTTTATTTCCCTGCTTATATCTATTAGGACTTTGACTAATTAACAGATTCACTTATTTATAAATGGAACTTCTCAGAGATATTTTAAAGTTACTTTAATGTCTACCTATCTCAAAAAAGGTCTTGTCTCCCAGCTGGTATCATGCTTAAAGAATTTACTTTAGAAAATAAAGGGATCTCAGAGGAGCTGGGAGATGTCTTAGAAAATAGAATTTCATAAACAGAAGCTACTTTGGAGAAGATATAATATGAATTTCTTCATATTAGAGGGAAGAAAACTGAGGCCAGAGAGATGAAGAATCCTGGTTTATGCAGATAGTTTTTAAATGTTCCAAGTCTCAGACTTCAAGTCACCCTACTCCCAACCCAGTCATATTATTCCATGATTTGTCTTACAAAATAAAACTATAGAAAAACTGAGTTGGATCTTATTCAGTTTGATGATCATAAGTTGAAACTGATGTGGTTTATGGTCTGAAATGTACTAATTTTACAATTATTGCTGCTTTCCTCTGATTGCTGCTACCGTTATCTACTATACCCTTGTAGAACTTCCTTATTTAATGCTGATATTTCAAAAAAAATATAGGATCCCATTTTTCCTTACTGTATTTCAAGCACTAACTCTACACCAAACCCACCATCTCAGGAAACCTAATCATCCCTGCCCTTAAGTTAGGCAGAGAGATCTCATAGGATCAGAGTTTTATAGTTGTAATGGCCTTTATGCAGTCTATTCTCTTTATATTATAGGTGAGAAAATGAAGGCTTGAATGATTAGGTGACTTACCCTAGGTCACACAGGAACCAAGTAACAAAGACAGGATTCGAACCAAAGAACTGTTTCCAAATCCAGTGCACTTACAACTCAACCATGAAGCCAATGTGGTTGAAAGAATATAAAAATAAATCTATATTATATATCTTCCAGTCTGAATAACAACAAAAATATAGGATTAATCCAAATGGGTCCTCACATTTAATTCCATTTTCTTATTAATTATTACTTAAAGGAACTGTGTGGAAATTAGTCCCATGTGAGTACAACTTAAAATTCCACTGACTACATAATGAAGTCTTCTCCAGGCTCAGTCATATGAAAATCAACATACTGTTTAAAGGGATACTTAATGAGAAGCTAAAATATTTGGGGTATTGTTAAATTGATACAGTATACTTTATGGAAAACACTTGCTACAACCTCCCCTCCTCTTTCTCTCTCTCTGTCTCTGTCTCTCTGTATCTGTCCCTGTCTCTCTTTCTCTGACTCTCTCTGTCTCTCTCTGTCTCTCTCTCTGTATCTGTCTCTCTGTCTCTCTCTGTCTCTCTCTGTCTCTCTGTCTCTCTGTCTCTCTCTCTGTCTCTCTCTCTCTGTCTTTCTCTCTCCCCCTCTGTTTCTCTCTGTTTCTCTCCTCTTTCCCTCCCTCCCTCTAAAGGATTTCTACAGTATAGTGTGCTGTAAGGCACATTAAAATGTGTCAGGCCATTTGGGTTTGATTCTCACTCCTCACATATACTAGTTTTGTGATCTCAAGCATGCTGTTTCACACATCAGAATCTCAATTTTCTCACCTGTAAAATGGGGCTAATATCTGCATTGCAGATTACACAGTTATTAGCAGGAAAATATTTTCTGCTTTTGTGAATCCAGGATTTCACTGATTCAAGTGTGACCCAGTGCAATACAAGTCTGAGAACTTCCCATTTTACTTGGGCCATTTTTCTCTAGGTCTTATATAAATTATTAATAGAAAATATTTTCCCTGTAGCATATGCAATAGTCATACCCCAGTAGAATTATGTCGGCAGACAGGCTAAATTGGGTTTAGGGTAACCGACAGGCCTCAAATTTTTCAGTGATTTACAGGGATGTCTACCCTAAGCATATGAATACTTCCAAAATGGATACACGAGAAAAATCTGTTCCAACAGACATGAAGTCAGCTGAAGCATGCACTGTGGAGTGCACAGAGCTTGATCAGACATCAAAGTTGCCAATGTCATACATTGGGCACCAGTCACCTTTATGTTCGTTTTGCTATTGGACTTTGATGACTCTGGAAGATATAGTGAGGTTGATGACTTTGAGAAATTCTGCCTCACTGAAATCCAATTCTCCCTCAAGTCAAGACATCACCCTGTGATGTCATCATTCCTCTTCTAAAACTAAAGCTGAACAACAATTCAATGTGTGGGAGGACTTCTTTGTGTCTTTGATTATTCTCTGAACACCCAGGTAGCACTCTTGTGGATCATCTGCTAGTCCTCTCATTTGCTACATAATTGAACTCCCTTTATTCATGGGCATACCTGTCATGAACATTCCTTCATTTCCCAAAGTTATCCTCAATATTAGGCCATATCCTTCTCATACATACCAATAAGATTTCCTTTGCCCTCTGAGTAATCTGTTTTTATGGTTGGGACGGTTGGCCTAACATATAAAAGCTAATTAGTACTTATATTTAAGAAATGTAGTCAGGTAAGAAAGTGTCTACAGAAGTCTATTTGCTACAGTAAATCTTTTATTTCCCTGTTCTCACTAATGAGCAATATATCTCTATTAATCTGATTCTCTAAGTTACCTTACTCCACATCCATCATCATATGTTGTCAACAATATAACAAAATTAAATGAAATCCAGAATTAGGGCAGGTAGGTAAGACAGAAAGAAAGAGTTCTGGGACCTGAGACCAGGAAAACCTTAGTTCTAATTCATCCTCAGATCATTACTAGCTGTGAGACCCTGGACATGTCACTTAACTTCTGTTTGCTTCAATTTCCTCACTTGTAAAATAGAAACGATAATAGCCCCTAGGAAAGGGTTTTTGTGAAGATCAAATGAAATGATAATTGTTAAGCACTTAGTACAGTGCCTATCATATATTAAGTCCTATATAAAAGTTATCTACTGTTGTTTTTACTTAAAAAATTTATCAGATGAGAAATTAAAATCTGTTCAAACCCTCTTCAATAAGGATCTTGGTTATGATTTCAACATGATATACTGCACACACCCCCACCCCCCACAACTTTGGGAAACAGGAAAAGAGAAAAGGAGAAGACACAATGGGAAGGGTGAGGGAGAGAGATTCCTAATTTTATAGACAAGGAAACCAAGGCCCAGAGAGATTAAATGCTACATCCAAATTCTGAGAGATTACATATAAGGAGACACTATAAACCTACATTCTCTGACTGCAGAATTAGCAATCTATCCTCTGTACCACATGGTTTGTGGTACATATTGTTTCCACTAACTCCTCCCCTTATGTATTACCATGGTGGAGAAATGGTCTTGCGTTCTAAATCACTTTCCCAGGGTATTACTTGTTAATAGGTTCCTACCAAGGTGGAAAAGATTCACATTTTGTCAGATAAAGGACTATGGAGAAGTTTATCAACAAAAGGAGAACCATAAGGTGATAATTTTTGTTCACTTATTTTTGTTGTTGCTTTGTTTTTATTTATTTTCCTTAAGACACAGGATCTCAGGAAAGTATCTACTAAGTTTCATGGGTTGGGAGGAGGTGATTGCTATGGTCATTTTTGGTAGGGGTACCATAAAACCATGACTTTTACACAGAATTGAATATGGCAAGTAGGGGCAGCCAGGTGGCTCAGTGAGTAAGAGCACCGGCTTCAGTGTGGGGATGACCTGGATCAAATCCGGGCTCAGATACTCAGCAGCACACCCAGAAATAACTGGCCATGTAACCTTGAGCAAGTTACTTAACCCTGATTGCTTTTAAAAAAAAAAGAAATCTGGATAGTAAGAAAACCTGGAAAAACAAAACCACAAATAAATAGTGATCACTGATTTCTTTCTTTTTCTTTCTTTCTTTCTTTCTTTCTTTCTTTCTTTCTTTCTTTCTTTCTTTCTTTCTTTCTTTCTTTCTTTCTTTCTTTCTTTCTTTCTTTCTTTCTTTCTTTCTTTCTTTCCTTCAGAAGCTTCCTTCCTTCCTTCCTTCCTTCCTTCCTTCCTTCCTTCCTTCCTTCCTTCCTTTTCTTTTTGCCTTTTGGAGGGCAATTGGGGTTAAGAAACTTGCCCAAGGTTACACAGCTAGTATTTTTGTGTGGGTGTTAAGTGTCTGAGGCCAGAACCGAACTCGGGTCCTCCCAACTCTGGGGCCAGCGCTTAACTCACTGCGCCATCTAGCCACTCTTATCACTGATTTCTTTGGAGTGAGGAAGGGAACTCCAGTTTGGGAAATCTTTTCCTGTGATACAGATAAAGACCTAAAGGGTAAAATGTTGTGTGAAAACAAAATAATCCAATAACTTTACAATTTATTTAATATTGTTGTGACTATAAAAAAATTAAGACTCTCCATCTTTCTAGAAGTTTTAATACCATCACTGCCAAGTACCACCTACTTTAGGAACCCTTTCAGGAGCTACAGAGGTGGGTGTCACTAGTTTCTAGCTAAAAAGCCCAAGGATTCTCCCAGATAAATGATCTAGATAACCTGTCACAGGCTCCAGGTTATTAATTTTATTTGACTTTCTTTCTTTTTTTTTTTTTACTTATTGACTCCAATGGGGTCTCATTTGAATATTATTTCTATTCCTGAATCCCATGGTTGCTTGGTTCTCAGATTCATCAATATTCATTAATTCATTCACCAAATATTTACTGAGGACCTGCTACTGTTAGGTTTCCATACTATGTACTATAGAGAAACAAAGTTGAGATAAGACCTACCCCAATGAAGTTTATGGTCTTCTCAGGAGATTAAATACTAACAGAGATGAAAATAACTGAAAATTCTTACAAAATATGAATCAGAGATTAGTGTGCCATAGTGATAGGAGCGCAGCCATGTTTTAAAAAACTTTCTCCAAAATTTGCTAATTATATAACAAATGCAAGTCACTTAACCTCTTTTGGCATTGGTCTCATCTAGGAAATAATGAGAACTGCAATTGTAGTATCTGTATCACAGTACCATTATAAGGCAAGATTTTGAAACCCATTC